>NC_050189.1:29833756-31033756 GCF_008315115.2 Sander lucioperca | reverse complement strand
TTTTTAAAAAAATACCCAAAACAGTGGCATTACAAGATGGAAATATAGACTAGAAAAGATGTTTAAACTTGCTCTGCCCTTCCTTCCAGCGAAGTTGCCAGTTTGGGCAAGCGGTCTTTCCAGCTCTTAATGCTGAATGTGCTCTTGGATGGTTAGATACATGATGGGCTAATGTAGAAAAAATTGCATATTGTATGTTTAGGGATGATAAGCAGAAATGCTATTTATGACTGGATGTAACTTTTGATACTTTGCAGTAAAAGTGGCTCTCCTATTGACTATGTCCTATCAGTGTGGCTCTCATGAAAGAAATAGTGAAGACCACTGCTTATATAAGATGTGTAAATATCCTTCAGATTGGCTGTATGACCCTCTTTTATTTTTAATAGACACATTTCTGGGGGACTGTTTCTTGATTTTATTGAAGCAATATTTAAAGAGAGAACAAATGGTTGTCACTATGAAGCTACAGTCATGTGTCAAGGTTGATTCAACTTCAACTTTATTTTTTTTTTCGGGGGTGACCAAGGTACCAGTGGGCTAGAAGATCAACAATAGTCAGTGGTGACTGACTTTGACATTTCCAAGTGTCCAAAACATAGCATCAATAACATCTTAAAAAGCGGCAGAATGAGGACACTGCCACATCTCTTCCATCGTAACACAAATTGTCCCCATCAGCAGCATAGACATTATCATCATCATCATCATCATAATCGTCATCATCATCATCACCATCACCACCACCATCATCACCATCCTCATCCTCACACCGTCCATACAAACCACATCATATCGCTAACTAAACTACACACTTTGCCAAGGGCATTGAGGGGTTACTACTTCCTCCCCCGGACTGAGTTTACAAGTGAAATGGCTGTGGGGATGAAGGAGTGCTTGTACCTGTTAATTTAGGTGCATTTAAAATCAGATATTTTTAAGTGAGAAAGCTCAGATTGTATGCAGTATGCAGTTACTGAGGCCCATGTCAATTTTCCATGTCAAAATTTGATATTCAGATTATTGTTTTGGCATTTCTGCATTTATTTGAAAGGGGACAGTGTAGAAATGGGGGGGAAGGGGGAGAGAAATTAAGGGGGCAGGGTAGGGAGCCACGGGAAGCTTAGCTCCTCTTACCGACATGAGCTCTTAAGACATGAGCTCCCCTGAAAACATGATTTCTAAATAATTTGAGTCTCTAAAATATTGACAATATGCTATTTTTGCCATGCATTTTTATTTATCTGTATCTCCCTCATCATGGATCATGTACAAAATTAGGCTATTATTGTCTATGCTCATGCAGGGTGCGATTTGTCGGGGGGGATGCATGGCTCCGGGACGTCGGCTACCAACAGCAGTTGTTTACAATAGGTGACTGTGAGCCGGCTACAGGCACCGCCAGAGGGACCGTGGTAGTGGAGTTTAGCCAGAAAAAGTGAGCGTCACGCGGCGCTGACAGTTAAGTTTAGGCACCAAAACGACTAAATTTAGGAAAAAGATTGTGGTTTGGATTAACTGGGTGGCGTTTCCTGGGTGAAAGTATTTTGTTTTCGCCGCAGAGTGAACTCCATTCTCCGGCTTGAAAGCGCTGTGTTTTATGTTGACACCACGTTGTGCTATTTCATTTTGAGATCATTTTCCATTGAATGTTGAAGTTCATAAATAAGTGTTTTGGCATGGCTGGCCAAATGGCATTATATCAAGGGGGATTTAATTTAGCCTGTTTTGTTTTGTTGTGCATGATCAAAAAACATCCCCATCTGCTTTTTTCACTTCTCATGTATGATTCATGCATGAGGGTGATTCATTACTAATTCACTTTAATAAAGACACAGGCATGCATGCTATTCTTGCCATCACCATCGAAGCAATGAAACTTAATATCACCAGGAGGAAGAAATAGGATTCCATGGTAACAAGGTCAGACTTAGTATTTAAACTTCCTTTATGAAACCGAATTTCCTTAAAAAAAAAGATGCCTAATTTAGTTCAAGCCAGGCTTAAAACACACCACATATTAAATATTACCAGAGCTGATTTTTACTAAAAGACCAGTATAGGTTGAAGCTCAACAACAGAAATACATAAAGCCCCATATTTCACGAAGAACATTTAAAGTGTCTGTACAAACCTTTAGATGCATGAATTTCTGAAGAGGCTCATACCACAGGAGAAGAGCCAGGCCAGATGGAACTGCCCCACATAGAAATGTACTGTCTGTGTATGGGTTTCTTGCTGAGGGAGAGCAGAAAGGCGGAGAGTGTGTTGTAGTTATTACTGAATAAACACAAATCAACTTCACTAACTGGAAAATGAGAATCACATCAAGGGCCAGGCATGTATAGTTTATTGACATGCTTTTATTTTGAAAAAGTCAAATCTTTGACTGCATTATTGCATGTCTTATGAAGTCTTCTCACTTACAGTTTGTTTGACATAAAACCCTAAAAAAGTCAGCAAAAAAGTTCCTTAGAAAAAAGCCAAGAACAAAAACGAGGTGGGCTGAAATTTATTGTGAACCTAAATTGATATACGGGCCGGATCAAAATCTGCGAGGCCTTAAGTTTGACACATGTGATGTAGAGGAAAGTCTGCATTACTTACCTACACTACATCTCCTGCAACCTTTAGTGTCGGGGATCTTCACTGATATGGCAAACTTTCTGTGGATTGAGAGAGAATACACAGTTCAGTAAGAACACCTTTCACATAGCTGTCACTTACAGCCACCATGTGTAGGTTTAGGAATAGCTTACTTTGGTGCCACCCAGTGGTAGTACCAAGCATGCAGTCTTGTATAAAGTACTTGAAAGCAATACTTGAGTGAAAGTATAAGTATCTTACCAGAAAATGACTTTGGTCGAAGTTAAAGACACCTTTTATATATATATATATATATATATTACTTGAGTAAAAGTCTTAAAGTATCTGATATTTCCTGTACTTTCTGATATTAAATGTACTTAATTATTAGAAGTAAAAGTAAAAAAATAACTTTATTGTGGCTTCCTTATACATACCCCAATTCCAATGAAGTTGGGACGTTGTGTAAAACGTAAATAAAAACAGAATACAATGATTTGCAAATCCTTTTCATCCCATATTCATTTGAATACACTACAAAGACAAGATATTTTAAGTTCAAACTGATCAACTTTATTGTTTTTTTTTTGTTGCAAATATTCACTCATTTTGAATATGACACCGTCTTAAATATCAAATTCAAAGTCTTTTCCAGGACTTTCCAGGTAATATTTAAAGTTAAAGAACCGAACACTGCATATTTTGAGAGAGCTGATCAACAAAGAAAAAACAGAAACAATCTAGGAGCAATGATTCACCAAACCTGCTTTTTTCGCAGTCTAACAACTTTGTTCTGATTTTATTTTGTAGTAACGAGTAACAAAGATGCTTAGGGAAATGTATCGGAGTAAAAGTATACATTTTATTTAGGAAATGTAGTGGAGGAAAAGTAAAAGTTTCCAGAACTATAAATAACGTAAGTAAGTTTTACATAAGTAAAATACAGACGTGAAAATTCTAGTTAAGTACAGCAACAAAGTATTTGTACTTTGTTACATTACAACATTGCAAGCACGGCACTTTCACTCTGCACCTACAGCTCTAGCATTACATATTTACAGTGTAGCTAATGTCCGGTCCTACCTGGAGCTGATCCTCTCAGTGAAGCGGCTGGTGCTGAGTGACAGACTGCTGTGTTTCTTCTGAAGGGGTCCTCTCTGTTCAAACAGAGCCGACAGACTGTGGGAATAAAGCTGGGAAGACTTGCCTGCAGGATGGATACTTTGTTAGAGCAGCGGGTAACACACAACGCTGTTGTGTTTTCTGACAAAGCCGACATTTTAAGAGACTTGTTACCTGATACAGACATCAGCACGTTGTTCATAACATACAGCCAGGTGCATCGCTGAGGGAGCAGCTGTGGGAAGAAAGAAAAGACATCCAACAATTCCTTTGAGTCCAGATTGACCATGTGCTTGGATTTAATACACTACACAAATATCTCTGGTGATCAGGACTTTAAATTGACACCCGCCAAAATTAAATTAACTTCAGCAGGTAACATTTTAAAGTTACTAGCCAATTTGGCCAATGATGAATGAATGAAGCGAAGCGTCTTTTTGAATCGGCAGACTGAAGAAATGTTTCCAGATTGGTCTGTTTTACGCCAAGAAATTTGGGAGGTTTTGTATGTCTTGGAAACGTAATCTTTACTGGCATCACTGCTTGTAGTTCTGATCCTACATTTCCCGTGAACACTTTGTCGTGACGCGTCAGACAACCGTTGGCTACATGCAATCCTGAGGTCATCAAACTGGACCTTCTCCACTCTTCTGGGTAGATGCTAGTATCCACCTAACAACAACGCGAGTAAACACTGCTACAACGCAACATTGTAGTGAATAAATATAAGGTCAAAAGCAGCAATAATCTACTTTATAATTCATTATACATGAAAACGTGACTCGCCGTATAAGTAACGAAATGTAACCCTAACCCAAACCCTGTC
The DNA here is from genome assembly GCF_008315115.2 of Sander lucioperca. Taxonomy (NCBI): domain Eukaryota; kingdom Metazoa; phylum Chordata; class Actinopteri; order Perciformes; family Percidae; genus Sander; species Sander lucioperca. The sequence goes on along the minus strand of NC_050189.1, from coordinate 31,029,222 downwards.
TTTTACCCTAACTCTTTATAGCTAACTTTAGGGTTGATTTGCACATATTACACTTGCACATGTTAGTACACGTCAGCGCACGGGTCCACTATGTGATAAACCCTATGGAGCGTACCACATGTGTACATATTTCGACAGAGTGACAGTGTGAGTGAAGAAATAGATAGAGACAACAAAATGGGACGAATCAGAGATGCGAAAGAAAAGTTGTGTCCTGTTCTCTTTATTTATTGTTTTTATACTGTCCAACCAGTAAAACATGTCCAGGGGCCTGTTTCACAAAACCAAGATAAAGGATTAAGCCGGGATTTATCAGTTGTCCTGGATGATTTAAGCCTTGACTCGGTTTCACGAAAGTGGAGGCACATAAATCACTATGGAGATTTATTCTGTGCAGCTAGCCTGCTCCTGACCAGGCTAACAGCCAGGATTTATTTAATCCTGGAGCCTTTTCTGATTACCCAACAGTGGTTTTACCCTATTGTTATCAGCCTGGATTAAAATACAACAAGTGCATATTGCTGTTCATTTAAGTACTGTTATTATTTAAAGTTGGGACCATCATTTTTTTAATAATTATTCATGTGACAGTCATTGTTACTGTTATATTGCTGTATGAAGACTGCTGTTCATATTGTTGTTAGAAGTTTGATGAATATATTATGGCAGCTGTTGAGATAAGTAGAAAAGGCTGATAAAGTTTCAAATGTGTTTTAAATGAAGTCTGTTACTAAGGGCAATACACACAACGCTGTACATTTCTAGAGTTGACCAATGCACCTTGAATTAATTTAGTTGATTCATTTTTTTTAATTCTTTAACAATAAGGATCATTGTGTTGTCCAGTAAACTGGGACTATAATTTGGGAGGATTGTACAATTTAAAGAACATATCCTAATTGTACAATCCTCCCAAATTATAGTCTTAGTTCACTGGACCAGTAACTATCTAGTGATGTAGGCTACTGTACATTCATGTAACAACAGGGGAGAGGACACCCCAATGGTTTTTGACCTTATGTCTTGCTGGGGGGGGAAATAACTGATGAATATACTCTGTTCCATTCATGTTTACAGTGTGCATGGAATTTATCACTTAATTATCTTTATAATTTCTAGATTTTAGAGTCCAATTTCTTCAATGTCTTTATTTTCTATGTCCACAAGGGAGCAAGGCATATAATATGTAGAGAAGGAAACTCGTCCTCTATAAAAAAATAAAAAAAACGCGATGGCAGATAATAGCGGAATAGCAAACAGTTGTACACTTTGCATTAAAAGCGAGCAGTGGAAGTTAATATGACTTAGGAAATGTATATTTTAGCCCACGAGGGAGGAACAGAGTGAAAGAGATATTTACGCATCATACTAAAATAAAGTTTCAAATGTGTTTTAAATGAAGTCTGTTACTAAGGGCAATACACACAACGCTGTACATTTCTAGAGTTGACCAATGCACCTTGAATTAATTTAGTTGATTCATTTTTTTTAATTCTTTAACAATAAGGATCATTGTATTGTCCAGTAAACTGGGACTATAATTTGGGAGGATTGTACAATTTAAAGAACATATCCTAATTGTACAATCCTCCCAAATTATAGTCTTAGTTCACTGGACCAGTAACTATCTAGTGATGTAGGCTACTGTACATTCATGTAACGATTTGGTTTGGTGACTTGTTCGGTGGGCATGTTCTAGCATCTACCACTCATCTGCTGCATTTACACATTCTATCCTTAAAAAAACTAAAATTGTTGACTGGGGAAAACATCCCAACACCCAACACCCACTTATGGCATGCTTGAATTACTTTTTTCAGAATGTGAGCATAGCTCTCGTGTTAGTTATACAAGGACCAGATGGCTTGTAGCAAAGACCCAACATTTCCACAGTACTCCCAACAGGGCTCCCTGAGGGACACAATATAAGCCTTCTCCAAGTCTGCAAAGCACATATAGGATAAGAAGATTCTCATAACTCATCCAGCAGTGTATTGTGTTTCAACAAAATAATGGGAAATATATGGATCATTCCTTTTTTTACCTTCTCTAGTGTATCTTCATGAAGTTCATTAAGGTTCAGTGTGTAAATGCCCTCCTCTGCCCCAAGAATAAGGTACTGATCTAAGAAGGAAACATGTTTGTTAAAGGGGAAAATAGGTTTCCTTGCACCATGACACAAAGACACCATAATATGAATGTGAGGCATTCATCTTGTTAAGTTTACAGTTGATGACATATCTAGCAAAGCTGACTTTATTCTGTTTTGAAGCACATCTTCAGGACATTAAGAGACTTTGTTGTCTTACCTCTTGTCTTGGGTAAAACCCATGTGACAGCACAGTGGATTTTAAGAGGACAACCGTTGAAGACTTTGGAGAAGCAGGCTCCCATCTACAGAAGCAGTACAGTAACTGAATCACCAATGGTCTGACATGGTTACAGTGACCCTTCATTCAATTTTGAAATGATATCCACACTAACAAAAACAGCATGTATGATTATTACAATAATGACTCATGAATTATGTAATGTATTTTAAAGTTGCACTAAGCTACATTGCACATTGGTGACTGCAAATACCAGCTGGGTGCTGAGGTTTCCAAAGATACCAAATATATCAGGCTGAATTTTGAGGAAATAAACTGAAGCACAATACATTAAAAAAATAGTTGATGGAATAGTGCAGCGACAAAAACATCAGCTGGATTTTTACATAAAAACTGTTCCAAGTGCAGCTTGTGTCATGCCATGCGAGGAAGCCAGTGGTGTAGTCTACGTGATACGCAGGTATACGCAGTATACCCACTAAGAAAGCTCCAGGATTTACATATACCCACTTAAAAATGCCCAATGACATGCAATAACATACTTTCCATTATATGTTTGATATATTTTGAATTGTCATCTGTGTTTTTCTTCTTTACATAGGCTAAATAAAGGTATTTCCCCCGTAAATTGGTGCATAAAAGTGAATCCGAATACAGGAAATTAAGTCGTTGATGCTCAAAACTTCCCTGGGGGAGGACACCCTGACCCCCCACTATGATATGCCCCCCAACCCTTCCCCCAAATGCAGATTCTGGCCAAAATACAGTCCAATATACAGTACAGTATACCCCCTACAATACATTAGACCACACCACTGGAGGAAGCTTATCTTGTTAGTCATCAGGGCATTGCCGTTGGTCAGCTTTTAATGTTGGTCACATGCTGTTAGATTTCACACTTACATGGACTTGAGGGGTAGGAGGAAGTCCATGACAATCAGCCCTCTAAAGATGTCAAAAGGTTACACATAACAAAACATAGGGGATGATAAAAACTGTACATCAGATGCATTACAAATCAACATCTTGTATGGTTTACATGAGGAAGTTATTAGGTTAGCAAATCACACAAGATTATTGACGTTTCCTACGGATACGTTTTTGGCTTCAACTCACAGCGTCCTCAGTCTTTTTCCTCAGTGTGCTCCATTCAGGTGATAGCAGTGTCTCTCTTTTCGAAGAGGAAACAGTGGTGACCTTCTTCTTCTCTGCTGTTGCAGCGTCCTCCACAGGCAGACATGGATCACTGCAGCGCTGTCTGATGTCCTGTGTGGCTGAGCACCTGGCCAACACTTGTCAAACACAGGAGAGAGGAATATGGGGAAGGGATTTTTGTCAGTCCAAGTTTTGACTTGGCCCTGAGTTGGTTTGGACTCACAGTTCAGAGCTCAGACTGTGTCTGGGTCTTGGGTGCTCCATAGGGGTGCATGATATATCGACTCAATATCGTTATCGCGATATCACGTTGCGCAACATTATATCGAAAGTGTCGCAATAAGTATGCAATATTTTGTATATATTGTGGAGTGCTGCGTCCCGTCCGTTGACTGTGTGGCTTAGTTGTGTTCGATTTAGAGCCTGCTATAATGATCATGTTTCACTGGCCAATTACCGTGTCACTTGCACATGTTAGTACACGTCAGCGCACGGGTCCACTATGTGATAAACCCTATGGAGCGTACCACATGTGTACATATTTTGACAGAGTGACAGTGTGAGTGAAGAAATAGATAGAGACAACAAAATGGGACGAATCAGAGAAGCGAAAGAAAAGTTGTGTCCTGTTCTCTTTATTTATTGTTTTTATACTGTCCAACCAGTAAAACATGTCCAGGGGCCTGTTTCACAAAACCAAGATAAAGGATTAAGCCGGGATTTATCAGTTATCCTGGATGATTTAAGCCTTGACTCGGTTTCACGAAAGTGGAGGCACATAAATCACTATGGAGATTTATTCTGTGCAGCTAGCCTGCTCCTGACCAGGCTAACAGCCAGGATTTATTAATCCTGGAGCCTTTTCTGATCACCCAGCAGTGGTTTTACCCTATTGTTATCAGCCTGGATTAAAATACAACAAGTGCATATTGCTGTTCATTTAAGTACTGTTATTATTTAAAGTTGGGACCATCATTTTTTTAATAATTATTCATGTGACAGTCATTGTTACTGTTATATTGCTGTATGAAGACTGCTGTTCATATTGTTGTTAGAAGTTTGATGAATATATTATGGCAGTTGTTGAGATAAGTAGAAAAGGCTGATAAAGTTTCAAATGTGTTTTAAATGAAGTCTGTTACTAAGGGCAATACACACAACGCTGTACATTTCTAGAGTTGACCAATGCACCTTGAATTAATTTAGTTGATTCATTTTTTTTAATTCTTTAACATTAAGGATCATTGTGTTGTCCAGTAAACTGGGACTATAATTTGGGAGGATTGTACAATTTAAAGAACATATCCTAATTGTACAATCCTCCCAAATTATAGTCTTAGTTCACTGGACCAGTAACTATCTAGTGATGTAGGCTACTGTACATTCATGTAACAACAGGGGAGAGGACACCCCAATGGTTTTTGACCTTATGTTTTGCTGGGGGGGAAATAACTGATGAATATACTGTGTTCCATTCATGTTTACAGTGTGCATGGAATTTATCACTTAATTATCTTTATAATTTCTAGATTTTAGAGTCCAATTTCTTCAATGTCTTTATTTTCTATGTCCACAAGGGAGCAAGGCATATAATATGTAGAGAAGGAAACTCGTCCTCTATAAAAAAAACGCGATGGCAGATAATAGCGGAATAGCAAACAGTTGTACACTTTGCATTAAAAGCGAGCAGTGGAAGTTAATATGACTTAGGAAATGTATATTTTAGCCCACGAGGGAGGAACAGAGTGAAAGAGATATTTACGCATCATACTCTAGCGTTGTAGAAAATTGATCTTCGTGGTAAATTTTCTGAGTAACATTATCTTTTGCTCACTTTTAAGGCAAAGAGTACAACTGTTAATTTGTCCAAATGATTAGTAGCCTAATCCTTGAATGGTATGATTATGACGGTTTCAGTTCAGAGCAGCGGTCAGTTAATGTATATATTTAGGCTGCTAACACATTCAGTCGGTCCATGATCGTCTGCCTCGCTTTCTCTCACTGTTTCATTACAGCGGCCGTGTTTCTTTTCTTTTTATACAAAAAATGTGTTTCACTTCATCATACTTCTACAAGAAGCTGCTGCTCACTCTGTATAATGTACAATGCGTATTCTCCATTTTGGCATCAGTAAATCTGTGATCGACCTCGCGGTCTTTTGAGGAAAGCCGTGGACTCGCATCTATCTGAATTACTTCATCCTGGCTCGACCTAGTCGCTCCTCCTCAGCCTGACTTGGCCTTCGTGAAACGCACCAAGCCAGGATGCACAGATTAGACTAGGTAAACCTCGCTTTATCAGTTATCCTGGATTTATAAATTCTGCTTTTGTGAAACAGGCCCCTGTTCTGTAGACATGGTCATTATTTATTTATTCATGTTGTATCAGTCCAATACGACCGTCAGTTGAAATAAACCTTGTGTTGTAAGAAAACTTGTTTTATTTGTTATGAATCTATTTTGATATTTTCCCATAACTTTTGTAATTTTACATATGTTTAAAATATCGAAATTAACATTGATATCGCAACATTCATAATCGATATCGCAATATCACATTTTGTCAATATCGTGCAACCCTAGTGCTCCAGTCTACATACACCCTCAGATAAAGTCAGACGACCATGGTCGTCCAGCTAACCACAACGCTGTTTATCTTAGTTACTGATAAGCCCACATGTTGGAGATACAACATGATGGCGATGCTGGTGTGATGTGCTTCATGTTCATCCCACACATCAATTAAGTTGTTCAGTCCTGTTTTCTCCATATCAGAACCATCTCCAAAATCAAAAACATATTGTCAAGCACATAAGAAGCTGGGTCCAGACTAGTTTAATGATAGCCAGGCAGATTATTTTAAGAGGATGGAAGAATGAAGGGGTGCCGTCAATCCAGGAGTCGGCTTGTGAGATGGCAAGGGAGGCGGCATTTGAAAAAATGTCAAATAGTTTGCCAGATTGGAGAGAGGTGTATGATGGGCTTATGGTGTTGTCATTTATACATATGTTTATTTGGTTTATGGTTTATTGACTATTTTTTTTTTTCTGGGTGGGTGGTAAAGATGACGAAGTGTTCATGTTGTGAGTTGTATTTTTTTGTATTTTGTTAAAAAATAAAAAATTGTTAATAATAAAAAAAAAAAACATTTTCACAGCCAGATCTTAAAAAAGTAATTCATGCCCTCATATTTTCCCATCTAGACTACTGCAACTCTCTTCTAACAGGCATAGATGATAGAGGAGTAAACCGCCCCACCTGTATTATAACTGGCACCGGTAGATGTCCACCCACAAAGAGCCTGGGTCTCTCCGAGGTTTCTTCCTAAAAGGGAGTTTTTCCTCACCACTGTCGCACTAAATGCTTGCTCTTGGGGGAATTACTGGAATTGTTGGGTCTTTGTAAATTATAGAGTGTGGTCTAGACCTACTCTATCTGTAAAGTGTCTTGAGATTCTTGTTATGATTTGATACTATAAATAAAATGTAATTGAATTAATTATTATTGTATTTACTCATTTGTCATTTTTCTGTCCCATCTTCTATTTTCACTATTACAGTGATGTGTATAGATAACTACTGTATGTGTATTGTTGGATCAACAATTTGTATTCAATGTTTAAGTGGAATACAAAAAATACACAATTTACAACATGAACACACCCCCCCCCCCCCTATCATTCAAGACAACACTACAAAATAACAACAAAGACATAGTTTACATGGACAGTAAACTGTAAACCAAATAAACACATGCACAGTATATGTGACAACAATAAGCACATAGTATACGCTTCACCCCTACGTGTATTGATATTTATGTGCTTTTGTTTCTCCTGTCAAAGCACTTTGTAAACTATTATTTTTAATAGGTGCTATAAAAATAAAGTTATCCTTGTTGTTATTACCTGTAGTGGAGGTTGAGTCCGCAGTGAGGACAGGGTCTGGGCCCAGTGTGCAGCTGGGTCTCACCATCAGCTCACTGTCCTCCGTGCTGGGAGTTAAAGAGCTGAAGGCTGGCAGGGAGGCTGTAGCCGGACTGAACAAACCACTCTTCCTACCTCCCTGAAAAACACCAGAAAACACATGAGTCGCTGTGACGGACTAACAGGCTCATATTTCATCATGTAGTCTCACCCTGTGAGCCAGTTGCATACTGTTTACTTATACTATAAAGCAGTGTTTCTCAAATGGGGGTACGTGTACCTCTAGGGGTGCTTTGGAGGACTGCAGGGGGTACGTGAGATATTTAACAAAATGTTTAATAGTTACATGGCTGTTGTCCAGAACATTGTTCCTCTTTATGTAGACTTTTTTTTTTCCTACCATAGCCTTCTTTGGACCTAATCTTGCCTTCTTATGTTAGACCAACACAACAATCTAATGCTGCACCAAACTGTTATCTGGTGTTGTGGGGGAAGATTCTACTTGTGTAAGATGTAAATATGTCGGAGCTGATCAAAATACTGCAGAGCAGTGTTATTTAAGTTTGAAATGCAGCTTCATGTTCAGTGCTAAACTCATTTAAAGCTATAGTACGTAGTTTCTGTCTCCCGCATGAGGAATTAAGTAATGACAACAAAACTGTCGGCGCATCCACATGATACAAGCCTTCCGTGATCGCACACCAACCCCCACCCCTCCTCCTCGCAGTTGCTAGTAGCCAAGGAGGACACGGAGGATTAAAAAAACATGATGGACTCTTCAGAAGAGGTCATTATTTTCACTCAAGTTTCTGCGCGTGAAAGTCTCCGTACGACAAAATCTTCTGAACATAGTCATACTGAGAAATACAGAGAGAGTTGTGTGGAGCTGATAGTCTTAATTAGCTTTGTAGCAACTCATTTGGCAATGGCTTGAATTTAACAGACGTTCAATAATATAAAATAGTTACGCACTAAAGCTTAAACACTTGTTATTGGCGCCCTGATAGCCTGACGGTTAGGGCACACACCACATGTCTGAGGTCTGATTCCTACCAGGGACCTTTGTTGCATGTCTACATACATACATACACATCATGTATCCTCTTGCAGACCCAGGTGTTTTGTTTCGAGTCTGTGACTGAAATCTATATGATATTTTCAATCTGTGACATAACAGTTCACTACTGAGCGTTTGAAGCAGGGAAGAAAGATGTTAAAGTTAAAGGAACGGCAGGGAATCCTGATCATCTGTTGATGTTATTTTAAGGAGTTGATGGAAACGACACAAACAGTTAAAACCTACAATTACTTAAATTTCACAACTTTGAGTAGCCTAGCCCTTTAATGTAAGCCTTCTACTGTCGAATGTATAGGTACAAATAAAATGTGATCTATTCTATGAAGTCTTCCTCCAAGTATAATTCATGTTTTTCAGGTGTATATATATATAGATATACTCAAACCTAGGATAGAACCAGTACAATAGTATGCAATTGGACCACAGCTTCAGTTTACGGTTGTATAGTTACCACTCACATCAGTAGATGACGCCCTCCTGATGGTTAAACTCCTGAAAGACAAATGAGCAACAATGTCCTGATCAGGCTCCAAAAATCTCAGAATCAGGTGATCTAATGAGATCCAAATCAAGCACCATGGCAACAAGTTGGACAACACAGGCAGATGCTGGAGATGCTGAGGGCAGGGTAACAGCAGCACACAAACACAAATATTGAGAAAACACCACAAAAAAAAGCAGACAAAAAGCCCCGAAAAGCCAGAACCAGTGGGTTTGTGCTGAATCACGTCCAGTTCATGAAGAAATACAGCGGGACTTTGGGGATGGGATGAGCGGAGAGTGAACACAAACCCACTGATTATGTCAAAGATGTTTGGCGTTAGCTGATATTCAAACCATAAACAAAAAAAATCAACACAAGAAGTTTATTTCAGGTCAATTCATGTGGGATGGGGGGACACTGCTGTTAGGAGAGGCTGGAGTTGATGGACGTGGCCTACCTCAGCTGCAGAGCTTGCTCCACACATTCCAACAGGCTCCTGCAACAGGAAGACCTGGTGTTTATCTGCCCACGGGCCTGAATGGCCCATAACAATGGGAGGGAAGGAACTAGAGGTCCACTGAAGCCCCATAAACAGTGCTGATATTTGGACTGAGGCTCAGACATTCTGCGCCAAATTAAAGGATAATTCAACCCAGATCTTACTCTCTCAGTTTTGGCCATCATTACTATAGAGTGATAACAGTGTACTCACCAAGGTTATGCTAACTAGGGCTGTGGCCAGGGTTTTAAAAATATATGGTTGTGAGTCCTACATGCTGCCTTTTTGGATAAGAAGTGATTTTCTGGTTAAAAAACGGAGTTAAGTTTTTAGAGCCAGCCTCTAAAAACAAGTTAATAATGAAGTGTATTACACACATTTCAATTTATTCTATTAATTAAAGTGACTATATGTAACGTTTACACGGTTCCGAAACTGTGTAATTTTCCATTTGATGATCATTAATGACCTGTAACAGCAAACGAGACTAACGCTAGTTTTATATAGTTTTTATTAATGCCTCTGATTTTTCCTGCAAAGTCACAGAATGATTTGCGGCAGGTGGACAGCGCTACAGTAACACATTCTGACGGGTCACAGATTTCGATGTATCACCTGAAAAGCCTGTGTTATATCCAGCCAGCGGAGCCAGGTAAACGGTGGCAGGAGATTTCTTTATATAGGCCTAATTGTATTTTAATGTTATTGTAGAAGTTATCTGTTGTAGTTATGGCTGATACTGGGGCAGGACCATCACTGGAAAGAAGGAAATTAAACGAAGAACAACTAAAAGCTACAAGGGAAAGTGAAAGACGACGGGCGATAACACACTCGATCGGGCTTTCAACAGATGGAGACAATTACGGGATTGTAAATTATTAAAAATCGACCCCGAATTGGCCCTCAGGTATGTAATATGTCTATTTCATTCACAAAATAACTTTACAATGCTCGATGTGGTTGTACATCAGTAGCCAACATTAAATTATTATCATTTGTATGAAATAATTGTATACATTGTTTTCCAAATACGCCTGCATACTGCTGTCTTGATATTTAAATTTAAATTTGTTATTTACATTTGATTGTATTTTTTAATTGAATTTTCATTTTGTACTAGGTGTCACTTGTAAATGAGATCTTGATCTCAATGTGATTTCCTGATTAAATAAAGTATATATAAATGACGTTAGCGCAGACGTTTTATTCCTTTTAGTCAGTGTTTGTGTTGGCTTACTATTTTCTTTTCCTTTGTGTATTTGTGTAAATCATCCGTGGGTTTTAAATAATGCGCTATATTAATCTGTTATTATTTTGTTGGTTGCTACAACAATCTCTTAATGCTTTGACTCGTGACACAGTGACAGTGATACCTGGTTTATCTCACGATACATCCAAAGTAGGCTAAGTTACCGTATGTAACACTTGAAATGCAACGATGCATCTGTAACGTTTTCTCTTATTGTAAATGAATGATTTTCTGTCTGAACAAAACATTCATCGTGACGATATGACCTCCTGGTAACACTAACTCAGAAATCTACAGTGTGTAATACAGCACCGTAAAGAAAAGAGCTTTAGGACAGCAGGTGTGGTAAAAACATTCCCGCTTTAGTCCAAAGGGGCCGCTAGAACCAACACAAACTGAAAGTTACATATAGCCACTTTAAATATGGAAGCTGTGACCATTTTCTTTTACCCAAACCAAGTTGGTGGGAGGCATGTCCTGTGCAGCTTTTCGTAGTTTATTGTTATTGTGCCAGTAAATATACTAAAGATCAGCCCCACAGCAATTTGAAGTCATATCTGTGTGTTGGTTTTCCTTTTAATTACAAACAATATATTCAATTAAATTTCAATTAAATTGTATTTATAGTGTCAAATCACAACAAGAGTTATCTCAGGACACTTTACAGATAGAGTAGGTCTAGACCACACTCTATAATTTACAAAGACCCAACAATTTCCCACGCACAATGGACATATCATTCATTAAATAATTATTTCTATTTTTAATTTAGCTGCTCACTGGGGTATACGTACCGCTGGTTCAGTGGGCATCAGTGGTTTGGATAATCTGGATAAATGATTGGTCTGTTAACCTGCCTGATGGTCTAACTGCTTGTGTTTCACACTCCGTCAAACTTTGTTACCACAATGTCACAGCGTTCCCAGATCTCAGTAAATACTTTGGTGAGTACAATGTTGATATAAGTGATATAAATGATGATGAAAACTACAAAAATAAGACCCAAGTTGTAGTAAACTACGGTTTTCCTTTTAATGCTAAAACTATGACTACCAGTGATAATATTGCTAATGAACTCATACTGCTACTACTACTTTTTTATTTACCCCTATAGTAGGAAATTAGGAATACTAGTATTATTACTACTGCTTTCATTAACATTTTACATAACAATCAACCTATTCAATCAGTCTAACTGAAAAGGGTCCATACAGGTCAGAGAACACTTTAATATCCACATTCTGTCATTAAAGACACACTCTCTTATTATGTTATAGTGCCCAATAGTGCCACTAAATCAAAAAAGAAATCTGGCAATTGTTAATGTACCACATTTGGAATTGCAGGTCACATGACACCCACTTTCCCAAGAAGTGATGTAAAACGATGAATACAGTTTTTTCGAACACTTTAGAAAATAATTTTATGTATAAATTAATTTCATGATTTGATAAAGATTTTAAGTCTGATAAAACTTTGAATTTGGAAGAACTTATTTGGCATATGCAATGGTGAGCTATTTCAATTGAAATAAATAGGACTCCATACTGGAACACAGTATCCAGTTCTCTCACTGATTTTGCATTTCACTTCTATAACACTAGACAAGATAGACAAGTTTTCCAAAAAAGTATTAACATTGATGCAGCAGAACCAGAAATATCATCCTTTTTAATCTTGTGCATTCTTCTTCCTTGTCAAAACCTGGCTCCTACATTACCCACAATGCAACTTAACCGCAAACAGTTCAGTCGGAGATTTGAGTGTGTTATGCTAGTATTGGCTAACGTAGCCTGGAACCTCTAGCCTGCAGCAGCGATGAGGAGCAACAGAGGACTGGTAAGATTACTTCTTTCTAACTCCACGCCTCCAGATTGATTTTTTTTTTAACTTGTAGTCTTCAGACCCAAACTACACCAACTCAAGTGACACTTTTTTCTGACATTTATCAGACTTTACACAGCTCCATCTGGAGACACTTAAGGCTTTGATCAACTGTTTTCACATATGCAATAGTACTCCCCAACACCTGAAATCAGCAGAGTTTCTCTTCAACAGTTCCATGCTCAACCGGGTTTTAATCTAGAAATCAACACGTCTCTCTCTTTGGATTCAGGGGCACTATTGGACACATAATAAAAACATAATTACAGTGTAACGTTGACAAAAGAGGGAAATTTGGGATGTTTTTCCAATGTTGTCCTCAGATTACCTACTGATTGCTTCAAGGGAGGCATCCTGTTCAGCTGTGACATCTCAACAGCCAAAAACCATAATATGCCTAAGACAAAGACAGAACGAAGGTAGAAGAAGAAAAGTCTTACGGCGAGTTGTCTTCATCTCCAGACAGACTCCAGTTGTCATCATAAGAGCCCTGCTGAAGGGGGAAAACGGAGCCCTTGATCATATTCACGTATGGCATCAGTACACAGCACTGTCACAAAAAGACCTTGCAGAAAAAGAGCATTACCACATCAGGATACGGCTCAGTGACTTTCCTCAGTGGAGGCCCAAACTTCATTTGGTCGACTGCAAAGAAAACACGATAAGAATGAAACGAGTGCTGTGCAGTGTTCACACAGAACTGTGGGTTTTATGAGACAATAAAGAGCAGGCCAATGTGCTCTCACCCAACCCAGGCCTGTTCATGCACATCAATGAGCACTCACTCTCAAGTGCATTGATTAGTTGGAGCTAGACACAGTATGCTCTCTGCAACCACACATCACCTATCAGGTCAATACTGGCTTCTACAATCCAGAGCCAATACAACAGCTGAGTACAGCATGACAATGGTGCAATGACAAAACACAATGACATTTTTTAATAGTGTGAATTGAAAAAAAAATTGAATTTAAAATGACTAAATTCAATTCAGTGCACTGAGGGGGTTTTCTGTGACTACTTGGTCTGGTTTGAACAGTAGCATGTGGTGGCTAGCTAATGTTGTTATCCTGTACACAAGTTACACTGACTTTCTTTAATGTCTACGGTACACTTCACAGAAAACTCCAACATACAGTATAGTATACACTAGGGCTTGAAATCTCGATTTGAAAGAATGTGATTAGCTAATTGTGAAGACCGCGATTAATCGAATGTGCAGATGAATGTTTGGTATAGCATTTGGTTTAACCCTTTTTATTACTCTTTTTATTATTATATTTACAGTTTTTTGATAAGATAAATGCTGGAATATTGTTACATATCACAGATTGTATCCAGAAATGTCCTATTTTCAGTGGATTTTTCACTATTTTTTTATTATTATTGTTTTTTTATTATTATTATTATTATTATAACTTTAGCTTTGTGATAAATGTTTTGTGTATGACTGTTCAATGTTCCATGCTTATTAAAAGAAAAACACTTATTGCTTTCAATTCATATCTATGTTCTCATCCTTTCATAAGAATATAGAGCGGTTTTGATGGTGTCTCACGTTATAATGCTCCATGACATGTCTTATCTGTTACATGGTGAATATTGAACTTTAACTAAACTTAAAAAAAAAAAAAAATAATAATAATAATTATTATATTTATATTATAGATAGATATATCGCAATCTGGCAGAAAAATCACAATTAGATTTCCCCCCCAAATCGTTCAGCCCTAATATACTGTACACATGACAGAAATCTTCAAGAAAAACTAAAAGCTAGATAAATAGCCCATATTGCCTTCCTTCCCAAGCTTTTGATGTGCTAGCTAACTTAAAGATCATTTTTGTCCCCACCGGGGATGAAAATAATTCAGCAAGGGCAGGGATATGTAGACCAGAAAGGGCGAAATCCCACGTATCCACCCCAGCAAATCGCACCCTGAATACATACATCTACATATAATAATTAGAGTTATTTCATCCGATCCATTTTCACTTTACTTCTGCAGACCAGCTTTTGGAAGTATCACACTTTGGTTTCTCTGATGTGATGAAGAGGAAGAAGCAGATTGATGTGTAATCACAGAGAACCAGAGCCGTCAGCTGACAGTTTGAAGCAGAGGACAGGGAAACTAGTGAAATGCTGCTGTTCAGCTCCTTGGTACACGGCTGAACATCGCTCCATGAAAGCCTCTGGTCGCCGACTGGAGAGACTTTATAAAAGAACTGACCTCACTCTCCACCGGGAGGCCTACAAAGAACATGTGAGCTCCTACAAAGAAGCTCTTTCCAAAGCCAAGACAAATTATTACACCACCCTCATGGGCAACCAGCAAAACCACCCCACAATGCTGTTTTCTACTATTAACCGCCTGCTACGCCCCACTGACACCCGTCAACCTCCGGTTGAACCTCCATCCCTCTCTTTCCATTCTCACATCAAATCCATCACCAAATCAACCTTTTTTCATCTCAAAAACATCTCCAGACTCTGACCATCACTCTCTGACTCCGTGGCAGCAACCCTCATTCATGCTTTCATAACCTCCTGTTTGTCTGGGGTCCCCATCAAAACTCTAGACAGGCTCCAGTATGTGAGATCTTGGCTCCAGAGTCCTGGCGGCAGAGACCTGGCAGCACATCACCAAGACCTGGCAGCACATCACCCCAACCTTCATCCACCTTCACTGGCTCCCAATTAAGTCCTGCATCACATATAAAATCCTCCTTCTCTCCGACCTCCTCCATCCATCCACCCCACTCCAAAACCTGCGGTCCTCAGACGCTGGCCTGCTCTCCATTCCCCACACCAGACTCTGTACCTTCGGAGACAGAACCTTTAGTGTTGCAGCCCCATCCCTCTGGAACACCCTCCCTGCAGATATCCAAAATGCTACATCCCTGGACATTTTAAAAAAACTCCTGAAACACCACCTGTTCACTACAGCCTAGAACCTCTAATTCTGTAAAGTGTCCTTGGGTTTTCTATATATATTTATATATAGCTATATAAATAAAAGTTATTATTATTATTAAACCAGAAAGTGGAAGTTGCTGTCTCGTCTCGGCTCAGGAAGCTCTCACTGTGTTGCTGAATGGCTGCATCATTAAATAAAAAATTCTATCATCATTATAAAGTTTAGAACTTGATTTGAGAAGTCTTAGTCTATGTTATTTACGGTTTAGAAAACTGATTGCAACATGAAATTACCAAACAAAAACTATAACTATAATTTCTTTTGCATGTTTTTGCTACAAATGACATACTTTGAATTATCTTCCACCTTCCCAGCAGTCAGTGCTTTCACTTACAGTATGAAAATCAACTTGCAGAGACTTGAAACATGCTTGCAATAGAAATTCCATCTCAGTGAACATGATGTGTCCTTTTTTGGTAAGAGATCCATTGTTGCTTCATGGTAAAGTAGATGCTGACAGCTGTTTGGAAAGCTCTGCACTCTTTTACAAAGTAACATATCTGAGCAGCCAGCAGCTTCCCCGACCTCTTCGCTGGTGCTTTATGTCATTTGCAGCATGACAATGCCTTGTTGTTGTTGCACTATTATTTCTGTGTTTCCTGTTGCCTTCTGCAAACTATTAGCCTCCTTCCTTCCCTGATATTTAATGTGGATACATTGTAAATTATATTCTTTCTTTTTCTTTGTCTCAGTAGGGCTGGGTGTCATTAGAAATTTTTAGCCTTGCTAGCGGCATAACGCTATGTCTATGTCTGTCAGTCGGTCCACCACTTGGTCTAAGATCTTTATATCTATTTGATGGATGTCTATGAAACGTGGTACAAATATTCATGGTCCCCAGAGGATGAAACTCAATGACTTTGGTGATCTTCTGACTTTTCATCTAGCGCCACCACCACCAGGTCAAAAGCTTTCATCTATCTTGAAAAAAAATCTTTACATCTGCCCGATGTATTGGCACTAGAGCTATGATCGGATGATTAAAAAAAATCAAGCCAGACCCTACATGAACCCACATAGATTATGTCAAAGCCTGAACCAAGCCCAAACCACCATCGCAGTTTTGGGCCTGAGCCTGGTTAAAACCCTGAATTTCCGTAGCTTTTTTATCCTTGGGTGTAAGTTGCATAGATATCCAGAAGATGGCAGTCACACACAGCGGTACACAGCCCATCCATTACTCATGACATTACACAGACTATAGGGTCTGCATTTAAAAATAAACAACAAGAAAACCCTGGGAATTTGTGCAAACCTGACCTGATTCAAAGCCGGGGAATTTGGGGAAATTACAGCCTGACCCAGGGCCCAATCAGGTTCGGGCAGAGAATCAGAGCTCTAATTGGCACAACATTCATGGTTCCCAGAGGATGTATCCTACTAACCCCAGCTTTTCTCTAGCGCCACCAGCAGGTTGACATTTGTAGTTTTGAGTCAAACAACCGTTGGATGGATTGGCAAGACATTTAGTACATTCATGTTCCCCTTAGGATGAACTGAGCTTTGGTGATGCATTCACTTTTCAACAAGTCATCATCTTGTCAAAATTTCACCATTCTTCACAGCTGCTGGCATGGCTGTAGACTCTTAAGGCCGTCCACACCAAGAATGATAACTATAATCATAACTATAACTATTAGGGTTGGAACGGTATGCTTTTGTGCAGATTCGATTTGTATTGCGATTTTAATTTATTGCGATTGTGGAAGTATTGTGATTCAATAGTGTTGAGTATTGCGATTTTCTTTTCCTTCTTTTACAAAAAAAGTTGAATAATATACTTCTAGAGACAATATATCATGAGACATTGTTTCAGTCAGTCTGACATTAATTTCATTTGTTAAGAAGACCATAACATGGATTTTCTGCATTTTCTGCTTTCGGTCTGTTCCTGGTAACACATATGATGTAGTCGCTGTCAGCGGTACCATATAAACACAAAATATTTAGGTCAATCATTGGAAACCTTAATAAATAAAAAATATCGATTCTAGGAAAAATAATCGATTTTAAAAATCGTCACAAAAAAATCACGATACATACGTGAATCGATTTTTTTCCCACCCCTAATAACTATAACAATGTGAGCATCCACACTGCTCAACAATAACTGTCAACAGTGGCGTCAAGCACACGCTGTACACTCCAGCTGATAATAATACATAATAAACTAATAAAGCAGACGTTGCAACCTAGGATTACAGGAATATCAGTAGAAATATCCTACATAATCGTGAATTCGGGTACATTTTATGAACCAAAAAAGTCTACCAGCGGTCCCTGGGGCGCCGACACCTCTGCCTTCTACAGGAAACAGCAGGCGCACAGAGCCAGGGATCAGAGCAGATCTGTGCAGGGCACCGAAACAAAAACACAGACAGTATGATAACATCCAAAGCACAAGATTCACTTTCAGTGGATTCTGTGACATGAGAAATATTTTCAAAGTATTAATGTTAAATAATACAAAAATGCACAGATCTAAAGGATCGTAGCCCCACCACGAGTGGAAAAGTCACGTCACGCCTCTAACCACCTGTGTGAAAGAAATTTCTCCGTGTCTCTCTCTGCCGTGTCCTGTTGTAAACTCAGATGGATTCTGATTGGCTGTCAAGTGTTTCTATCGTTCATCAAATCGCTCTGAAAGTGATCCCAACGATATCATTCTCCACTGTCGTTGTTGTTATAGTTGGTGGTGACTTGAGTTATAACGATTTTTAAAACTACATATTTCTAGTTATCGTTATAGTTATCGTTCTTATTGTGGACGGCCCTTTAGTCTTGTTTCAAACTAAAGAAGATACGGTATGTTGCCACATTACTGATACGTCACTTTTTCAATACTTTATTTCTCCAAAATGTCTAAATTAAAAAACTGAAAGAAAAGAACTTTGCCTAAATTAAATACAAACTGATTTAAGAAGATTACAAATCTGGCCACATCTTTGATGCCAACTCTCCGTAACTCACTGTCTCTGGTACTCGGTGCTGCTGACACATTTGGTCAGTACCAAAATAGTATTTAGACCCAATCTAGTAATATCAGCTTGTAGCAGTATGTGTAGCAGTGTGAGGCTTCAGTGCCCATATTGGTTAAACTGAGGTGCAAGTGTTGAATGTGTTTATGGCTTGTGTGTCTATGAATAGCACATTGTATATAAGAAAAGTTGAGGTAAGGTTGATTTATACTGGGCAGAGTGTAAGGGCAGACGATCACACCAAAAAACCCTTACACAACAAGAGGCCTAGTGGCTGTGCAGCAGTATGAAGTCACTCCAGCTACTGCATACAAGTACCACTGTCTGTCACACACCAATGGCATGTTCTCAGTGCCATCCTCTGACGCAGGCTTCATCCCACATGTATGGCTGGGTTACAGGACGAGGGCAACCATCGGCAGGCTGACTGAGAGGCTTTTGTCCTCATTCATATTATGGAGATTTCAGCACTGAATACTGGGGGTCATAGCAGACAATGAAGCCACTCTTCAGCAAGTACAACCAACATACAGTATATTTAGACATGCGTGCATACAGTTACAAGCATGGCTACCAAGTGTTGTCAGAAACATACTCTATTACTGTGCAATATTTAAGATATATGAATGATATAGGTCTATTTACATGCAAATTATATAGAGCTGCATAAAAACTGTCTGCCCATATTATAATTATACTGTATCTATTTGTCATATAGATGTCATGGTGCCTGTGGTGTATACTGTAACTGCATGAAGAGTAGTTTGAGGTGAGTTAAAGGAACAGTTTAACATTTTTGGAAATATGCATATATTTACTTTCTTTCCTGAAATTGTTTCCAATCTCATGTCTGCGTGTTAAGTACATAGCTGGAGTCAGGAGGACGTTATTAGTTTAGCTTAGCTTAGCTTAGCTTAGCATAGCATAGAGGCTGGAAGCAGGGGGTGTCTACAGCCATGCTAGCGGCTCTGTGAGGCTGTAGCTAATTAGGCACAGCGCTTCTTTGAGTTAAAAGCTAACATCAGTAGGCTAACATGCTCACAGTGACAATGCCAACGCGCTGGTGTTTAGCAGGTACAATGTTTACCATGTTCGCCGCCATCTTAGTTAAGCGTGTTAGCATACTAACAGTATCTAACATTAGCTAATTAGCTCAAAGTATAGTGTAGTAAAGGGTAGAGTTACCTGCTGGAACTATTTTGTGACACACACAGACTGTCCAGTCTGTGTGTGTCACAAAATAGTGTGTGTGTGTGTGTGTGTGTGTGTGTGTGTGTGTGTGTGTGTGTGTGTGTGTGCACTCACATTGTTCTTCAGACAAGGTCCTCTCTGCAGGCAGGTGTTTCCCTGCTGACTGAATCTTGTCAGGAGCCACTTCCCCAATCTGTCAACACATCATTCACATGACACACCGGCACAAACAGCATATCAGCAGGACCACAGGAAAATGACACCACTTTAAGGTCTGCATGGTTGATTAAATATCAACAGTCATCAGTTCTGTCTCCATGTAGTACTGACCTCCAGCTCGTTGTCGTCCATGCTGTGTGTGTGCGTGTTGTGGAGCTCAGGGTTGTTGGCCATGTCCAGAAGCTCAATGACCAGGTTCCGGGTCAGAAGCTGCGTCACAAACGGATGCTGGAGGAACAAGTTACAGATCATGTCATTGAACAATAATAGAAGACTATGTTGATCTCAGAAACTCATGCAAAATGGCGTCAAATCTACTCAAGTCCATATGGATGACGTTTAATTTCTGGGATTGTTCAGGTGCCGCAGAAATTCTGCCGGATGTCCCTCACCTTCCGCTTTCTTTGTGTTGGCATTCTAACCTCCAGTGGATTTCTGAGGACTATGGTTAACTGCTCCTCAGATCTCTGCAGGGTAAATCCAGACAGCTAGCTAGACTATCTGTCCAATCTGAGTTTTCTGTTGCACGAAAAAACTACTTTTAAACCAGCACGTTCCACCAAAACAAGTTCCTTCCCGAGGCTATTTTGCAGCGGCACCATTGCTCCATCCGGTGCTTAGCGTCTCCCAAGACAATTGTGATTGGTTTAAAGAAATGCCAATAAACCAGAGCACGTTTTTCTCCCATCCCCGAATGTTGTGTGGTAGCAGTGCTGTGGAGGAAGGTCTGGGAGGCTAAATCTACACTAACTGACCCCCTAATTAATTGTTAAAATTTCAGTCTTTTGGAGGACATTGCTAAGCCGGTTCCAGACTTCTGAATCACCGCTAACATCTCAGATTTGGGGCTGCAACTTTTCATTATTGATTAATCTGACGACAGTGATTACACAGAAAAAAGCAGCAAAGCCTGGAACAAGAACTGATTATAATTGTTGTTGATACATGTTCAGAGCCCTGAGCAGCTTCCATTGGCCCACAGCCAGAGATACTTCAGGGATATAGAGAAAAAAAGTACGCACATCCAAAAAAAAACAAAAAAACTGAGGTGCTGGATTGAGGCCTTGACTGCAAGCTATCCAAAATCATTAAGACTGCCTGATTTTCTGTGTTAAATTGACTTATTCTCTGTAATTTTAACTTCAAACTGTATTTGAAATTGTGTCAATCGGGTGACAGGAGAAACAGAACATTTTCTGCAAAAATGAAAAAGCAGTTCCCATTTGTTCAGAGTGCATTATGTGTTCATATCCACATAATGTATTCAGATTTGGTTACATTCCTATTCTCGTAAAAGAGAATCAAAGTTCTCTGGATACGTAAGGGTTTAAAATAGAAAAAATTGCATTTATAAATAGTGCATATATATGAAGACGGATGGCTAGTTAAAGGCCATTCATTAATTACGAGCTATAAAGAGCCAGCTTACCTGCAGCAGTGTCTCAGCTGAGGGTCTTTTACGAGGGTTTTTAATGAGAGACATCTTCACAAAGCTATGGAAACCTGCTGACCTGCAGGGAGCAACAAAGTGTGAATTAATTGCACATCAAAACGATATTGATAAGATTAAAGGAAGATAAACAATTGGTCCCGATACATGCTATGTGATTTTAAAAGGAACACAGATAGTTAAACTCACCATTTGGTTTTATCCTTTAGTCTTGGAGGCTGGAAGCTGCTCTTGGACATCAACATCAGCGCTCTGAAACATTGTTTTAAATGTCACTGGGCTGGAAAATGTCTTAATTGTTTACATGCAGTGACTGTCCAGGAATTATACAGAGAAAAATACAAATTATGCAGCCAAAATGTTACATAACACAAGTCTAATCTGTTTATCTCTTTGCTTTGGGATCATATAATCTGTCTGCTTCCATGTGTCTGAGTTCCTGTTGCCTGTGCTGACTCACCTCATTGGATGGAGGTCAAACATGGGCGGTTGGAGCTCAGCCAGCTCGATGGCGGTGATGCCAACGGCCCAGATATCACACAGATGGTTGTACCCACCCTTCTTCTCAACTGCAGCCACCTCTGGAGCCATCCTGAGAGGAGAGGAACATCAGATATAACACACACATGTACACAGTATGTAGCAGACACTAGCCTTTTATTGATGCTTTAGTATGTTTATTTACTAATATTCATTAGGATTAGTCTCAGTAATTTCCTAAAACAGCAGACTACTATTGTTTTAATCAAGTGCAGCAGCAGGACGGAGGCCTGTAACAATTATTACATAATTGTCAATTTTATTTTTTTAACATAATCGCGGGTTCTTTGTTTAACCGCAATGAATAGCTAACATTGGCTAAGGTCTTATGGCACGTGACTGGTAGTTGGGGATACAGTTAGAAAAAATGTTTTATGATAATAAAGAGGCATTGTTTACTTCATAGGATGTGTATTTGTGTTATTACATTATCTGGGTCACATAAATATATATATATATATATATATATATATATATATATAATATATATAATGTGATAAAAACAAAAATGTATCCTGGAATTCATTCAAAACTTGAATTTGTTTAAAAAAAGTAATAAATAAATAAATATTTTTAAATTTGACTGAAAGAGACAATTATATTGTTAACTGCAATTATTTTGGAGGCAATTAATTGTACAGCAACATTTGGAATTGTTACAGATGGTGTATGTGTGATTGCGTCGAAATAAACTACAGTGTGTGTGTTCATAGTACTGAAGGAACATGTCACCCAGTGCAATAGTGTGGCTCATTGATGTGTTTTAATATTTTTTAATAACAATGGAGCTCTATGGCACAGAGGAAGATATATCAGGCTTTGATACACACACTCGTTAGTAGATACATTTATTGTTGGTTTGGGTAGTTTCATTAGATTTATTAACAATAATAAAAATATTGAATATTACCACAATTTTCATTTAAGTGTTAACTGGTGTAACTTGCTTAACTGATTTCTTAATGATTTATTGATGGAATTACTCAAGGCTGCATCATAGGGCCACTCCGGTTTTCTAAATTGGATATATTTTGATATATTTAATATTTAATATTTTGTATTTAATATTATATCTAATATATATATATATATATATATATATATATAGACACACACACACACACACACACACACACACACACACACAGTAAACTGTATAAACCATTTACAAAACAGAGTCGTCCTAAAAAAGTGGATCCCTCTGCTTTCATCTATTGCGTACATTTTGAAAGTCTTATTTTTTATTGCCTAGGAATAAAAAGAGGAAAGTTCATTATTTAATCTGGGAGTACTCTTGCAATGAGTCGTTTTTGTCGAAACCCTGAATCAGTTTGGTCAATTTTCTAACCATAGAAAAGGGTCAAAGGACAAAGTATATTGGCAGAAAATATTGGCTAGTTGCAGCCCTCATCCAAAACATACTGACAGCAGTATTGTGTCACTCTTCAAAAAACTCTTATAGGTTGACCCCAACACTGCATGGTTGCTTTAAACAGACAGACGCTGAGTGAGGTGAGGTGGGTGCAGCTTCATTCATCTTACCAGTAGGGAGTTCCTATAAAAGACTTCCTTTTGGCCACAGAGGCACTGATCTCTGCTGCAACTCCAAAATCAGCTATAACAGAAGAGACAGACAGTCACACTGGTGTTAAGTGGCTATAATCCATTATAGAGGGCTATTTAAGCACACTTGATGAGTGTGAGTAGTTAAAGAGGTATTGCAGATGTGCACGAGTGTGTCCAATACAGATCCCCACTGACCCAGTTTCACATCTCCTCTCTCTGTCAAAAGGATGTTGGCTCCCTGCAGAGAGAACACCCACACACACACACACTTAAGCTTGCTTTCACATGATAGCCTACAGTATAATAATATATGATCACAATTAGACAGCAACAACTTGAAAAAACTGCAGTACCTTTATGTCTCTGTGCATTTTGCCAGTTTCGTGCAGGTGATACAAACCCTGGAAAAAGCAAATAATGATAATCAGCTGAGCTTTGTGCAGATATTTTCATGTAAACATATCCTATTATTATTTATTTTATGGCTGTCAATTATACAGGTCCCCAATTAACCCCTCTACCTCCCAACAACCTGAAACCAACCAGTACTGCTCTGCTGGACTACTACGTGGCCCCAGGTTTCCCTGTGTATCCGTTTCAGGTAATTTGATTAAACACAATGATTGTTAAGATTATGCACCATGGGAGCACAATATAAATAAAAATAAAGTCTAAGGTCTTAAAACTAGATCCTGGGCAGCACAGGCAGCAGCAAAACATATTTTAGCACCTAAAAAAGGCCCAACTAAAAAAGTCAATATTAGTTTGGTGTGCACAATATTTATAATATTTTCACCGCTTTACCTTGCTGTCAGACAGCCGTATCCGACAGGTACTTTAACTAAAGCTGTTATATCCATCAATGCTCTCTTCAAAGCCACCAGACTCCTTTGACAAAAACTGTAATATTACATCGCAGAACACAGGAGTTGCTGTTCTACCGCTGCATTGATCGGTGCAAACTAACTGATCGATGCAGCGGTAGACCAGCAACTCCTGTGTTCTGCGAGGTAAAATGATTGTTTCTGTCGAAGGAGTCTGGTGGCTTTGAAGAGAGCATTGGTGGATAAATGGCTTCAGTTCCCAGTCGCAAAAGGCTGTCTGACAGCAAGGTCAAGCAAAGAAAATATTCTAAGTATAGGTTACATTTAAACTGATATTGTTTTTTTTAGGTGGGCCTTTTTTTTTGTAGGTGACTAAATTTCATTTAGCGGCTGCCCCCGTCCACAGCAGTACATTGTTTACCTTCTGTGTTGGTACTCCTGCCTGCTTCTTCATACTGTCAGTAATCTTTTACATTGGTTTTACTGATCGCTATATTTGAGTTTTAATAAACCACGATTTCATATAAATCTGGTTTTAGCATTTTAAACTAAGTGTAACTCAAAAACCCTAATCTTAGTTTAAATGATGTCATGTAATAATGTATATTGATGCACATTGCAAAACAAAATTCTATTTTGAATGAAAAGGAAATGTGAAACAGAACAATGACACATTTCCAAGAAGAGGAAAAGGGAAAGTCAAAACCAAAACCAAAAGGTACACAAGAATGCTTGTATACCAAGTTAGATTGCTGAGGATTGTCATGACGAATCCAAAGGCAGCAATCTGCTCAGCTCTGTCATCACTCATTTACGTTTAGATTAGCACTCCTCAAGAGAAATCTTTTTGCCCCGTTGACAGTTGTTAAGTAAGCATAACAAAGTCAGACAAGACATTTTAAACTAAGTTATCGTCTGCGATTTCTTCCTTCTTACTTCAGATTTAACTGTTGTCTGCAAACCTGAAAAATCTGAGCAGAAGGTCACTCACTAAAAAAACAACAGACAGGCTGGCACATTCTGCTGCAGACTCTGTTGTGCTGCAGCAACATTTACCTCTACAGTATATTTAGTGGTCTGGCGAGGTTAAATACTATTTAGCTCTTCTGTGGCTGGGGAAAAAAACACATAAGTCATCCTGTCAGCAGAGTATCTTCAGAGATTGCATAAGTTGCCTTTGACACAAAGAGCCTTACCTGGAGGGTTTCTCTGCACACGTATGCTATCTGTTTCTCCTTTAATGGGCCCGTCACTGAGAAGAACAGTTTGATTAATAGCACGAAGAGCCTGCAGGCACATTTATAAGTCCAACTGGCCTTTTAAAGCTCATTGTGCAGCGTTGTTGTTACAGTAATTATACTAATGTCTCAAAATGAACGTGGTGATTATGGTCTGACATTTTTGGAAGAAATGTCTGCTGTCATACCCAGAGTAAGATGAGAAGATCAATGTTTAGCCTAGCATAGCATAAAGATTGGAATCAGTGGAAACAATGCTAACATAGCTTTGTCAAAACAACTCCAAAGCTGTCTTATTTATTTTGTTCTTTACTTAGATTGACAAATAGAAATGTCTGACAGACAGATGGAAGGGGTATTTTCTTTTTGAAAAAACTAGGGGAGACATGTCCCTCTCTTTGTGCTAAGCTAGGCTAACACATTCTTGTATTGCACAGACCGGAATGGGAGTGTATCTATGTTCCCAGGGTTCTATGTTCCTCAGCTCAATTTGCTCTTAATATGACACATTAAGGAGATCTTTCAAATGGTTTTATGTTCTCAGCATTTTTTTTTTTCCTAGGTCAAATGTTCAATGTATGTTTCCCTGGGTCAATATGTTGAAATCACACACAGCTTACTGTACAGCCTGCTGATGTTATACTCCTCAGTATGCATTCAAAGTTGTGGGCAAGACAGTTTTCTTGACTTCTGACATTGGTACAGTATCTCCACAGCAGCTGATCAGATCTTTACATTTCAAACTGCATTTCAAACATCCATATCACTTCGTTCTTTTGTAATTTGAACTGCAAAGACAGCCCTTATCAATCACTGACAATGTTAGTTTATATCAAGACACACACAAGCCCTGGGAACATAGGGAGGGATCCCACAGGCATTAGTAGCAGCCATGTAGGAAAAACAAAAAGGTTCTGTGGCAGATAGTGGGAGTTTCTGACAGCTATGGTATTTCCCAATTGGTAAAAAAAAGAAACACAGAAGTGCCAACAAACCTGGCTGCAAAGCCTCAATCCCTGACAGTTGCATCTAAAGAAACAGTCTGCCAATTCAGGTCATGAAAAGTTAGCTATATGCTTTTTGTTCGTATCTGGTTCAAAAATAAAAATAAATTGATTATTTATGCTTACCGGCAATTTCTATTTATATTGTGCAACTACAAGACAAGCAAAAGTGGGTAACTATGTGTGAAAGTTCCCAAGTAGGAATAAAGGAAGGTGTGGCCAGGTTGGTTCAGTTGGTAGAGCAGATTTTACATAGAGGTTTATGCCTCGATGCAGAGATCCAGGGTTCGAGTCCAACTTGTGACGATTTCCTGCATGTCTTCCCCCTCTCTCTCTCCTTTCTCACCTAGCTGTCCTGTCCATTAAAGGTGGAAAAGCCCAAAAAAATTATCTATAAAGGAAGGTTTTTTTCTTTCTGCCACATGGTGTGAATGCAGCATTAGCTGTGCTTACTGTTGATTACAGCGCTAACCTCGGTCAAAAAATGAAACATAGATATAACTCTACACCTTCAAACAACAAGTCAAGAGAAGAAATTTCAATGTATACAACAGATGGCGTGGTTGTTTTGGAGGCTTTTTAAAAACTTTTGACAGAGAGATAGTGTTTGTGCTAAGCTAGGCTAAACATGTCCTGAGCATGTTCAAAAGCGCTCATGCTTTAATCCAAGATAGTTACCTCCATTTTGGGCATTGTAGCTACACACTTAAATAACCTAAATTGGCTTGTTTTGCATTACATATTTCTAGCAGTGGGTTAACAAGTAAAAGCAGATACAAAAGAAGCTAAGCTAAGTAAAGAGAAGCTATACACTGTGTGTTTGTATATGCTTTCACTTGTTAACTGCTGCAGGTTATCAATAGGGCTACCCCAAGACAGAATAACAACAGTTTTCCCATTCTTCCCACTGTGCCAACGTGGCATGAATGCCACATTATCACTGTACCGGACACACAGATGTGAACTCGATATTGATCTTTTCACCTTGCTCTGGATAAGAAACAAAAGAACATTTCCACTGTTTCTTTAAATGGTAATACAGCATTGTTCTTTAAATGGATGTAAATACAAGGCCTACATTCAGAATTCCTAACACTTTTTTGTATTTATACCATGGTAAATATCCTGAAGTGAGCCTCCACCACAGTACTCCATGCAGATCCACAGCTTGGTGTTCCTGGAAAGAGACACACAACATTTATCTTGGTGTTTGACATGAGCTGCTGTGCTTTTTTTCCCCGGTTGTTCAGGGATTGTGAAAGACAACGTTGAAGCATTCAGCATCAAAAAAAGAAACGCTCACAAGTAGACACTCCCTAATAAAGTCTGAAACTAAACTATCGCCCACAAATACATACAGTATCATTCACGAGCTGCTGTGCCAATAATCTAACTGAGCACCAGAAAGAGTGGGAGAGGAATCCAGCAGCAGTGTGGGGAAATAAAAGTCAAATTCCACATATTTCAGTCCACCAACAATCCCAGGAATGATTCCACACATGTGCAGTGGATGGGCTGAAAACACACAGCACCTGTGGTAGCTGCCGAAGTAGGCCACGATGTTTTTGTGCTTGCACTCCGACATCATGGTGATCTCCTGCTGGATGGACGTGATGTCATCACCTGAACAGACAGACAGTTTAGTGTCTTCTCTCACAACAGTCTGGTGTTAGTACACTGAGCTCCTACAGCTGGAGGGACAATTATAGACCAGTAAACCATAGGGTTAGACTAATGGGAGAACTAGTATATGAGGCTGAAATATCAATCACTGTATCTGGGAGCGTTATGACCAACAAGTCCTCCAACCCATACGGCCACATAGGTGGTTTGTTCCTACCCTCTAATACGACCCACAAGAGCGTTTCCTAAATTAGCGCCCCTACCGGTGACATGTCCTCATACCTAAACATAACGGTCACAGATTTAAACATGTGGTTGTGAAACTGTCGCAGTTTGGTTAGGAATAAGGTAGTCTATATTGAAGAGGTTTCATTTCCGGTATTGTTCAGGTGCCGCCGGAAATTCCGCCGGATGTCCGTCGCCTTCCTCTTTCTTTGTGTTGGCATTCTAAACTCCGGTGGATTTATGAGGACTATGGTTAACTGCTCCTCAGTGTTTTCTGTTGCACGACTAAAACAACTTTTGAACATACACATGTTCCACCAAAACAAGTTCCTTTCCGAGGTTATTTTGCAGAGGCACCGTTGCTCCGTCCGACGCTTAGCGTTGCCGAAGATGATTGTGAATGGTTTAAAGAAATGCCAAATAAACCAGAGCACGATTTTCTCCCATCCAGGAATGCTGTGTGGACTAGCCAGACCCTCCTCCGCAGTGCTGTGGAGGAAGGTCTGGCAATGCCAGACTAGGATTAAGTCAACAAAACTACTTAGTTAGGTTTAGGAAAAGATTGTAAAATACGGAAAGTATGTTTGTTAAGTTACTGAACTTACGTATGTAAGTACGGGACGTAGAATGTGTGTGTGTGTGTAGAATGTAACTATAATAGTTACATCACATTCTAGTTAGTTAAAATAAGTCAAAATTGACTTTTGGTTTCACATGGGACACAAACAGCGTTCTCCTTGGTGAAAGTCTGTGTTTGTTGACCCATCCATCCACTCACCTCGACATCCTCCTTTTGTTCTTGATACTACGTCACCTGTCTTCCTCCTTTGCTCCCGTCATAATTACTACAGTCACGAGAGGCTGCTAACCTGACGCGCCAGATGGTTGGTTAACACAAAATCGTGTGCAATGTGATTCTCACGTGATCTTGCGATATCACGTGAATCCAGCTGCCGTGCAAGGTAAAGAGGTCGCCGCCACAATAAATGTAAATACGGGTCGTAATAAGCTCTTTGTACAAACAACCTATGGGGTCGTTTATTGGGGGAATGACAGCCTCGTTATGATGCACTGCTACTAATGAGTACCAGTACAGATATGATACTTTAGATTATGAAGTGTGAAAATACAGAGTAAAAGGCAATGCTTCTAGTGCTGGCTCTTTTCCCATCACACATATATTATTAATTTATTGAAGGATAGGTTCAGATTTTTTCAAATCTGTGTTAAAATAATACACGCATGAGTTATTAGTTTCTGTAATTGTTCCTCTTGTCCATATTACAATGTAAGTGGAAAGGTAAAAATCCATAGTCCTTTTTCAGGGCATAAATGCCATCCTAAGTTTAGCTTCAGTTTGAGTTGGTCGAAATAAGTATCTCTGAAATTTACAGATGTTTTATTACAAAATTCTCTTTTGTGTTACTGAAAGCATAAAGGGGGTCTGTAACTTTGGAAAACACTACATGAGCATGTCAGCATTGTTTTAGACTTGAAAAAAAATGAACCTATTCTAATTTAAAAAAGGAGACATAAACTTTAAAGGAACATTCCAACAATTTGGGAAATTTGCATTTTTGCTGCCCCAGAGTAAGATATAAAATAAATGTAAAAAAAAAAAATCAACAAATAAATAAATAAATACACTGTGTAGCAACACTGTTACAGGCACATTGTATGTCACACTGTGCAAAATGGGTACAGTAAATGATAATAAAAATATCTAAAATCTAACAAAATCTTGGTTGCAATCCGTCTGACAACGTACAATATCTAGTTGGAGGTATGTCAGATTGTGCAATGATTGTCTGGTGAATTGTAGCTCTATATTAACAGAAACAATCTACTGTATATCCAAGCAAAGACATGTCATCAACTTACATCTTCATTAGAAAGTGGCGCTCACATATAGGATTAGCTTAGCACAAAGACTGGAAACAAGAGGAAATCGCAAACCCTGTCCTGTGCTAAGCCTTCTTATGAAAACTGCTATTTATCTTCTATGCCGGCTGACTAACAAAAGCATAGTTCCCAAAATATCACTGTTGATTTACAATTAAATTTAAATAATCATAAAAAATCGTAGGAAAAAAAAATCTATAACTGCTGTTTTGCAAATAAGCAGATGTGAGCATGTTGTGTCATGTGTAACATACCAGGGTCTAGCTTGACAATCTTGATAGCTGCCAGTTCAGACGTCCTGATGTTTCGAGCCTGAAAGAGATAGAACATATACAATAGTCAGAACTATATGCACTATACTATACTCTTTATTGTACACAGGGCTGGGTCCAAAGCATATTCAAAAACCAGTAAAGTTAAATAGGGGTTGAAGCCATTTGAGTTCAGAATTCAATCTCCTATACAAACAAGTTCCTTGTATTCTGTTGACAATGACTAAATGAAATAAATTTGCATCTTTTGGATGCCCTTGTGCATCAGAAACAACTAAGAACAAACCTTAGAAAAAGAGCTTGTATACAGAGAACATGCCAGAATCAAATATCATGGTTTTAAATAACCATAGGCCGATCTCATAGAAATCTGAAACCTGTTAGAGAAAGACACATCAATCCAACCCACTCCATCACATCACTAAGTTCTCTCTACACCATGGGCGATTTTAGACCCTTTTTAGGGGGGCTCAAGTAAGGTGACGTGTGTGATCTTGGTGAGTTTGTTTTTGTTAGAAATGGTGAGCATGTTGTAGAAACAGGGGGAACAGTACAGCGGGATGGGTTGGATTATGATAATCAAAGCTCTTAACAGACTAACCCACATTCCCTTTGTTCCTACGTCACATTCCCTTACACTGATGTTGAGCAAAACGGTCCCCATTTACACCTTGCATTAACATATGATCTGTATCTATATGGAATATACTGTACACACACACACACACACACACACACACACACACTTAAGCATCCAAACTGTGCAAGCAGTGAACTTCATCAACATCCAAATTATATCAAATTAAAAATGCAACCTGCTCAGCGACCGACAAATACATGACCCTACCACGGTTAGGTATCACCTTAAGCAAAGTGCTAATTTAGCTTATAGGTACTTATAAATTAAAATTATTAAATATTATTTTGCATTATTTTGCATGCAGTATTATCATGCCTTTCTCACAAGTCAACCGAAGTAAAACATTAGCTTCTTGGCTCATTACAACTGTAGTCAGCCCACAGAACAAATGGGAGATGAATGTGCATCATATGTGTAGTCCTGCTGTGGTAGAGCGCACTGTTGTGGTTTTGAAAGACTGGATGTTGTGCCTTCACACAGCTGGTCTCAAGTTGTTCTATTCCTCAGGGAAGGCGTATTGTGTTTTGCGCAGCAATGCAAAATGGTTTTGCATTACTTAACATACCCCAACACTCAGAGGACATGCCAGACAACACCCTACAAAAAACAAAAACAATATGCAGTACTCATTAGATTACATTACAAGACTTTCTGCCAGGCTGGTGGTGAGCACATTTATTGAGTTTAACAGTTCAACATGTTTTTACATTGGCATCAGTTAGTTGGCTAATTCGTTGCCAAAATGTCTGATATTTCATTGAATAGGGAACACATATTCTGTAATATAAGAACTTAGGATATTTAGGATAGCTTAAGAAAGCATTTAAGATAGCTGTACAGCTACTAATCTTTTTCCCTTGTGGTGCTAATAATGAAGCAAAACACATAGTCTTATATAACTATTACAAACATACACTTGCTTATGAACGCGCTCTTACTCATGAACTTACACTCATTAAATTCAATTAGATTCAATTTTATTTATAGTGTCAAATCACAACAGGAGTTATCTCAGGACACTTTACAGATAGAGTAGGTCTAGACCACACAATTTAATAAATACTGTTGTTCCCAGGCAAACTTCGCCACCACTAAATCCATTCATTTATTTTGCTGTTTTGTTCGTTCAGTTTGTGTGTTACTTGTTTTGCCTACATGTAAAGCGTCCTTGGGTTCCTTGAAAGGCTCTAATCCAAATCCAAGCTATCATTATTATTACTTATGAACGTGGTCTTACTCACGAATGTGCACTTATGAAGGCACCCTTACTTGTGAATGTACCCTTACTCAGGGCCACCATGTGTCTTGCTCGTGCCCAGGACAAGATGTCCAAAGACAAAGTTGTCTCCAAAGGTCCCCTCAGCAGATTATTTTAAGGTTAGAGGGCCCTCCCTAGACCCAGGGCCCGGGACAACTTGACCCTGTGTCCCCCCCTGCTGGTGGCCCTGCCCTTACTTACATACACACTTTCTCATGAACGTACTCTTACTTACGAACGCGCTCTTACTAATGAACCTACACTTACTTACGAACATGCTGTTGGTCATGAACATCCTCTTACTTACGAACATGCTGTTGGTCATGAACGTCCTCTTACTTAGGAACACGCTTTTACTCATGAATTTGCACTTACAAATAGGGTTTGGAATTGTTTGGGTTTTTTTCCGATGCCAGTTTTTTTTTTTTTAAAAGAGCACAAAACGACAGTCGGCCACATTTAAGAACATCTTATTTATTGCTAAGGCCATATGGTCAAAATTAAATGATTTATTAATAAAGTAATAACAATAACTTATTTCACTAGTAAATTGCTGTTAAACAACAAAAACAATCACCAGATGGGAAAAGGATATTTTACAATAACTTTGAATGCACCAGGCTACCAGTTTCAGGTGAAACTCTGTGTTGTGGAAGCTGCAGCTGCAGACGGTTACGTCCCTGTGTTGGAATCCTCTACAGTGAAATACAGTCACACTTTACACCGTTAGCTGTCAACTAGCTACCTGTTGTCAAGTGTAACTTTAGTGTTAACAGAGAGCATCAGAGAGAAGCGCAGTGGCACCAAAATGAGGCACCGAAATCAGCGTTGCTATTCGGTCTGGTAGATACCGGTTGTTTAAGCACTGGTGCCATATTATCACCAGGTTTCGGTACCCAACCCTACTTACGAATGTGCTCTTAAGAATGTGCAGGTTTTCACAAACACCCTAATGAACACTCACACATAAATGTGCACTTGCCCATTTTCATTGCATTCAAGCAACAAATCTGTGCAGATATGAGGCCTTGCAAATCAGATGTGGCAAACTGCGATCAAAAAGTAAGAGAGATTTAGGATAAAAACACACGAATAGGGTGCCCGGATAGCTCAGATGGTAGATCAGGTGCCCATATATAGAGGTTTACTCCTCGACGCAGCGGGCCCGGGTTTGACTCTGTCAATAAAGGCCTAAAAATGCACAAAAAATAATCTTAAAAAAAAACAATAAAAAAAAACAAAAAAACACGAATATTCTTGCATGAAGTCCATTGTTGTTTTATCTATCACATCATGACCAAACATAGAGTGTGAAGACATTAAGTCATGGTTGGAGCTCCGCCACCTGCCTGCTCCATTAAGATAAGTAAACCTGGGCATATATCCAACTGCACAATATGCTATCTCGATGATGAAGACTTAAAAATAGTTCAGCCTGCTGTCCCACCTTGGCTTTAACCTTGTATTGATTCTAGAGCACGTAAATCAATACAAATAGTATTGGCACACGGAGCTCTTTCCTACTGGCAGTCCCAGACAAGCCCCAGGTGAGTCAGAGAGTGAGACTGATAGCAGTATCACTTACTACAGACTTATTCTTTGACTGTGTGATGCTTATTGCACAAGTGAAATGTTCAGGAAGTCACCAAACACATTTGAATTCATCATCTTGGATCCCTGAAGATTCACAGCAGATTTACTAGCAATCTGTCTTGTATTCCGTTGATACATATGGGCTGTTCGATGCTGTCCTCTCCTACTTTTTCTTCAATGCCTAACGAATCTATCTCTTTCTCTCCAAGTGTGTCTTTCTGCTTGAGCAGCACTGGTTGAAGCCTGAAAATATTGTAAACAAATTAAAAACATGACAATATAAATAGAGCTCTGTTTCAGACTGATACTTCCGGTTCAGGCTGGTCCTCATCCTCAACACGTGCCTTTTTCAGTTGCGGGAAATACTTTTCAATACTCATCTGGATTGAAGCAGCAAACATTCAGTGTAAGAAAAACACATACAATGACATAACATTATTTGTAATAAGTTTATTTGATTCACAGCTGCTACATATAGTGTTTTGACCTCGACAACCCAACTGCATTTTACCGCAAACTTGCGACTAGTTAACTTTCTAAAGCAGGCGCAATCACTTGTTTGCTAAGAGTCGGGTCGGAACTCCAACATTAACACACTGACAACATTGTATTCGGAATATAAAATAATTTTATAGCACTTTTTAATGTGTGATTGTGTAAAAGTGTTCACGATATACCAACCTTTGGTGAACTTGTGAATTTCGCCAGCCTTCTTCTCCATAAACAGTGTTTTTATTACAAAATTCTCTCTTGTGTTACTGAAAGCATAGTCTATATCAGCAACGTTTCATTTACAGGAGAGTTCCGGTGCCGCCGGAGGTTCTGTACCTGCGTCCGACGCTTAGCACCACCCAAGACGATTGTGATTGGTTTAAAGAAATGCCAATAAACCGGAGCACCTTTTTTTCCCATCCCAGAATGTGAATTGTGTGGACTAGCCAGACTATATTATCCATTACAGTTTGGCATAATGACATAGGAACATAGGAATACAACAACATAGGAATAAGTAAAACATGAATAGATAATAAATGAAATAGTAAAATAAGATAATATTAAAAAATTATAAAATAATTTAAATAATTTAAAGAAAACGCAAATATACTAACCAATTGGATTAATAACAAATAAAATAACCATACATCTATATAGCTATCTTCTAGGGGTTAGAGGGATAGTTGTGTTAGGTCACAACATTAACCAGCCTGTTTAGATAATTGGGCTTATCAATGCATCAGCCAGCCCATAAGGTGAGTTGAGGTAATCACTGCATCAATAAGCTCATTATAGGACTCCATCTCTTTTCAAATGTCTTCTACTTTAACATCTTTTGAATTATTCTGAGGGCATCAGTTTTGTTTATCACAAAATTGAAATTTCCAGTAGAGCCTTTCAGGGCTTTAAAATCAGTGTCCCTGGGTAGGATGCTGTCAGCCACAGTGTCTTTTTTGATACGATCACTAGGAGATGCAAAAGGCAAAGTGTTAAAATCCAACACAGAGGGGCTTTAAGTCATTCTGACATAAATCCCATTGAACTTTTCATTTGCTATCAACGATTCAACAAGCAAGCTATAGTTTCACACTGATAAGCAGCAACCGAGCTCTTGACAATGAATTAAGCATTTAACTGTTGCAGTCAGTTCACTTCGGTTCACTTCCATACCCTGATGTGTAAATGTAATGGACAGTCGGACAGCATCTGAGGAAATGCTTAGGTAGATACATTCATTCATTCATTCAGTACAGCCTGCAGAGCTTTCAATACTGAAGTCAAAACATAACTGTCAAAGTAGTCCAGTAGGTGGCCAGGTTGGCTCAGCTCTCTCTCCCCTTTCTCACCTAGCTGTCCTGTCCATTAAAGGCAGAAAAGCCCAAAAAAATAATAAAAAAAGTAGTCCAGTAGCAATCCTAATCAGTCAGGGGAAATCTGTGACCCAAATTATTTTGACAACATCAGAGGTGATGGTGGATGTTGTTTCAAAGCAGCTATATTGTGTTTTCAACTTCCTCTATTCTTACTGGGAGTATCAGTCATCCCCATTCAGGGACCGCACTGACGTCAGATGGACTGCTTTTCACTCTAAGCATCCACAACAAATGAAGCAGCCGCCAATAGGATAAGCAGGTCGCCTCAACACAACCTGTGGCTCGGCTGCAGTTCCTGTTTTCTTTCCTGTTCTACTGCAGTGCTTCCTGTGACTACAGTGATAGTAACGTCTCTGAGTAGATTTTTACATAACCAAGCCTGAAATAACAGCAGTTTAGGGTTACATACGAACTTAGAACGGAAACTTCACTGCACTTTGATCAGGCACCCAAATGTCTGAGCTAAAAACGATATACAGTCCTCTGGCCAACTGTAATTTCATTATAATGAGACCACCTCAGTATTGAAAGCATATGTAAAGCATGGGGCATGAATGGCCCACCAACATGATGTTGAACTGAACATAGAAACTTAAAACTGATGTGAAACTGGCAAGATAACAGGTGTGAAAAGTAGTCTTGTGCTTGTTATATTGCACTCATAAGTAACTTTTGAAATAAGAAATAACAAATTATTTAGCTTACAAAATGAAAAGTTGAATTCACAAGCAATAACACACCCTAAAGCTAATACACTTAGGGGTTTTGTTGCTATGGCCTTACTTGGTCTGGTTCGACCAGTAGCTTATGGTGGCTAATGTTAGCTAATGTTAGTAAACTTTAAAAACATTGCTTCAGGTTGCTGACTTTATGACTCTTTCAACATATAGAGTTGTGTTTGTGTCCACCTGATGAATATAAGTCTAATATTTACTCTTATTTTAGCTCCTTTCCCCTTTCTTCACTAGCTAGTTGCTAACTGTCTGCTGACACTGAAGCAGAACAGTAAAGACAACCATAACACAACCAACATAACTTTAGCACAAAGATGCTAATAAGCTCTGTAGAGCTAAAAGTTGCTGTAGAGTCGGGTTATACTTTTTTGCATATGTCACTATGAGTGACACCTTTCATATCACACACAGTCATTTGATCCATTGTTAATATAACAAGACTATGATGAGGCTACAGCCATGCTAACAGCTTGTGGTGTTATTTAGACACAGCAGTGCTTTGAGCCAAACACTTTAGCATATTAATGCTGCGTTCCAGGCAACCCGTAACCCGTGTTTTCACAACCTTCTACCTGTGAAAGTGCCCTGGAACGGCAGTCAAATCTGTAACTTACTACCCGTGAACTCGTACTAGATCGTTGTACTCCCAGTTACAGTTTTTGACGTCACACACACATAAACAACAATGGCGACCCCTGTTGATGCTGTACAGACGCCGGTGATTAACGGTGAGAAATAGAAATAAATAGACATAAATAGGCAACGTAAATTGTACATTGTAATCAAAACAATACACATACGATTGTGTACTACTACAGGTTACGTTTATTAAATGAAGCCCAAAATATGTTACCGACTAGAAATTGCTAGTATCAGCTAGCGCTAGCTAACATCAACTTAGCCGCTAGCTAACGTTAACTTTAGGTAGCCAACCTGAACCCTGCCAACGGCACAATGTTTAGGTAGTCAGCTCATGTTGTGAGTCGTGACTTGAAGTTGTAACTTACGGGCTAAAAATTGTGTCTGGAACGCAGCATAACATGCCCATAATAACAATGCTAACATTCTGATGTTTAGCAGGTAATGTTTAGGTAATGTTTCAGATTGGACAGCTGTCTGGATTTACCCTGCAGAGATCTGAGGAGCAGTTAAACATAGTCCTCATAAATCGACCAGAATTTAGAATGCCAACACAA
Source organism: Sander lucioperca (assembly GCF_008315115.2). NCBI lineage: Eukaryota > Metazoa > Chordata > Actinopteri > Perciformes > Percidae > Sander > Sander lucioperca. The sequence goes on along the minus strand of NC_050189.1, from coordinate 30,991,320 downwards.
AGAAAGCAAAAGGTGTGGGACATCCGGCCTAAAATAAGTGACATCTGGCGGAATTTCCGGCGGGACCTGAACAATCCCGGAAATGGAATGTCTTATAGACCACAGTCTTCTAACAAGCTGTTTTCACAGTGCTTTATAATCTGGATTTTGTAATTAACCTCCACAATAAGTGATATGAACTGCTCTCTACACTCAGCATCAGGGCTGTAGAGTTCAGACTGGAGACGTTTCTCTATTGTTTCGGACTTGTTGGTATTTGGACTCGGCTTTGTCTCGGACTCGGCCATTGGACTCGCCAAATATTCTAGTTGGTCTCGACCAAGTCCAGCACTATATGCTTTTTTCTAAAGTAGGGGAGAGCGGGGTAAGTTGTCACATGGGTAAGTTGTCACACTGCTCATAACTCCACCACTAGATGCTCTATCTCAAAAATCAAATAACCACTTTGTGTGACTTCTTCTTCTATAGTCAACTTCCTGTTTACATGTGGTCAAGGTCGCTCTAATCTGATGTTAGCACAATTTTTTTATTTTTCTGCTTAAAAAGTAAAAAAATTGCACTTTAAATTTTATGCAAAGAAACGTTAAGTATGAATGTTAAAAATAATTATTTTGCACAAAATAGAGGAGACAATAACGTGTCTTTTGATACTTTAGCTGAAGTGCTATGTTGAGCTAACTTTGAGATTAAGCCAACATTAGCACACATGCTAATGTTTGGGGCAAGTTGTCTCAATGACTTTGGGGGGGGTTGTCACATGTGACCAGCCAGCGAAGGAAGAAAACAAAGCAAATCAGCAATTCAAAATCAGGTCCAGTCAAAATCTGGACCTATGAAGAACAAGGCAGCTAAGAGAAGAAAAATTATACAAGAGTCATCATCAGATGATGAAGAGTGCTTCTGCCTCGTCTGTGTGGAGCCACTTTCAAACAGTTGTCCAAAAGAGACCTGGGTAAAATGTGTAAAATGCAACAAATGGGCCCATGATGCTTGCACCTTATAGGCCAGGCAATTTATGTGTGACATAATTGTGTCTGTGAAAATGAGTCTGATTAGTCAAATACAGGGCATCTGTTTAGTTCAGAGGTTAAACATGTTAAGTAAAGCAAGTTATCTGCAGCATTCCATTCAGTTATCATGAATCTACGTGCAAGCCAGAGAATGTTAGAGTTTAAAGTTCAAATTAAAGTGGTCTTGCCACTTAATGTGTTTTGATTGAAATGTGTATTGTTTTTCCAGATTATCTAGGCATGATTGTTTACATTTCCAGTTCTGGTTTGAATTTAAAAATTAAAATCAATACTCACAAATAAGTAGTTATTTTTAGATAATCTAGTGTGACAATTTACCCACCGATGGGGCAAATTGTCACAAGTGCACATTCTCTATTCAACAGTCTACAACTCCGTAATGAGATAAGATATGAAAATGTTATGAATACAACATATGTTCCCAAGACTTCCTTCTTTCATTTGGTATGACATTGATACCATTGTGATGTTTCATGCTCAGTAAATGTTACAGTGTGAAAAGTGTGACAACATACTTCCCTAACTTCCTCCTTCAAAACAAAACCATTGATGAAGCACCCTTGTTCAGAAAACAGGTATTAGTTTAATCCATCAAAATCCATCTAGAACAGGCAGTGACATTGGTTGCCTGGTATATGCTTGGCTACGTCATATACCTCAATCATCAGGCATCAATTATTTTTTTATTTTGGCCACAGACACAATGTCAGCGAGCACTTTGGACTATGGATTCTTCAGGACAAGTAATAAGTTTAAGAATGGGAAAATTTCCATTTTCTTTAGTGACGTGTTGCTTGTTATATGTTACATTTACCATTGGCAGTCCAGAATGGTATTGTTACAACAGAATAACATCTAAAATGTGAAATTACACTTTAGCTTTATGTGACTTAAGTGAAATTCTTATACGTAAAGTAAATAATATGGCCTAATTTGATCCTATAATGTGTAACTCTAGAAGACATACTGTCTCTCACATCACATAAATTATAACAAGGTAAGTGGTCTTGAAGAGGATTCTTTTTTTTCTGGCTCGGTCTTGACTGTCTCTCATTTGGACTCCGTCTTGACTTGGACTCGAACCTCTTTGGACTCCGTCTTGACTCAGTCTCGACTAGTCCTGGTCTTGGACTTGACAAATGTGGACTTGACAACAGCCCTGCTCAGCATCCATGTCTCAAAGCTAGGGCTAGGTACCAAACTTTGGGACTTTTAGGCACCGACCGAATTTCCTCCATAGTATCAAGTATCGAAAAATGCCATGTCATTCAATACCAAATTTCAATACCTAAGGAGTAAATCTCATCCGCGTCGGTGAGCCAATAAGCACGCAGCATGCTATTACCAAGATGTAATAATGCTTGTGATTGGCTGTTAAATGTCGTAGAGGCATGTAGGAAAAACTCTACGTTCCGCACAGAGACGGGGCTCACGTGTGCGTTGTTGTATTTTGAGAGGCTTGACTTCATAGGCTACAGTGTCTTCAGTGTTCCTTTAACTGTTCCAGTCAGGGTTGGCTGTCACTTCATCAGAATCACAGAACAAAGGTTTCTATTCTTATTTCCACCAACATTCAATAGCAATCCATGAAGAGATGAATCATAGAGAGGGGCAGAGATGCTGCCTTCCTGATCTTTACAGTAAAACCCATGGCAGAATGCATCAAGTTCATGCCAATCTATGATTGAATGCCTGGTGTTTCCAATTACTTTTCATGCTAAAAAATAATACTTCCATTTGAACTACCCCGACATCACCAGACTGAAGTCAGAGACCACTTGAAGATAGAAACATTCCATCTGGACTGGCTGTGGCTGCTAAGAGCCACAGGAGGACATGGATCAAGATTACTAAATAAAGGGTCACAAACACACATGAGCTCTAAGCTGAGTTTCCTCTGAATAATAGCAGTGTAATGAGACTCCATTGAAAGCCCAAACAGTCACATGTCCAGAGGTTTCACCCTTGACTACTGCAGTTACAGTTCCACCAAACCCACCAACAGCAGCAGTGGGAGCAGTGATAATGTGCTATTGTCTGTTACTGTATGTAGAGCAGCTCCCATTCACAGCGGACACACAGGCTGCAATGTGTCCAAATGTTACAGTAATGCAAAGAGGGTTCAGAAAACCACTGTCAAAGTCAGCTGAATATTATTCATATTAGAATGTTATGGGCTGCGTCCGAAATTCCATACTATCATGCTATTTAGTAGGCTCAAACAGTATGTGAGATTTTTTAGTATGTCTGAAACCTTAGTTTGAAACCAATAGTACGCAAATTGCATACTATTTCCGGTAAAATATTACAGTATGCAATACTGGACACTACGCCGGCATAAATATCCCACAATGCAATGCAGTAGTAACGACAACGTTCATAACAGACAAACGGACAGAAACCAATGAGCTCTGTAACGTCGATAATGCTCTAATTTACATTTCTACATATTTAAACGACTGTTGGTGTAGTTATTCACCTTTTTCAGTCATTTAAGCATTATCTGGCAATGCCGCTAGAGCGGAGGGGGCAGGGGTTACCATGGTTACGCGTCTTCAATGGCAAGGAGGCTCTCAGGAAGTGACGTTGAAAATGACAACTTAGTGCGTCCAAAAAGATACACACTACTGTTTATTTATACAAAAGTATGTTGAATTGGGCGCCCGGATAGCCCAGTTGGTAGAGCGGGCACTATGGGTGGTATGGTTCACAAAATCCACGGTTCGGTTCGTATCACGGTTTTAGGGTCACGGTTTTCGGTTCTGTACGGTTCTTGTTATTTTTTCTTTTAATCTTTAACACTCCAGAAATATACTTCAGCATATGATATATAGCTAAAATTAGCATATTGAATGCATGTTGCACAATACATGCACACAGTGGCAGTTCTATCTATTGTTTGATTTCCGCTGTCATCATAGGTAACATGAAATCCAAAATGTTCCCACACACCAGACTATATACGACGCTGGAGCATCCTCCAACTTGGGCAGCCTTCCTTATCTCTCCCACTTGACATTTCTGCACATGACGTGACCTGCAGCACTCCGCACTCCACCTGAGGAGCGGTCGGCTCGGCGCCTCTCAAAATCTGACCAAAATCTTTAAAAAAACAGACAGATTCAGCAACTGTATGGCCTATTTCTCGCTTAAAATGTTTTCAGAAACACTTTTCGGTGAACTATTTTCGTAAAATACGAGATCGTATTCAGAACGAGACGCCATTAGAGTCTGTTTTGAAATTCAGGAGCAGCAAGAATGTTTTTTCATGAACCGTACCACCCCTATATAGTATGCAGTGTAGAGTATGCGATTTTGGACGCAACCTTAATCTGCAGTTTGTCATCATCTAAGGGGAAAAGAATCACCTGTCAATCAAACAGTGTTGGTGGAACTGTGGGTTTCTCAGTTCTTATGTGGAGTTCTAATCCCCTAAAGAGCTTTTTAGTGTCTTTCTGCACATTGTTTTTGTTTTACAGCCAGCAGCTTTACTGTTTTGGTTCAGTCTTATTGCTCTCATCAAATTAATTTTCATCAGCAGTTGTTTTCAGTGAAAAAGCTCTGTACACTACCTGTTGAGCAGCAAACAGCTGACAGACACAGTTAGAGAGCAGCTGGTAAACATAGAAGCGTTTCCCTCAGGAGTCGGTGGAGACCAAACCAGAGCTAAAATAGAGGGAATGTAGGACCTATATTCATCAGACAAAACTGCAAATGAATGATATTGCTCTGTGTCTATTGGATGTGTAATTAAGCAACAGTTTGCTAACATGTTAGCACTTTTATAAGGCCATAATTTAACGTTGTGTTTACAGTTTGATTCACTGACCCAAGAGGCCATAAATACAATCAATGCAGCTTTAAAAGAGTACTCCACTGCTTAAGCATTAAACTCCTATTAAACATTGTCAGACTCATAGTCTGCATCAACCGAAGTACATTTCAAGAATAAAGCACGACATCCGGTGCATGATGTTAGGCTTTGCCCCTCATTTTCCGCTCTCTGTGTGTTGCCGTTGTCAAACAACTACACGCTGAAAATGGCAGGTTTTGAAGAAAATTTGGATTGTGCAACAAGGCAGGCCTGCTTGGTTCTTTCCTTGAATGATTGTAAAGATTTACTTAATATATATTTACGGCAATTACTCTCTAACGTTTTGGGACCAATTGGCGGGATTGCCGTGGACAAAGTACACACGGAGATACACTGATAAGAGCTAATGAGGTTTAACCATGTATCCAGCTAATTTAAATAGCTCACGTTACTGTATTGTGTCAACAGTTAACTTCATTTAATATTGTATGTGCTATTTTCTTTTGCATTGTGCAAATGTTCCACCAAAACAAGTTCCTTCCTGAGACCATTTTGCAGAGCCACCGTCGCTGCGTCTGGAGCTTACCGCCGCCCAAGACGATTGTGATTGGTTTAAAGAAATGCAAACAACCCAGACCTTTTTTTTTCCCTTATCCCAAAATGTATGTGTAGTGTAGCCAGACCTTACCCCACAGCGCTGTGGAGATAGGTCTGGCAATGGGAGACTATGAGAGACTATCAAAAAATTATCAAAATCTATTAATATTGTCTTTTTTATTCCATGCATTCTTCCTTCTAAATTACCCGCAATGCAACTCAACCACTGATAATTTAGTCTGAGATTTGAATGTATTTTGCTAGTAGTAGCTAACAGCCTGGAGCCGCTAGCCTGCAGCAGAGATGAGCAGCTGGTAAGCTCACTTCCTGATTTCTCACCAATGTGAGTAATAACTGCTGCATGTACATTTAAAAAAGAGATATTATCTAGGATTTGGTCTTAACTTAAGACATCAACAACCGAAGACAGAGAGCAAAGTAAAAAAAAAAACTCGCCAAATTGAAGCTTCTCTTGAAATAACATCTCATTCTGAAAGCTTAATCATCTCACCCAATAGCTTCACTTACAGACAAATAAGAGGAAGTGTGTGTACAGGGTGGCAAATGTAACAAATACAGGACACAAGGGCTCACTGCTATGCTAATGCTATGGCCTTCACAGTCTGCTGTCCATCCCTCAACAGTTCACACATTTGAAGAATCTGAGGAGCACTGAAGCCGTCCTGGAGGCCTTACACCAACACGGTGCCCGCGGGCACCAGGTAGCCCCCAAGGACCACATGAGTAGCCCTCAGGCCTGTTCTAAAAATGAAAATTGAATATTGATATTATCTGTTTCCCACCTTGTTAAGTCATTGTTGATAATTATTGATAATGAGAAATCATTAACGTGATCAGTGTCTTCACGTAGATGACTATCATTAATCATTAATAATCATATATAACTAAAGGCAAACTCAGCAAATTTGTTATTTCAGAAGAGTGTATCAAACTGGTAGCCCTTCGTATGACTCAGTACCCATGAAGTAGCTCTCAGTTTCTAAAAGGTTGGTGACCCCTGCCTTACACACTGTAGGCAGAGCAGTTTCTGAAGCTGCTGTTTGAATGATTAGCCCAGAACATAAGGTGTACAGTTTGGCAAGTCTGTCATGAACAAACCGCTGAATACAAACTGAAACGTGTCACGGAAAAGAAACATTTGCTAAACTATTTTTACAACCTTGTAAAAAAGGTTGAATCTGTAAATAACTCTATAGCAAGCAAATGGGTTATTTATATTTTATGATAAAGTCCCCCATGTTTTTGGTCTGGGGTGTTACAAAAAAAGAAACAATGCAAATTCTTGTGTTGCTTCTGCAGGATGCACAAGGCACCGGGGCGGGTTAGCAGCACAGGATGTTTGCATCCTGACGCTCAAATCACTACGTCAGAAAGAGACGACACCAGCCCGTTTCCTACTGAATACATAGGTTGGATAGTATGACAGCATATACTGTGATCATCAGAGAGACCGTCAGAGATTTTGCCATATCGTTTATATTGTGAAATCTAACCGTTTACCATCAAGTGACACCTTGATTGGCTGCAACTAATGATTATGTTCATTATCAATTAATCTTAATCATCATATTGTGTATGTAATGTTAAAAAATAGTGAAAATGGCATTTACAGATTCTACAGCCCACAGTGATGCCTTCAATTTGCTTGATTTGTCTGACCTCTGTTAGATATGTTGAAGTAAAACAGCAAATCCTTACAATTCTTTAAGCTGGGCCCATAGAATATTGGACGTTTTTGCTTGAAAATTGACTGAAACATTAAATTATATGATTATCAAAATAGTTGTAGATAGATTGCAATAGTCGATCAATTGATCTGCTAATTATATATTTATATCTCTGGAATTAGCCAAAAACAGACTCTCCTGTCTAGTTATTTTATCTATTAACTTTGATTTTCCAGATAATTAAACATATGACAATATATATCACTATTGCAATATTAAATAACATCGTGATAGGAGATTCTATCCATATTGCCCACCCTTATGAAAACATGAACCTGTGGCACATCTGAAGCAACAGGCTGGTACTGTGCTTTGTAAAATACCTGCCTGTTTATAAGGGTTGAAATGATTAAATAAAATGTGATTGTAATGACATAATGGCGCGCGCACACGCACACACACACAGTTTTGGATCCATCTCCTTTATACTGACTATTTCCCAGAGATCCCTCAAATGAATTTAACGCTTTTAAGTATTTTTGTTCTGTCGTATAATGTGAACATTATTTTGACATTGTATTTTGATATTTTGCTGATTGTGTGGTCTGCAGGAGAAAAAGGCAATGTAACCCTTACAGAGGCAATCATCAGAACATCAGTCTTGATACATTCTTGATTGGTTTTTGATAACCTTGATATCATCCCTCAGGTTATCAAAAACCTGCCACATGCAGCACTTTATTTAATCAGAGACTTCTCCACACACACAGTTTCACCTTGATGGCAGGAAGTGAAATAACGTTACCCTGTAGTGTGTGTGCGCAGTGAGACATTTCTGTTCTTGAACTAACACGTCCACTCCTGACTGAGTTTTTTTCTTTTTTTTCTGTCTGTGCTGCGGTGAAAACACGAGCAAATGTTCTCACTCACCTTGAACACATCTCCATAGGTGCCGCACCCAATCCGGTGTATTAACTCGTAATCATCCAAAGGGTCCAGGAATGACACCCCTACCCTGTCCATGTTTGGCGACACCTCTGGGTGCTGTGGGTGAGCCTGGCGGGCTTCCTACTCACACATCCCAGCTGCTGTTGTCCGGGGAGAAAGCAGCAGCAGATGAACACACTCTGACTGGCTGGCCCACTGGTTAATAGGAACTAATTGGAACTGACTAATTGCTGGCGTATCGATCCAGTCAGCAGACACACACACACACACACACTCACACACACAACTCCAGTCCGTATACGCTGACACACTCCAGGCGTCTGTGTGCAGATAGTCCTGAGTGGCGCTGTTGTCAAATCACGCATGAGCGAAGACACTCTACACTGTAAAAAATGTCCGGTTGTGTCGACCTTCAGTTTTATGCTCTTGTCCGTGCTATTTTTCGGTCAGAAAACAAAAACAAATGTAGGAGTGATACAAAAAGAAAGAAAAAAAATAACTGTAATTGAAAACAATTACATATTAAAGTCTATGAGACAAGGGTTAGGGTTAGCATAAGCATAATACAGATTCATGTCATAGGCTACAATTGATGCAACATTCTGATTTACAAAGTCAAAATATGGCTATTTTATTTTAAGCCTACCTATAATGTTTTAGGCTTAACTTACATCGTTTTGACGTAGCATCTAATATAGACTTACTATGTCATAATTTAAACTTAAAAATGTCCAATACTTTGGTGTATAACTACATACCTGCAATGACATTCTTATTTACCTCAGCTGTTGCCTACTTTGTTTTTAGTGCTATTTAGCAAATGTTAGAATGCTAAGCTAAAGTGTGGAAAATTGTAAGATGAAAAGTCAAGAATTTCACTTATTTTCTCATAATATTGACTTGGTAATGGTTTGATGTTCCCTTACAAAGTTGACACAGATTTATTATTAACTAAATAATTAATCAGTCAAGCCAAATCTTAATATTTGCATGGAAACATGATTTTCACATAATTTTGACTTAACTCAAAATATTGATTTAGTATGTCATAATCCTGACCTAGCATTTCCTAACTTTGACTAACCAAGTTAAATGTTTGATTTAATTCAAAATAGATAAAATATGTCACAATTCTGACCTAGTCTGAATTTTTGATTTAAAGCTTTAGTGCGTAACTTTTTGATATTAATGAACATCAGTTACATTCAAGCCATTGCCAAATAAGTTGCTACAAAGCTAATTAAGACTATCAGAATACAGCATAGACAATCTACTTAGAAATATAGGAAATATTGATACATTGGATAGAACAACACAATGTAATTCTGCTAAATAAAAATAACATTCATTATTAGTTTCATTTGTTTTCATTTTAAACAAATTGTATATCCAAATACAATACACATTTTCTATAGGCTCAGTCTGCCACTTAAAAAAAACCTAAATCCTGTGCTGGTTCCATGGTATCAGAATTTTGGATAGTCACCATGGAAACATTAATTGGGAACAAGGGCTGGGAAGATTGGCAGAACAGGCAGCCAAGTGACAGAACTCTGATCCAATGGAAATCACAATTGGCAGATTGACAGCAGTATTTAATATTTAATCATATTTCAGGGGGGTTGGTGCCTCCCTTCTAGCCCTGCCCCTGTTACTATATACTATCTATAGTTGATCGTTGTATCATATCACATCCATGTCCCATGTTATGACTGTCTTGGTTATTAAGGTTTCCTGTTTTGTGTATATTGTGTTGTGTGCATATTGATTTATGAAGGAAAATAACTGTACTACACACACTCCCATTCAAGTCATTCCCATGAGCCTGCTGTTACCGGTTAATCACTGCTGCTCAGTCTGCAACTGTAGTCTCATAGACACCACTGCTAAACCACAGATGCGTCACATGAGTAAAGTTTCCGTTTCAGACAGTTAACTCAGTACATGTCCCCTCTTGCTCGTCCTCATTTCTCACAGTCCACTCATATATGCTCTTAATTTCCCGCAAACTTGTTTTCAAATGGAGGTTGTATTTGCCTCTGTGATCATCCACAGAGAGCAGTCTCCTCTGGGGAGACGGGCCGTTGCTTTCCAGCTGAATGTAGAAAACACATACCTCCCATTGCAGTACAAGCTGAAACACCCCGTTTTCACAGTGTACAGCCTCTTACAGCTCAGTCACCTGTGAACATGTTCTCTTATGTATCTAATACACATCAGACCTCACCACATTCTATTTTCATCAGGTCTTTATTACTTGCAGATACAAAAACAAGAACAAAAACCACAAGTCATCAAGCAAATAGGATGTAGCTGGGCCACCTAATGTGGCTCCGTCTCAACAGTGCATGGTCTTCCTGGTCTTCTCTAATCATTAGAAATAGGCCAAACTTATCTATTCTTAAAACTAAAGGCCACCTACTTTAGAAAAGAACAAAGGCAAAGTAAGGCAACATAGAGCTAGCAAGAAAGAAGCTGTCGATAGAGCAGAAGTGGACAATGTTACACAGTAACTATCCTAAATTAATCACTTCCAAGGCTTCAGTCATGGACAGATTCCTAATGGTACAAGTTGATATTTACACATCTGTATGTTGTATTCTGGTCGTCCTCGTTACTTTGGCTTCAAAAATCCACATGTAAGTCAATGAGAAGTTAATAGTCAGTGTGCAATTGGCTGCCAATTAAAACACAAACTAATGATGAATGAGTGCTTAACAATCTATTAAACCAGGCAGTTCCCCAGAAAATCTGGCTATAGTTAAATAAAAACAGAATGAAATGTTCACTCCTTCAGTTCAAACCTGATATGTGATGCTTAACTCAAGTGTGCAAGTCAAATATATTGCTAGGAACGATGAGGATATTGACTGAACCAAACCATTGGATGAAAATACTGGTAAAATAGTTTCACAAACAAAAGCGAGGTTAATCGGCTGTCCGTGTTGCTGTTCACAGTATGTCCTTCAAGTCTCAACAACTCCTCCTACAACAATCAACATGTCTAGAGTGACTTGCGCTGCCGCTTCATGAAGGACATGGAGTAATCCCCGGCCGGCGTGCTCTTCTGCCTCTTCATCTGGACCTGTGACTGGGCGGTGAGCTGCAGCTTGATGGCACTGGAGTTCACCTTGGCAGCACACAGCAGCCCCTTCATCCCCTTCATCTTCTCACTCTGAAAGGCGACCACAGGACCGGCGGGGTAGGGGGACGCCTGTTGTTGGGATGAGGGGGAAGAGTCTGGGCTAGGGGAGTTGGGTTTTCCGTCAGCGTTTTCCCCTCGCAGGCCCTGCGAGGAGCGGCGGCGGCCCCCTCCCTCTCCCACCTTCTTGGGCTGGGCTGCTGCAGCGGCTGCTGCTGCTGCTGCAGCAGGCTGGGTGGATGGGGAAGTGGGAGCAGCAGGAGGAGGAGAGCTCTGCTCATCCGGCTTGGACTCTCTCCTGGGGCCTCGTCTGCGGCCCTCCCGGGGGTCGTCGCTGGACAGGTCATCATCATCCTGGGCCTCTGGCTCTTTGGTGATGATCGACACCTTCTGACGCACCTTTGGAAATCAGACCACAAACCCATTTTTAGCTACAAAGCATCAACACTAGGGCTGGACACAAGGAAAATGTGCGATAATGTTGTTGAAAATCGCAATAACGATATTAATAGCGATAAACAGCTATATTAGTGTATTCTCAGTTCTGCTGCTTTCAGTATTCTACTAAAATACAACAAATTGCTTGTTGACTGAAAGGAAATAATTTCCAACATTCTTTTATTGAACAAACTGAACATTGACGTGAATATAAAAGTCACCACTAAAAAAGAACCAAAGTTACATTTTAAAGTTTTCTGATATTTTCTTTTAACTAACACAAAACATTTCGAGTGTCTTTCGCGATATGTCACAGGCTTTCGCGATATGGTTGTTGCGTAATTTGATATCGTGATGACGATAAAAAAAAAAAAATATATATATATATATATATATATATATTATGCTGACAGAGCTTGTTTTGGCCGTGGTCATTTTGAATTTCAAAGGGCAGAGCTATTCTGGGTTTCTCACCTGAGCATCAAAGCGGCTCAGAGACTGGACCAGGTAGGTGGCCCAGCCCACGTGAAGGACCGGCGTGGGACTGCCCTCCTCCCATTTGCAAATGCCATCATAGAAACACAGCAGGTGGGCAAAGCATTCTGGGTCCTGGAGTGCGGAGAGAGCTGCTGCCTGCTTGGGGTGCTCCTGAAATCACAGTATTCAGTTTGTTATACAGTAAGTGTCCTATACCCCGTTTTCACCCGGTGTTAACATGTGATCTTAAAGGGTAACTTCGACATGTTAATTAGACATGTTTTTGTGTCTAAGTAACGGATGGGAACAACAATGTTTGAAATTGGTCCAGTATTAAGCAAGACCGCGGCAGTCAGCGAAACAAGCTACAATGTAACGTTAATGGGCAATTGTGCACCTTCAATTTACATCAAAAGAAATTGCCGTTTTTGCCTCCGACAGGCTCAGCTTATTGTTCCAAGTGTCTGACAACATTATGAAAGGATCCCTACAGAGATAGACCTTTTTGATAAAGAGTAAGATCCTTTAATTTAACATGAAACATCCCCAAAATCACCATCACCAAACCCACCAGACTCCATAAATAATTTTATCATCGTAAAACCCACTTAATTTAAAGTCGACAGAAACAAAATAAAACTATCAAAAGCCTTCTTGGTTCGTCTGTCCACTGTTCCAACAATCACCACTCTGGTTTGGTTGAAATAAACCCTTCATTCACCCATTTACCTGTGGAAACATGCTGGCTCTATACACGCTAAAAAGTATGGTTTAACTAAATGGAGTCTGGTGGGTTTGGCGATAGCAATTTCAGAGCTGTTTCATGTTAAACAAAAAGGATTTTACTTGTTAACTAAAAGGTCTATCTCTGTAGGGATCCTTTCCATAATGTTGTCAGACACTTAGAATAATAATCTGAGCCTGTCAGCGGCAAAAACAGAATTTTAGTGGACAGAAATTGACGGTGCACATGAGAACTACATTGTGTGGTGCATTTTAATTCAATGATGCATAAATCTCCACTTAGCAAACACTTGCATCATAACCAGGCTGCAGATAACATGCCCAAATGTAGATCACATGTCACAGGTGATGGGGTCTCATTCTCAGGTTTGTTTATTTCTTGCTATCGACTTGCTTCCTAAACAGTAAGAACTGTAAACATAATAAGCTGACCACCTCCGAAAAATGAATCTGCTGGATTGCAGCCTTTTTCTGTCTGGGAATACTTGCCTTGTCAGCTCCTTCTCCTCCCTCCCCTCCCTCCCCAGGACTCTCTGCAGCAGCAGCCGCCTCCTTCAGCAGATTGGGGATAACGTCGTTTGCAATGTCAAAGAACTCCTTGTAGATCTCCTCGTCCTCACGGAAATAGTTATAGCTGCAAGAGTAGGTGAGAGGAGAAGGACTTTTAATCACAGCAGGGGGCATGTCAGAATCTAGATATATGCAAGATCTGACTGAAAATCTTATTTATATATGTATAGTCATCTACAGGCTTCTTCTTTACAAAAGACAACATTATATAAGGTCCAGATGAAGACAGGGCTCTTTGACCATTTGATGTCTTTCAGAATTTGAATGTTAACCTGTAACATGTTGATTATTGAAGGTATTGCAACAGTCCAGACAAGCACACACACACACACACACACACACACACACACACACACACACACACACACACACACACACACACACACACACAGAGAGAGAGCAGTTGAACAATGGAGGAGCAGGAAAAGGAAGCTGATAGATGGGAAGAGAATGTGTGGTGGGTCAGAGCTGGTATTTTTAGCTGCAGCTCATGAACAGTGTGTTTAAAGGGGAGGAGATTGTGTGAGGATGCTGGACACTTCCTGGCACACCCTCTCATACTAACTGGGACGGGGCTCTTTGCGGTGGATGTGACAGTGGTGGAAAACCACCACAGTGAAAAATCTCGACTCAGAAGTTGCAACACAAGTGAGGGCAGATAGCCTTGCATTTACTGCCATCTTGTGTCCGCCCGGTTACATAACAACTGAGGCTGCTGGGTTACTCCAGTTCATACACCAGCATGGTCGAGCTCATAATGTCCAGACCGTCTGACAGAATTTAACTTGGATTTTGAAAACAAGATTTCTTCTGGTAATTTTTGCGAATAACAACTGTCAAACATAGTGCTTGACGACCATTCCACAATAAAAGCAAACCAAAACCAAATTTGCTGGACAGTTCTCCGAGGCAAATCAACATCATATATTCTGGTCTTGCCCATTCATAATTCCTTTCTGGCAGGAGGTTCATGTAGTTTTGGAAACAGTACTCCAGGACATTCTGTTTAAATTAGAGACCCTGTATTTGGGTGCCCTGCCATTAGAAAACGTTACCTCTCATGTTGGATATCGAATTCTAAGCGCAGCGGGCAGGAAAGCCATTACTAGAAAGTGGCTAAAACCAGCAATATCTACAATTGATGATTGGATATTGGAATAACTGTATTTTACAGAAGGCTTGGAAAGATAAGGCTATTAAGTCCTACGAGAAGGACTACATTGTTTATTTGGACCTTGTTTTAACCGTTGCTCTGTTGCACAGCATCTTGCATTTCAGTATTATTGTCTGTGTGCATGGCCAAGATTTTTTACTGTGCTTGCATACTAGTGTGTAAAGCAGTGTGAACTCACTCCTGCATGACCTGAGCGGCCTCAGCCCAGGACTTGAGAGCCTCCCGCACATCCCTGTGTCTGTAATGGAAACCACCCAGGTACATGTAAGGGTAGATGTGCTCGTTGTTGTAGTACTGCTGAGCAGAACTGACAGCCTGAGAGAGAGAGAGAGAGAGAGAGAGAGAGAGAGAGAGAGAGAGAGAGAGAGCACAGAAACACAGGAACAATGACTTCTTATTACACATCCTGATCTGTGAAGATATACAATAAGCATTTGTAAACACATCCTTTTCAGTGCAGAAAGTCAATCTGTTATCACATTTGCATCAAGTTAGAAGCAGAAAAGTCCAATGATATCTTGTTGTCTAACTTTAAAGGGTCCATACATGGAACTCAGGGGGTTTTTCCATTCACGTGTGCTGGCTTGGCGCGTCCAGGGATTTGCATTTCCATAACAACAGGGCCACCCTCTTGAAGGTGTGTCTTCAGTGCCAGTGAGTCGGTCACGGGGCTATCTTAAAAATAGCCTAACTTGCATGTGAACATCGCGGATGTAGTAGCTAAATCGATCCTTAGAAAAATAAATTTTTTTTCAGCAGATGTCTTAGTTACAACAAGATTGAGCTAGCAAGGCAGTTTGTGTTTGTGGTTATTTATAATTTGAGAAATCCCACGATCTCTAAAATCGCATGATCCGACTTGCCATTACTAAAACTAGTAATGGCTAGGGCTGAACGATTAATTGCATTTGCGATAATATCGCGATATGTTAAAACGCGATTTCCTAATCGCAAAGGCTGCGATTTGGTCACATGACTCGTGAGAGCAAATCAGTCTGCACTCCGCAGAGAAAGCATCAACTAGCACGCTAACGCTACACTGTACCTTGAGCTGATTTCTGTCATTCAAACAACTTTGAGTTGTAGTTTAAAACTTTTACAGCCATTTTAATAAAATGAAGGGTTTTATTCTGGTTCGAGTCCATACGTGCAGTTAATGGATACAGACACGCAGAACTGAAGGCTCGGTTGGCAACTATTAGCTAGCTCTGATTAGCGGTTAGCAGTTAGCTCCGTTATAAAGATATGGAGTGGAGGAGCTGCCACTGAGAGGGGTAACAACCAGACTCTGATAAATGACGTTCGGGGAGCTTTCACAGCAGCGTGGCCGCGGGGTTTCAACAGCTTTATTAGTACAGTTAATCCCACGGCAAGAACACCAGCAACTAGCTAACGCAACGATAGCCTCTCTGCACTCGGCAGCACGCAACTTCACGAGGGGGAGGGGCTGGAGGCAGCTCCTCTCTGTGCACTGTAAAAAAATACACTGTTGTGTGTGTGTGTGTGTGTGTGTGTGTGTATATATACTATATTTTTACTTTTTTAACTGTCTAGTGTGTAATTGTGTGTTGTTCATACTATAAAATGATTTATTGTTTGTCTTTGTTGAATAATACAGAAGACAAAGAGCTTAAAAAATAATCGAATCGCAATCGCAATATTTGGGGAAAAAAAAATCGCAATTAGATTATTTTCAAAAATCGTTCAGCCCTAGTAATGGCAATGCATAACAGCACACCATGGTTTGGCTTGGTGCAGCTAAAAGTGCCTATGGAAAAACCCCATCAGTGGACAACCCACAACCAATACACTAGTTTACTGGTCAGTTTTAGTGACAAGGGGAGCTAGACTGTCTGGTTGGTTGGTTTTGGTAAGTGCATGTCTGATGCTGATGATGACTGTTGCATAACATTATTAAACGTGGAGTTGTCAATAAGGCTGGGCATATCGATATTTTATCGATATACGAGGCTAGATATTGTCTTCATTTTGGATATCGTAATATGACACAAGTGTTTGCTGGTTTTAAAGGCTGCATTCTAGAGGTGTAACGACATCTCGCAAGATTAAAATGTGACGAAAATGTAAACATTCACTACAGATCGCTCCCTTTCTCTGTTTTTTTTTTTCTTTAAATAAGTCTTTACTTTTAATGATATTAAACAAAGAGAAATGTTCTCCCCACGTTCTAAAATGGTCAGACATCAATAAGAAGAGCAGCCTACTTCCTTGTTTACTGCTGCAATGAAACGCTTGGTTACGTTGTAACCTTGGTTCTCTGAGTAAAGACTATTTTTCCAGTCATAGTTCTTAATTGAAGTGTTCTTTAAAATAGTGTTAAAATCTTGTCTCGTGAACCCAATCTCGTGTCTCGTCTCGTGAGCTGAGTGTCTCGTCACACCCCTACTGCATTCCATCTCAAAAATCTCATTGTGTAAATATTTTGTGAAAGCACCAATAGTCGACCCTACAATAGAGGTGCACCGATCCGATATTAAGAACGGATATCGGTCCCGATATTGACAAAATAGCTGGATCGGGGATCGGAAGATCCACGGGCCGATCCAGTTTTGTTAGTTTTTTTTCCCTCTGTCGCACGGAAGAGTTGAGTGTACAAATAAATAAGAATTCAATACATTAAATCTATGTTATTTTGTCTTAGTTAGGAAAGTAATGTTTAGTTTGGAAAGTCTTGTGCCTTTAGTCTCTTCCACATGGTGGAAGGAAGGTATAAGGTGGAGGGTATACAGTTTATTATTAATTCAACAACCGTATCAGTTATAGGGACTTAAAGTCGGATCGGTGCATCCCTACCCTACAATATCAAAGTTTTAAAATGCATTTTCCATATTGATATATTCAAAATGAAACATTTTGAGAAATGTTGGAGCCTAAAACCACATTTTCTCACATCCTACCTGTCCTACTGCAGTGTGACCTGGTGGAAACCTCTCTGAAGACTTACCTTGAGGTGGATTTTCAGGGGGCTCTCCTTGCCTGGGATCGGATCCTGATCTTCGAGGTCTGCCAGAGTGCCCATGGCCATAGGATACCTGGTACACAGTACAGGGAAGGAGGAGGTGGTGGAATTTAGCAAATTTACACATCAACTCTTCGTAGTGGACAGGCAGCGGTATCATCGACACAAACTCTCACCTGTCCAGGTCGCCTCGATCATACAGCAACCACAGGAGTTTCTGTTGAATCAGGGAGAAAAAGAAAATAAAGAGATCAGGAAGAGTAACACGGGCAGCAAAAAAACATGTAACAAAGATTGGGTGTCTTTAAATGTTAAGAGCTGTGCTTTTTCCTGGCTCAGAATGGGCCTTTGGGGGGCGACTACGCACTACAGTAAGCTTGATTGGTGAATTGCTATCATTTATTCTCAATTGTTATCATTTTGGTGCTGGTGATTTTCCTTTGGGGCTGGCTCAAACATCTTAGGGGGGGGTGCCAAAAATTCCTCTATGCAGGAACAACCCTGAATATACCAATGGTGTTATCAGATATAACACATACTCTATCCCACACGACTTGAGACTTTACTGGTGATGGCCAGATAGTGGCCCTCTATTCTAATGTGAAACAGGCTTTATTAGACACAGTCCTTTGTTTCTAAAGTTCATGTATTATATGAATATTTTAGCATATTCTAACTTGCTTTTAATGCTGTTTGTTAATGAAAATTCAACACATTCTCCAAATTCAGAATGTACGTTTCCACAGCAGTGATAGCACCAGTACAACAGAGTCGTGTCATATTAACCACTCTGCTGAGAACACCTTCCTTACCTTACATTAAATATTGTTTTGTTTTGTTTTGTCTGTCAATGAGTCACTTCCAGCACAGATTTTTCACATTAACAGTCTTGCATTAGCTCAATCCTGGTAGGCTTTTAATGTGAAACAACTGCAGGAAGTGTTGAGTTCATGGCATCTTAACAGCGGTGATTGGAAACCCTAGTCTGCCCAGATAAATTCTATATGGGAATCACTACCACACATTACAGTACGTCTTGATGAGATTTGAGTAGGATGAAAACTGATAATTATGAGGGAAAATACATTCTAGGCAACTACTTTCCATGACAAAAGAGAAAGATATTGGGAACTTTTAGACTATATACTGTGTGCAAGAACATCAAATTGCTCAGTTTTAGACTGGCTCTCCGGTAATAAGGTCATCGCTTCCTCCGGGGTACCTGTGAAACTGAAAATTGTGGTGTGTTCCGGTCGATTAAAAAGCAGATATGTAACAGCTAGCTGCACACACTCACCTGTTGTAGCTGCAGGAGCTCAGAGCTATCAGTATGCAGGTCCAGTGAAGGGTTGATGGCACAAACCATGAAGGCCACCTCCATGTTTCTGTCACATTTCATGTAGGAGCCCTTCAGATACAGCCAGCTCTGAGGGGGACACAAGCACAAACACAGGTTTACAGGGAGTAGACATCAAATACTAGTCAAATACTAGTCTGTCTGTTTAAAGTTTTCCTTTATAATACGACTGTAAGGAGGGCTATCTTCATGTTTAGAGAGGTTAGAAAAAGAAGCACAAAAACATAACAAATGGGACTTTCACTCATCAGTTTATGTGTCAAAGCAGAAATCAAAGAAAAAAAGCCAGGGCTCTGACAACATCTGATTCATGGTGTTTTCACACCTGTAGTTTGGTTCACTTTACCAGATCAGAAAATTCTTTTTTATCCACTTTAGATCTGGTCCGTTTCATGCTCACACTGACTTATTACAACAGAACCAAGAAACATGAGGGCACACGGCCTGACAGGTAACTCCTTCATTGGACAGTTTTGGTGACATAATCCTGCATCATCAGTGCTAAATGGACCCACGAGGGGAAATTAAATTCCAGTTACCGACAGCAGGTTACGCTGCATATTACTGAACCTGATGTGTTTAGTGATATTTTCTGGTGTCACAGCACTCACCAAGAAATAAATGATGCACTGCGCTCTATTGTGTACTATTTTGTTTTCTGAATTTGAACTATGCGTGGGAGTTTCTTTACGTGTTGTGAGTTTCGTCCTTATTGCAGGTGAGTGGAGGTAGGCCTTACCTTCTCGCTGACTCCCGCTGCGACGGTTTGTCCTCGTCGGTCCTCATTACCCTTCCCGTGCCAGGTGACCTCAGCCGTTTCTTCGCCGTTTTTGCTGAAAATCACCCAGGCGTGGTCCTCAGACAGTGCCAGGTGGACGTCCTTCAAACCCAGAACCTGGCAGGCTGCCACGACTGCGAATGCCACACCGGAGCTGTCCAGTTTGGTACCTGGTTCAAATTGAATAAAAAGGTTATTTTCATCAAGTTGTTCAAAGTCTGTACTTGCCATAAGAAACAGCCTCATAAAATCGCATTTTATTGTGATACTTGTAATGTCGTACCAGTGATGAGACTGAAGAGGGACTGGATGTGGGCCCGGTCCTTGAAGTAAGAGCGGCTTAGACTGTTCCAGATCACATCTGACACTTTCTTCACCAGCTCCCTGCTGGACCCTGTAGCAGTCCTCCGGTACTGGGACAGGTCCACAGCGCCGCGGATCTGGGCCGTGAAGCGCTCATACAGTGCAGAAATCATGCCCAGCTCCACTGTGGGGAAGCAGGACGTGGGGCAGTCCGGCTCCAGCGGTTCAAACCGGACCCCTGGGACGTTTATGGGGACGACCCGGTTCACAGCTAGGAAATGCTCGACAAAACCCAGGACCAGGGAGAGAAGGGCAAGGTCTGGCTCAGACTTGCGGAGCTCAGCATCAAACAGCTGAACCACACCGTCGATCCCCCGCAGGGGAAAGTGTTTCTTCTGGGCTGAGTGCAAACCCATGATGTCCACTGTCAGTCAACTCAGATGCTCTCCTCACCTGCAATGCTGAATGTTACACTGCAGTCAGTTCAACTCTGCATCAATATCACACACCGATGCTGTAGGAAGTAAATCCATACCGATAAGGGGTAACTTTCAGCTCCAAGCCTAAAGATGTAAATCTCTAAAAGCAGCTCATCAGCACTGGCCACTGTAGTTTTTAGCTAATGTTACTCAAAGTGGAGTAAATAGTGCATTTGGTGGGGGCTATTTTCAACAGCGGATTATTCCACATCTAGTGAGTATTTGGGGCAGCAGGGCGGTGTACGTGGGATTGAGTCAAAATAAACTACAGTGTGTGTTCATGGTAATGAGGGAACATGTCACCCAATGCAACAGTGTGGCTTATTGATGGGTCTTAATATTTTTGGACAACAATGGAGCTCATGGCACAGAGGAAAAAGATATATCAGGGTAAATAGTAAATATAGAATATTGCCAAATTTATCCTTTAAATTTGAGATTTAGCCCCTAACATTCCCCATTACAACGCATAACATTTACTTATTGGTAATAACGTTATGCTGAAAATGCAGAAGAGGCTGAAGCTTTACTAGAGAACCATTTTAAAAGACATTTTATGAAAACTGTAACAATATATATTTATTAACACTAGTATTATAAATAACGTAGCTACGGAAACGTATCGGCATTAATAAACATTCCGTTAATAATAATAATAATCTCAGCAAAAACAATGTTATTATAACTGCCGCACGCTAAACAGATAAAGACAAACTGTTTAGTATAGACTAGAGGATCTTTACATAAACCTAGACACTGACCCACAGCTGAGCAGCTTGAGTCGTTGCATAATGGTTACATCAAAGCCACTAACATGGGCTGTATGGCGCTTTGGTGGGCGGGGCACTCCTACTGCTACAGATGTAGCTACATTCAATTCAAAGCCGCAAATAGAAGCTCTTGTGGTTCGTGTTTTCGAGTAATACGTCGAAATGACTCCGAGAAATCACAAATGCTTGCGGTCTTTTAGTACAGACCGAAATACTCTGTAAAATGAATTTATTTGCAAGCCTGGTTTGCTGATGTAGGCTAACTAGCTAGCTACATTAACTTTACGAAGTTAAGTAAACGCTACCTATTTAGGCTTGCTATTGGTGTTAGTTTACTGAATGAACACTACGTTGCTTAATGAGTGAGATAAAGTACCGAAATATCCTGAACCAGAAAGTGAGCGACATACTGTGACAAACAGCTTGGGAGCAGATGGCTGAAAGGTGGTTGTCAGAAGCAGCTAACAAGCTAACGAACCGCTAGTTAGCTAAAC
This sequence comes from Sander lucioperca, assembly GCF_008315115.2. Classification (NCBI taxonomy): domain Eukaryota; kingdom Metazoa; phylum Chordata; class Actinopteri; order Perciformes; family Percidae; genus Sander; species Sander lucioperca. The sequence goes on along the minus strand of NC_050189.1, from coordinate 30,969,536 downwards.
TCAACACTTTTGGATGACGCTAACCCTCCTAGCCATCTCGCCAAATATATCGCCACAATATGCTGCAACACTGACTCACTTTGACCTCTTATCAACGCACATTTTGACCAATGTGTGGGAGATTACATACCCGTTTAATCACAGCCCCAGCCACATGTTTTTGTTTGTGTCCCCCTTCTTTTGCCGCGCAGTTCAGTCTGCCCAAAAGTCACTTGCCGTGTGTCACCAGTCTCTACGTTTGCGTCACGAAGCAGATCTCATAACGATACGTCGCTCGCTGTCAAGCACAGTTGAACGCCGAAAGGCCCATCCCCATGGATAAAGATCTAAAGCACTGCGCACACGGTTTCCTCTCATGTATGCTGGGAAATGTAGTTCATAGTATGTCATTCGTAAACTTCACCAGTAGAGGGCTTCATGATGCCATTATGTGATAGATGGCTACAAAATGGAACAAAGGTAACCATTACATAATGGAAAACAAGCTACAGTTAAATCCACACAGTTTAGATTTTTATAAAATTGTACTGTAGCCGTGAAGTCTTCATCATCATTCAAAAGAATCAATGTGGCTATGGCTGGCTTTGTTACAAACAGCTAAAACACTCACCAGTTTATGCATTCAATACATACTTGTTCATATTTATCCCATAATTATTTAGTATAAATATGTTGGTATCATTTACTCAAAACTCGTATAATGCAGCCTCCCAATGATATACTAGCTAATGGCCGAAATACAGAATCATACTTGGTCTGTGTTCAGGAATATTCCTCTTGTCGCTTTCACTTGCTGTCGAATATTTGTACATCATTTATGAACGTCACAACAAAATTCCGTCTAGAACAGTTGGATTTTACTGATACAGAGTTGCTGGGATATATTTTTTAAAAGGCAGGGGATGGAGGACAAGTCAAGGAGGGGTGTCAGTTAAAATAATTCCATGGGTTTATGTTATTGGACCTGAAAGCAGATACAAGTCCATTTTATCAGCTTGGAGTTGGGATATAGGAGCCTAAACTGGGACATTGAACGTATCTCACCCTGACATGTTTTTCCCCTCCTCCATAGTCCGCCTTGTTTCCCTCCGTCTCGCTTATCTGTCAGTGCTCGGACGTTGCGTTAAGGTGCAGAACCGAGTCCCGCTCTTGAGGAAATTTGAGGAAAGTCAGACGAAATATACGTCTTCAAAGGGCAGCAAACGACCATTTAAACTGAGACGACAGACATTTTGCCGCATTTGTGCAGTTGCTTTGAAACTACAGTAAAATGGATCCAATGACTCAGTCCGCCCAGATATCATCGTCGCAAGGGCTTGCCGATGGACAAAATTCTGCTGCCAAAGAATCAAAGCTATCCGGTAAGAAATAGCCTAGCGTTAAGTTAGCTAAGCAAATGTCATTTTAACTTCTTGTTTTACCATTAATTACTATGAAGCTATAACGTGTTTCGTTTTTATATACAAGCATTAATGCATTCATAGGTTTACGTCAATACCATAACGCAATAATTTAACTTGGAACTGTAATGTTAGCCTAAGAAACCCTTCTCTATTAACTTGTCTGGTGTTGGCCTGTACTTGGTTATTTAAGCCTGTTCATTTTTAATGGGATGGGTAACACCTGTGGTAGTGAACTTAACCGGACACACGGGTACCAAGCATGCCCCATGTTGCTTTGGCCTGCCCCCTGGTAACGTTACACGCCGCTGTCTTTTAACGTTATGGCGATAACGCCACGCAAAAACGTCTTTTATGAATCGTCAGTTTTAAGGCGCCTTGCTGATTAGCGATATAGCCTTTTTTTTAATTGTTGTAGAGCATGAGTTAAGTCATTCTATTCGACCAGCTAAGCAGCGTTATGATATCCAAAGGAGATTGCGTGATTAGCAGGGCTAACGTTAATTTAAATAAATAAAATTAAATAAACAAAACAAACCAATGGTATTATACTAAAATACATGCTTCGTAGTGCATTTGATGTTAGCCGAATTGAAATATGTATGATAATGACTGTTCTTAGAGTCTTGCATCATGTTCTAAGAGGTGGGTATGTTTGTTGATAAGTAAATACTCATTGCATGACACTTTTTACAATTATATTTTGGGGGGGACAAAGCCTTTTCGGTGCTAAATGTTGCGATGCTCTGCACTGCAGATTCATTGTTACTGGGCAACTGCCAGTGAAGGGAGGACCTCTTAAAGGCGCATCGCCCCTTTTGTTTCTTGATAATGACAACAGTCCCAGAACAAAACATAATGCCTGAAGAGCTTCAGTACCATCATTCATAACTGTGACCATCTCCAGTTGTGAGTCTTTTTTTAGGTTTTCAGGTTTCACAGTCTAACTGAGCCTAATTAAAACAAAGGAACAGTATTGTCTCCCAGGGCCTTATTGACAGATGACTGTGTTTTGAGGGAGTGGCAGCTTCACAATCAGTGACTGTGTGTATGTTTGTCTTCTGCATGTTTTAAGCTTTCTGATTTGAACTCCGTGGCTCAATCAGTCACTACATGTAAGCCATTTGAAAATCCTTTTAAAGCCATGTTCTGTTAATCAAAAGGATTGTAGGCTTTGAAGAATTATAGCACATGTGGTCATTGGCGTCAACTGGATGTGGCAGGGTGTGGCACATGATGCCTCACTGAGTTTCGATTTGGTCTAAAATTGAATCACCAAGCAACAATTTAAATAAAAGATTACTAGAAGTCTACCGGGACACAAAAGCACGTCAGTTCACGCTGCTTTAGCGTTTAGGTCTGTGATTCTTTCCATGCTTACAATCATGTGATGTACCATATGGTTAAAAAGTTATAAACAGCATTGACCACATTATAATTATTAATTATAATATATTCTATTAGTCAACAATTATCGATGGCTCGGCTTTGTCCCAGAAAATTAGCAGCCATGAGAGAGTTTGGAAATTATGGTGCTTGATAATATTTGACGCAGGATAGTTTACTCAATAAACCTACGTCCTTATAGTATGTTTAAACTGTAGCATAACCTACACAGGAATAGCTTTTTATGAGCTTCTATGAGAGCTAGTTTTGTCTCCCAAGGCAGACTCTAGAAAACATGGCTGTTAAAATGAATAGTTTTCTGGCAGCCACGAACAAACTCAACATTCCATGACAGATAACAGACATTGCTTTTCGCACACCTTGGTCATTACAGCGCTGCTGAGTCACCTAAAAATATGGCCTTTGGGCCCTACTCTGTCTGCGTTCATGTCATATGGAAAGACAGTGTTTGTAGATGTGATCTTCCTACTCGAAAATACTTTTAATTTTAACACATTTGTTGGGATTTGCAATGGATGTCACTTTTTTTCAACTTTTATATTTTTTAAGAAATATCTTGATTTTAGTGTATGGACTAAAAGTTCATTTGAATTAAAACCAACAAAATGAGGACTTCTTCTTGTGTAATCGTGTACAGCTAATGATTTATTTGTAATGGATTTATCTGTCAATAATTTAGGCACTCGGACAGACTAGACAGTCATTCCCGATGATGTAATCTCAGTAATGTATTGGTAAATTGGTGCTGGTAAGGGCAATACAAGTAGTCAAGCTTGGTGATATGTTCATATAGCTTTAATAACTTAATTTATAGTCATTTACTTCAGCTGCATATAGAACCAGGCCTTCATTGTAAACATGCTCATATCAGAGACACGTCATTAAACCTAATTCCCCAGTTTTATAGGTTATATATATTTTAGCGTGTTTTAGAAAGAAACTTCCCTCTTCTTTTAATTTGTTGTTGATTTAAAAAAAATCCTTCTGTCTTGATAAATTCAGCATAATGTACATTTCTGCAGCACTAATTTCGTCAGTATAACAGAAATACAATCTTCATTCAATTGCTTCCTGTTGCTTTCATTTTGCTTTTTTATCACAGCAACACTTCTTGAACATATGTTTCACATTACAACCTGCAACTGGCTTTTAATTTAAACCCATCTGTAGGAAGTGTGGATTTATAATGATGATAGCTTAATGTCAATCAAAAAACAGCCACAATTGGAATTGGAAACAATAAGGCCTAGTCAATAAAAAACATTGTTTTCAGCAGAGTCAGTATGGCACTATCATGTGTGATGCGTGCGTGCATGTTGACATATTGCCACACAGGCTAACTGATATGGATGTATTCTGTCAAAGATATCATGACATGTGCTTTTTTCCATATTGCCCAGGCCTCATTGTAGTATTTACCATAGTAATCTACACTAGTATTATCTTTGAATGCGTTGATGTCACTGCTACCAGATGGCCTTTCCAGCTTCTGTCTGTAGCTAAACCCATTTCACGTGACTCACCCACTGATGAGTGCCACTAGTCACAAAGGAAGTGGCACACTTCAACATGAGGACCTCATTTCTCAAACTACATTGCATCATATTTTCAGGGGAAGTTAGCCTTAGAATCAGTCTATGTATTATATGTAATCCTTAGCTCACAGTTTGATAACTTGCAGATACCTGTTCAGCTGTCTTTGGGCACATATTTCCTCTTAGGAATGTTCTAATATGAGCAGACTAACCTTTATATTGCTGGAGGAATCCAACCCAACCTTTGCTTTTGGTTCATTCACCAAGATAGGTGTTCACTGTAAACCACTTGACAGTGAAGCACACAAGCAAAGCTTCAAGGGACACGGAGTTCTTTCAGCCTCCCTCTCTCCCTCTGCACTTGTCTTGCCAAGACAGTCCTCCAACCGCTGCTGGAGTTGACCGTATCACTGAGATCACAGAGGCCATCAGCTAGCCCTCAGGGCTGGACGGTACAGGGTAGCTAGAGCAGCAGGGCAGGCATGGCAGTAGAGTAGACCCACCCTGCACCATCACTTCCAGCCTAAGAAGCCGAGGCCACTTTGGCAAAGCTGACTACCAACTCAAATCTTCCAATGACAGAGTTAACAAAGAAGAACTGTAGTATTTGGAATGTACACTGTGACGACATAAAGGCAGTCTAACCTTTGTCCCAGAAACCAAAAATAACCAGTATATCCAACATAGCTCAAAGCTATTATACAATAATATCTTTTTTTTAATTAACAATAGGAATGTCACTACACCAATCCCAATGAAATTCTACATTTCTCAATATCCTATTTGATACCATGGTAGAAAACAAAACGATAAATCCCATGTACTCCTTTTTTATAACGTGTATTCCAGGATAAGGATGTTACTAACAAGAGTGTCACGTCACTCTTTTTATTGACTTTTAAATCTTTTTTTCAGCTGAACATTTCTGTCACTGTATTGGCATGGAGTGTAGTGGTTTGAGGGGAGGGGGAAAGGAGCGAGTGGCTTGCATGTAAACTGGAGAGAATGTCCTCAGCCTGCTGCCTGAAGCCTGGCATCACCACACAGCTAGCATACGGTAATGTCTTCCATGAGTTCACCTGGAACTCCCAAACAGCAAGTTATGACGTTATGCGGAGGAGAAGGGTAGTTAATGTCAGCTATCGTTAATGTTAGGCTCTATGCGAAACGCAACGGCGACAGAAACGGACTTATTTGTGGTTTGGGAGTTCCAGGTGAACTTGTAAAAGCCGTTGCCGTAGATGTACGGTATAGCTACTGTGGTCAAACATGCTCTATGCTGCGGTCAAGCTGTCAGTGTGCACCATAGTGTGCACGGAGATGAGGCACTACCACGGTTCTTCCGGCTGGTAGGTGTTCTTCTTCTTCACCGTTTTGTGGCATACAAGAACACTTGTAGGCTATATGCTGCCACCGTCAGGCCCGAAAGGATTGCATTCCCTGGTAAAGTTACCTACGGTAGAAAAACGAGTATCGTCACGTTTTCCGAATTTTGGCATCTACTTAGTACCGAAGTATTGGTTCTTGTGACATCCCTAAGTAACAATGGCTGTGCGTATGAAAGGGGACACTTTTTGACCAATCCAGAGTAACATCACTAACCCTGCATTTCCCCTCAGCTAGACAGATTTTTCAACCTCTTTTAGCTCATGGTTTTGGTTGTGGGCTATACTGTATAAACTGACTGTTTAGCACCAATCAGCAGACCGGCAAAGTTGGTGACTTGCTGCTGAAGAAAGTGGAGCTTCTTGCAGCTAAAGTGCCAGATATGTTCCTCAGGAGATGGTAAAAGCCAAACCTTTAAAAGGAGAATGAACATTGGAATCACACATCAACGGGATGCTGGCATTGTTCCGTGTCTTCTGGGATTAAGTCAAATATGTTGATGATATGTCAGATGTTGTGTTTTCAGCTTGGTCACTGCCCCCGAAACATAACTTAATGTAGCTTTAGATAAAAAATATTCTGATCTAACCGCTCATTTATGCTCCCCTCTGACATCTATACTCATTTCTAATCTTGTTTTGTCAGTTCTCATTCAGTTTTGTTTTTCTCTCTGTGTTCAAAACACCATCACATGCAGCCATGTGCTGTCCTCTCAGATCTGTATGTTTATGTGCTTTCGTTTCCACAGTTTTACAACCGTTTAGCATTTTCCATTTAGAGCTTGCAGTGTGGTTTAAAAGTGAAGGTGTGGTGTGTTCAACCACAGCCATATGAATCTAAGGGGAAGGAATGCTGCACTGCAAGGGCACACCAACCCCAACCTACCCAACCCGTAGTAACGCCAGTTGAGCTGATATGAAGGGAGACGCCACACCTCCCTTTGTAAACCTGAAACTCTCACACATCTTCAGTCCTTACCCATGGCTCAAGATATTTCTCTCCTGGCATTCCCAACCACTCCGATGACAAAGTGGAATGAGGTGTGAACTCCTAATGACTTCCTGTTTACCTTGAATACTCTCAAACATGAAATAGAAACAGTTGCACTACTTGGCCAGGAGTATGCGGACCCCAACAGGCCAGCCTCCACTCTACTGGTTTCAGGCTTCCAGTCTGATGTTGCAACTAGGTTGGGTATCTCCACTGATTTTCCGATTAGGCATATTTCAGGTACACTACCACTTTTGCTTGGTTATGAAGAAGATTGTCAGAACTAATGATGTAAATTGTACAAGGAACCGTCTTATCTTGTGCACATTAAAAATATTGTTTACATTAGGAATTGACCACAAATCAGTTACATTGATGTACTTTTTATCTAACATGAACGCACCACAGCAGTCAATGCAAACTCTACACATTACAGTCGGTGAGTATTGAGCAGTCCCTCCAGGATTTTGCTGCCTTTTTATGAGATTGTTGCAGCCCAAAATGCCTGATTTTTGCGGGAGCTTTTGTAAAAAAGTTGCGATAAAAGTTGCGATGTCTTTTGTATTTTTGTGAAAACAGACAGTGAAAATTGTAAAAAAGTTGTGATTTTTTTTTTTTGTATACTTCTTTAAAAATAAAAAGGAAACTTGTTTTGGGGGAGAATAACATTACTCTAGGCTGAGTTTTCCTAGTAACCTTACCAAAAAGGTGCAGGATGCTGCAAATGTTGGTATAATATGAAAATGGCTGGTGGATTTAAGACAAAAAATTATTTATTGAATGAATCAAATTTGGACATGTATCAGTGGCTTGTTGATCTTTATATTGTTAGTTAATTTCCTATCCTGGCCTGGGACACACATTCATACGGTTTGATAAAGTACTTATTGGACTTTAACTTATCATTGCACTTGCAATAACGAGCGTAGCTGTCCTCAATTTAGGTCATCCTGTACGTCTCATCTCTGGTTTTTCCTGCATCCACCGTGTGCGTTTGTGTGTGTGTGTGTGTGTGTGTGTGTGTGTGTGCGCGCGTCAGTCGCGGGGGGGAAATGAGCAGCAGCCCCGGGCCCCACCGAAACCATTAAAAAAAACAACCCCGGACCAAAAGGACATTCTTGTTGGGACTTTCCACATACTTTTGGCCATATAATGTAAATGAAGTCTTTGTGTCCTGCTGGTTTCTGTTGTAGCAACATCAACCATGGGAGAAGTACTAAAGAAGAATAGTGGTCTTTTGGTAGTTAATTTGTGGTAAGCTCTTCCGTTTGCTCATAGCAACACTAAAGCACAGTGAGAAGTGCTTTTGTTTTCTTCTTAAACTGTCTTGGTCTTGCCTGCATAGCAAATATAAGTGCATGTGTTAAAGTTATTGTAGGTTGAAGTAAACAATGACAGCATATATGGGACAACTCCGTTAACATTAGTATTTTCTGGTCTTTATTTGAAGTTGTTTTTTGTATAGCATGTAGAGTTGTTAAGGCTGGATAAGTTTACTTGTTTTCTCTTGATTTGACTGTCTTTATTTGAATGGGTTCAGTGGATAGGACTTCTTTTCTTCCTCTTCTAGGATGATCATTCTTCTGTCCTTTTTTTATTTTTTCAGATTCCTTTCTTTCCTCTTCGCCTGTATCTCTCATTCAGTCTCCTCAAGGCAAGTGTATGGTTCTCTTACGCTGCTCGCCTGCTCTCCCCCTCTCCCCCTCTGTCCTGTAGCCTCTTGTTGCCCTGCTGCTGTACTGCTCTACTTCATCCCTCTTTCTGGTGCCCCTCTCCTGCTTGTAACAGTCCAACAAAAATACAAAATAAAACCTGCAGAGAAACTAACAACATGGTGAACTGGTGAACAGTCCTAACCCCAGCTCGACCGGTCTTTATCCGCCCCTCCTCCTACAAACCTTGTTTAGTTATTCCATCTGTTTCAACACTGCTGATCCTCAGTTGCTGCACTAATTGTAGGTTAGTCAGGCAGCACAGCGCCTCCTGTTTTCTGTGACATATGGTATTGGTAATTTTCTTCAGCACCCCCAACCCCTGCTGCAACTTGAGATGAATCCTTTCTAGCTCCATCGTAAATAGCCATTTTGACCTATTGACAGGTTACATTGTTAGTTTATTGTTAGGGCTGCACGCATAGCCATATTCTGAGCAGCAGAAGCTCAACCAACAGAGCTCATACAGATATTTACACGTGGTACATTTTGAATAATATGCCTCAGTTGCCTTGGAGGTGATTGATAAAATTGGCATAAATCACCAGCAGTCACTAGCACGCATCAAAACAAGTCTTTGTGCATTTCAGAATTCACTGCAGCTTGTTCTCGCCTATCTCCAGAATCTTTACACACACACTGAGAATTAGACCTGTGTTAGATCGGATTGCTAGCAGCTGCAGAGGAACTATTTCAGTTTTTTACTGCCTGCTAGCGAGCATTATTTAGGTCACCATCACTCACTGTAGGTTCAAGATAATCCCAAGATTGCCACCTTATTTTAAGAAAGCAGAGAAGTTCAAGTTCACATTATGCGCACAAGAGCAGAAACCTAAAAATGGATCAGGTTGGTGTCCCGGGGGGCACCAGCTTCCTGCTGCCCTAGTATCCAAGCCCAAGCTCCCCTCAGTCCCAGTAGCAACTGGGCCCAGAGGATGAGTGGCACTGGAGATACAATCCACCACCCAGCGGCCTGGGCCTGCCATTTCCTGTGGCTGCTCACTCACCCTCCACCCCACTATCTGCTTATGGCTTTGTAGGCTTCGTGCATGTCTCACATCCTTGCTTAATCATTAAAAAGTAGGTTTTCTTTGATCGATTTTGCTTCTTTATTTTCCGGTTCTTTTTGTGCTCTGATTTTTTTCATCAGTGTTAGAAGCCAATATTTGTGTGAACAAATGGTAGCCAATACTGTGACAGTAGTGTTTTTGTTAAATAGTTATATATTAGGATGGATATAGATTAGGATAGATAACATAAGCCAAGTATCCTCAGTCACGTTACCATTACACACTTATGTCACTGGCATCCAACCTATTCAATCTGAGCAATGACAGGGCGTGACTGCACCCTGTGGAACTCTTACTGACTCATCGGCTTCTCCACAAGGATATCTGACTTTGCTTATGCATAACATATTTTATCAGTAAATCAATGCCTGGGATTTCAATGTAAATACCAATACTTAATAAATAATTACATACAAATCAATATGTATATAATAAATACATTATTTTTTTTGACAAAATCTACATAAAAATTAAGAACCACGTTATGAGTTGAGATGATTTTGTCACATACTTATCACAAGGTCAAGAATTAAATGTCATATTCAAGGTAGATCGAATTTGTAATTGTAACAAGACTTTTAATACCCAGGCCACATTCATAATCACTCAACTCCAGTTACTGCAGAGAGCAAATTCCATAAATCAGACCTGGAAGGCCACTGAGGACTAATTTGGCAGATGGCACATCACTAGTGGTCTATTACAAAGCAGAGTTGTTGACAGCTTTATCTGAACCTTGTTCATAAAGCCACTCCTGAATTCTAGTCCCTCTGGAAGTCAAAGTTCTAATCAAGTAGCTCTGTGGCTCTATCTAAAATCTGTGGATTTATTATCGAAGCACGAGCTGTTATGGAATTTGTTTACTAGTACAGAGCCAAAGGACTACAATTCTGTTGGCCAGATGGAAAGTCCATTCATGTGGCCTAGTTTGAACAAGGCATTGTATTGTGGCGCAGGGGAGGTGGCAGTCCAAGACAAAGTGGACCAGTCAGTTATGCATCAGTGGAAAGGTCTGTGTCTATACAGTGGTAGGGGAGGGGAGGGGTGGGGTCATGGGATCATGCTGACAACACAGCTAACATTGCAAGTAGGAAAAATCTGGATCTTGCATAAACTATACAAAAATATTGGATCTCAAAATACCTTTTTATGAGTGCTTGCTGGTTAAGTTAAATCAGTTCTCTCGAGGTCGAGTGTGGAAGCTGATTTATTCATTTCCTAATATAGCTGCCAATTGCCGGTCCTAATGACTTGATATGGGAGCTCATTGGTGCTGAAATGGATGATGTGATTGTTGGAACAGTTGCTAAGAACAACTTTGGAACTCTGTGGCCTCCAGGATAGCTAGGGGCCACATGGCCTGGGAGGGGTGCCCTGCAATCATAGTGACTGTAAACGCCTCCTCAGCTGTGGCTGAGGAAACGGTGGTGTTTGAATAACTTGATTAACTGCACTGGGCAGCAGTATTTGCTAACTTTTGGCATATTTTTCACCTTTTCGGTATCATTACATTATTTTTGATGATGTTATAATAGGCCGTTAACAAATAACTAATTATGTAGTGAGTAACCAACCACAACCACGAGTGCAACTCTGAGTGTTCGTCATTGATTTTGAGATTTATCCTCTTCTTTCCTGTTGTATTTGTAAACGGTGCGAAAATGAGTTTGAGTTGATCCTGAAATGGTATTGAGGAACATTGTGTACTTGGCTAATGACCATCCTTTTGCACAATTAAACTGAATCAAGGTTTTCAATCAGTATGTAGCTTGTTAGCTAGGTTGATCCTTGTCGCTGGTGTTTTGTAATTGAAAACGGCAATGGAGATCTGTAGGGAGAGTGGGAGGAAGCAGAATTTTGTAGTCAGCCAGTGGCACTTTTCTCAGCAGTCCACAGTTTTTTTAAAACTCACACTCAAAACTGGCCCATATCCACGTCTTTAAGGCCCTACCCAACCCGTCTAAACTCGAACGGTACCGCCAAGTTTTTGACCTGATTAATTACTTCGTTTGCTGGGCTTATGCAACACATTGCCTGTGCTCTGCTTCCCTCTTCCTTCTGAACATTGCCAATCTACTTGGCACATGAACATAGACAATTTGCACAGGGAGAGAAAAATACATTTTCTAAATTATATGTGAAAATAAACAACTTCAAGTCAACCGATTCTTTGTCGGAACCTCCAGGTTGGGTAGCAGAATGCTAGTCTGTGCACGTTGCTGTTAAAGAACATGGATGCACTTTGGGGATGTTGTTTGTCAGTCTCTTAACCAATTATGTGTTACTTGATTATTGATATGTTGTCCGTATATATGGAACTGGCTGGTTCTGAAGGAGTGTGAAGCTCAGAAAATGTTCTTTATAGTTTGATAGCCATTTGTTTTGTAATGGGATTTGTATTTCTTTGGCAAAACATCATTGCAGGGGAGCGACTGGTAAAGTTTTAAATTAAAATATCTATTTACTTCCAAACTATCGGATGAGGTTTTCAACGGTGCAGCCGAGTGGGTCAGCCTCAGTTGTAGATGGCAAGGGAAATGGCTGTAAATGAACGTTCTAATGAGCATAGCAACACTCATTAAAAGGTACATTTATTTTACAAAGATCATTTGAATGGATTATAATTCAATGTATCCTATAATGTACAGTTTTTTAGTAGCATTTGTATTTTGTTTTCTTTAAAATTAGCGTGGGCTTTTACATTGAAGGTAGCAGCCTCTGTGAGTTTTCCTAGAAAATTGAAAAATAACACAGCTTTACACACCAACCATAAAATACTTGGGGTTTAAGTTACTACTCAGATCACGTGAAACTAAAAGTAGAATAGTTGATACCAGTTGTTTGTTTTAGTTCTGGGTTTTGGTAAAATCGCACACTATCACCGTATTTATTTTAGCTGCATGTGTGTACAGAAAACAGTTTCCAAATCGAATCCTTTTCAAATGTAATAGTGACTGAATAATTTATTATAGACAAGTTGTATATTATTCACAAACAAGCAATCAAATAAAAACTATCAAAAATAAACCACTTTCAAGCCTGCAAGTGTATAGCAAGTCATATACACTTGCTTTACAAATTGCAACTGGCATGCAGTTACTATAGCCACACATGGTGAGATCAGTGACTTTTTAATTTCTTTTGCTGCTTCATCTGATCATTCAGATCATTTAAGTTGCCCTACTGAGTGCTACCTTATGGCAACTGTGTGAAGTAGTTAAGAGCAGCATGCAAAAAGTGAAGATCCCATCCATTAGGCTTTATGAATATGCTTTATACAGTATTTCCATGATGCAATGCATGAATGCTTGGGCTGCAACATTAAGGCCTTGCTGAATAATAATAGTGCATGGGAGTTTAGCGTATGTGATTTTTATATAACCTCCCCCCCTTTTTCCTCTTCGCTGTCGTTTTTCATGCACGCCAATGCAGACAAAAGAGTGGGCTCTGACAAGCCCTGCGAAGGTGTTGCGACATCCCTTCGCTTTCCTTCTCAACCTGGCTCATTCACCCCTGGTAATTACGGGAGTGAAGCAGGGCCCCCAGATGGACAACCGGATTCACCGATAAAGACATCTCCTGTTTCAGAGCGAATAAAGGCACTGGAAGCTCTTGCTGCCAAAAAGAAGGAACCTGATTTTAGAAGCGATGGAGGTTTCTCTCACTTCAGGGACCGCCACCATGAAAAATCTCCCGCTGAGACACCCAAATCTCCCACTGAGACACCCAAATCTCCCGCTGAAACACCCAAATCTCCCGCTGAAACGCCCAAATCTCCCGCTGAAACGCCCAAATCTCCCGCTGAAACGCCCAAATCTCCCGCTGAGACACCCAAATCTCCCGCTGAGACACCCAAATCTCCCGCTGAGACACCCAAATCTCCCACTGAAACGCCCAAATCTCCCACTGAAACGCCCAAATCTCCGATTAAGACCCCAAAATCTCCCACTGAGAAAATTATGCCATCTGTCCAGAAAAGGGGAGGTTCTGCTGATCAGGAGTCACCGGAATCCCCCTTTGAAGTACTTGGAGATTTAAGACAAACGAATGAATTTGAAGAAACAGAAGAATGGATGAAGGCTCATTTACCTCCTGTGCCAGACTTTGATGCTGTAAATTTAATCAAAGGCACCCTGACTTCAGACAGTGTAAAATCAAAGGAGGAGAAGGAGACTGGCGTAGTTATACCTGATGTTCCTGCTGCCTTTGCAGGTGTCCCTGATGCTTTCATGGATACTCCTGCTCAAGCTCCAAAACATGAGGATGAGTTGAGTGATGCACAGAAGCAGACAAGTGTTGAGGAGGAGTCAGAGTTTGACCTTAGCTTTTTGCCAACAGCCTATATGTGGGATCGACAGGAAAAATCAAGTGCCCAGGCTCCTTTAAGTCTTGATATAATGCTTCCAGCTTCACCTGCACCTCCTGCAGGCTTTGACTCCCCATCTCCGCCTGCCTCTCCACCAGTTGGCACGGATGCTAAACACGTTTCGGAAGACAAGAAGACCATGTGGACCGAAGATCTGCAGCCCCCAGAGGCAAGCGAAGCTGACAGCTCAGGAGAGTCAGACGACACTGTAATTGAAGATAGTGTCCCTGTTCCTGCATCTGTTCCTCCTTCATCTTCTGATCCAGCAATTTCAAATGATCCTACCCCTGCTTCTGCAGCTCCCAGTCTTCCCACTGAGGAAAAGGAGACTCCTCCACCAAAGTCTGAGAGGAAGCTAATGCAGGTTCCAACAATAAATGTTATTGAGACCGACGAGCCAAATTACAGTGATGAGGAGATGGAAATGGAGCTTGAAGTAGAGGAAGATGAGGATTATAAGGCTGTAAAAGACCTAGCCAGAGAGGCTCCAAAAACCCCAGAGCCAGAGGACAGTAAAAATGAACCACCCATAACGCGCCCTTTAGAAACTGAATTCATGGAAGGCTACTCCCCTCCATCCTCACCGGTGGACTCTGATGCCGAATACTCTCCTAAACACAACACACTCAAATCTCTACCTGAAACGGTACATCAGGAATGTGCATCAAAACCTGAGGCCCTGCCCAATCAAGCACTGTCTGAAAAATCGCAGAACACTTCCAATAAAGTAAATGATGAACCCTCCCCTCTCATAGTAACAAATGAAGAAGTGGACTTCCAAGACAATGATGACGAGTGGTCCGATGAAGCACAACATGTCCTGGTCCAACCTTGCAAAACTGACCTTGCGTTAATGGAAACAACTCCTTACACACAATCCAACATGGATGAAAAGAGCAGCTCAGCTGCAAAAGAGGCTTATATGGAGACGGCTTCCCTTTCTAAAACCAGCTTCATGCAAGATGATATATATGACAGACAGTCATTTGATTATGATTATGATGCATCCTCTCCCTTGGATGACATTGACGACAAAGGGTTAAACAATGCTAAGGAGCGGTTTCTTTCTGATCCTTCTCAAATCCTCATTGAACCACTGAACGCAAGCGGTCAAAATCAGGAGGATTTAACTTCAGTGAATGATGACGAAGCCTTCACCAAGCCAGTTGGTCAGCCAACTATAAGAGAATATCCCCAAGACCCATATTCCTCTTTCCAAAGTGAGACACTAAGCAGCACCATTGAGCAAGATTCTAATAAGACCATGACCACTGACATGGTTACAGATAACATGTCAAATGGCAACTCCCTCCCGGCACAGAAATTTGACTCAAAGATCCAGCAGGACATTAAAGCAGATTACCATGCACCTGACACAACAAGCGACCCTGACAGCTCACTTTCTGAGTCTACAGATAGCTTTGTGGAGTTCATGCGAGAGTGCCTGAAATCAAGGCAGGATGAAGAACCTTACGACACACACCAAGCTGTTCCTTCCAAGAACAAGGTCTGCAAAACTGATTTGCCTCCTTCCCAGTCCACTCCAACCATGGTGATGGATCTTGAACAAGAACAGCTTACTATCAATGCTCTCAAAGAGCTGGGCAGCAGTCAAGAGGAGGAGGAGGATGAGGAGGCGTATCTCCAGTCAAAGGTTCTTGACCAGGGCAAAACTAACCCCAATGCTACATCTAAACCGCAGTCTTCCTTTACCTCAGTTCCTAATCCTCCGTGTTCCCAAAGCCACCGTGTGTTTGACAGCACGTATTCCAAAGAGGTAGAAGCCATCGACGAATGGGTGGCTGAAGCCTATCATCTTGCTGAGCATGTCTTGACAGCAATAATAACCCACTTATCAGGTAACACCTTTTCCTTATGGGCAGTAGGCCTGCTGACCTCATGCAGTCCCCTCAACAGGACCCCTTTTCTCACTTGCACCTTGTTTTTGCCTGCTCCTTTTCAAAAAGTGTCTGTTTTAGATATTGTATACATGTAGGAACAGGCTTTATGGCAAGAAAAAAAACACCCATTTGGTGATCGCAAAAAAGACCTCTTTCCAGCTAGTAGTTGTCACTTATTGGCACCTGTCAGCAAGGAGTTATACAAGAAGCGCATAAAGACCTTAGCATTCTACACTTTCATACAATTCACTTGTCTTTTTTCTTACAGTTTTAACAAAGTTTAGCTCTGTTGAAGAATTCTACTAGTTTGTATGAGCACATTCTTTCGTCCCATGGTGTGCACTAACACAACCCATAGTCAATGGTACCATTTATTACAGCATGACGGCACATGTGCAGACTAAATGCCAAAAAGGAGTCAGGTAATTGGAGCAGGTGTTCTCGTGTCAGAATGTCTAAATACCTGATACAAAAAAGAATACAGACACAGCTCCCTGGGAGAGACACACCTCCCAATGTCCAGGAAAGCCACCTTTGGGCTTACATGTAATGCTAAATGGCATTCTAAAGTTATGATAAACTTTATTGGATATCATATTGCCCACCCCCGATCACATGTCTGAAGAGACTGTGTCAAGTAGTTAGTTACATAATGCATCTATAGAACTACGATACAGAAAAATATGTGTTGAATGTCATACAGGCTTATTTGACAGTATATTAAAGCTGTAGAGAATGCAGTTGTCACAGAGTTTTGCAGCCAAACAGTGTAGTGTGCAAAATGGACACAAAGGCGGCATATGGTCTAGTGATCCTCACTACATTTGCGCGTTTGACCCTCTCCTGCCCTCTGTCCTTTACAGCTCGGCAGTGGTCCATTGACAGAGAGTGGGTGGGGGTTTAAATATGGTGCCCAAGTGTTGGCTTGCAAGAACCTTGGAAGTCATGGGGTACAGTCAATCCCCAGTGTCGGGTTTCTGTCTTTTTGCAACTTTCCACAGAACACTTGGTAAAGACCATGACATGATGACGAGGCATGGTACAAAAAAACTAAATAATGCCAAAGAAATTGCATATCTCCCAAATGATTTTGTTGTTGTAATTCATACTCAGGTTTTAGGCAAGATGCCATCTTGGGAAATGGTGCTTTCTGGTCTTTCAGTCCTCACTTGTCCAATCCTCCTCTCTTCATTCAAGTCCAGCTGCCCTTTTTCCTCTAAAAACTATGTCTAGCCTATGAGCACAAGCTGATATAAACCAGTCTGTTTCTATGCATCACAGCTTCCTGTGATGTGTGTTACTCTCCATTAAAAGTTGACCAGAGCAAGGGCAAAGTACTGGTGGGTATTATTACATTGACATTAGCCAGTTCTGCAGTACCCTCCCCTTCTCTGCAAAGATGATCTCTATTCCACACACACATGCACAGAGGCTGGTATGCAGACATTAATCCTAACGCATTCAGTGGTACGTCTACATGTGTTGAATATTTTAACCTAGAGTTGGCACACCAGAGAATAGTGTGCTGGTGCTCTAGCAACCAAAAACTAAGTGAAAGTGTGCAGAAAGGGCCTACAAGTTTGGCTTCATTTTAAAGCTATTATGTTCATTGCTCCGTGAAGCTTGCTAGCAGTTCACATATTGTAATTGTTTCCTTATTGTGATATTAATGACTTAGTGTTGAAGAAGAAGCACTGTTTTGTGTCATGTTCTGTATAGGAGCCTGTGTTGTTGAAGCCGCCCCCTCCAGCTATGAGCTTGAGCTATTTTAGTGCTTCTCTGCAGTGCTACTCCACAACTCGTGTTATTAGGCGAGTTTGTTTCAGTTGGTGTGCCTGTTGTCAGGTCGGATACAAGTTTTTGGTCAAAGAACCCCCTTGTCAGAAATTCAATCGCAGCCATCTGCCAGTGAAATTCACACAGTGGTAGCAAAAAGTCATTCTCTAAATTTCTTTGCAGGCTCGTTTTAATACCAGACTTGTGTTCGGGGCCTCAAAGATTAGTTTAAATCAAGCATTCCATTAGTGGTCAGATTTGTGTTAATTCTCTGTGTGAAGATTTGTAAAGTGAAGGAAAGGCACATGTGAATACTTGAGTCAAACTGACCCTGGATCACCGTTTGGTATTTGATTCCCTACCAAGGTTTCTGACATGGACCTCTACTGTCTTGTTTGTTACGGTTATTAGTTTGTTTTTAGTCAGAAGAAATAACTTCAGTTAGGATATTAATGGGGTCACCTGAAAAATAGACCAATGTTTAAACAGGCCTAATGGCTTGTTACTTAAAATAACCCTATTGCCACATACTCCATTGGAACAGTTAGTAATTACACTGCTCATAATGTATCATGGCTACCCATCATTGTTTTTGGTTTTCCAGCCAAACGACTTTGCTCTCATCAACCTGTTTTCAGTAAAAAAAATCTCTGATAACTCCACTGTACACTACGTGCCCAAACCGAAACAGCAGGCAGACAGTTAGCAACTAGCTACTGGAGCATTTAGCATAGTTGCTACTGGAGCATTTACCAGCTAATGTGACCGATATGTTTCTCAGGAGGTGATTGAGACCAAACCACAGCTAAAAGGAGAGTGAATTGTTAGCCCTGCTGTTATCAACATTATTTTACTGAACCGTTACTGACAGAATATTGGTCCTGACTGGTCACTGATGGGATTGGGTAGGGTTATGTACAGTATTATAGTGCCCAGTTGTCTGTCTGCTTATGTGCCCACTCTGAGACAAAATGGCACATGGCTTAGATTCAGATGACATGGACACTGCATGCCTAAGGATTTATTCACTGCATCAGTGGTGACAACAATTCCCTGCTCTTACATAGAGTTTAACATTTGCTTTCCATTGTGTGGATTTAAATCATGCTAGAGACCTTAAACATCCTTTCCTGAAGCAGATGGATTGCAGAACATATGATGTAATTTAATTCAAAGCTGGTAAAGTGTGCCAGTGGTCTCAAGTGGTGCAGTCGTTACCTGCATGAGCAATGCCTATGCTTCTGATGCAGTTCTTAACCTATGAAAAGAAGTCCTGGAATGTGTTAGCAAACACCTTTTTATACTTTATATTTGAATTGTCACTTATAATCGCAGTAGAAAGGTGCATAACATTGTTCCGTGGTCTGTCTTGGTTTGTGTTGGTCCAGCCTGTTTCTCCTCAGTCCTGTGTGTGTGTGTGTGTGTGTGTGTGTGTGTGTGTGTGTGTGTGTGTGTGTGTGTGTGTGTGTGTGTGTGTGTGTGTGTGTGTGTGTGTGTGTGTGTGTGTGTGTGTGTGTGTGTGTGTGTGTGTAGCTTTAAGAGCAGCACGCAGCACAGTGAAAGCAGGACACTGCACCTCAGCAGCCACTGGGACTTCAGCAGAGTAGAGTCAGGGCGAGAGACGATGGAGAGAGATAATGAACAAGGGCCGTCAAGCTCTGGCTGCCTCCCTGTGTGTAATGCCAGCAAAGCATGCTGGGAGGACACACACTACTCTGCAGTGCAGGTTGAGGGAACCCCGCTTATTGCTGCTGTCAGATAGAAACGGCACATCTCCAAGGAAGTTAACTTTATTTCTGGCTTGATCATCGTGCAATTGAATGTTTCAAAGGGTTTTTATTAATCTACTTGTCTCCAAATGTTGTCACCCCACTGACTTGCTAGATGAAAACTTGGTCAGCAGCACAAATGTGCATGCATCATTCAAGCAGCCGATAATTAAAATTTTATTGGAGTTTTAATGTCCCTGAGGATGGGCTTGGTTAGAATTTCAGCGGTACAGTGTGCTAACCTCGACAATCCAGCTGCATTCTTACATTAACTCATAGCTATCTTTATAGCTAGGCTACTTCCATGCTTGCTAATAACTTCTTTGAAGAGTTTGGTCTCCGAGCTTGACAGCGTTGTGTGAAGAACAAAGATAGACTAACTTATCAGAGCTAACTTGAATGCATCAGTTTTGGATGATCATGTTTTGATTCAGAATGTGCACGGAGAGGAGGGGCTATTCACAGACGGATCCATTGTCAATGTAGAGAAAGAGAACCAATGCACTGCATGCAGCTCCACAATGAATATTAAGATGATACCCATTTTTAATATTGAAAAAAATACAATGTATGCGAAACACTGCATACTGTACATCTCTGACACAGTACTAACCTAAACTTCTACCTGCTTTAAAATAAGCATGAACATAATATCATCTATAGGAATTAAAATTCCCACTTGATTCCACACCTAAGTTTAAGCCAAAGTTGGGCTGGTGATGGCATAATATGTGATATAAGCTCTCTTAAACAACACAGGTCTTTTGGATTTTTAAAAATGTGATTTATGCTTTATATATTTCTGACTGTATGGCAGTCGGTTTCCTAGTGTGTGTGTGTGTGTGGGTGTGTGTGTGTGTGTGTGTGGATCCTATATAACGTGTGTTCCCATTAAACTAGCTGGAGCACTGAAGCCTGAACCGTCCCTGAGGCATCAGCCCACGTGGTTTCTCCCCCACTTACAGAAGGCTTTTTTAAATGTACCCTTTTCCCAATGCAGAGGGAAGGCGTGGCGGTCTGAGTGCCAACCCATTCCAGCATTACATAACTGCTTTGTATAGAGGCTGTCACTTTTGCATGCAAGACTTCTCACAGGACATGCATACCAACACAAAGCGGGCATCTAAGGCAATGTGCCTTCCTCTGTGATGTGTTATTGGGCCAGAGTTGCCATGTAGGAGTTTTCTCCAAGCCTGGCTGATCTCCTGGCCAATACTAGTATTTTCTCAATAATGCAGCCAGCTGCAAATCAATTTTACTGCTTTTCAATGTCTTAATAAACTGTAAATTCTCACCTAGTTGCCAGGGCCTTTATTTACCTCCGCTGCGGCCAGGCTTCTATTTTGAACAGGTTTCTAAAAGAGTACTTCCTTTAAACGAACTCGACAAATTTAGACTCCATTGAGATCCTTTTAAAATATTTTAGGTTGATATAATAGTCTAGGTAAATTCTACCAAACAGAGCTATAAATTCATGGGCTTACTGTTACTTACTGTAATATATATATATATATATATATTATTTTTTTTTTTTTTTTTTTTTTTAATGAAAAAACTAAAAAGTCATTACAGGTTTCTGGACTATTCATACGTAACTGGGTTTAAGGACAAACCATAATATTCCAACTTGATATCATGATGTTGTAT
Source organism: Sander lucioperca (assembly GCF_008315115.2). Lineage (NCBI taxonomy): Eukaryota > Metazoa > Chordata > Actinopteri > Perciformes > Percidae > Sander > Sander lucioperca. The sequence goes on along the minus strand of NC_050189.1, from coordinate 30,948,577 downwards.
TGTAGGCCAGTTCTGAAAAACCAATATTAGTCTAACCCCCTCCCCGTAACCACCTCTCTGCAGTTAAGGATCTGATCCATTGGCGAGACCCCAAGAAGTCGGGCTTGGTGTTTGGGCTGTCCATGCTGCTGCTGCTGTCGCTGGCAGCCTTCAGCGTCATCAGCGTGGCCTCCTACCTGCTGCTGGCCCTGCTCTGCGTCACCATCACCTTCCGCATCTACAAGTCTGTCGTCCAGGCCGTGCAGAAGTCCGGCGAGGGACACCCCTTCAAGTGAGACCAAATCCTCTACTTAACTTTACATGTCCTTACTTGTTGTGTGAAAGAATTGATTGACCTGGGTTTGATCAGGCCAAAAAATGCTTCTTGTTTGATGCTCAAATTGGCAAAGTATTGAGTGTTTCTGTCAGGACCTTTCATATGTCTGTGTGAAAACCAAAACCAAAGTGACAAAATTAAGGAAACTGACTTTCATTGATTTCTTTTGAAACACTTCCTTCTGAATGTGAAGACATGAGACTTGTGTGCAGGCCGATAGCAGCTGAGGTAACAGTATTACGTAAAGTTGTAGCTAGGTTGCTTAATGCTACCGGATGCATTCAGACGCTTTGCACATGCAGAACAAAACATTCACCCACAAAAAGATTTAATATCCCACCCGTCTGTATGGAATAATGTAAGGAGCATAAATCGATTGGGATTCCGCTGAGCCATGTTGCTGCCTTGCAAGGCCACGTTTTAAACCACTGTCTCGTCTAAACCATTATGCTACACGCAGCTCTAAAGACATGAATGGCATCGCCTGACATAACCTCTGCATCTTCACATTATATTTATAGAACAACTTTTATGGTGGAGCCAGAGCCCAAGCTCCAGAGAGAGTATGCAGCTCCTCTTCAGAGTCACAACACTAAATCCTCCTCGTAGCTCATTTTAGCCTTTAAACCAAATAATTCAAAAAAGGAGACCATGGAAATTGATTTGGTAGTAAAATAGCACAGTTCTACCATTGAGCAGCTGGAATATAGCTATTTACCATTGTAAAGTAATAAGATGGAGTTGAGAGCTGTGTGACTTTTTTTCTTGCTTTACCCGCAGTTAACATTCTCCAGTTAGGGCTGCAACTAGTTATTATTTTCATTATGAATTCATCTGTTTGTTTTTTCCGCTAATATTTTAGTTCATAGAATAATAACAAATGCTCATCTTAAAACCCATAGTCCAAGGTGACGTCTTGAAATTGCTTTCTCAACACAAAGATAATAATTTTACAATAATCTCACATTTGAGAAGCCGAATCCAGCAAATCGTTTCAGCACCCTCTGCAGTATAATAGAATATATTTACTGTAGATTCTATACTATACTATAGATAATGGCAGTCCCAAATAAGTGCTGTATCCAACACAAACAAATACTAAAAGAAATGTGGAAGGGTTGAATTACCTGGACTGTAATGGCTCTAGGGGTAAATTTAGTGCAGTATAGGTTTCCACAGCACTAATTCCATCAGCACAACACCAGAACTGGACATATGCTGCTCTGAGATTCTCTTTTATTTTTAATAGAATGCTTTTTTTTGTGTGTTTTTTTTAAAGATTATTTTTTGGGCATTTTCGGCCTTTATTTTGATAGGACAGCTGAAGACATGAAAAGAGAGAGAGAGAGGAGAACGACATGCAGCAAAGGGGCGTAGGTCGGAGTCAAACCCGGGCCCGCTGCGGTGAGATATATATATATATATATATATATATATATATATATATATATATATATATATATATATATATATATATATATCTCAACAACCCTCTAAATCAGGGGCCTTCAACGTTTTTTTTAAGCCAAGGACCCCTTAATTGAAAGAGAGATGGAGCAGGGACCCCGTACTACATATATTGTATAAAATTAAGTAGCCTATTACACTAGGCCCACAATAACGTGTAGGGCTGACTCAAGCCTTTATACATACCTTTGTTGCATAGAATAATAAGCTTATTAATATATTAAAATAGCCTAGTAATTGTTGGCATGATTTTATAAATCATGTTTGAATGTTAAACATAATGTGGCACAGTGAATCCTCAGGATGAACTGTATCTGAGGACGGCTACCTTAGTGACTACCTTACCTATAGGCCAGCATGATTATCATCAGTGGGGAGTTATATTTCCTAATAATATGTTGGATTAATTTTAAGACTTCTTAATTTTATGAAAATCTTAACAATAATTTGGAGGCCCCCCCTGCATTGACTCCGAGGACCCCCTTGGGGTCCCGGACCCCCTGTTGAAGATCCATGCTCTGGTGTGCTACGTGGTAGGAAGACTCCTGCTTTCTTATTTTTAAGCCACTAATTAAAAAAAGAGAGCTTCCTGTTCATTTCCTCCTCAAAGCTTTTCACCACAGGCTGGTTATGTGTGTTTTCCTGCAGCACTTTCAGCCTGGACATTTAGCCTCATTTTGTGCTCACCTACCCCTCCTCCTCCCTCTCTGCAGAACACTGATAGATAAGGATGTCAGCGTCGCCCCGGAGACTTTCCGCAAGCACGTGGACGCCAGTCTGACCTACATCAACCGAGCCCTGAAGCAGATGAGCCGCCTCTTCCTGGTCGAGGACCTCGTGGACTCCCTAAAGGTGAGCAGCTCCGCCCTTCAGTCATTGTCCACCGTCATCCTGAGTTTTGACCATTAAACATCCTTATGATGGGAATCTATTCCCACTCTGTCCCATAAAAAGACTCCTCTCCAGGGTGCAGCCTTTTTATAACTCTGATTGGTACTGTAGTAACTCATCACTAGGGGCAAATCAGTCAAATTATAGTCAGAATCTGATCCGTATCGTTAAAATAAACCCCCGTAGTCATGATTATATTGTTGGATGCTAATTATTTAGAGAATATAACCCAAATAGGTGGCTTGGAACTAGGGCTGGGTATTGGTACTGGGTATCAACCGAAATAACCGTGTGTCGTCACATCACAGAGGACAGTGGTGGAAGTAGTATTCTGATTTATTTCTCTAATCTTAGTCTAAAGTAGTGGTTAATTTAACCCCTTAAAAATTAAGTCTAAAATGAAATTTAGAGGGGAAATCTCATTGACAAAATTGTATAAAATCATTACATATTTTTATGTGAAATCTTAATCTGAAAAGTAACTATAGCTGTTGAAAAAAAATGTAGTACAGTAAGGTTAGGTTTACTTAAAAAGGTTAAAGCCTGTCCTTTTAGAGAGCCTTCACATGTGCTCAACAGGTTTATTCTGAATGATTCAACCTCTGTTCAGGTTACGCTGGGTTTCAACAGGCAGCTGAAATAACGGCAGAGCGGAGTGATTCATTCCCTATGAGAACAGCGGTACGAGCGAAATACGCCGACGGCGGCGAAAGTCCCCGGATGTTCACCGCTCTCCCAAAGTTAACTCTGAGTCAACTTTTGCAGAGCAGTAGCCAATGAGAGGGCAGACTCGCGAACGTGCCTCCAATATATTCTACCGTATATACACGCATGCTATAGGTGCAAACTAAAAGATTGTGATTTTCATATAGCTTACTTTATGATATATCTCTATATTGACTACAGGGATGCTAACAGCTAGCTTGGCAAAAGGTTGTCCAGGCAGTTGGTACTCCTGGTGAGTTTTTATATACATTTGTTTTAGTAGTAGTAGCATTGTAGTAACGTTAGCATTGTTGCAATGACAACTAGCATGTTGCTAGTAATATAACGTTATTTGAACTAAACACAACTTTTTAAGCAGCAAAGTGTGTGACTGGAGTAAAAAACGTACCAAACAGTTGTGTTAGGCCAGATATAAACTGATGGAAAACGTATATCAACAGCAACAACTCATTGTCTGCAAATGTGTACACCGTCGGCATCATGTTGTGGTGACACAACTCCGCTTGAAATCCGCTGCTCGTGACCGAGACAGCAGAGTCGCAGTTGAAAAACGCTGCCCGTGGAAACCCAGCGTAAAGGTGACGGAGCTGTGGCCTTTCTAAAGGGTGTAACAAAGCTAACAGGAGAAACGGGGAGCTGAGAGTCCAGCTCAGTCAGTCCACACCCACACAGTCTGTCTGGTGAAACATGAAACACCTGTATGGGTTGGACATGGGCGGTTTGAAAGTTGCTTTTGTTTCACTAACATAAACTCTTGTATTGCTACATCAACCATTGGATAAGGTTTTATCCCAGCAACCACAGCGCAGAGCGCTCCAGGGAGCCGGGGAGAGGAGCAGGTGGCAGCTCTGTGCAGAGCAAAACAAAAACACCCAAAACACCACCAACAGTATGATAATACCATGAAACCCAATATTCACTCTCCGTGGTTTCTGGGACATGTGAGGAATACATTCAAAATTCTAACGTTTCAAAGTGCAAAAAGGGCCAAAATACACAGAGCCACGCCTCTGAAGATACACCTTCAAGCAGGTAGCTTTGCACTTTTTAAAATAGTTTAGTATTAGTATAAATGGTATACTTAATTTCCAAAACTACTTCCATCAGCCATGTCGTTGTGTCACTCAACATTCTGCTATCGGCTTGTCTTTTTAAGCGCCCCAAAGGGCACAAACCTTCCCCCTTTTTGTGATGAAATAATTAGGCTAGTGAATAACAGAAAAAATTTTCTCAGGTGAGTTTGACTGTTGTAATAATGCTGTGGAAATGGACATATACATAAACTGATATGTGAATGAATTCCATCCACCATCAATATGTTTTTCTAGCCTTTATTAGTTTTCTGTTGGCTACTATTAAGACGTGATTTGAGAATTTACAAAATGCAGTTAAACTCCGATGGACTGTTGCATTGTGTCCTGGGAAAGGCTTCACCCCTCTGACTTGCCCTGTGGGCTTCTTTTGTTGTTCACTCTCCAGCTGGCTGTGGTCATGTGGCTGTTCACCTACGTAGGAGCCGTCTTCAATGGAATCACCATTCTCATCCTGGGTAAGCACAGTGGGAACCAAGAGCCATGCCTCATTCACAATCATCATATTTCAGAAAAAGTGCGTCGAAATGCTCACATTCAAAATCATTTCTGAAAAAAGTCAGCCAGTTCCTTAAACGGAAACGCCCTCAAAGTCCCCTAATAAGGGACTGTTTTATGAATTCTTAGCAGTACATTTGCACATTCTTACAGCTCACACAGTTTGCTGTTCTTTACTAAGTCTTGAAAGAACCATCATCCTCATTATCTCTAATGGACTGATACCACAGGTCAGGTCAGGTTAACCAACCTCTTTCTGTCTGTGGTATTGCTTCAATGAGAGCTCCAACTCCTTATTCAAACAATGGTAACATTTGTGTTTGATGCTGTTTTTTTTTCAGATTTATTGAATTCAAATTTCAACATAGGGCCTAGTTGATTATTTCTCAGCTTGTTTCCTACCTTTGTTTGCTGTTTTTAGCTCTAAGCAACTTTTAACAAACCAGGGAGGACAAATTATAGGTCAAAGAAGTGCTTCACTCTATTTATGGAGAGTCATGGAATTTTACATTGGGGCCAAGGTGGAAACTATAACAATATATTGTTAAATTTGCATAAGGACACAAGGCCTGGCTTCGTCATGGCTTCATCGCAGGGTTTGCAGCTTTTCGATGATGTTCACGTCGCGTAATTATGTCACTTCATAATGTTCCCATGGCAACAGGGGAAAATGGCTGCTCTTGTGTGAAGTAAACACAACATTTTTCAACTTTCTGCTAGGATATGTGACTTTTTTTGCAATGAAAATGCAGGGATTATGAAATCATGCAAGCCCTGCATATTTTGCGCGGAAACCGGCAATTTATGCGGCGAAAGTGCGGCGTATTTGAAAAAATGCGGCCCCCGCATAAATATGCGGACTTTGGCTGATTTATGCATTGAATTATGAGATCGCATAATCGCGTTTTTCTGTAGGGACTGACTAAGGGCCATTCTGAAAAATGAGAATCGCATCAAGGGCCATTCATGTATAGTTTGTTGACATGCTTTTATTTAAGAGAAAAAGTAATGTATGTTTGTATGTTTCATATAGCCTATTTGGTTGACATAAAGCCCTAAAAAGTCAGTAAAAAAAGTTCCATAGTCATCATAGAATTTAGCAAATCAAGCAAAACAGTGCAATCTGAATACATTTTTAAAAGTAGGCGACCCGACTAAAAACAACCTGTTTCACAGACAGTGTGGTAAATTCTGCGTCTTTAAGTAGTCTTGAGTGTCACATAATTACAGTTTGAAAAACAGTTTCCCATCTTTTTGGGCCTTGAGTTTGACACCTGTTTGCTCTTTTGTGGTCGGTACACAGTATGACTTCACCTAAATGGCGGCGTTAGCCAGGACCAGTCGGGATCACTTTACTGGCTGTGTCTCAATTGTTTTTGCAAATAACCAACTCGGGTACTCTAGCTATATAATTCAATGTGAGAACACAAATGTTGAAATTACATAAAATGCCCGTCCCTTGTAGCCGTGATAAATTACCCTGAAGCTAATGCTTAGCTACCTGTTCAGGAGGAAATTGGCCAACTCGGGCTCTAAGCTGTCTCCATCTTTCAAATACAGTGAGGAAAATAAGTATTTGAACACCCTGCTATTTTGCAAGTTCTCCCACTTAGAAATCATGGAGGGGTCTGAAATTGTCATCGTAGGTGCATGTCCACTGTGAGAGACATAATCTAAAAAAAAAAAAAAAATCCAGAAATCACAATGTATGATTTTTTAACTATTTATTTGTATGATACAGCTGCAAATAAGTATTTGAAAACCTGAGAAAATCAATGTTAATATTTGGTACAGTAGCCTTTGTTTGCAATTACAGAGGTCAAACGTTTCCTGTAGTTTTTCACCAGGTTTGCACACACTGCAGGAGGGATTTTGGCCCACTCCTCCACACAGATCTTCTCTAGATCAGTCAGGTTTCTGGGCTGTCGCTGAGAAACACGGAGTTTGAGCTCCCTCCAAAGATTCTCTATTGGGTTTAGGTCTGGAGACTGGCTAGGCCACGCCAGAACCTTGATATGCTTCTTACAGAGCCACTCCTTGGTTATCCTGGCTGTGTGCTTCGGGTCATTGTCATGTTGGAAGACCCAGCCTCGACCCATCTTCAGTGCTCTAACTGAGGGAAGGAGGTTGTTCCCCAAAATCTCGCAATACATGGCCCCGGTCATCCTCTCCTTAATACAGTGCAGTCGCCCTGTCCCATGTGCAGAAAAACACCCCCAAAGCATAATGCTACCACCCCCATGCTTCACAGTAGGGATGGTGTTCTTGGGATGGTACTCATCATTCTTCTTCCTCCAAACACGGTTAGTGGAATTATGACCAAAAAGTTCTATTTTGGTCTCATCTGACCACATGACTTTCTCCCATGACTCCTCTGGATCATCCAAATGGTCATTGGCAAACTTAAGACGGGCCTTGACATGTGCTGGTTTAAGCAGGGGAACCTTCTGTGCCATGCATGATTTCAAACCATGACGTCTGAGTGTATTACCAACAGTAACCTTGGAAACGGTGGTCCCAGCTCTTTTCAGGTCATTGACCGGCTCCTCCCGTGTAGTTCTGGGCTGATTTCTCACCTTTCTTAGGATCATTGAGACCCCACGAGGTGAGATCTTGCATGGAGCCCCAGTCCGAGGGAGATTGACAGTCATGTTTAGCTTCTTCCATTTTCTAATGATTGCTCCAACAGTGGACCTTTTTTCACCAAACTGCTTGGCAATTTCCCCGTAGCCCTTTCCAGCCTTGTGGAGGTGTACAATTTTGTCTCTAGTGTCTTTGGACAGCTCTTTGGTCTTGGCCATGTTAGTAGTTGGATTCTTACTGATTGTATGGGGTGGACAGGTGTCTTTATGCAGCTAACGACCTCAAACAGGTGCATCGAATTTAGGATAATAAATGGAGTGGAGGTGGACATTTTAAAGGCAGACTAACAGGTCTTTGAGGGTCAGAATTCTAGCTGATAGACAGGTGTTCAAATACTTATTTGCAGCTGTATCATACTAGTAGTTAATACATAATAGTTAAAAAATCATATTGTGATTTCTGGATTTTTTTTTTTTTTTAGATTATGTCTCTCACAGTGGACATGCACCTACGATGACAATTTCAGACCCCTCCATGATTTCTAAGTGGGAGAACTTGCAAAATAGCAGGGTGTTCAAATACTTATTTTCCTCACTGTACATCTCCAATATTTACCCGGGGTTTGTTACCTCTACATAACATGCCGTTTTTTTTAGATTGGGTAGAATATATCTTTGTTGATCCTGTTCGTTTGTTTGCTGCTTTCGTGGTTGTCCTAACGTTACAGCTGTAGCGTGCTGGGTTTACGTTTTTACAGATATATCTGGCAACCCGACCTGGCTGACAAACTGGGCAGTTGATAACAACACACAGGCCAAAACACAAACGGAAATTCCGTTACAGAACGGAAATTTCAAAAGGAGAAAATACTGGCATTAGCATTGTTGTCAGAAAAGATAGTATTTCAACTTAGCATGTTTCCTTAATATCTGATGACGCATTGGGGTCATTTTTGGATTTATTACAGTGAATATATTACAAATTGGACCTTTTAATTAAATGAAGAAATGTGTAAATGCATTATTGATTGTCCAAAGAACACTCACCACTCGTGTCACGCAGACATGAGAAAATGGACATTTGCATGGTGTATTTCCAAACAGGGCTGCCACAGTACTGTAAATTGACACCAGCACAGTTAACAGAATGAATGCAGGCTGAGCAATGGCTGCATCTGCTTTAACATTCAAAGTACACTGATGTGTGGCCAGAAATGCAACACGCGTTTGAGTATGTTGTGTTTCTAACGTGTCTACTCTCTCTGTGTTCTCCAGCTGACATCCTCCTCTTCGCTGTGCCTCCCGTCTACGAGAAGTACAAGGTGAGTGCGACCTCTGTCCCCGGTCATCATGACTATATCCAATGACAAACTGAGTGTCAGAGCCGCTGAGAGCAGCCACGACTTCAATGTTGTTGCGAGCATTCCCAGCAGCAGTGAGCTCACTGGATGACTCCAGTCTTCATCAGACACTGAAGGCTTTCTGCGCCCCACTTGTTGCCGTCCAGTGTCCAGCTGCTGAATATGAAGTCATTCCACTGCTGGCTCTAACAAGTCGATGCACTATTCAAAGTGGGGAAAATTATGGGTTTAGGGGATTATTCCCTGCTACTTGAAAACAAAGAAGATGGCTGCTGCTGCTGCTGGCGAACAGCGGCCTTTCGAATCGGCTTTGGCCGCGACTCTGGAGACTTGGAGTTAAGCTTTTCTTTGAGAAAAGAACAAAGAACGGCACTGAAGTCATTCTTAAAAAAGGAAGATGTGTTCAGAGTTTTGCCGACCAGATACGGCAAAAGTTTAATCTATCAACTAGCTCCGCTACCTTCTTCGTTGCTCTGGTTGGTTGTAGCGCTATTCTATTACGTGCAGAGGGAATTTGAAAGACAACCGTTTATCCCACCCCTCGGATTGAGCCCTGCCAATGGTGTGTTCCCAGACCCAACATCTTGATGTGGGTCTGGCTTGTCAGGCTAACATTTAGGTACAACTGCACCAAAAAAATGTCATCGTAACAGTAAGTGCAACTCGTGGCTTGCACCACCTCATAGAGGTTCAGATGATCCAGAGCTGGTCAGTTGGTTGGACTGCGTTTAGCCAGTCCTTTTTTTGCCGCTCATGCTATCGAGCTAAGCAAAGCATCCCAGACGCTTACTATCCGCTTACTGCTGACGCTGCTTTGACCTAGCCTGGTCCTACCAGACTCTGGTACATTTCATTTGTACAGAGAGTCTGGCCTCTCCATTGACAGTGTTAACTTCCTTGAAGGCGGGTACTCTGTTGAAGTTTAAAACTATTGGATCTGCCCAGAGCCACTCTGGATCTGCCATAACCAATCGCTAACGTTTGGTTGTTACGTATGTCATGTGCAACAAGAAGGGAGACCGACAACTATCGGCTTATATTTAGGATCGCTAGCCTTAGCCAACTCCTTCACCACTAACGGAGCGAGCTGGAAAATCTAACTTTTCCCGAACCCCGTGGGGAGGAGGGCCACAACATCATGGCCACCAACACAACTCAGCAAAGATTGTTCTTGCTCGGGCTTTAACTTCTGGATATTCGGCGGCATTGCCACAACGGACCGAATGGCTTCGCTCGCATCTAGCGCACGACCTCAACGTCATCGTTCTCAGCCACTCCCTCTGTTCGCTGATTGGACCACCAAATATTTGGCTGGAGAAAACCCAAGAATATACCGCGAACCCAGACGGAGTACTGAAGGGAAATGAAAATTAAGCGGAAGTACGTAGGAGGGCGGAGACAGGCTAGCTTTGACCTGCACAAGGTCCTAAGTAGTCCTTCAATAGTTTCCAGCAGAGTGCCTTTACCTAAGGTGCTGACTTCTCATCCAAACCACTTTAAACTCTGGGTCTGGGCTGGTTGGCAGCAGAGATTTGATCCTGAGTCCAACACCTTTCCCCGAGAAAGAAATGCTAACACAACACTTGTTTTGGTTTTACATTGACCGAATGGCTTGTACTAGTAGCCTGTAGGTTTCACTAGTTCTCAAAAAATGGGGATTTCACCATGATCCTTTGCTTATTTAACGTCCTAAGAATAATTTTAATTTAATTAATTTTCTCAGACTGATGCTTACCTTATCTCTCATCTTTTCTCTTTCCAGACCCAGATTGATCAGTACATGGACCTGATTCGTACTCAAGTCAACACCACAATGGCCAAGTAAGTGACTCTAATCATCGGTAATGAGTGTGTTGTAGATGATCAGCTGACAGTGAAGCTTTCATCCACCACTTTAGTTTACACTTACCCACATTTTTGACACCTGTTTTGCTTTTCTCCCCCAGGTTGCAAGAGAAACTTCCCGGAGCTGTGAAGCGCAGCAAAACTGAATGATTAACCCCCCCCCCACCCAATTAGAAACCTCCATGTCACCATCATCCTCATCTCCATTGCCATCTTAGACCTCCTTACCTTCTCCTCCCCCTCTCCAGATAACCCCTGCCCCGAGTCTAACTCCTCCTCCCTACTCCATCAACCATCAACCCCCCCTACTACACTGAGCCTTGCTAGGTAGAAAATCTCTGAGCTACTCAATATTCAATGTAAAACTACTGCGCAGCTTAACTTGCAAGCATTAAAAAGAACTGTGCCTGTGCAGACAGGAAGCAGGTCGCTAGCGAGGAAGTGATGTAGCGCCGCGGTGGGCCCTGACTGTCTGTGGGCGTGCCACAGGGGGAATGGAGGCAGGGTCGAGTGAACTAGACTGAATCTATGACCTGGTTTTGTCATGTACAGCGAGCAGGGGGTGGGTGATGGCTGTCTATGTCACAAAAAAAGCAAATGTCTGTACTTTAAACCACACATTTCCCTGACGGTAAATGGATCATTTCAGCTGGAAAAGTTAAGGAAAAAAAAAAAAAATAGAAGAAAACTAACCTTTTGGGTGTTATTGTGGCTAGTCTTATCCTGCTCTCGTGCTCTACAGTTATGTGGATAGATATGAGTTGATTTTAGAGGCTAGTAATGGGTTTGCTGTTACTGATTGGCCTGTTATTGAGTTAGCTTCCATTCACCTTACAGGCACTTCTGTATCTAAGTTTCTGCAATGCACTGAACTTTTATTTTTTTAAACCCATGAGCAGGTTGAAATAAAAGGATTGGAACACTGAGCCAGCTGTGATAATTTGGTCTAGTTCACCCTCTTGATCAGATGCATTTTTTGAACGGTTTTCTGTACGTATATATACACCTTAAGACAACTACAGGCTCTCTCTGCTGTATGGAACACGTTAGCCTCGCTTTTTATATCAAAGGAAAGTTCCCTCACTTACAGCAGTACTAACTCCTTTTGTCGCACCTGTTCAAGCCAGTGTTGAGGTTTCACATTATACTTGTACATTTTTATTATTCTTATCACTGCTTATTACTATTATTGATATTAATTATAGAACGGCTGCTTTGACTCCCTAGTAGCTTGACAACAGCATTGTAAGAGTTATGTTAAGTGTCATTGAGCTTCATAATTTTAAATTGAAGGTCTTTCTGAGGCCTCCTGATAAATAATTCCTGATAAGTTAAGAGATTCCCTGTGTGTTATCACATCTTTAAATCTCAAAATGGCTTCCCAGCTCTACTGCTGTATTGTGTTGAGTTTCAAAACTATGGAGTATAGAGTGTGCCACCAGAATAAATATAGACTTTTAGAGTATTTCATTAAAAGGTCCACTTTAAGGCTTTCTCCAGAGCTTTGAAGACTGACATACACCTCTGGGGAAAAAAACTGCTTGCAAAGTGAAATAAAGTTCAAATGTGTTTTTGTCCAAAAAAAATGTTGAAGAATGAACTTTCACACCCAAATAAATTATAAGCAATTGAACTAATTGATTCTAAAGTAAAAATTCAAATACTTTTCAAATTTTGGGATTCAGCTGTTAAGAATTGACAATTAAAATTGAAAATTAAATTTAAAACTGAATTTGCAATAGCTTTATAAATGGTAATTTATGAATGTTTTATAATTCAACACTGGTTTTGGCACATTTTAGACTCCGTACAAAACCTTCACAGTGACCTGAGAGGAAGTTTAGAGATTAGGGCGTTTGTGTAACATAATGAGGGGGTACAATGTTGAATAAAGAGTGTAGCTGGGGATCTGGAAGCGGTTTTGGTTTCGGAGTGGTTATTATAGAGCTCTGTTTGTCACTGTGTTCCTTCTCTTTGACTGCCATGAAGCGCATGTCCTAGTGTAAGCTGGAAACAGATTCTCACCCTTTATATAGGCTGTATCATATTCTTGACCCTGACTTTTGTTTAATATGATTATTACTTGTGAAGGTTTCAATGGTGTTTTTGAACTGAGTAAAAAAAAAAACATAGTCATATGTTAGCACTACTGCTACATCTCCATATTGTTTTGAGGGATGAATATAGAGAAGGAAATGACGAGTATGTCCGTGTTGCTGTCCATTTCCGTGTGCCCCAAATTAAGTTTGCACGGAGTAAACGTCCCCCGAATACTGAAGAGCCAACAGCCTCTCCAATGCCGTGAATACTCCAACTACTACTACTGCTACGTCTGCCTGTGTACTGAATGTTTTCTATGGAACATTCCTTCCCATGCATGCCCTCCACTGTGTTTCGTCTCGCTGTGATCGCCTCACAGATGTCTTGGTTAACCACTCGTGCATGCTGTCTCATTCAGACTCTAGATGTTAAAGCCAAAATATGCAACATTTCTGTTGGAGATGCTAGCTGTTAGCCCCCACCCCCTCAGTCGGATAGGTTACAGCCCCGGTGCTTCGCACTCACGTTGATAAGTGGTTGGCTAGCCCGAGGCTGAGGTAAGCAGCATCTGTAAAGCTGCTAATGAAGCAAGTGTGATTGGGGGGGGGAGGCCTGAATACTGAGACCGCTAATGTTATTATGCATCCTGTTTTATTTATTTGAATGTGGAGAAGTTGCATATTGTAGCTTTAGTTGTCGTTTTCATCTAAACGCTTCACGCCAGCTGCACATTTGTATGATGATGTTGGTTTACATTAATTCAGCTTATTTTAAGGGTCAGTTCAACCAAATTTCTAAAAAATATCTCTCTCTACCTTTCATTTAAAATTCAAAGAACAAACATTTGGAACTTTTTTTTTTTTTTTTTTTTTTTTTTTTTTTTGGATTTCTACCTCCAACCCAATACTGTTGAGTTGATGGGGTGCTGTTTGTGGTGCTCACAGCATTGAATTCAGCCCTTTTTTAGGGACTGTTTCTTCTGTAGAATGTAGTTCCGAGGACAACTGTTCACAGTGAGCAGCACAAACTAAATTCCATCAACGTCCATTGTGTTGTGGTGGAGGTGGAAATCTCAGAGACAGAATTTCCTGAACCTTACCCTGGAAGTGTGGCGCTATGAAAGCTAATTAGCTTTTAACTTTATGTCAGGAAAGGCCATGTGTGTGTTGGTGTGCTACCTAGGCTGAACCGATCACTCATTTTCAGAATCCTAGTTGGCTAATTCCTTTAGAGTGTAATATTTAACATGAATAAAACCTGTTCCCTCAAGCATGTTGCTTTTCTCCTTTTCCTGCTTGTCCTTGTGTTTTCATCGGGTATGGGAGTGTGTGGCAGGAGTGTGTTTGACTTTTCTGTCTCTGGAGAGTCTTGTTTTGACTTTTTACTGGTTTATAGAAGTTCACTAACATCAGCTCTGTTTTGTATTAGCTATGACTTTGGTTCTGATTTTTGAAGCTTTGGGAAAGATGTTGCAGGAAAAAAAAAAAGAAAACTGTATAAAAAAAAAAAAAATAGTATGTGGTCTCTGTACTGATGTCAAAATGAAATTAATAAAAACACGTCAAAGGACCGTGGCTTGGTGGATCTGTTCTTCTCTCTGGGTAAAGGGCACTCAGGGGCCTTGAAAGAAACAACTATTTTCCCTGCATGCCTGCAGTGTGGGAGGACGCAAGATTAAAAAAATGCACTCGGATGAAATATCTAAAATAAGATTTGACTTGCTGTCTTTTATGGTGTTTGGGTGGAGAGAGGATTATAGTTTCTAATTTTAGGCCACGCCAGCATACTATGGTTTTAGTATTCATGGTAACAGTCACATGCAGACTTGACGTCCGATAAAAGCCTATGTGGTATTACATCAGAGTACCAAATGAAGTGTTACAGATGAATATCCAGCACATTCTGGATAGCAGGGTGCTGCAGTGGAGAACAGTTAGCTTGATTTGATTTTTGGTGACTTGACACAAATGTTTTGGCTGTTTGAACCAGCTGACCAATCTTAATTTGTATCCACAAAAGTCTCAGCTTTCCAGTCATACCCAATTTATGCAACGTATGATTATGATAACGTGAGTCATACTCGATCAGGCTTTCAACAGATGGAGACAATTACGGGATTGTAAATGATTCAAAATCGACCTCAAAATGGCCCGCAGGTAGCCAACATAAAATGACGTCCCCCTTCCATTTAGCACCTGGTTTTTATTTATTTTACTCCGTGTTTGTGTTGGCCTACTATTTTCTTTTCCTTTGTCTCCCTGTACTTGTGTAAATCATCCGTGGGTTTTAAATAATGCGCTATATTAATCTAAGTTATTATTCCGTTGGTTGCTACAACAATCTCTTCATGTTTTGGCTCGTAACACCATGTCAGGGATAATGTTACCCGGTTTATCTCACGATACATCCAAAGTAGGCTAAGTTACCGTGTAACCCTTGAAATGCAACGATGCATCTGTAACGTTTTCTCTTATTGTAAATGAATGATTTTCTGTCTGAGCAAAACATTCATGGTGACTATATGACCTCCCGGTAACACTAACTCAGAAATCTACAGTGTGTAATATAGCACCGTAAAGAAAAGAGCTTTAGGACAGCAGGTGTGGTAAAAACATTCCTGCTTTTGTCCAAAGGGGCTGCTAGAATCAAGACAAACTGAAAGTTACATATAGCCACTTTAAAGTCAGAATTCTGACTTTATTCTCAGAATTCTGACTCTGTTAAAAAACTTAAAGTATTCTCAGAATTCTGAGAATACAGTCAGAATTATGAGAATACATTATGAGAATAAAGTCACAATTATGAAATTAAACTCAGAATTCTGACTTTATTCTCAGGCCATGCCATTTTTTCCCTCGCCAAAATGAAGCCCAACTTTGGAGTATTTAGCCCCCTTCCCGACAAGCCAGCATGACATGGTACAAATGACTGATACCTTAGATCACCTAGTTTCACATGAGACCACCATCCCCCAACCTGAGCCTGCTACAGCCTCTGAAAGACTAAAAGTCGGCCAGGTGGGCCGTCAGATTGGCGAGGGGACTCGTTAGAAAAGTGGCACCCAATGTATACATATGACGCAACATTTCATACATTTTAGTGTTCAAATCAAAACATCCTAATTAACAACCATGTTCTGCTTCCATTAAAAAGATAACAATCAGAAAATGTAGTTCAATTAATTTCTGTTGCTTAGTGTCCCAAACTGGTTCGGATTTGTAAGTGAACTGTTTTTATATCCTACTGTATCTCGTATATACATTTTACTCTTTATTATAATCAGTGTTGGGAGTAACACGTTACAAAAGTAACGCAATTACAGTAATGTATTCCTTTTTGCTGTAACGCAGTAATATAACGCATTACTAATTAAATTTCGGTAATATTATACTCGTTACAATCTCAGTAACGCGAGTTACAACGCATTTTAACGCAACATTTAGTGGTGCATTGCTTTTTTTAAGAATTTACCAACACCGCGACACATTTCTTCACAGGAAAAAAAAAAAAAGCCGTATTATTTTCCTGTCGCTGTATTCGATGGTTGAGATGACTGCAGAGACAAATACATTTGCGAGATGGATATTATTTTCAGGAGTTATTACGCTGCGTTGAAGTGAGCTGTCCTGTTTCTGTTCCCGTGGTCAGAACCAGAGACGGTACGGACAGCATGTATGTCCCAACAGGTGACGGTACGGACAGCATGTATGTCCCAACAGGTGACGGTACGGACAGCATGTATGTCCCAACAGGTGACGGTACGGACAGCATGTATGTCCCAACAGGTGACGGTACGGACAGCATGTATGTCCCAACAGGTGACGGTACGTCAGCGGCTGACAGATATAAACATGTCGGGAATTAATGTTGAGGCTTGCTACACGTAAATATCGTTGCATTTTTATCAGCCATGGAGAGTAACTATGCCTGTAGTGTAATGGCTTCGAATGACGACTAAAAACGCTTGTCTTTTACTGTGACCATTTACTGTTCAATATGTTGCAGTTTTACAAACAAGAAAGTGAACAACTTGAGCCTGACGGACATGTTGCATCTCAGTGAGCTAGCAAGAGTAGGCTACACAACAGACAACTTCCGTGTAGCCTACTTCAAAATAAAAGCACTTCCTGTGACGGTTCGCAGTAAAACTAAATTACTGTTAAATAAGGTTGTGTAGGCTACCTTTTCACAAATCAGCTGTAAATCAAGTAGAGTTTTAATCACACTATAATTGAACATTTCCTTTAGAGTGTTTTAACCTAAACAACATGAATTTCTTATTGAAGTGCTATAAACAAACATTTTACAACAATGCCGTACTTTCAATTGAGTATTTTCATTTTCTCCTACTTGCCTATTATACGTTTTACTTATCTATTTTGTATAGCTTTAGTTACTTTGCATATTTATATTAATTATACAAAATATGAATAATCTATGATGTATTAAAGTGGATAAAGAGGAGACTTTATTGATCCGGTGGTGAAATTCACAAGCTAGCTGCCAAATCAAACTTCCCGTTATTTTGGTGAAAGTAACTCAAAAGTAATGCAAAAGTAGTGTAACGCATTACAATTCAGAGACAGTAATATTGTAATATAACTAATTACTCTCAAATGACAGTAACTAGTAATCTATAATGTATTACATTTTGGAAGTAACTTGCCCAACACTGATTATAATAGATTGTGACAATAATTATATGTCAACGTTTTTCTGCTGATGCCCATGATGCCAGGAGTCGTCAGTATCTGAAAATAAGTATATGGACACCAGAACATTCCAGCTTACTGTATTGGAGTTTCCAACATGTCATTCCCAAACAAGAAATCAGATCAGTGTCTTATCTTAATGTAGCATTAAGAGTTCTCTTCATTGGATCTCAGAAAAAAAAAAAGTAAATGTTCACAGCAGGCGGCCTTATGGTGTTTGAGTATTTATTCAAAGGTTGTGGAGAGAATTCATATCTCACATGTTGGCCATGTACAAATGAAAAGTGAGAGTGAAGAAAAATGAGGAGCCAAAGAGGATCTCGCTCCACACCATCATACACAGTATAAACACACTATTACACACGTTCGATCATTCATTTCACTGTAACTTCATTTTAAATAATTAAGTGCTATTTCAGAACTCTTTTAGAGTGATGTTTGTCAGCCAAAGTGGCTCTGCAGGGAGAGCCTGCCTGGCCACACTTTTCCTTCACTACAACATTTTGTATCAAAAGCTTCAACTGAGCAAATTCTGTCAATGTACAACAGAGTAATAGGGGCACTGTTAGGGATTTGTTAAATAAAAATCACAATGTGTACATGGTTTAGTTTGGCTGACATTCCAATAGGCCTACTTTTGTCTTGAAATATTACATCGTACTATTCTTCAAACGTTATGCCTTTTCCCTCAAAATAGTAAGACGGTTTTGCGTAATATATTTGTCTTAAAATGTCAACTTTATTCTGACAGTCCGACTTTATTTTCCAAATGTAACAACTTTTCTTCTAATGTATTTTCTGAAAATACAACTTTTTTTCATAATACTTTTTCTTCAATTTATTTTCACTTTATTCTAGCAAGACTTTTTTTTTTTCCTCAGCATATAATGAAGTGTTTGTGTGTTTGTTTCAACAGTAGCCCTTACACTCTGGTGTATTTATCAGTCCCTCCAGAAAAACGTGATTATGCGATCGCATAATTCAATGCATAATCAGCATTTTTTTCAAATACGCCGCACTTTCGCCGCATGATTTAAAAATCCCTGCATTTTCGTTGCAAAAAAGTCACACATATCTTAGCAGAAAGTTGAAAAATGTTGCGTTTACTTCACACAAGAGCAGCCATTTTCCCCTGTTGCCATGGGAACGTTATGAAGTGACGTAATTACATCATCGAAAAGCTGCAAACCCCGCGATGAAGCCATGATGAAACCGCAATTTCTGCAAGTTCCCGCAATTTCATCGCATAAATATCCCGCATATTCCATCGCATTTTTTAAGAAAATAATCAAGGATTTTTGCCCGCAACAATCACAAAAAAACTCCGCATTTTTCTGGAAGGACTGATTTATAGCATCACCTATACAACCAAAGTATCTTCAGATGTCTCAGCCTCCTTAAAGATGACTGATGAAATGGTTGTTGATGAAAACAGAATCCCTGAGTTACATTATCCAGGTGAAAACGTGACATTTTATGGCAGACTTTTTTTTCTTTCTCTGGCCGCTGTTATTCTTTAGTCCGTTATTCTTCAACTTCTTCTGTTGCATACATTTTGTACAGTGGATGAAAAAATGAAGTAGTACCAAAGCTGGAGCAAGCTTTTCAAAGCGAAAGTCCTTCGAGCCATTCTCCAGCCGTTAAACGACAGTCATTGTTGAAATCTTGAATGAAGTAGAAAAACTGGACAGAATTACAAACACGCTTTGTAGAAACCAGGGTGCATAAAAGTGCTTGTATAAAGGAAAAAAATAATTCTATATTTTTTTTCTACATATATTTACATATTCTTTTTTTCTGTGCAGTTGTAACTAAGATGCGTTGTAGGTGATGGAAAGGATGCAGGCTGACAGAGAGATAACATATCTCATTATAATGGATGAGAGAGAGGAGGACGTCCTTCTCCTCCACTGTAAACAAGGAATTAAATAGACTAGAGAAATCACTGACTGCACGCTGGCATTCATTGTCTTCAGCAATAACATCAAACACAGTCTCATTCAACCGGCTGTACAGAAGGAAAGCTGGGCTTTAGTACATTTTTGGGGACAAAGTGCTGGGTTGTCTTCAGACACATTATCGTAAAACTAATTCATCACGGCCTCACTGAAGACTGTTTCTAACTTCCTGAGAGCGTAAGACTCAGGCCCTGGCCAGAAACAAGCCCTGAGCCCCCTGTTGCCCCCCCCCCCCCCCTCCCTCCCTCCCTGGGCCCCCTCCCTCCCTCCCTGGGCCCCCTCCTGTACCTGAAAGATAACAGGTAGACATACCATTACTACAAATATGCCTGATATCAATATTAGTGGCTGACTGAATTCAGACTAAATTCACTTTTCTATAATTGGTCCATGGCACACATTAGAATGGTACAGTTCACCACAGTTTCACTCTGCACAAAAGCACCATGGCGACTTGCTAATGGATTGATTGGTTGGTGAAGTAGTGGCTACCTGCAGGGCTAGTGGGTAGGGCTGGGTAACCAATTCCATACTGTTTAGGCACCGACCGAAATGCCTCCTTAGTATCGAGTATGGAAAAATGCCACGTCATTCGATACCAAATTTCAATACCTAAGGAGCAAATCTCATCAGCGTCGGTGAGCCAATGAGCACACAGCATGTTTCTACCAAGATCTAATAATGTTTGTGATTGGCCGTCTAACGTTACAAGTCGTAGAAGCATGCAGGAAAAACTCTACGTTACACAGAGACGTAGTAGGAGCTGAAAAATAAATAAAAATATTTTAGATTGTTTTTTGTAATGTTGTAATTTCTTTTTGTTAAAATGGATTTTATGAAATTGACATCGAAAAAAAGTATTGTTCAGGAACAGGAATCAAAGTCACAGTATTAGTATCGGCACCAGTATTGAATTTCTTTGAACGATACCAAGCCCTGCTAGTGGGCGAGCTAACATGCTAGCTAGCCGTGAACATGCTAACGCTAGCCAGCCACAATAGCTCCAAGATTTCCCGGTCACAGACTCTGGTCTGATCTGACCCTCGCCTGAGGACCTCATGTGATGTCAGAGTCGCAGAAGTCAACTGTTTTCCGCCTCGAGACGCCAACCTGCCGTCTGTAGTCTGCTGGGGAACATTTCTAGTGCAAATTACTGACAACTTATTTCACCAAACACACAGTCTGATGAATGGAGGCCTAGGTAACTAATTTTCAGCCTTATGTTTTTCTGCCTCTGCTTGGACAATTATCAAGCTGTATTGGAAACTACTGAAACCCTTAACAGCATTTTAGGCACACATTTAGAGGGATCATCTAGCTACCTAGCAGGAAGGTCAGGAATGTTTTATTGTTGTTATTATAAATATTGTTTATTATTATAAATAATTTCCTAAATCTCACGAGGTCCTCAGGTAACACCGATCCTGTTCAGATAAGGCTTTAGTTTTAAATGAGCTGGGCTGGACTTTAATTTTTTTTTTTTTTTTTTTTAGGCCATGACATTTGTAGGTGGTTACATATTCAGGTTGTGACATTTCCTCTGTGGCAGTTGCTACCCGCCACTTTAGCCATAGCACACTCTCAGATTCAGATTTTTTTTTCAAAAAAGGGAAATTCCAGTATTTGTCAGCCTGGGTCTTATTCTCAGATTTTTCATGATACCATTTCATTCTGTACCTGCAATGTGGAGATTTGGGAAATTTTGAACAAAGTCAGAGGGCCGAGAATAAGGCCCTGTTGGACTAATACTTGAATTTATCTTTAAGAAAGAAGGTAGGAAGGCTGTTTCTGAACAGGGGCCGCGTGAGGAGCATCGGACGGAAGCCCTTTCTACGTGCCAAAGTGTGCTGGAGTGGGAGCCAGTTCGGTGTGTCCGTGGTCCTGGGCTGAGAAGCAGTCGTCAGAGTGGACAAAGTGCATGGCGGCCTGGTTGTAGCTCAGCAGGGCCTGCTGCTTCTCCTCGGGGCCGTAGTCCAGAGAGTGGGGGTGCACCTGCTGGATGTGCCTCTTAATGGTGCTGACCTTCAGCGTGGCCAGAGTGGCTCCGCACACCATGCAGATGAGCCCGTGTCTGCGGCAGTCGTAATCCATCAGGTACTCCATCCGCCAGCGCGCCTGGTAGTTCCTCCGCTGGTCCTTCCCGGGGTAATGGCTGTGTCGAGACGGCGTGGCCGCGGCGCTGTCGTCCCTCGCTCTGCCCTTCCCTCCGCTCACACGCTCCTCCTTCTTCACCATTTTGCTGTGTGTTCTGACATCAGGGGAGGTGTCCTCGTTGCTCTCTCCTGTGGTATTCAGGACATCGGCTTCGCTCGGGTTGATTTCTGCTAAAACAGCAGGGAGGGGGCTGCAGTAGTTAAACTAAATGAAACCACCTCACTCTGACACCCTTAGCCAAGAACTACTGACAAACAAAGCTGCCTTTCCTACATCAAAAGCTGCTATGTCATATTTTTGTATCTTAAAGTTGCAATATGTCAAGATTTGTATTTGCTTCATGTTGCACAGGTTAACTCTGAGTTTGGTAAATCTGCTTTCAGTTTCTATGCACCAAAAGCATGGAACCACCATCAATGTTCACTTAAAAGGACAATTCTGGTGCAAAATGAACCTAGGGGTTAATAACATATGTGTACCGAGTCAAACGTTCTCTGGGACATGTTTTCATGCTAATCGAATGCGTCTCTAGCTTTAAACAAGCTACCGCAAACCGGTGGTTAGCTGCTAACGCTAGCTTTCGGGGCACAGGGTAAATCGCTAATTTATACCACTAACGAGGCTCAAAATATCACCACACTTCCACAGTAGCATAATGAGGGTCCCTACATGTAAACCGAAGCATTGAGAACTTTGTAAGTGTACAGACAGTTTATTAAAAAGATAGATTATAAAGACAGTAGCTTTCATGTTTACATGTGGGCGCCATCTTGGAAAACAGTCATGAGCAGTCGAATCACGTACGCTGTGTTTGAGCTATGTTACTAGTTACAGGTTGCACGGCGTTCATCGTTCGTTCATCGTTTTTCCAAGATGGCGCCCGCATGTAAACATGAACGCTACTGTCTTTATAAACTATCTTTTTAATAAACTGTCTGTACACTTACAAAGTTCTCAATGCTTCGGTTTACATGTAGGGACCCTCATTATGCTACCGTTGAAGTGTGGTGCTATTTTGAGCCTCGTTAGTGGTATAGAAATAGCGATTTACCCTCTGCCCCGAAAGCTAGCTTTAGCAGCTAATGATCTTGTTTAAAGCTATAGTGTGTCTTTTTTGTCGCCCCCCATGAGGAATTCTAAGTAATGACAACAAAACTGTCGGCGTGTCCACATGATTTCAGAAGAGGTCATTATCTTCACTCGAGTTTCTGCACGAGAAAGTCGCCAGATGACACCAATCTTCTGAACATAGTCATACTGAGAAACACAGAGAGAGTTGTGTGGAGCTGATGGTCTTAATTAGCTTTGTAGCAACTCATTTAGCAATGGCTTGACTGTAACAGACGTTCATTAATATCAAAAAGTTACGTACTAAAGCTTTAATACTGGACCAATTTTTAAAATTGTTGTTTCCATCAGTTACTCCAGGTTGAAAAATACCTAAGTTACTCTTTAAAGAAAAAAACATACAATTCCATTAGGAAACACAGTGGATTCATCCTATTTTCTCAAATCATATTCTACTGTCACATATGGACACACAATTTGTATAGGTCGTAAATTCTCAAATACATGCCCAAATAAAAATTGTGCATTTGTAACCAGCCGGGTCGGTGTGCATGGCCTGCACCAATAGTACAGTACCTGTACTGCTCACATGGTAAATTCAGCATAAGTGACATTTCCACAGCTCTAAGTCATCAGTCACCGTGTCATTCTCACCACTCTGCTCTGAGCCTCGGCTTTTAACAAAAATGTATTCATTCATTAATTCTAATCACCTTCACTTTCCACTTTTTTTGCTGTTACTGCCATTGTACTGCAATGCGTCCTGTAAATTCTTTGCACTTATTATTTTTTAGACAAAAAGGTCTGCCAAATAAATGTAAGTGAAAAGCTTTTAATGTGAAACATCTGTGCAGGAAGTGTTGAGTTGTATTGACACTAGTCTGGCTTATCGGATGTAGAGAGCATTCTGGTCCCCTTCTGCTATCTCTGCTATCGCTTTTGAAAGGGCACCGTCACCTGGGGCCTAGCGCCGCCCAGGGCGGTTGTGATTGGTTTAAAGAAATACAAACAAGATAGTGTTTTTTTCCCCCTATAGCAGAATGATAATGGGTGTAGCCTATCTCTACAGTGCAGTGCTGATACATGGCTGTGGAGATAGGTCTGACTATGCAAGATTATATTGACGCTGGCTTAAAGCTACAGTGCGTAGTTTCTGTCTCCCCCAGAGGAATTCTACGTAACACTGTCGGCGCGTCCACATGATACAAGTCTTCCGTGAGTTGCTAGTAGCCAAGGAGGACACGGAGGATTAAAAAACATGATGGACTCTTCAGAAGAGGTCATTATCTTCACTCAGGTTTCTGCACGGGAAAGTCACCGGACGCCGAGAAATACAGAGAGAGTTGTGTGGAGCTGATAGTCTTAATTAGCTTTGTAGCAACTCATTTGGCAACGGCTTGAATGTAACAGATTAATATAAAAAAGTTAGGCACTAAAGCTTTAACATAGGTAAAAAAAAAAAAAAGCAGAAGCTTTTGGAATGAGACAGTATTTCTGTTAACGAGAGAGAGAGTGAGAGCAGCAGAGTGGTGAGTATGACAGTAGTGCTGTGGAAATGGACACGATTCTGTCCACTATAGATATGGAGGAAGTGCTCAGGGATAAAATATACTTATAAAACAAGGAAAAATAAAGAATGAAGCCATGTCTCTAGTGTAAGCCTGTTTCGACCAAAGGCCTCTATCTGCAGCTTAACTTCATAAACACCACTATTTAAGAATTTACAGTTTGCAGTAGTAAGTAACAGTGGCTAAAAGCATCTCACCATCTTGAATGTGCGTGCCTTCACTAGAATAATCTTTGGTCCAGGCGGCGGCCATGGCTTCCCGCTCTTGCCGGCTCAGGGTGGTGGTCTCGGGGTGACATTCCTGGATGTGGCGGCGGAAGCTGCTGACTTTGATTTGGTGCAGGACCTGAGAACACACCATGCAGTACGTGCCCTGGCCCTGAGGCCCGTAGGCCACCAGGTAGTCGAGGCGGAGCCGCCACGGGTCGCCCCCGCGCAGCCGCCTCTTCCTGGGCTGGCGGAGGGGCAGGGGTCCCTGCTGCGCCGCTCCGACACCTCCATCCTCAGCGATAAGACAAGGGTCCTGAGTTAAAGTGCCGTCACCCTCCGGGTACAAGTCACTGTTGATCTGGATGGCCTCCACTTCCTGAGCAAAGAGGTCCGCCCCGCCTTCTTTGGTGTTGGGCTCTGATTTGATTGAGTTTTCTAACTCTTCTGTTACGGGGCAGAGAAGCATACGACACATAACATACGACAGATTAGAAGATAAACAAAGATTACTTCTTCAGCATTTAACAACTACAGGTCCCATGAGGTTTTGGCACTGTGTGTGGGGGTCCATGGGAACTGTTGTTGAATTATAAAATGATAAAACTAAATACCGTATTGGTCCGAATATAAGACGACCCTGATTATAAGACCACCCCCTCTTTTTCAACACTCATTTTTGGAAAATTACTTCATAAAAGCCAAATATTGTTTTCATAAAGAAAATAATTGTATTTAAAAATACAGTAATTAATGGTAAATATTTCCAAGGCCTTCAGCCTTCAGCGACTGCTCTGGTAATGGGCATCCCATCGTTACGTAATCACACACTCTCCTGTCAATCTCTTGGAAGCGGCCGCTTTGAGGACCACGGTAAGATTTTCTCCGGCTGTTTGCATTTTTAGACGGTGTAACATCTCCATGACAACGCCTCGTTGCACTTCCGTTCTACTTCCGGCTTCTAGGCTTTTTGTAGCTGGATATATCATTTGTTGCATCTATGTATGAATGTAGATAACGTTAGTGATAGTGAGATGCTTGCTACAGTTACACTTCTAGTGATGAATCGGCGAAAAGACGTTTTATTTCACTGAGTCACGGCTTTGTTCTAACGCCGCTGGGCTCTCACTGTCTTCAGTCACTCTCTATCTCTCTCCACCGTATAACGTTACCGTGCTATCGGGACGCTCGTTGAGGCTCCGTCTAAAACTTTGCTTTTTCGACCAGCTGTTTGTAACATTCAAATAAAATGGATTATGGATCATTTCATTTCTATAGTTTATAGCTGACTTCTCTATTGGCTGCTGAAACAGGTGACGTCCCTTCTGCGACTTGAATAGCTGAAAGTCTAGACCCCGATTATAAGACGACCCCACCTTTTCAGACTTTTTTTCTAGGGAAAAAAAAACCTGTTTTATATTTGGATCAATACGGTAATCTTATCGATGATATTGGTGGATGCTGATGGAGCACACTGAGAAATTCCTAAAAACAAACAGACATGGACCGTGACCAGGAGGCAGTGTTGGAAGATTTAAGATGGTGACGGGGTGTCCAGGCTCACCCTGTTACCGTGGCAACGCTGATTCAGACAAGCAGTGATAATGAAGGGTTGGTGGGTGAGTTGACAGGTGGATTTGTGCTTGTGACGTCAATATGTTTCAAATGTCAGACTGATAAGACTAAAAGATAAGATGAGATGATCAAACCATACGTTACCTAGTTCTATAGACCTTTTTCACGGCAGACATGTTGACATGTCATAGTAGGAAAAGCACAGGTGTATTCAAAACCATTAAAAGGTGCAGTAGGTAAGACTTATAAAATTAACTTTTCTGTCATATTTGCTGAAACTGACCCTATGTTCGAGCCTGTAGTGCGATTTGCAAAAATCCACCGCTCCCTGTTCAGATGGACCAATCAGGGCCGGGGGGGTGTCTAACTGTGTGTCAATAACTGCTCATGCACACACATTCATTCTCCTTTGTGGGGGGAGGGGCTTAGGAGACAGTTTTGGGCTTTAGCGGAAAGAGGGGAGGGACTGAGAAGTTGTCGATGTTCAAATTTTTTGGCTAAGTCCTGGATCTTCACAATCCTACCTACAGCACCTTTAATGATGGCTGCATTCCACTTAGGAAAAACCCTGGTATTGTCCATGCTGACTCACTGAAATAGCTTACTGGGACACTTGATGGAATTGAGCCATCGTTCAAAATGTCTGCTGTGAAAAAGGTCCATGGATCCGCCAACAGTCACATGCTGCTATCCAGTTGTTTGGGATCAATCGCACGTTTTGTTTTTCACTGCAAATAGTAGGGGATTTTCATAATCCAACCGGAATTGTCAAGTCTTGCCTATTGACTAACCGTCGAATCATGCGGGTGGGGGCGACCGTCGGTCGTCAGATCATGAAAAGTGAAACTTGAATCTGTCATGGGGCGGTTGGATTTATTTACCTAAATATTTATCAAAAGCTTCAAGGATTTGCGACGAGACGAAAACGAGAACGTTGCAGGGAAAAGTTGCAAGCGCCCGCAGGACCAGTATATGGAGCGACCTAGAGAGAGCTAGCGTCGATAAAACAAACAATCGAGGAAATAAAACGTTTTTTCGCCATATCATCACTAAAAATGCAGCTGTAGCAAGTATCTCACTATCATTAACGTTATCCACATTCATATTTAGATGCAACAAAGGATCTCCAGCTACAAAAAAAGCCTGAAAGTCGGAAGTACAAAGAGTCGTTGTGCTATTAAGATGATACACCGTCTCGTCTCGCATTGGTGTAAACTGGCAGCTTTCAGAACGCTGCATTGCAAGTAGCTGCAAGTTTACACTCGTCCCGTCCAGAATCTTTGGTCTGAACTGGACTCTACGGCGCTGCGAAGATTCGACTGTGAGAGTGCCAGTCGAATCAGGCTCTTTCGATCGAAGCATCGAATACTCGACTATTCGGGGTCTCTCTCTCTAGTATATAGTGTTCTGTGTGCCTTCTGTTGTTACCGTGAGTCTGAGCCCAGGCCTGCAGGATGCAGTGCTTCTCCTCGGAGCTGTAGACCAACGAGTTGGGGTGGGTGTCCAGCACGTGGCTCTTGATGTGGTCCAGGTGCAGTGAGGGCAGTTCTCCTCCGCACACCATGCACAGCAGCCGGCCGGCCTCCGCCTCGTACTCCATCAGGAACTCCTGGCGGAACCAGGCATGCAGCGAGTCGTTCAGGTAGCGTTCCAGGGTCCGGGCCGAGGGCCCCGGGACGTCCTGCTCCTCCTGTTGGGGCTGGGGGGCTTCACCCTCCTCAGAGCGGGGAGACAGACTGGGAGGTTGTTGGGGCTGCTCCTGGGGTGTCACAGGTTCTGGGGGTTCTGCTGTATTTGGAAAATATGAAACAAAACAACATTAATAAAATGTTCTTCTTGGGTATCATTGCTGTTGGCCACAGTTTTTTTTTTTTTTTTTTTTTAATGGTGAAAATGTCAAATTCTACTTACAGCAGCTCTTCAATGTTCTTTTAGATATATTTTTTATTTAATGTATGTCAACTAGGCTTACGTGTTACTGGAGCCAGAATAATCAAGGCATTCACCACTATATGGAAACCACTATATGTTGGTCTTAAAAGCTTCACAGCTAAACTAGAATTACCGCCTTGCGGTTGTATCCCTCCTCCAACAAGTCAAGTTGCAGTTTACATCCATTTTTGTCCAGACTTATATAATACATGTAGTAAAGACTTTGAAGCAATGTATTAAAAAGGTATTAAGTGTATTTTTTGGCAAAATGTGGATGCTTCACACACATCGTTAACCCGGCAGCACAGAAGATCTAAACAGTCACCACAGTTTCAAGTTGGGCAGGAGAAGTGTCAGTATCTGTACCAACCAAATGTCTCCCCTTCTGTTCTGTGCGTGAAGGTGTTGAGTAATGGCCAGAAAAGTGTTTGTGCAGAACATTATGATGTCACAGTGAAGTTGACCTTTGACCTTTTGGGGATCAAATGTCATCACTTCATCATTTTATCCTATTAGACATTTGTGTGAAGGTTTGTCATAATTGGCGTATGAAGTCTTGAGTTGTGGCCAAAAATGTGTTTTGTGAGGTGACCTTTGACCAACAAAATCTAATCACTTCATCTTTGAGTCCAACTGGACGTTTGTACCAAATGTGAAGAAATTCCACCAAGGCGTTCCTGAGGTATCATGTTCAGGAGAATGGGACAGGCGGACGGACGGATGACGGACAGACAGACAACCTGAAAATCGATTACTGGGGCCGAGGCATAAATATGAAGTCGCTGTAGGTTAGAGAGACATTACTTTATTGTGGCTATACTCCCCCACCTCTTCTGTTTACAGCTCAGATAAGGTAACAAGGTTAAAAGGTGTGTGTGTGTGTGTGTGTGTGTGTGTGGGGGGGGGGGGGGGGGCTTGGACTCTAGACTTCTGTACACTTATAGATCCTGGCTACTGCCCTGCTTCAGACTTCACCAATGCCAAAGTTTTCACTTTTGAGTGAACGACAAGACTCCTGGCTACATATTTATAACAACAGAGCCCATCAAAGCAGTATTGTTTTACAGTCGAGTTGGAAATCTCAGATGTCAGATTTCCCCAAAAGTACATGAACACAGAATAATAACTGTTTTTGGCTTTTTATTTTTTGTAAGTGAAGCTCTAGTCTTTGCTTGATTTGCCTTACATGTGCTCATAACTTATATTACCATAGTCCAAACTTTAAACGTGATTCTATTCTGTGAATTATCTCTTGTCATGTAAAATATATAACATAGGGTACCTCAGAACAGTCATGTCCAGGCACAGTCCTTCCCTCTCCAGCCCCGACACGTCACCACCGAATCATTACATCATCGTCTCATCCTCATACACCACCATGCCAAGACATTAACTCACACTGCCACCAAGTGTGCGATTTAGAAACTTCTTGCCAAGAGTCCTACCCACCGGCAGCATGTTGGTCTGAGTCTAGCTGCTCCTCTTCTTCCTGAGGTGAAGGTCCAGCAGCAGAGCTGTATAGCCTCTGACCCCCCCCCAGGCTCAGGTGGCTCTCCCAGCCCGAGCGGATCACCTCCTTGTCGGCAGCGCTCCACAGCAGGGAGTCAGGGTGCTTCTGTCGGATGTGCCTCTTGATGGTGCTGAGCTTCAGGGTGGCCAGCGAGCTGCCGCACACCATGCAGATCATGCCGTGCCGCTGGGGGTCAAAGTCCATCAGGTACTCACTGCGCCAGTACTCGTGGTAGTAGCGGCGGTGGTCGCGCCCCGGGATCCGGCTCAGGCCTGGACGCGAGGCCCTCTGGACCCTGGGTTTACGTCCAGAGGGCCCAGGGGCCGGGGAGAGCAGTGGGTGGTCCGGCCCCTCTGTGATGTTCCAGTAGCTGGTGCATGGAGACCGGACAGGTGTGACCATGCCAGCCTCTGATTCCTCCTCACCGTGGCCATTGGCAAGACCGTCCTCTTCTGACAGAAACAAGAGAGAAAAAAAGATCAATCCTGGTATGGTGTAGGGCCGTCCTCGATTAAAGAAAAAATTCCTCTATGCAGGAAAAACCCTGAGTCGATTTAATCGACACATCTGTAAAACTGAGTTTCTCCACAAGGAATCGTGTAAAAAAATGTAAAAGCATCACTTTAAATCGTGTGCTTACCAGAGATGTGTTCATAAGTTTCTTGGAAATAAGTAATTCAGCATTAAAAAAGCATAAAAAATGACTAATCGACTTAAGAAATCTTCGTCGACTTATCGACTAGGAGGAGGCAGCTCTAGTATGTTGTCTGTTTAGATATGTTTATGGCAGCTAAATATCTGCAGGCACATGTAAATATCTTTATAATAGGATCTGACTGGAATCATTATGCTGTGTTGTTATGTAACATGAGGCTGTAAGTGCACACCGCTTCTTAGCTATATGTAGACAGTTTCTTAAACTGACATTCTCTTTGTTAATTGTTTTGTTAAAATGTTTAATTATAGTGACTTAGACACTGTATCTAATCTGGCCAATCCACTTGATCAGGTGTACTAGCAATGTATGTAGACCTAAAGGGACAAGAAATTGCAGAACGGGAATATCAAAGATATGTTTGAGTTCATTTAGAACATAGTTTAGATGGTACGCTGTAAAATGTCCCTCTCAGTACATATCTTGTTCACAATCTTTAAAAAAAAAAAAAAAAAAAAAGCATTTAAGAAAGCCACATATAGGGCTACATAATGGTTTGTGCTTATATCAGAGGTCTGGGACCCCTAAGGGGTCTTCAGAGTTGCTGCAGGGGGGCGGCCGCCAAATTATTGACGGTTTAAAAAAATAAATAAAATATGTCTGAAAATATGCATTAACATGAATCCAACATATTATTAGTAAAGATATATTTTTTTTAATTTACACAACATTGATGATAGGCTTACTGACCTACAGCTAAGGTAGAGTGAAGCTTCAGGATTTACTGTGCCACATTTTATCATTAAAACATGATCTAGGCTATAAACATATGACTATGCCAATCATTTTTTTTATTTTAAAAGCTTGGTAATAAATGCACCATAAAAAGGTATGCGTAAAGGCTTTAGGCCGCCCTACACGTTATTGTAGGTCCAGTTTAATACGCAACTAAATTTTATACAATATATGTAGTAGGGGGGTCTCTTTTTCAGCTAAGGGGTGGCTTAAAAAACGTTGAAGACCCCTGGCTTATATTAAGAAAAATAATAGGCTACTGGCCGCTATAACCATTCACATAACTTTGATATTGGCCACAAAAATCTGTATTGGTCAGGTTATATCTGTGTGCTGATCAAACTGTGTAGTTTCCCTAAATGTGGAACTAGCCTACTGCTTATGTTGTATGTAAACTTTGTGTTTAATTTTGTTGGTTGTGCACAAGTCTCTCTTGATTTAAATTGCATCGTGAGAATCAGAGAAGGCAACCTGTTATAAATAAATGAGAGATGTTCTCAATAGTTTAAGCTGTCATTGTTTGGTTCGTGATAGGCTAATCAAAAGCTGCAGCTCAAAGAGCAGTTTGATTTGTAGCACTCTTGTTTGTATAGGCTACTGTTCAACACGTTTAAGACAGTTGTACGTGCTACGTGAAGGAATTATCATGTTACGTATTATCTAATAGGGGCTATTTATTCCAATAACCAATTTTATTATTGTTTACTCATTGGTATGAGGCGGCCTGTGCCGCCGCTGTCCACTGGGTGGCAGCTGTGCGTCTCGGTCCGCCTGCCTGCGTGCTGTTGAGCCTTTGTTTATAGGAGCCACAGAGACGGAGGGGCCATGCTGCTCCATGGCATTGTCCCTGACACGGATTAACTGGCTGTCTGACAATGGCCGTGGCTCTGACAGCCACGCAGTCCCACTTTGCGGTGAGAAACACACAGCATAATAACACGTTTTTTTTTTCTTTACCTCCCAAGTCACTCTCCTCTTGCGTCGCTTCCTCCTCACCGCTTATTATTAATGAGAGCAGCTCAGGCTGCTCGGCACACCGGAGGTCCACGGGCTCGCTTTCCCCCGATTCTTTCTCTTCCATCACTGGCCTGCCCGCTGTTTTAATAGTGGCTAGTGTTCCTCCTTCCTTCACTGTATCGTAGCGCTGAAGCGGGACATGTCACACTGACAACACCGTGTTACAACAGTGACATGTTCACACCGCTCGGCACCGTTCGACACGCATCTGGCAGGCGCTCTATAACGAGCCCATCGCTGAGGAGCCCGTGCTCTACGATGCCCCCCCCCCACGCGCCCCGCACGGGAGCCAAGTTAACTTTTCATATAATCACACAATCATGTATTCCGCTGGCGAATAAAGCCCGTTCCTCCGTCCTGCGCTGTGTGGGAGCGCCTCGGCGCAGGCCTCTAGTAATGTATTTTAAGGCTCTTGCTTGTCTTCAGGGTGGGGAGCCGGACTAGGGGCCCCTGGGGCTCCTTAAGGGGCTCCTGGGTAAATTTAAAGAGACAGTAGCAGCGTCGACAATGCACACCCACCCCGGGGGGGGGGAGCAAACGGAGCAGCAGGCGCTAATACTGATAAGCTGCTAATACTAATGCTGTTGTTCTCACAAAATCATGCGATAATAGAGGTGGTTTGGTTCGGTAAAGCATCGGTTAAAACTCAAGGCGGGTCCATTTCAAATCAGGGCCCCATGTTCAGGCTCATAATATGTTGTGTTGGGAACCCCATAGCCTACTTTTATTTTTATTTTTTATATAATCCTGTTTTTAGTGTTGTTTTTAACAAAACACATTGTGGGTCTATACCACAGAATAACCTGCGTTATTATACATAGGACTGAAACTAACAGTTATCTTGATTATTGACTAATATTGCCAGTATTTGCTTAAATAATCAATTTATTGTTTGGTCAAGAGCCCAGCTGACACATTTAAATAGCCTGTTTTGTCTGAACAATAGGCTAGTCAAAAACCCGAAATATTTAGCCGCTATCACAGAATACCAAGAAAACCAGCAAATATGCGAGAAGCTGGAGCATAGAACATTTGTGGCACAATTTGCTTTAAAAATGGTCGCCAACTAATTTGAGCGTTTCGACTCTAATCATACATTTCCAAGTGTTATTTGTTGCTTTTGGTTATATTTAAATTAAAACATGTCCGTTTATATCCAGACAGTAGGCTACTTGTGCTGATGTATTAATGGATAATAGTTATACATTCTCTTATTTTATGTTATTTGTAGCTATTCAAATTATACTGAAATTAAAACATTGTAATTTTGTTGGACATTGGAACCCAAGGCCCACCCCTCTTGAAATAGATTTTGAATACTATTTATGAAGAGATTGTTTTAAAATGTTTTATTTTTTACTACTACTACTTACAAGCCTACTACCACTGGTACTACACTGGCCTACATATACTATTTTTTTCATCAAACGTGCCTATTAATGATACAAATTTGATCATTGCGGATATGATATAAACCACAAATCACACTGTAGCCCTATCCCTGATGGTTCTGCACATACATTGAGGTCATCTGTAGAAAAAGACAATAAATCAATGGACCTTTGTCCAGCTGCTCCAAATTGGAAGAGACTAGGCTATATGTTATTGCAAGCTTTATGTAGCTTAATCTCTGTGCATTGTCACTGAATGTTCATTTGATTGGTTATGGAATTTGCGTGTCCTGTCCCAAATTTCACTAAATCTTGAAATAACAAATGAGTTTAGGCCTAATTAGCAGCCACTCAGTCTGATGTTGTGACTCGTGGACGTATTAGCTCGTAGCTACAATTTTGTTGAATTCTTTTTCATACACTTTCTTAATGGCTTCAGGTTTGAAAAGGAGGGGGCGTTGTACTGTCTCTGTGTGTCCACGCCATAGAGTGAACGCGCGCACGCACGCACACACACACACACACACACACACACACACACACACACACACACACACACACACACACGCACGCAGAGCAAGCATCCAGGTCCCACATCCTGGTACTTTTCAGCGTTGTCAAGGCAGCCTCAGAGCACGGCTGGCTGGCGGAAAGTAGCTGCAGTGTCCTGGCAACATATCTGTCCAAAAACGTTCACAAAAACTGTCCCGGAAAGTTAGGTGTAACTAAAAGGTATCGGGTATGCATGTTTTTCTTCCACATGTTATCAGGCGTCCTGCTTTACGACAGTAATTCGCGGGTTTTCTCGCTTCTTTTAGACAGGCAGCAGACTCAGACAGGCGCCCGTCCGTGTGGACAAGAGGAGGAAGAGCTTGTCCATTGTGCCGCTGAGAGACAGCGCTTTAGTCACGATTTACGCCCTAATGTTGCAATTTGTTACTTCGTTTTTGGATGTATTTGGTAATTTCGCTTCCGCTGGGTCGCTTCGCTACGTTTACAATCAAATAGAAGCAGAATAAAGAATAAAAATGGCTCTCGACAGATATAATTTGTGATAGAGAGGGACAGGTTTAAAGGGACAGTGTCACTCAGCTTCCTTCCTGGTTTTTGTAGCTAACACATTTTTACCTACATGTAGGCTACGCGACGCGTTTATATCACCAAATATGCTGTGGGATGGAAATGTTTAATATTCATATTATATGCTACATTTAATTGCTTAGACAACTAAGATGTGCTCACGTGTAAATCGTGTTGTGTGAAAGGAGACGGGCGCCTTAGTTCATATGCATTGTCTTTTGATTAGCATGTATTTCATAAACAAGCGTCACTGGAAATGGGAACATTTCCATTGAGTCAAACATTTTTTTTTTAGTACAGAAAGAGTAAATATGGATAAGAGTAAAGTCACAACACAAGTGAAATGAAGTGAAATGTCCTAAACCACATAGGCTTTGTGAATCCATTGCATATGAAATGTTGATATACCACATGCACTGAAATGTGATTTCACATGTGATATAAAATCATGAATTGGTGTTTTCATATGCTGTCTTACATTTCAAGTGTGAAATATCTGATATATCGAATATCATGTGGCTCTATCGTGTGAATTCATCACATGTGCTTAGATAGGATTTTAATCACATCTGAAATATTCACACGTTAGATTGATGTTTTTACATGAGACGCTGTACATTTCACATGCAAAATATTTGAAAATCCCTTCATCGTGTATATTTTACATGTGTGTGCTTTTGGTTTGATGATGTCTCGATAACTGTTCACTGACAAGATATCTAATGCGATCCAGTACAACATCTCTTCCACATATTCTATCTTTACCAAGCTATACTGTTCAAACTTTCCTAGAGGTGCTAATTCAACCATGTGTTTATTATTAAGGGCGATGGTGGTATTGCTGTTGTACTGGACTGCATTATGTTGAAATGTGGTTCTAATATTCTTCCCCACTTCATGTTTTTAAGAGAACTGAAATGATAAGTCAATTAATCGATTAGTTTATTGACAGAACATGAATCACCAACGATTCTGATAATCATTTTACTTACTAAATACTTAAAATGTTATGGTTTCAGCTGCTAAAATGTGACAATACTCCCATGGTAGTAAGACTGTTGGTCAAACAAAACAAGACTTTGAATACGTCAACATGTGCTCTGGTCAATTGTAATGAGCATTTCCCTTTGATAAAATAGCCAACATTTTATAGCCCAAACGATTAATCGATTAATTGAGTAAATCCTTGGCAGACTAACAGATAATGAAAACAATTGTTGCAGCCCTAATATAAAGTTGCATTAACCCCTTTCTGACAGTGTCAACAAAAAAGGAACATTCTAATTGTCAGGTTTATTACAAAGTAAGATGCAACTAAGACTTGTTTTCTGTTCCTCAGGACACCTGCATACCGATGTGATGTCTAAGAGATTTGACAGCTGCTCGGCAGAGCAAAGCACCTACTGCTGCATCATATAGGAGGACGCCATGGGTGTTAATGGCAGTGAGGATTCTAGACTCAGGGGACGAATTGAATAAGCGCGACAAGGAAGAGCCAACCAGTTGGATGAGAACTGATGGGCTGTCCGAGCTGGCGATGCCAACTACAAAAGATAAAAGTGGTTCGACGTCTCACCGCTACCGGCCTGCGTCAGAATATGATGATGCCACCCTCACCCAAAAGAGACAATACTGGAGAATCAAGAAACGAGAGCAGAGGGCCCGACTGACAGAGCGCAGAGGAACGTCAACACAACACAGTCAAGGGGAAAAGCTCCGACATCTACGTGCCCCTGCGGTGGTTAATTCCACTTTATCCGGCTCTTTTGCTGCTTTCTCTTCTCCTTTGCAGAGTAATGATGACTCATACAAAACAGTCAATGTCTCTCCTGCATCACAGAGTGGAAATGCAGTTGGGGGTAGGTCAGTTGAAGCCACCGAAAACCAAAAGGAGAAGTGGCTCCGTACAATGAAACTCAACAAGGTCTTGCCTCAGTTGCCAACATCATGTTCCATCTCAGCCAAAGCTTCGAGGGACAACACAGCCACAGTGAAATGCCTAACAGCAAGGGGTGCTGTGAGCAGAGCCGTTACCTCACTCACACCCATTGGAACCCAGCTGAACACCCGTTCCTCAGTGCCTCCAGTCAGGATGACCAGAACTACTAACGGCAGCTCCGCTAAAACAACACCTCAGCCATGTGTGTCTATGCAGGGGTCATCCGTCCCCAAAACGCAACACAAGGCACAAGTTGCATTACGCATTCAGCCCAAACTCTTACCCACCAATGTGACCACAGGTATGATTCACGTGTCTTCTCCATGTGTCCCAGTTTCTATTAAAACAGAGGGGAAAACAGCGAACACAACACCTCAAAGTGGAACAAAGAGTGCCTTGGTCACCCTGCAGAGGGCTAAAGGTGTTAGCAACTCACAGTCTTCCCTGGAGTCAGAGGAGCAGAGAGCAGCCAAGCGCAGAGAGCAATGGCGGATCAAAAAGCGAGAGCAGAGGGCAAAGCTGGCAGCTCAAATAGCTAAAGCCAGAGAAAGGACGCAAAGTGCGGAGATGACTTTACAGAGGCAAACGGCACAAAAACCAGGACTTGCGGGCGGCACAATTCTTCAGCATCTTCCATCTCAGTCATTTTTGAGAGGGGCAGGCCAGAAGCAGTGTCCTCCTCGGGTCAAAACTTCAGTTACATCTGCCAAAAGGGGAAATTATGACCTGCAAAGTGGGGCAGCAAGTTTAACTACAGTTAACCTGCAAGCAGGTCAGATAAAAGTACAAACGCCACATAGGACGCCGCAGACAGCCATCACATGTGGTGCTATTTCCGTGAGAAAGCTAGTGGAGTCACAGAGAAAGCTTCCAAGTTACATACATCTTTCCAATGTTTCCCGAGGGATCGCACGATGTAAAACCCCTAGACAGAGGTTTATCGAAGCCCAGAAGAATTTCCTAAATCAAAGAAACATAAGATGCAAATCCCCGTTGCTTACTTCAGTCTTTGGTACCAGAAATATCCCCCAAATTGACCCTAACGACACACCTGAGCAAATAATAGCCAAACGGCGAGAGTACTGGCGGGTTAAAAAGCGCGAACAGCGAGCTAAGCTGTCAATGGAAGTGAAGGCTCGGTTGAAGGAGAGGGACTCTCTGATGCGAAGAGTGAAACGTTACCAGAGAATCCTAGAGGAGATGAGGAGGGCCAGAGCACTGGCCCAATCAGCAGGAAGCACCCACACCCACGCCTCTGAGACCATTGGAGGGTTCATCAAAGAGGACGGGACAGTGACCATTAACATTCCCCAGGTTCCTACAGATCACAACACAGCAGCGCACAAAAGTGAAGAAGAGTGTCAGGCAGTTTCTAATAATACCCCCATTACAAAACCTCAGCATCAACCCAATACTAAACGGAGAGGTAGTACACCCATTCATGTAACCCAGCCTCCCCCTCCCCTCTGCCCCGCTCAGGTGAAAGTCTCTCTTCCTTTTGCTGGACAGTCGGTCAACAACCCTCCAGGACTGCTGTCAATCAGACCAAGGACTCAAATTGAAAGCACAACTGTTCCTAATTTACACAAGTTAGCAATCCAAACTGTTAGTCAGCTCACTCTCACTCATCCTCAAACCCCTCAAAATGCCGTTTCTGGAGGATCGACAGCAGGGTCGAATCTCGGTGGCTGTGTCATGAAAATGGCCATCTCAAGTAGTGCGCCATCACTGTCGGCACTCTCTCTGGATCCAGAGTTGACAGAGGAGGAGAGGATGGCAAAAAAGAGGGAGTACTGGAGGATAAAGAAACGAGAGCAGCGAGCAGCTCGTGCTGCTCGATTGAGGCAGGGTGTCTTACTAGCGAGGGCCAATGCGACTCTACAGAGGAGGAAAGCCCAGAAGCAAATAGCAGTAACCACTGGACCACTAGGAAGAAGTCTTACTAACCATTCAGGAAATGCACAATTTCTCCCCATAAACAGTGTGCCGCTTGCACCACATGCAAATGAGATAAAACAAGAGAGTGAGTCTATGCCAGCAGTTGACCTAAATTCTCAACCAGAACAAGCCATCTGTCCAGATATTAAACCCCCAACCTCCCCATCACCACCTCCAGCGTCTCAGCCAGAGCCTGACCTAGCTCTGAATGCAGACAGCCAAGCTACCACTCTGCTAGCCGTGGCCTCTATGAAGAAACTCCTGGAAGAATCACTTAGCACAGTGACAGAGTGTAGAAGTGTGCAGACTGGCATTAAAACAGAGTTAACGGAAGAGGCCTCAGAGCAAGAGATAAAGCCAAATTTACCTCAGAATGAGGTGGCTCCTATTGCTACTGACTTGAAATTGGAGATAGAAAGCTGGCAGCCAGATACTGATGCCTTGTTACAAGCAGGTCCACCAAGCCCTCATCTGAAGGACTCATCCCATAGTAGCGAGCCACTTCCACCTCTTTCCACGTCCAACGAGGCAGTCCTGCATCCCACTTGTGAACACTCATCCCAAACCCTTTCGAAATTCATAGTAAACCCCTCCACAGAAGCCTCTGACAGCCCATCTTCACCACGCAGAACCCAGAGGCTTCGCACCAAAAAAGCAGGCCATCAAAGCTGCTGTTCCCCAGAGCCGCCAAAGCTACATCACCTACCCATGGAACAATTACAACCACAGAGACAACACTTTGAACAACAGCGTCAGGCACAAGAACAACGCCAAAACAGCAACTCAGTCAACAACAGTGTGGTGACCGAGCACAGCGGTGGGATCAGCCTGCAGAGGAAGAGAGAGTACTGGAAGCTGATGAAGAGGCAGCAAAGGGCCAGGTTAAGGGCCAGGCATAAAGAAAGACAGGGAGAATGCAGCAGTCGGCTTTCCCAGAGAAACATTCAGGTGATGGGACACATGGGAATAATGTTAATTTAGTACCAACTGCAACATGTAGATGCTGATACATTGTGTTGCAGTGTAACAAATAGCCGATATTGTAATAAGTAGCTAATATTTAACACGCTAGCTTGATACAGCAGTGTTTTGCATTTATTCGATTGAGTCTTAGGGCGCTTTCACACCTGCCTCGTTAAGTTCGGTTGAATCGCACTAGACAGTTTGTCCCGCTGGTGCGGTTCGTCAGGGCAGGTGAGAACGCGGCATTCGCACTCAGGTGCGCACCAAAAGCGGACCAAGCAAGCGTACCGAGACCTTCTGGGAGATGTGGTCTTGGTACACTTTCAATCGAACTCTGGAGCGGTTCGTACGTGATCCGTACTCGAACCGCACCAACTATATGTACTCCGCAAGTATGTCTCCTGTAGTCAGGTGTGTTTAGCAATCTGTGATGCAGCAGAGCAGAAAACTGTAGCAGCTTGCAGTGTTTCTATCACAGAAATAGACAGCGGTCAAGCTCGCCGTCCGTCACTCGCATCTCCGTGGTCAAACCAGCTGCCATATAGAGGAGTGGACGTTCTTTCGTGATTTGTAATGCCGCATTTTGGTACGCTTGGATTTTTTCAGGTGTGAAACCAAACCAAACCGAGGGAAAACCGCTCCAAGTTTACAAACTCACCAACTGATTCGGACCAAAGCAAACAAACTACAGGTGTGAAAACGCCCTTAGAAAGTCAAAGTTTAAAAGAAGCAATGATCAAGGACTGTACAGAGCTAAAGTCCTGCTCACTTTGCTAGCTAGCTTCTATTGCATTAGCACGTGCACGGGAGCGTGTCTATGTTCCCCTCTTTGTATGAGACTGGGGAACATGGGATCCTATGTTCCCCGGTCTGTTACTTTTTCCACCATTACTGCCAAATTCCCTGGCTAACCCTAACCCTAACCCTACCGTAAAGATTGATAGATTGCGGGGAACATAGGACCCTTTTCCAGAAAATGGGGAACATAGGAATGACCCCCACGTGCACTTGTTCCACCTCTCTTTCTAAAAAGCTAAAACACGAGTACTTCAGCATTTGAATTATGACAAGCCTTAAAGGGTGATTGGGTTTATGAGAAGAGTCCATTCTAAAGACCCACTGATGTGGCATTCACAACTTTGCAGTCTGAAAATTTCCTAAAGCTCTGAGTTCTGTTTTTAAAACTGTTGGAGCCTGTGGGAGTTACTTTTGACATTGTTGTTAATAATTACTTTTGTTGAATACTCTTTTCATTTTCCTAGCATGACACTGAAATGTCGACAAAAAAAAAAAGGGAACACGACAATGTCTGTTTTTCTTGTTAGTCACCTAACAACAGTGATCTCAACCCTGAGACCACTTGAATGCCACACATACTGTGCACTTGTTGTTCCATTTGACAGCAGCAAAAAAGATGAGACTTTCACAATAGGATAATGGCTATGACTCATAGGATATGTTGTTTTTGAATGCTAACAGTATACTAATCAGTCTTTGTTAAAATGACACGCTATTCAAAAGTTGCTAGCCAGTACGGTAGTAGTTACCCGTTTAGGTCAGGCAATGGACGGAGAACCCCAGGAACATGTTTTAGCTGTGAGAAAAGCTATTGAAATACAGAAATTTGAATTACAGCGGCTAGCTGTATGGATATGAGTAAGAATGTTTAGTTTGTTGGGATATTAAATTATCATTAATTAAATTAAAC
Source organism: Sander lucioperca (assembly GCF_008315115.2). Lineage (NCBI taxonomy): Eukaryota > Metazoa > Chordata > Actinopteri > Perciformes > Percidae > Sander > Sander lucioperca. Next base: position 30,907,591 of record NC_050189.1, on the reverse strand, counting down.
GGCAAGCTAACTTATGGGAAAACACACATTTGTGGCCAGAGTTGTGGGTGACCCTTAAATAAAAACACCACTACTGATAGATAATGAACCCTGATTATACTGAATCCATAGCATCCAGTGATGCTAAAGATATCAGTGCCTGTGCCATTAGACTTGTTAGTAAGCATAAAGAGTTCAGATTTGTAGGTATGGCCAGTGCCCTCTCCAGCTGAAACCGGAGTCATTATACTGCACACCTCTGTCTGGCATTTCACACTTGAACAGCAAAAATAGAGAGGAGTGTGACTAGAGGGACCTACTTAAAGCTAGGGGCAAACACATATGTGCATGTTTCAGAAAGATTATTGCCCTGCTGCTGTATTTAATTATGTTCATTTGTGAAAACCTGAGATTAATGATTTGTTCATGTTGTGTTGCCGTCTTTCAGACTCCAGGTCTCGTTATTATCAACACTGTTAAGGGTGTAAATCCTCCAGCAAAGCCAGCCCTCCAGCCCAGGCCATCCATTGCTTCTCTGAGCGGAGTAACCAGCATCCCCGCTGTCCTGGTCGTCAGCCCTACAACAAGTAATGCTGAACAGTCACCTGACACACTCCAGGTCAAATTGCCCGTCACCAGTGTCTCCTGTTCACCCAGAAGTGAGCAGAACCACATGAACGTCGGGCTTTCACAGATCGTGTCCAACTATCACGGAGCTCACGGTAATCAGCAGCAAGCAATGCCAGGTTCACGAAAGTGGATGTCCAGAGGCACAGATGTAGGCTCAGCCCCCTCCCTCCCTACTCTGAAGCCCCCAGACAACCCACTGTCCAGCATCAACCTGCAACCCATTGACCCCTGTCAAATTCCCAATTCCCCCCTCAGTCCAATCAAAACCCCTTGTGCTCAACTTCCGAGCCACACACAGATGATCCAACCTCCCACCAAGCCGGCACCTGTAACCCCCATGGTTCCACCAAAGCCCATGCCAGGAGAGTCTGAGGAGGACTTTTTGAGGAGGAAGCGGGAGTACTGGAGGATAAAAAAGAAGGAGCAGAGAGCCAGGAAGGCCATTCGGGACAAGGGAATCAACCCACTGAGCGCCGCCCACAACTTGAGGCCCATCCTGCCTGCTCAGGACCTGCAAACACAGGTAAGAGCTGCACAGGTGTATATAACAACGTGTTTCAATGGCTCTCTGTCTAATTATTATGTTCATATTAACCCTTGTGTTGTCTTCCCGTCGACCATGCAACTTTTAGTTTTTCTGGGTCAAAATTTAAAATGAAAACGTTTTTTTCAACGTTTTGGTCGTCTTTTTTGACACATCGATTTTTTTCTACCCTTTTTGACGTTTTTCTCATTCTTTTTTCGATGTTTTTGAACTTTTTAAGACATTTTTGTCAATTTATTCAATGTTCTTTTACCAATTATTTTTTCAAATGCTATAAAATTTAATAAAAGTTCAATGAAAGTAGTGAACTGATCATTCATAATAATTCATAAATATTCTCTTTGCGGGTTCACATGTCTGTTCACAAATCATGCACATTTTGATTCAAGCATAAGTTTGTTTATTACAATCTTTATTTTTTTCTCAAACCCAGATTTTTTTTTCTCTCTCTCTGACTAATCCCTGTAGGAGTCTGGCGCGTGGGTGAGCTCCACTGAGGAGTCAGAACATCTAATGAGGTGGGAAATTTTGTATAATTGACATGGAATTAGTTGAGCTGCCAGCTAGATGTGGGATAATACCGAACGTAACTATTCCGTCTCTTTTACAGCACTTCAGAGGACACTGACCCAGGATCCTACCCATTCGCAACTTACACAGCACCAGCAGAAGGTAACGTATCAACTATGTCACTTTGAACTAAAAGGAATGCACATTAGGATGGAATGGCATAAAACATTTTCTCTTTAAACTGTCTGTTCAGATGAGCTTCTGTTCGCTGACTACGAGAATAATACCGGCGAGGATGGTCCCGTCTCAGACGCCGTGTGGAGGAACCGCTACCTCATGGACTACGATCCGCTCAACCAGCTGCTGGTGTGCATGGTGTGTGGGGAGCTGCAGTACTCCCACAGCCTGGAGGGAGTCAGGGCCCACATCGACGAGGCTCACCCGGACACCCTGAGCCTGGAGCCCAGAGAGCAGCGGCAAATACTGGAGGCCTGGGACGAGCAGGTGTCCCAGCGAGAACGCTTCTTCACCAGCCAGCTCCGGCAGCACAGCGGGGCCCTGGCAGGTACGGTATGACTGCAGAGAAGGCAAGGTAGATGCTGAAGTATTGTTTATTGATATGTTTGTTGGTTCAATAAGTGAAAGGAAGACTGATATAATTAATAAACAACATTTTGCTGTGCTAGTATTAGTCCAGCGGAAAGTACCTCAGTCAGACTGAGTGAGACTGTACCTTTTTGAAGAAGAAATAACACATTTTCCTTTTTAACAATGAAAATTTGAACTTTTTTCAAACTGGACCCTATTTCCCTTTAATCAAATTCATTTGTTGAAAATCTGCGGAAATTTCTGCGGAATTCTGCGTCTGCAGATTCCATGTGGTCAGTCACTTTGCTGAATTTATGACTTTTCTTGACTTGGATGTCACAGTGATGCCCTATATTTTTGCCCTCAAATAAAAAACTTTGGAAAAACAACCTTCATTCTATATAGCTGAAGGATGTTTTTGTCTTTCTAATCCTATAAATGATCTCATGACCTCAGGTTGGGGGCGATGAGCGCTGCCCTTGGCCTAGCTTCTGGTTAGGCTGTATGTAGCAGAATCCTCAGATGCTGTTTGTTCACCTCACTGCCGTTTTTTCTTCCGTTTACCTATTGGACTTGTTTTGCAGAAGCACACATGAACTGAAGAGCAGAGGAGAGGACCGAAGAGAACGGAGCAGGAGAGAAAACCCCTACTTTGTCTTATTTATTTATTGTAAATTTATCAATTTGTTTACCTTCACCTTGAAAGAGAATGTTGTATATGGAGCATTCACCCCGAAAAGCAGCTTTACCTCATTTCCTACCAGGGTTGTAATGTGGGTGCCAGTATGGATTTTTTTTTTACATTGACACTATGACAACTGAGACTTTGTAATACTTTTTGAAATATTTAAAGGAGATCGTCAACATTCTGGGAAATGCAGTCTTTGTACTAAGCTAGGCTAAAAGCATCCTGGACCTATCTCTGTAATAAACACACATATAAAACTAATATTGACATAATTTTCAAATTCTTGCTCTACTTCCTTAAATCTTTAATTATTCCTTTAGGTTTGGCCGTTTTTCAATTCCAATCGGATAGAAAGTCTGGAAACAGGGCCCCCGGTTAGCTCACCTGGTAGAGCGGGCGTCCATATATAGAGGTTTACTACTCGACGCAGTGGCCGCAGTCGCCGCAGGTTCGACTCCGACCTGCGGCCACTGCGTCGAGTAGTAAACCTCTATATGTGGACGCCCGCTGAAAGTCTGGAAACAGCATTTAGGCCATCATAGAATAATAAAACCCTTCCTTTTAACAGACTTTTGCTGAATAGCAGCCACTGTGGCCACAAGTGGCAATTACAGGATAATAGCGATTTCCCTAATATCCCAAAATTCAGAACTCAGTTGTTTTAAAGACATGAGAAGGTGACCTGCCTGAGAGCAAGCACAACTGGACCACATGTGTTTACCTCTCTTTTACTTTTAGCAATGAAAACATTCAATTCAATTTTATTTATAGTGTCAAATCATAACAAGAGTTATCTCAGGACACTTTACAGATAGAGTAGGTCTAGACCACACTCTATAATTTACAGAGACCCGACAATTCAAATTCAAACATTACATTTTTTTATTGGCGACATGCTAAAACCTAGCCCTACTTGTGACCTCAGCACTCCATATGTAGTCCAAATCCACTACGTTCCACTTCCAGGATTGCTCCAGAGCGCAGGACATTCCGCCGGCAAAATGGACGCTGGCGGACATTTCCATTTCCTTCAGCTTTCTTTGTGTTGGCATTAAACTCCGGTCTATGGGTTAGGGTTACCCAGGACTATGTTTAACTGCTCCTCAGATCTCTGAAGGGTAAATCCAGACACCTAGCTAGACTATCTGTCCAATCTGAGTTTTCTGTTTCACGACTAAAACTACTTTTGAACGTACACATGTTCCACCAAAACAAGTTCCTTCCCGAGACTATTTAGCAGCGGCTCCGTGCGGAGCTTAGCTCCACCCAAAACGAGTGTGATTGGTTTAAAGAAAGGCCAATAAACCAGAGCATATTTTTCTCCCATCCCAGAATGCTGTGTGGACTAGCCAGACCCTCCTCTGCAGCGCTGTGGAGGAAGGTCTGGCAATGCGAGACTATTCCATTTTCAATATTTTTTCAACATTTTTGTGATTACACCCAGAATGATAAACCGTTTCTCTGTTGCAGAAACAATGATGACATCCTATATTTCCCCAGACTGTGCCACTCTGCTCAACTCCTCTCCTTCACTGCACTAGCCATGGCAGGATAAAGCAGTGGCCAGCGCAGCTTGTGAAATATTTAACTCAAACATTCTTTCTTGTGGCCAAACATTTTATAATTCTGGGAGGAAAATAGATATCTGCAAGATCATGAAAATACAACAGGCAAAAGTAATGTTTTGATTTTCCCATAAGGTTTGCATGGTTAACTGTGGGTAACCAAATCACAGAGTTAAAGCTTTAGTGCGTAACTTTTTGATCTTAATGAACGTCCGTTACATTCAAGCCATTGCCAAATGAGTTGCTACAAAGCTAGTTAAGACTATCAGCTCCACACAACTCTGTGTTTCTCAATATGACTATGTTCAGAAGATTGGTGTCGTCTGGCTACTTTCGCGCGCAGAAACTCAAGTGAAGATAATGACTTCTTCTGAAGAGTCCATGTTTTTTTAATCCTCCGTGTCCTCCTTGGCTACTAGAAACTGCGTGGAGGGGGGGTGGGTGCGCGTGCGCGATCACAGAAGGCTTGTATCATGTGGACGCGCCGACAGTGTTGGTGGCAGAAACTACGCACTATAGCTTTAAGGCCCGGTCACACCAAAAAGTGGTGAAATGTATCTGCATGTCTTTTTGAAAATCGTAGTGTACCTTTAGCAGAAGTAGAGAAGGCTCATAAAGTAAGCCAACATGACTCAGTGATGTCTGTTACACAGCAATATCTATCTAAACATTTGCCACCATAAGCTACCAGTCATACCAGACCAAGTAAGACTGAATCAGCAAAATGTGTGAGTGCACTGAATTAAACAAGAGTGGGGTTTATTGCTTATGAATCCAGCTTTTATTTTGTAAAAAGGAGCATTGGGTTTTTTCTTCTTTTAAAAGTTACACAGTCTTGCTTTTAAATCCAGAGCGTCATTAACTTTTCGGAGCCAGTGACCCTCCTAATCTTAATCGGTGATAAGCCAACTGTGGGATAAACTACTGCTTTCAAACGGAGAATTAATATACATCAAACAATGTCAAACAAACAATTCAATTCAATTTTATTTATAGTATCAAATCATAACAAGAGTTATCTCGAGACACTTTACAGATAGAGTAGGTCTAGACCACACTCTATAATTTACAGACCCGACCATTCCAGTAATTAAATTATGTATCAGCCAGCACAGACACATACAGCACAAGAGTTCAACATTTATACTATAGTTCATTTGGTAGAGGTGACTGTTGTGTATAAAGTTTGTTGCTTGCTTCCAGGTCCCACACTCTTCCAGACCCTCATTAGTTTATTAGTTTCTGGATTGTTGCATGTGTGTCTGGAACTGTTCCACAGGGTTTTATATGTGATACTGCACCATGCTGTTCTTCTAACCCTGAACCTTACATATGTTCCTCGATGACAACTTTTTGTGTTGAGACAACTTTTTGTACAACTTTCTCAACTGTGTAAAAAAAACCTACAGTTCCTATCACCCTGTGATGTAAAACATGGAACCAACCCTCTGCACTGTAAATATACACTAAATACTAAAGTGGTTATGAGATGCCAAATTTTTCTTTGACTGTGCTGTTTCACAATAGTTTGAGCAGTTTTTTTTGTATTCATAATTTATTGAATCTCTTATATACTGATTATTGATTATTAACGACGCATTATTCATATCATATAGAGTTCCGTGTTAGAGAAGTTTCTCCTTTGTGAGTATCGAGGATCCAAAGGCTTTCCTGCATGAGTAGTAAACGATGAACAGTTGTATATGAGATATGAACTCTGGAATGCATTCCTACGTTTTTTTTTTTAATGATTTTTAAGAGTAAAATGCTGAAATAATGTTGTGTTTGAGCACAGCTGCACCACAGTGTAAATAGCTAGAAGCGACCAAGCTATTTTACCTTCTGAGAATGTAATTCTGACTATGACTTGTTTACCAGTTTAAAGGGAATGTTTAAATGATTTTTCAGTAATAAACCTTTTCTACCTTTGGGCTTATTCTTTGAGACATTTTTTCACACGTGAATTATTTCTTTTTTTAAGATGCAGTAGGTAAGACTTATAAAACTAACTTTCTGTTATATTTGCTGAAACTGACCCTATGTTCCAGTAGAACTATATGAAGCTGGTAATTAAAAAAAAAAATCCGGCTCCTCAGGCACCACCTATAGCCTGTAGTGTGATTTGCAAAAATCCACAGCTCCCTGTTCAGATGCACCAATCAGGGCCAGGGGGGGGTGTCTAACTGTGTGTCAATCACTGCTCAGGCACATGCATTCATTCTCCCTTGTGGGGGGAGGGGCTTAGGAGACAGTTTGGGCTTTAGCAGAAAGGGGGGGAGGGACTGAGAAGTTATCAATGTTCAAATTCTTTGGCTAAGTCCTGGATCTTCACAATCCTACCTACAGCACCTTTAATGTTACAGGATGGCTGGATAAAAACGAATTGCTCTCGCGTTAGTTTCTTTTGTTTGTTCATATATTTTTTGTCAGTTTTTAAATTGATTTGCGATTAGAATTTTGGAAAACATTAGTCCCACAGTTGTGGGACACAGAATTGTTAAATACACGTTAAAATTCAAGCAACAGAGGCCAAAATATTTAGATTTTTAGCAAGCAAAGTTTATTTATATAGCACCTTTAACAGACACCAGTCACAAAGTGCTTCACAGTCAAAAAATACAACAAAACAAAATAAAATCCAATATAGTCAAGCAACAAAGCAAAGAGATAACACCAGACCAAAATGTACAAGAACAAATAAGATACCAGGTAAAATAAACAAAGAAAACAGACAAGTCTCAGGTTTGCACATGCTATCTAAATGCCTGTCTGAACAGATGGTTATTTAGATGCTTTTTAAAAGAGTCCACAGAGTCCAATGACCTTAAGCTTAGTGGAAGAGCATTCAACAGCGTAGGAGCTACCGGCTGAAAGGCAACGTCTCCTCGAGTCTTAAAACACTCAAAAAACACTGAGCGGAGGACCTGAGAGTACCTCTGTCTGTTCATCTCACTTCAATTTTATTGCTGCAAAATGGGATTGTCAAGCAGACAAACTGACCAACACATATATAATAATAGATCGATACTTGGCCTCTGTGTATCGATACAGTATTGCCACGGAAAATATTGCGATACTATGCTGTATGGATTTTTTTCCCCCACCCCTAGAGGTTGCACAGACATCTCCACCTTCAGTACAAGGATGTGAAAACACCTCTCTAGTGACAAACTTTGCTTTGGATACAAGTCAGTATGGCAAAGTCAGACATTTTAGGGGACATAAAACTTTTTTTTTTTTAGTAGAGGGGGCCTTGTGACACGTGTGCTAAGATCAGTTTCAATTTTCAACATTTGTTGGGCCAATGAGTGCGAAGATTGTAGTTGTGATTGTAGCAGGATATTCTGCTGGATGTAAAACTAAACCTCTTTTTAAAGTGCTCATATTATTAGGCTTTTTCCCCTTTCCTTTATTGTGTTATATATCTTTTTTGTGCATGTAATATGCTTACAAAGTGAAAAAGCCTAAAGTCCACCCCAAAGGGACTTACCATCTCCAACAGAAAACACTGTTCACAAACTGCTCCAACAGCTCTATTTTAGTCCAGCCTTTACTTCACTTTGTAACACACGTTATAATGCTCGCCTAGCTGCTAGCAGGGCACGCCCTCATACTGCTTCTGACTGGCTAGTAGTCCTTACCTAGGTACTGTCAGGGCACGCCCTCATACTCTGCTTCTGACTGGCTAGTAGTCCTTACCTAGGTACTGAGCATGTGTGACTCCCAACAAAGATAAAACAGAAGGGAGATGTCTCACTCTGTAGCTAAAACAGAGAGCTCAACACACAGGGTGAAAAGAGGAGCTTCAGCAACTTTAAGAGATTTCACCAAGTCTTTTTTCATGCAGCTTTTCCAATTCAGGTTATCGTGATTTTACAATAACACCTAAAAGGATGCACAACTAGCATCCCCTGTCAGCCTGTTAGGTTCAAATGGATATATATGTGGAAATATGTAGACGTATAGAATTATTTATTTATTCACTTCAAATTGTCCCTACCGTGGATCAGTTCCCAACCTTTTTGGCTTGTAAACCCTCAAAAAAACAGTGTCTACTTTGACCCCCCCCCAGCATATGTTTATGGTTGGGACCAGTTTTCTTTAAATTACTTTTATTGGAAGCGATTACTAGAAATTGAAGAAATATGTTGGTTTTTTTTTGCATTCCTATCATGTAAATTATTTCACAACCCCCTAAGAGCTACCTTATGACCCCTTGTGGGGGTCTTGGCCCCCTGTTTGGGATCCATTGCTTAACCCTTGTGTTGGTCTTGGGTCTATTTGACCCATTTACAGAGTTTTTTATGAATTTGAATTTTAGTTGTTTTATTCAATTTCATGGCATTTACATTTTTTTTTTTTTAAATAGTTATGACATAAACCATTGTGTGATCCACACAACATCCTCTGATCTCAACCATTAGTCAAAATAACTCATAATTTCTGTTTTTTTAACAAAAAAATTAGGTATGTCATTTAAATTAGGTTTATTGACCATGAATATTAAAAAAGTGTTAAAAAAAGTGACAAAAACATCTAAAAAAACATCAAAAGCATTAAAAGAAAAGCAACAAAACGTTAAAATAGCGCCAAATAAAAGTTCCTTTTTCAATTTTGACCATGAAAGACAACAAGTTCATGGTCGACGGGAAGACAACACAAGGGTTAAGATCACTTAAAATGTAGACTAGGGCCGCCTGGGTAGCTCACCTGGTGGAGCACGCGCCCATGTACAGAGGCTCGGTCCTTGACTCAGTCTTCGCTGCATGTCATTCCCCCTCTCTCTCCCCTTTCATGTCTAAGCTGTCCTGTCCAATAAAGGCCTAAAAAAATAAGACTAAAGACTAAACCTACGCACACCAAGAGCCAGAGGTTTCTGCCTGTTAAAAGGAAATTTGCTTGCTTTTGGGGGGGAATTGTTGGATCTTTGTAAATTATAGAGTGTGGTCTATACCTACTCTATCTGTAAAGTGTCCTGAGATAACTTCTGTTACTATTTGACACTATAAATAAAATTGAAATTGAAGTGAAAATGACGAAGCACGTGTTTTTTGTTTAATTTCATTTATTTGATTTCTGAATCTTACCAGCATTTTTCAGAGTCCTCCTCTCTCAGGTTGTGCTGAGTTGGTGTGTTCCCCAGTTCAATGAACCAGTAGCTCACACTAGTCCAGCCCCCTACCCCAGCATGGACATAGACTTCTGAATCAGCTATATATACTAGATAGGATTTCACAGTCTGACTGCTGTTCACCACTTGGCCCCCTGGCTTCTCCTCGGCTCTTCGTCTTCTTCAGGCTGTCTCTCCTCTCTCTGGGGCCCCGGGTCTGTCCTGTGTTGGTGGGCTGACTCGGTGTCAGCCGGTCCCTGCAGCTCCCGGGGCCCAGCGTCCAGTCGGAACAGAGTGGGGACCTGACCCAGGATGGGGTTGTTCTGCTGGAGGCCAGAGATCCACTGGTTGAGGACGGCCTGGTCTCCCTGGCTGGTCATACACATGGCAAAGACCGGACCCTCATCCACTGGATACAGGACACACGACAACAGCTGCATTACACACTCCATATCAGGTTTCCCACGCCTTCATTCTGAACAACTAGGGATGCTAATTTAGTTTTTGTCTAACCCATAGCCAACCCTCGTTCCACTAACAATCATTAACTGTTAACCGACAAGCAGGCAACGGAGTCCCAGTTCACCATCTGGGAGGCTCGGACATACTTTCCGCAGGGTTTCAAAATAAGGGTTGCCCGATGGCCCGGGGCAAAAAACGCCACGTCAGGCAAGTAGATATGACAACCCATGATTGTGCTGTTGGCAAACCAAGAATTGAGTTAGTGCATGACACTTTTGACGTTTTTATTCAACATTTTTTTAGGCTTTTGACAGTTCCAAAGTTTTTGTCATTTTTTTGTCAACATTTTTGTTACGTTTTTGCAGTTTTTATGCTTTTTTCGAAGTTTGACATTTTGAATAGAGGTGCAACGATGAATCGATTAATTGATTAGTTGTCAATTATTGAATTAATCGCCAACTATTTTGATAATCGATTAATCGTTTGAGTCATTTTTTTATTAAAAAAAAAATAAGATTTCTCTGATTCCAGCTTGTTAAATGTGAATATCTTCTAGTTTCTTCTCTCCTCTGTGACAGTAAACTGAATATCTTTGAGTTTTGGACAAAACAAGACATTTGAGGACGTCCTCTTAGGCTTTGGGAAACACTGATCCACATTTTTCACCATGTTTTGACATTTTTATAGATCAAACAACATCGACAGATTAATTGACTATGAAAATAATTGTTAGTTGCAGCCCTAATTTTGAAAGTTTTGTTTTTCTGCGCTTTTGACAGATTTTTTACTTAGAATTCCTCATGGGGGGAGACAGAAACTACGTACTATAGCTTTAAATTGATAGTGTTAATCGGTCAAAATTCCTATTGTCGGTTAACGGTTAATCATGAACATCCCTATAAACAACCCTGAACACAAGTCAGAAACAATCACGAAAATAAATCTTACAGTCTTCCACATCGAAGCTCTCTTCGTCCCCAAAGTCACGGTCCAGATCCAGGTCTAGCTGCAGAGGGAAGGCCAAACACCTCTCTGGGTCAAAAGGCTCCTCAACCTGTGGGTGGGAGGGAGGGACACACAGACACAGACACAGACACAGACACACACAGACACACACACACACACACACACACACACACACACCTTTATCAATCCTTCCTTTTCTTCTTCCTGATCTTTTTAAATCATTTATTCATATCCAATCCAATTATCCAACACTGATTTCACACAACATCATTAACACCAATGACGTGTACTAACGGTTATTAACTTAATATTGGATAGGAGCAGAGGGTTTCCCCACCTTCTCGTCAGGCGGTGTGGGGTCAGCCCTGAGGACGTAGTAGTACACACACGTCTTCCTCAGCCACAGAGGAAAGGGGCCCTCGACAAACACGGGCCTGCTGGGGCTGTGCTGGGCCAGCAGCTGCATCTGGCTGGGGCTCTGGATGCCTGGAGTCAACACAGGAAGGAAAGAAAACAAAGAGAAGGAGCACAAGTCTGGATGGATATGGGTCTGATGGAGAGGTTCCCGGTTTGGTAATGTTTCTCTGGTTTCCTCCTTAAAAATCATTTACTGCAATTATTGATCAGAGAAGACCATATCTGATATATGTCTGCAAAAGTTTCACTCACAATCCCAGACCTCTTTCTTCTTATATGGTCTTACTAAAGCACTCTGGGACACAACTCCTGACTAGGGTTGGGTATCGTTAGGATCTTATACAATTCCGATGCCGAACCAGTACTTTTAAAACGATTCCGATTCCTAAACCGATTCTTGAAAAACTGAAAAATGACATCAAAGAAAGGCTCTTTTATAGAGTTTTTGTTTTTTTAAATTGAAAATTATTTAAATTTAACAATATATTAACGTTTTAAAGTGCTCATATTATTCTTTTTGGCTGTTCCCCTTTCCTTTGTGTTTTTGTGCATGTTATAGGTTTACAAAGTGAAAAAGCCCAAAGTCCACCCCAAAGAGACTTACCATCTCCAACAGAAAACACTGTTCACAAACTGCTCCAAACAGCTCTATTGTAGTCCAGCCTTTACTTCACTATGTAACACACGTTATAATGCTCGCCTAGCTGCTAGCGTGGCACGCCCTCATACTCTGCTTCTGACTGGCTAGTAGTCCTTACCTAGGTACTGAGCATGTACGACTCTCAACAAAGATGGAACAGAAGTGAGATGCCTCACTCTATAGCTAAAACAGAGAGCTCAACACACAGGGTGAAAAGAGGTGTTCGTGTATGGTGTTTTTTGAAAATTAAACCACGTAAACCTATTCTGGTACAACCTCTAAATACAATTATAAACCTGAAAATGAGCATAATACGAACACTTTGAAGTACTTTCCCAGAGGGAAAATATGGCATTTTAAAAGTAGCCTACATTTACGGTAGCTAGCTAACGGTAGACTACAGAGAAAGTGTGATATTTTTACGTCCGTTTCGGAGCGACAGAGGGAAAATATTTCAGTCGACACATTAAGTGGAACCGAAATGAGGAACCGAAATTTGCGTTCTAATGTGGTCCGATTCCTACCGGTTGCGTAGGAACCGGTTCCATAGTGGAACTGGGTTTCGGTACCCAACCCAACTCCTGACACTCCATGAGCAGTGGAAATCCTGTAAACCGCTACAACACATTCAATTTGAGACAAACAGTTTCCATACCTACTATATGTGGCAGTATGATCTGCTCTCCGCTCTCTGTAATGTCTGTAGAGGGCAGCTAGTGGGAAGAGCGAATAAACACACCATTATTGGCAAAGACAGATTTTATAACACGTGACAATGAAGTAAAAAAAAACAAAAAACGTACTCAACATTATGCGAGTGGTTCTAGACAGAGATGCTACATATTCAAAAACCTATGCAATGTTGTTGAGCCTGAAAGTTCTCAACCTTGATAGATTAACCAACAACAACAAAAAGAAAAGAAAAAAAAAAACTCTGAGGTCAGCTGACTTACTTTTTAATGACCATCTTATGGTGTTTACATGTGCTGAGATAAAACTGAGATAGAGTTAAAAGCTCTGGGGGGAAAAAAGCCAGTAAGTGGACCTTGAGTGAACGTTGAGTGAAGCTTCAGAAAAAGCCATTTTGTCAAACTATGTAACTTTTTTCTGTTACTACTTTTGTTGTAAATGGACTTAAACAAACAGCTTGACGGACGGACACCAGTTGAGTAGTGAACTACAAAAATGGAGAAGGAGGGACAAAAAGCTGTTAGTTGTAAGTTCTCCCAATCCGAAGGGTACTGTTGTACCTGGTAGACGGTGACTTTCGCATCCAGGTCATTAGCGATGCGAGTGAGACTGAAGCGAGCCAAGTCCACTGGGTCTTCAGGCAGCTGCTGGGGGACGGGGAAGGGGTTTATGTGCTTGAATTTGGGGAACCAGTACATGATGCGCTGGTACTTCCTCATGGGGTGGCCCTTCTCCCCAAAGATCTGGACCAGCAGGACTTTGGTCTCCATGTTAGGCATGATACCTGAAACACAATCATTGAGACATTTCCTTGAAATCTCGAGAGAATGCATGCAGATCCCTCCCTGTGTGGAATAACCCTCTCTAAGTTCTAGGGCTGTGTAACAAATTCAATACTTTTTCTAAAGATTATTTTGGGGCATTTTAGGCCTTTATTTGTATAGGACAGCTGAAGACGTGAAAGGGGAGAGAGACACCTCTAAATATGGGCGTGCTCTACCAGGCGAGCTACCCAGGCGCCCACATATTCAGTACTTTTTAGGCACCGACCTAGTATCGAGTTTAGAAAAATGCCTCAGCATTCCTTTGGTGTAACCGTTTCACTGGAACAGGCATTTCAGCATCAGCGCTGTTGCAAAATGCCTGGAGCTGATCCAACTCGGCAGCAGAGTAACATGTAGGGTTGGGTACAGAATTCAATACTTTCTAGGGAACGACTGACTTGCCTCCTTAGTATCGAAAAATGCCTCATCATTCAATACCAAATTTCAATACCTAAGGAGCAAATCTCATCAGCGTCAGGGAGCCAATAAGCATGCAGCATGCTTCTACCAAGATCTAATAATGCTGCTGATTGGCTGTCTAACGTTACACGTCGTAGAGGCACGCAGGAAAAAGTCTACATCACGCACAAAGTAGGGCTGAACGATTAATCGTTTTCAAATCGAAATCGCAATCACGAGATCCAGGGAACAAGCGGCTGAAATGGGTTTCCTCAGGAGGGTGGCTGGCGTCTCCCTTAGAGATAGGGTGAGAAGCTCAGTCATCCGTGAGGAGCTCGGAGTAGAGCCGCCGCTCCTTCGCGTCGAAAGGAGCCAGTTGAGGTGGTTCGGGCATCTGGTAAGGATGCCCCCTGGGCGCCTCCCTAGGGAGGTGTTCCAGGCACGTCCAGCTGGGAGGAGGCCTCGGGGAAGACCCAGGACTAGGTGGAGGGATTATATCTCCAACCTGGCCTGGGAATGCCTCGGGATCCCCCAGTCGGAGCTGGTTAATGTGGCTCGGGAAAGGGAAGTTTGGGGTCCCCTGCTGGAGCTGCTACCCCCGCGACTCGATACCGGATAAGCGGACGAAGACGGATGGATGGATGGAAATCGAAATCGCGATTTGAAAGAATGTGATTAGCTAATCGTGAAGGCCGTGATTTATCGAAAAAAAACATTTAGTTGAATGTTTGGTCTAACATTTGATTTCACATTTTTTATTCCTCTTTTCATTATTATATTTACTGTTTTTTCATAAGATAAATGCTAGAATAATGTGGATGATTTTTTTTTTACAGAAATGTCCTAGTTTTAGTGGATCTTTCATTTATTTTGTATTACTTTATTTAACATGACTGTAGAAGGTGCAATATGTAGCTAAAATAAAAACAAATTGTAATCACAATATCTAGCAGGAAAATTGCAATTTGATCCCCCCCCCCCCCCCAAAATCGTTCAGACCTAGCACAGAGATCGAAAAAAAGCATCAGTTCAGGAACCGGTTATCAAAGACTTGGTATTGGTATTGGTACCGGTATCCAAAATTTTTGAACGATACCCAGCCCTACTAAATTCCACGACGGGCTGAATCCTGTAACAAACACCCACCATAGTTCTCCATCTGCTCCAGTAACTGCACTCCGCACTCCTGCTGTCGGGGATAGTGGTTGAACATTCGCTGGATAAAGTTTCTGGGCACAAACACCTCTTTGGGGAAAACATCCAGCAGCTTGTTGTAGACAACCAGGTCTCTCTCCACGCCAAACTCTGGCATCTTCTTCAATGCGGCGTAGATAAACTCCACGTGACCCCGCCGCCTGATGTCTCTCTTGATGAAGACGTCCACCACTTTGTTAAACGTGGCCTTGGTTTTGACCTCTTTGGCCACCTGCTCAAACAGGTCGTCATGGGTGACCAAAGACTTGTCCCTCTTCTTGTCGTCCTCATTGATGAACTCGGCAGGTACGGGTCGTCTCTTGGCACATGCTGGGCTGCCGTGGAAACGTCTCAAAACCTACAATTTGTTGGCAAGGAGAAAAAAGTGAGACTTTTTTTGTAATAGGTGCTGCTTAGTAGGGCTGCACGATATCAGGAAAATACGCGATAACGTTGTTGAATATCACGATAACGATATTACTTGCAATAAATAAACAGTTTTTTTTTTTTTTAAGATGATTTGTTTTTTGGCTTTTATAATTGACAGGATAGCTTGAGACATGAAAGGGGAGCGAGGGGACGACATGCAGCAAAGGGCCGCGGGGCGGATTGGAACCCGGGCCACTGCCAGGGACTTAGCCTACATGGCACACTCTACTGGGTGAGCTAGAGGTCACCCCAAATAAACAGATATTAAAGTGTACTCAGTTCTGCATTTCGGTTGCTTTCAATATTCGGCTAAAATGCAACAAATTGCTTGTAAAATTTTTTAACAAATGAAAGGAAATCATTACCAACAATCTTTTATTTAACAAGTAACTTATAAAGTGCAGTTCTTCTACTGATATTTTCTTTCAATTAACACAAAAAAATATCAGTGTCTTTTGCGATATTTCGCAGCCTCTGCGATATGTATATTGCGCCATTTGATATTGTGATGACAATAAAATATATATACACTACCGGTCAAACATTTGGAAATTTCTATTCCACTCCATTACAGACAGAATACCAGCTGAGATCAGTTGCATTGTTTTTTTAACTAGGGCAGCAGTTTTCAGATTACATTATGTGCTTACATAAAATGCAAAAGGGTTCTCCAATGTTTTCTCAGTTAGCCTTTTAAAATGATATCAGATTAGTAAACAGAATGTGCCTTTGGAACACTGGATGAATGGTTGATGATAATGGGCAGTGTAGATATTGCATTAAAGCTCAGTCAGAGCTTTCGAGAACCCTTTTGCAATTATGTAAGCACATAATGTAATCTGAAAACTGCTGCCCTGATTAAAAAAACAATGCAACTGATCTCAGCTGATATTCTATATATATATATATATATATTGTGCAGCTCTACTGCTTAGTGGGTTGAATGTATCCAGGATTTAAAACTGACTCTCATCTAGGGCTGGTCAATATATCAATATTATATCGATATTGTGATATTAGACTAGATATCGTCTTAGATTTTGAAGAATCGTAATATCGTTACATGGTAAGTTTAGTCTTTTCCTGGTTTCAAAGGCTGCATTACAGTAAAGTGATGTCACTTTCTGAACTTACCAGACTGTTCTAGCTGTTCTATTATTTGCCTTTAACCACTTAGTCATTATATCCACATTATGATGGTTATTTATCTAAAATCTAAATGTGAAGATATTTTTGTGAAAGCACCAATTGTCAACCTTACAATATTGTCGCAACATCGACATCAAGGTATTTGGTCAAACATATTGTGATATCTGATTTTCTCCATATCGCCCAGCCCTACTCTCATCGCTCAGGAAAAGTTCATGAAATTACCAATATTTTGAGTGGAGACTAAAGTTTACCTGGGTGTTATGTAGCATGTCAGGCTGACTGGAGGAGGTTGACCGGAGCAGAGCACCATGCTGGGCAGCAGACCTGGCTGACTGGCCCACCAGTCTGAGACACTGCAGCTGGAGCAAGCAGCGGGCACACTTCATGGTCGAGCCATCACGCCGACTTTCAGGGAACAGAACTGCAGAGGAGGGACACAATGAACATTGCATGGACAGTATTGAGAAATGCTTCATTTCTTTCACAAACCTGCACTTAAGACACTCTGGTAAGACTATTTGACTTAAATAGTGACAACACAATATATTTTGTTGTGGAAGACGACTGTGATGCTGACTGAATGAGTTGAATTTTAAATGAATTGAGTTTAATGCATTTGTGTTAACCGACCTGAAGAGTGGCTCTGCTTTATTCACAGACGTTCTACAGTCAATTTCTATCGCGTAGAAATATCTGCCAAGAGGAGAGAAAACATTAAAACTGAGACATTTTTGTATGAAGTTCCACATATAAGAGGGGTTGATTAAGGCCAGGTGTCAGGTACATTATTATCAACAACTGAATACTGTAATAGATAGATAGATAGATACTTTATTGATCCCCAAGGGGAAATTCAAGGACCCAGTAGTTTAAAGACATCACACACAACATACACATACATCATAAACAGGATGAGAAAATAACAAATAACAAAACAACAAACAAATCCACATGAACAATATGGACAATAAAAGAAAAGATACTAAACAAAAAAATCCACATGAATGTACTAAGGGATGAGACGCTTGCAGTGACAGTGTAAGGTGCTCTATGGTAAGGTGCTCTATGGTAAAGTGCTCTATGGTAAGTGCTCTATGGTAAGGTGCTCTATGATAAGTGATCTATGAGAGTGTATGTAGTGCAAATAAGTCCAATAGTGCAAGGAATGTAGACATTGTAATATAAAAACTATATAGCAGTGCAAGGTTAAAGTTAAAAAAGACAGCATTACATATGGACATTATAATGGAATAAAGTAGACAGTAGGATAGGTCTACACAAATCAACAGTCAATATCAGAGGTCTGAAGTAATAGTGTTACAGCCATTGTTCAGTATTGAGTTAGACCTCAGTCCATGCTGGGGGAAGGAGGGAGGGAGGGGTTGTGCATATGGACTAATATAGCCAGTAAACAGTCTAAACACTGTAAGCAGTAAACGGTAATACGCGACTGGTGTACATTTTAAGCTCGTATAGATTTATACCCTTAACTCGATTATGTTTGAACGTTTTATTTTGGTGGAATACCCACCATTTCTGCTGACGAACGTACGAAGAAACGAGTCTCCTTCAGAAATCACCCTGTAGACGCCTCCATGATGAAAAGCCGGCAGAACCATAGGGCAGAACATCCTGGTCCTGCACACATTCGCTTCCCCCAAAACAACAGAAACATTAGCGCAAAAAATAAAATTGTTCCGCAAAATCCTTTTCTGTCCGCTGCAGTAAATTGTGTTTTTTTTTTTGTGTGTGTACATTCCTCTAAAATGTCCTGTCGTAAATATATTTTGGCGCCTGTTTTTATAATAGTTATTATGTGGCACTAAATTACCCATATGCTGTGAAGGCAAAAAAAAAAAAAAAAAAGAACACATGCGCATTAGGCTTTTTATACTAGATTTATTTAAACAAGTGTGACAAGTGAAAGCTAATGAAAGATATAATTCATATTTAAATTCGTACCCAGTCGTATTTTGGGCATATACTGTTGAAGATTTGGGGTCGTCAATGATAGGTATAATGCACACA
Organism: Sander lucioperca; assembly: GCF_008315115.2. NCBI lineage: Eukaryota > Metazoa > Chordata > Actinopteri > Perciformes > Percidae > Sander > Sander lucioperca. The sequence goes on along the minus strand of NC_050189.1, from coordinate 30,888,776 downwards.
CTACACAACCCTGTCGCCTGGTGGCGACAAACTTCCAAACAAACGCAGTCTCAGCTTGTGTTTGACAGGCGCTGAGGTGTAGCCTGGAAAAGTTGGGTTGCTAGTTTCATACTGCATTCTTCTGGTACACTACTAGATAGTCGTTGCTGTGTCACACACTGAGACTGGAGACAGTAACTGTTGGAGAGAGTTCATTCATGCAACTTTAATGCAACTTTTGACATTCATAATCATAACTCATCATCATCACGCGTGGTCTTCCGCGAATAGTGTCAAGCTAGCCATGACGAGGTACAGAACTTCCGCAGGACACTTTCAATCTTTCAACTAGCGATGTGTTTTTTGTTTTTATTTCGTTATCTCATTAACTTTTATCGCCATAACTACTATTATTTAATATTCACGTGATTTATTATTTCATTTTTAATAAATTGTATTTTTAATAAACAATAGCGCTCAATGTACAGGAAAACTGCCCACGTTTCCGGTTTTCTTGTTGCTAAACCTGGCATTTTGACACAAGTCCCCTGAGTGTGACTTCTGACACTCCTCTCATAGCATGGAAAACACACCTCAGTCCACTGAGTCCAGGCTCTACCTCTAGACAAACTGCCCACAACTTCAACTTCGGATTATGGATTCCTCTACAAACAGTTTGGGTGAGTGAAGCAACGAAAAACGTATTTTGTGTGTCCGTGTAGTGATTTTTTTTTTTTCTGACAACAGCATTGTGGAAACTTGACTGTGTTCGGATATGCAGCTCACATGGTTATAGAAAAGGAACACTGTAACGTTATGCCATAAATACAAAGAAATTTGGCAATAATTGTTGTTTTGCTTTTCGGCAACATGACTTTCAGCATTTTTACCAAACTGTGAAAATGTCAGGCTCGTTCGGCTGTATCTTTCTCAAAGCAGCTTTTAATTTAATATGTAGCTAAGTTAACGTTTTACAGTTCTTGCTTTCTGGCGCATTAGTAGGCTGTATTTTGGCTGAAGAGAATATAGTGGGGAAAACAGGCGGGCTCCTACAAAATGTTAACAATTAAGCAAGTTTATGGTGGTTGAGGCTTGAATTCTTGGACTAGTTACACCAAATTAAACAGGCCTAATGGCGCTTGGAAGTTTGTCACTGTTTATTCAGCTACCTGTTGTACCTATTTACCGTCAAGCAACGCCCTTTAACCTTTTCATTTTTCAAATAGTGATGTGTTGCAAAATGACAACAGCACTTGTGTAACCGTGTAGGTGTGTACGACCCTGGCTGCCGCCGCATATCCTCAAGTGTTGCTAAGCAGCTGCTGCAGTTACTTTTTCTGCTGCTAGTTTCGGTTTTAGCGCGTGATGGTTTAGCCTTGTATTCCACCAGCTGTCTTTATTTTGGCACGCGGGGTCAAGTCAGATTTGAGGCGTGACTGTAGCCTAACTCCTTATTTTCTGTATTTCTTCATCTGTCTCGCGCTGTTGTGACCATGGACTGTATACAGAAGGGTTGTAACTAATGGCACCAGAGTTAGTTAACCTTACGAAACAAGTAGTATTGTTTAAATGAAGGTTTTTTTGTAAATGAGGATTTGCTAATAGTTACATGATGGTCCTCCTGGCTGTGTGTTCTCAGCAGCTACATTAACAGACCACCTGCAGAACTGTCAGGGGATCAGAGAGCTCTGCTGTCTGGGTAAATATACAAAAAAGTTCATGGTGTAGGTCCTACACCATGAACTTGGCTATATATAATGTTTTGCACTGTATGTGATCTTTTACACAAACGGCTGACTCCTAAATTTTATTGAAAAATTAGTACATTACGACATTTTGCTCTCCAAATCAAGTTGACTTTTTGCAAGAAAGCAACAATCTCGAGTGCTTCAAAAGCTCTGCCCCCACAATGCTGACTGTTTAACAGGAGCTGTAACACTGTTGCACATTGCTGCTTTTGTTGCACATCTGTAGGCCCTGCTGGCTATGTGCTGATGTTGTGTTTACTTGTCTTGTAAATTGGTGGGGCGGCAAGGCACTGGGGAACAGTAAATATCACATGAGGACGCTCGCCAGCATCTGTGGGCTAAGCTGCTGTGGCTCAGTGCTGGAGGGAACTGTGAAAGTGTAAAATACAGAGGTTGCCACTCGTCTCAATGACGTCTCTGTCGTTAATAGTAATTATCTTGTACTAATGCTTCATGATTGAACAGCTTTGAAAAGCTATAATGTGGGTGTATTGATCCTGTACAGCCCTGTTATACCGCAGCTCCTTCCCGTGTCTCACTGTCAGCTGACAGCATGGCTTGCACCATATCATGATCAGATGATTATAACAACTTACTGTTGTAGTTAGTGATGCACTGATAACAAGACAGTCTTCTCCACCCATAATGTCCAATACATATGTCTGGTATGCAGAGTTTTTTTTTAAAGACTGTGTTTCACTGTTATTGTATTATTACATCACACTAAACTCTTCACACATAATGGACTAATGTCTCACTTTGTTAGTTTTTAATCACAGCTTGGAATCATTCATTTTGGACAACAGGATTTTGCAAAATGAGCATATACTGTGTACACGTACAAAATGGTAGAGTACCACCAATGATAAAAAATAATTTCCCAACACCCATGTATGTTTATGCTTTGTAAAGCTAATATCAGCAGATACTCTGGTACCACTATGTTTGTATGCTGGTACGTCGTTAGTTGTAGTGGATGCACAGGCAGAAATATATATTTGATTTAATAAATATAACTAGGCCTCTCATCAACCAATTATGATGACTGAGAAATTGTGACAGCATATTTAGGTCTCTGGACAGTCCATGGTGGCCTGTATTAGACATAAATATAGTAAGAGCGTGAGGGGGAAAAGCGCATATAAATGAACTGTGAACTTCGACAGGTGTAAAATTGCAATGTGGTAACAAAGCACACCTGTCATCTGCTGTGCATTTAATTAGTGTTCAACCAATATGGGTTTTTTAATGACCGATGCGATATTTAGACGGCAGGGCTGCCGATGGCTGATATATAATGTCGATATCATGTTGTTGTTTTTTTGCAACTGATGAAATGCAAAAATTTAAAGATAACAACAACAATATAAAATATTTATTTAAAGGTATGTAAGTGATGTAAATCCAATACGCTTTTTTTGTCAAATTCAGCGAATATCTCCTCACGTTCACCTAGCTTCCTATTTTCTGTGTGCGCTGAAAGAAAATGTGTAGGTGTTCCTACACAGCTCTGGCTGTGTAAATGGAAAACAAACAGAAAGGAGCGCACGAGCAACAAAACACAATTGCAGCCAATCAGCAACAGGCGGCGACAGTTGATGGTCGGCCCCTAAAAGGCTTCACGGTTAAACTTGCTTACCGTCCCACAACCATCACTACGGAAGAGGATTAGGGCCACATGTGAAAAATGTATCTGAGTTCTGAGTTTGAAGTCAGAATTTTGAGAAAAAAGTCAGAATTCTGACTGTTTTCTCAGAATTCTGACTTTAATCTCAGAATTTTATTCTCAGAATTCTGAGATTAAAGTCAGAATTCTGACTTTTTTCTCAGAATATATACAGAATAATACTGAACTCAATATAATTTCACATGTGGCCATAATCCTCTTCCGTACATCCCAAATGACAAATCTACTAAATGTTTTACGCGTTGGGAGACGGCTGGGGATGTCCATAGAAAAGTTTTCGAGCCCTGTAAGATAGTTTAGCTGGTTGAAGGCTTGCTACTGTGACGCTGACGTCTGCCCGGTGGAATAGAGAAATTGACACAAGGTTGAGCGCTAACTTAGTTCTACAGCAGCCACATTGACAAGGCTACCTGCAGATGTGTCTGCAGACATTTTTTCTTTTTTTTTTTTTAAATCTGTACACCCACATACATAAATACACTGCCTAGTTCCCATAATTGTTCCCATATTTAGCAATTCTTCAGAGTATAGTTTTTCTACAGTTAGTATACAAGAAACCAGTGTATGGTTAACCAACAGGAAATGATGCAATATACAGTATGTGCCAGATGATAAATAAAACTATAACTTTGGAGTGTCACTGCCAATTAAACTCCACTGAGAGTTGAATGTTGAATGTTTTTTTCTATACATTAAATACTTTATTGTCTGTTAAATTGTGTCGTATTTTTGTTTCACCACCATCTGCAGTTCATCAGAATCTTTTGCAGCTGTGAGTAGCTTCTCCGTGTCTTTTGTGCATTGCATTGTGGGACAATAGTGTCCATCAACTCAAAAATCAAGGGATTTGGTACGTCTTCCTGTCTCGTTTGACTGTTGTAGCTGACAGTAATGAGAACTAAAACCAAGTAAAAAAAGAGCCAAGTTGTAATAAAGCAGAATTATCCTTACATTTTCCATTTTTCAGTGTGAATAACAAACATTTGGGACACAGTGCAAGTTGTGCAGAGATCAAGAGGAAGTTGCATTAGCAGATGGCAGATATTTCAGGGTCCCCCCCCCAACTCCCCACAGAATGTTGTAATACTACTTCATTTCAGAGGAAATTTTTTTTTAGATTCTGGAGGTAGACAGTTTGTGTGTGTTAGGGCTTAGAGCCTTCTTGGTGGTGACAGAAACGTGTTATGGTTAGATAAAATAAGATAAGACTTTATTAATCCCACACTGGGGAAATTCTTGTGCTACAGCAGCTCACAAGAAAAAAATTTACACACATCAGAATAAAACAAATACACATTAAGTAGACATAAGAGAACAAATATACATAAAGTATAAGAAATAGAATTAGTTATTATAATAATAATAATAATAATAATAGTAATAAAACAAACATATTTACACAGTAAACACCCTTATATAAACAGACAGTATATAAACAGATATACAGATGACTAGAAATGACATATTGCACAGTTGAAGGTAACGGAGAGTAATAAATGAATAAATATGCATAGTGCAGAGTATTGTCCAGTGATGGCTCATATTGCAGAAACAGCTAGCAGTGCTACATTATGATGTTGCATTAAAGAGTCTGACTGCTGCTGGAATGAAGGACCTAGGCTAGTTTGTCTTTGATCAGTTAAGTTCCTGATTTGAAGCAAAATTCGACTAATTTTGACACCTTTACTGAAAACCAATATGTTCTTTGTTGAATGCAAAGGGGGCTTTGTGGAAAAACATTTCTCAAAGAAAGGTATTGACGAAAATATTCGTTTCAGTTACGTATCAGTACTGAAACCGATACCCGGCCCTCGTCTCTTTGTACGAAGTTCCACTTGAGCTGCCACCAGACATATAAATCAGAAAGAAAGAAAACCAACTCATCGTGACATAAGCTTAGTCCCCAAACATGAATGCGTTCTACTTATTAAATCAGTATCTATAAATCTCATTGCTCATCACCCAGTGAGCTCATTGCGCTGCAGAGATTTATGCTCCCTCAGCAGTCAACAGACCAGCTCACGGTTTTGTTATCGGTATGCAGAGCAAGCATGGTCTTGCACAATGTTTGTGTCTGCCTCAGCCAGATATGACAGTCAAACGTGCGACAGTATGTTGACCCGCTGCCGGCGCTGTGAGCTCACACATGTAGCATCTCCTCTGGCTGTGTGCCAGTTCTTTTGAGAGGCTTTTGTCTCTCTCTTCTGAAGAATTGAATTAAGAAGCTTGACTGCTGTTAGTGATGAAATGTTTAGTACAGCTAAAACAGGGGTTTGGCAAGAAATGAGAATGGATTGTTTGGGGAGTTGACGTATTACCGAAACCTTTTACTTAAAGTAAAGTAGGATTGTAAAAATCCAGGACTCCAGGAAAAAATTTGAACATCGACAACAGCGGGAGGGGAGGACGCTATGAAATGTGTGTGCCTGAGCAGTGATTGACAGAGTGTTAGACACCCCCCACCCCCCCACCCCCCCCCCCCCAGCCCTGATTGGTGCATCTGAACAGGGAGCGGTGGATTTTTGCAAATTGTACTACAGGCTGTATGTGGTGCCAGAGGAGCCGGATTCTTTTTTAAATGATCTGCTTCATGTAGTTCTACTGGAACATAGGGTCAGTTTCAGCAAATATGACAGAAAGTTAGTTTTATAAGTCTTACCTACTGCACCTTTTAAAGGAACCATGGCCTGTTTGGAAGGCCCCAGTGGAAAATAACGTTGTGCTGTCTTGCCTTCATTCACTTTATTTGATGTTAAATGTTTACTGAATGCAATAATAACCATGCTGATGGGCTGGATGATATGGAGAGAATCAAATATCACAATATTTCTGACCAAATACATTGATATTGCGACGTTATTGTAGGGTTGACAATTGGTGCTTTCACAAAATATTAACACAATGAGATTTGTGACAAATAATCATCAGTAATGTGGATATAATGAATAAGTGGGTAATGGCAAATAATAGAACTGCGAGAACAGTCAGTAAAGTAAATGACATCACTTTACTGTAATGCAGCCTGTAAAACCAGGAAAAGACAACACTTGTGTTATGTTATGATATTACAATATCCACAATCTAAGACGATATCTAGTCTCATATCACGATATCGATTTATATTGATATATTGCCCAGCAACACAACACAACGCAAAAAGTGCAGTTACAGTGCAGCGGGGGGAGAAGAGAAAGTGTTTCTCGGATATGATGCTGCTCTCTGTTTTACTTCTCACAGGCGACCTCAGATACTAACGCAGGGGCGTACAGGATGTTGAGGTGTCGAAATCAAAGAAGTGAGCACAAAGCAGCGAGCGGTGTGCTCTGGGACAAACGGCGTCTGTAGGTGGTTGGCTTCATTACGGAGAACCTGTGTGAGAGGTAGAGCGAGTGAGTGGGTGGACATTGTGAGAATAAGTTCCATGTGATCGTCACACAACTGCCACGGTAGATACGTCTGCTTTTTGAAGATGCTGATATTAATCTCACATGAGTTGCAAAACAAAAACAAGAAAACAAAAGCGGCGTTCCAAACAGAAACAGATTTACTGTAAACCAGGCTAATTATATCTGCTGCTTCCACTCTACTTCTGGCTCTAATCAGGCTGGACAAAAAGGGGAGTTTTTCAGCAACCAGTTGGACAAGAAACACTGTGTAGCTGCACAGAGACTCGACAAAAGACTCCGATCAGCCCAAGAGTGTGTGGCTGTGCAGCTGTCAGGCAGCCAACCGCCCACAAGACCTGCAATGACCCCGGGCCTTTCAGAACAGTGCAAATCAAATAGAGGATTTGTATTCCTGGCTTTGGAATCCAATTCTCCGGGATCATTGGATACTTGTGGTTTTTCATATGAGTACCAACAAACTCTGAGAGGCCTCACTCACTTGCCACAAAACATGTTTTTTTGATTCATTTTCCTTCATAACTTGAACCATGAATTCACAATTTGCCACAAAATTATTGTAATTTAATTCAATTTCACTTGGAAGTTAGTTTGAAGAATCTGTATGTAGAAGACCAAACTAATTTACGGTAGGTGACTGGGTTGCTTAAAGCCCCTGATAACATGCTTTCATATCCTATTTTAATGGCCAAAACATTCCAAACATGAAAGAGTGAAGAAGACGAAATAAGAGTCCCTTATCTGCCATGGTTGATATGACATGCATGCATTGTTTCCTGTCCCTTTTTCTGCATGCTGGTACTTTTTGGGCAGGAATGTAAAGGCGCTGACACACCAACCCGATTATCGGCCGTCGGACAGTCTGGCAAGGTCGGTGACTTGAGTCTGTTCGGTGCGTTCCGTGCCGTCATCAGTCGGAGGAGCCGTTGGCGTTCATTCAACAAGTTAAATCGGCCAGTGGGCAGTCGGACTCAATGACCAATCTGATTGGTGGAGTGCTAGACAGCATGCTCTGTGTTTACCAGGTCTGGAGAGATGTTCCGTCATTTACGGTTTTCATTTTTTGGGCGACAATACAGATTAGCGCCGCCTGCTGTTATGGAGACATATTACGTCTCGTGCACGCGCAGAACGTACGCTCAAGTTGGCGTCGCTTTGGTGTGTTCCGAGGCACTTTTTTGACCCACTCTGGTTTTGCTGACCAAAAATGCTCAAAAAGTGTGGCATAATGTGCATTTCTCGTAGTAATTTTGACGTAGTAGAGTTAAATGATGAAGTTTGAATATTAACCAAAATCCCAGTGCGGTTGCTGTGAATTTAATGTGGATCAAATCCCTGCTTCCCATGAGCTGTTGCCAAACAACTATGAGTCACCCACAGTCTTGGCTTGTAACTGAAAAAAGGAAAACAGGAAAACCAGAAGCTCAAAGTAGAGCGGGAAAGTGTGTGTGTGTGTGTGTGTGTGTGTGTGTGTGTGTGTGTGTGTGTGTGTGCATAGGCGTAGTTTACAGGGGGGATGGGGGGGTTACAGCCCCCCCAATGATCAACACTGCCCCCCCTCCCCAAAAAAAAATTTCTTCACATAAATAAAGACATTTGCACCATAACTTGATGCAGAAAAGGCACAAATTGTTGCAGAAAAATTCACCAGAATGCAGAAAATTTCAGTTTTGCTCAAAAGTGGAGATCTCAATACCCCCCCCTCCCCCCTTACTTTTGATCTTGTGCTTCCAAATTAGAATGTTCTTGGTGCACCAGTTTCTCTCATACGAGGACATTTACTTCTTCCTGTTTAAAGACAGTACAGGTTAAGCATGAATGTGTTTAAGGCCAGTGGTTAAACTGGTGATCTAGGGTGTTAAAGGTCTGGTGACAATTTTCCGTGCTTCATTAAAAATGTTTTCCATCAGGTGTGACGACATAAACATTTAGTTCAGAGTAGGGCTTCACGATTAATAAATAAAATATGCGATAACGTTGTTGAATATTGCAATAACGTTATTTCTTGCGCTAAACAAACAGATATTAAAGTGTACTCAGTTCTGCTGCTTTCAGTATTCTGCTAAAATACATTCAGATTGCTTGTTGAATTTAAAACAAATTAAAGGAAATCATTTCCAACATTCTTTTATTGAACTAATTGAACATTACATTGAATATAAAAGGCACCACTAAAAAAAAAAAAAAAGAATGACCGTTACATTTTAAAGTGCAGTTTTTTCACTGACATTTTCTTTCAACTAACACCAAAAAATGTCTGAGTGTCTTTTGCGAGATGGCGCAGCCTTTCGACATGTGTTTATTGCGCCAGTTGATATCGCGATGACGGTAAAAAAAACGATATATTGTGCAGCCCTAGTTCAGAGTGTTTAGGTGTTGTTAGACTTATAGCAGCGCACAGCAACACAGTCTGAAAGGAGGTTAGTAAGCAGCCAGAGTCATATTTATAGTTTGCTGTATATTAAAAGGACTGTCACTCACGGTGACTGTCCTGACGTGCACTTTGAAAAGACGAGACATCCTCGATAACGAGGAGACCCATCCTATTTTAATTTGGACATCAGAGTGTTCAAAAACTTTTATTGTGTTCTTATGTTTAACCTTCACATTACCACTGCCACTACCAGTAAAATAAGACTATAAAACACTCTATTCATCTAGTCCATGTATAAAACCAGCAGACTAAGTATAGGATCCCACTGCCAAAAACAGATCCTGTGAAGAAGCTCTCTTGCAGCAGCAGTGGGTGTGGTGCCACCATACTGCCAGTCATGGCCTCGCCATAAATACTATAAATAAATACTTTTAAAAGCTAGAGCCTCCTTTCTATGTTATATCAGTTTTGAATCAAGAATCAATTCTGAATCTAATCATAACACCAAGAATTGCAATCGCAATCAAATTGTGAGATTTTCCAAACATTCCCACATGAATTACACATAGTGCTGGGTATTGTTAAAAGATTTTCGATCCTGGTACCAATACCAATACCGTGAATTCGATACTGGTTCCTAAACGACTTTTTTGACACCAGTTTTATATTTAAAAAAAAGAAATTACAACATTACATACAAATCTTTTTATATATTTTTCAGCTCCTACTACGTGAGCCCCGTCTCTGTGTAACGTAGAGTTTTTCCTGCGTGTCTCTACGACAAGTAACGTTATACAGCCAATCACATTATTAGATCTTGGTGGAAGCATGCTGCGTGGTCATTGGCTCACTGACGCTGATGAGTTTGACTCCTTAGGTATTGAAACTGGGTATTGAATGACAAGGCATTTTTCGATACTTAATACTTTAGAGCCAATTCGGTTGGTGCCTAAAAAGTGTTGTATTCGGTACCCAGCCCTATACCCTTATGGAGCTTATGGAGAAAATCAAATATCACAATATTTTTGACCAAATACATCAATGTCGATATTGCGGCGATTTTGTTGACTATTGGTGCTTTCACAAAATATTAACACAATGAGAGTATTGATATATCGATGATATTATATCGATATATTGGCCAGCCCACACAACTAGAAACATGTCTGATATGCGATGTGTTACTAAGATGCCAATTTGCTTTGGACCTCACTTGTATTCCTGAAGAGCCACATTTATCAGCAGTGTGGTATTTATATGTGCATGCAGGAGTTGCAGATGGACCCAAGCTGGTTAGGGCCGGTTAATAGTTTTTTTTTTCTTCCCCTGAGGTCAAATTCAGCAATAAACAGTGCCTTTGGAGGGGAAACTCCAACTTCCTGTTTGGTGTACCACCTTCCTGTCGAGAATTGGCCAGATGTAGACAGTGTGATGTCGTGTCGAGATTTCTAGCAGAGTGACAATGATCCAGTAATGTTACGTGTCAGCCTAAGTTTCCGTTGTCTGGTAATTACCGGTCATTTAACGGAAAAAAATGATGAGAACCGAAAATTGTAATTGTCTGTGGACATAATGACCGGTGGAGATAATTCTCTCTGCACAATTTGAATTGTGTTAAAATAGGCTACAGGGATTTTCATATCTTTCGTTCTTCCGTGTTTCATTTAAAAATTTTTTAAAAAGACTGTAGACTGTAGCGTATCTGATAAAGGAACAAAATACGTCACACTTAGGGTTGGGTACCGAGACCCGGTGCTAATATGGCACTGGTGGCTTAACAACTGCTATCTACCGGTCCGGTAGAAGAGGCACCGAAACCCGCGTTGCTATTTTGGTGCCTCTTATATGCTTGCGCTGCACTCTGGTGCTCCGAAACGGACATCATAGAGGCAACAGAAACATCACTGCATGTGACGCTAGTTAAAGTGCTCATATTATGCTTTTTGGCTTTTTGGCTTTCCTTTTATTGTGTTATATATCTTTTTTGTGCATGTAATAGGCTTCCAAAGTGAAAAAGCCCAAAGTTCACCCCAAAGGGACTTACCATCTCCAACAGAAAACACTGTTCACCAACTGCTCCAAACAGCTCTATTGTAGTCCAGCCTTTACTTACAGAGACAAACGTGGTCACTTTGTAACACACGTTATAATGCTCGCCTAGCTGCTAGTGTGGCACGCCCTCATACTCTGCTTCTGACTGGCTAGTAGTCCTTACTTAGGTACTGCCTTGTGGTGCATTCAAAGGTATTGTAAAATACCCTTTTCCCATCTAGAAGTTGTTTTTGTCGTTTACCAGCAATTTACTGGTGAAATAAGCTATTGTTATAAGTTGTTGTCATTACATTTTTAATAAATCATTTAATTTTGACCATGTGGCCTTAGCAAAGAACAAGCTGTTGTTAAATGTTGTTGACTGTCGTTTTGTGAAAAAAAAAAAAAAAATAGATAGTTTTAAATCTTTCTAAAAGTGTCGGTTCAGGCACCGGCACCACTTTGAAAGTATCGTTTTAGCACCGGTATCGGAAATAATCCAAACGATCCCCAACCGTAGTCACACTCTGATTTGATGCAGTAGTCTATCGTAAGTTTACAAACTACGAAACGGTCACAAGCAAGCGGGAATTTCAAAGCCCAAGCCATGGCGAAACAGGGAAATATTGTGAATTACTTTATGAAACCAAGCAGCGGCCGGTCTAACGTAAATGAAGCCAGGAAATTGCCAGCGAGGATGAGTCGGTACCAGCTACAAAATATCTGACCGGAACTTTTCCCATTTGACAGGTAAAATGCAACCTCACAGGTCACATGACTGGCACCAATTTGTTTCCAGTGGAAGAGCGTGGGCTTCTTGATATGTCTGCCATTTTTGGACCAGTTTCTCCACACACCGATCTGAAATCTATTTGCAGCTTTTCATATCTGTAATAGGGGTGCATGATATATCGACTCAATATCGTTATCGCGATATCACGTTGCGCAATATTATATCGAAAGTGTTGCGATAAGTATGCAATATTTTGTATATATAGTGGAGCGCTGCGTTCCGTCCGTTGGCTGTGTGGCTTAGTTGTGTTTGATTTAGAGCCCGCTTGAAACGCTATAATGATCATGTTTCATTGGCCAGTTACCGTGCCACTTGCACGTTAGTACACGTCAGTGCACGGGTCCACTATGTGATAAACCCTATGGAGCGTACCACGTGTGTGCATATATCAACAGAGTGACAGTGTAAGTGAAGAAATAGATAGAGACAACAAAACAGAACAAATCAGAGAAGCGAAAGAAAAGTTGTGTCCTGTTCTCTTTATTTATATATTTTATACTGTCCAACCAGTAGAACATGTCCTGTTCTCTTTATTTATTTATTTATTTATTTTATACTGTCCAACCAGTAGAACATGTCCTGTTCTCTTTATTTATTTATTTTATACTGTCCAACCAGTAGAACATGTCCTGTTCTGTAGACATGGTCATTATTTATTTATTCATGTTGGACCAGTCCAATATGACCGTCAGTTAAAATAAACCTTGTGTTGTAAGAAAACTTGTTTTATTTGTTATGAATCCATTTTGATGCGTTTTCCCATAACTTTTGTATTTTTACATATGTTTAAAAATATAGACATTAATATTGATATCACAATATTCATAATCGATATCGCAATATCACATTTTGTCAATATCGTGCAACCCTAATCTGTAATCACTGACAAAGCAAGACAGGACCAAGCCCACTCCACTCTCAAATTTCTTATACTTTAATTTACAAAGTTACTCTTGATCTAAAGCAGTGTTCATGTTGGCACCTGATTTTGATTCAGCCTCTTGACGAAAAAAGGCATATTAGTTGTAGTTAGTTTGTTTAAGGCAACACAAATGCCATACATTTTAGTTGACTTTTCAGTTATTTTAGTCAAATTTTTCTAAGCGTTTTGAGGCTAAGGCTTTCCCCCATAGACAGTATATAATGGACCACCAGATCCTGTTGCTCTGGACGGAGACCAGTGAAGGATATTAGAAGCACTTTTCTGGTGAGTGCTGAGCGTTACTGAGCAGCCTCCAACTGAGAGAGATGACGTAAATGTGACGTGAGCAACCTGTCTGAAAGTTGTAAGTCTTCTGGTAGCTGTGCCAAGAGAAATCTCAATCATTCCCAATCTTGCAGAGACGGAGAGCGTAGGTATATGCAAGGAGATAACATAGGCACAGGCTAATTATTGATCACTAAAATGCTAGTTAACATTAGTAATTCAACTTAAACAGCTAATGTAAGTCCAAACTGCCTGCGAGCTTCTCCTGTACTATACGGTAATTCCTCTACTATGCGACAGTAAGTTGTGTGGTTATGACACAAGCCTATTTTTACAAAAACGTCTGCTACGGAGCCATAACGTGAGATACAAGGTAATGGAGCCTTTTATACATTGTCGTATTTCTTTAGAAATAAACAATGGGCAAATAAAGTCTTTAAACTCTTCAGATGTAAAGTTATTCTCTGTCAAAGTGACGTCAAAATGAATGGCAGTCAATGGGATGCTAACGTCGGGTGATCGTTTGGTAGCATCAAAATGGCGCCATTAAGAGGTACGAGTTTTGAAGCGAAGCTTACCCCTTTGATTGCCCCGATTTTTGTTATATACAGTCACCATGGTTACGGGAGTTGAAGTAATTTGTTAATTATTCCATTCATCAGTGTATCACATTATCATTTAGTTGTCTTGCCGTCGACCATGCAACTTTTGGTTTTTCTGGGTCAAAGTTTCAAATTAAAACTTATTTTTTCAACGTGTTGGTCGTCTTTTTCGACACTTTAGTCACTTTACCGAAATTTTTATAACATTTTTCAATGTTTTTGAAGCTTTTCCCACTGTTTTTGTCACTTTTTCCCCAAGTTTTTGTCACTTTTTTCAACGTTCTTTTATAAAAAAAATTTCAACTGCTATAAAATTGAATGAAACACCCACATTTAATGAAAGTAGTGAACTGATCATTTATTTGACTTGTGAAGAGCATTGTTTTGGAACCGTCCACATACATTTTTTTTGTTAGTTTATTAGTTTGTTTGAAAGAAACCCAAATTTCTGATGTAGAAACTTTTTTAGAATGGGTCAAATTTGACCCGAGGACAACAGGAGGGTTAATATTTGTTGACGAAAAATGTAATAGCTTTTCAGGGTTTCCCCCAGGAAAGTTGTAAAGCCCGGTGGCGATGGCCCAGCTGGGGCCAGTCACAGACTGACGGCAGCATTAATGTAGAGCCCAATAGTTTATGTGATAACAGAATCATTGAAGTAATCATGAAATTGAGAATTTATAAAGCCCTAGATTAGGTCAGTGCTAAAAGAAAAAAAGTTTCCAACCGACTGTAACTGTAGTTTAAAAAGCATCTTAAAAGTACATTATAAAACAATTCCCAGTGGCTTAGGCCTGGTGGGGGGCAACTTAGGCCTGGTGGGCCACCGGGCTTGCAATACACCAGGGGAAAAATTTGCTCTTAGATTTTAAAACCTCCAAATTCAGGGAAACACACACTTGTTCTCACTGAGCCTCACTATTACTGTCCTTATCTAAAATGTGACACTGGTATTTTTATTTAGAACTGCAAACAAGCACTTGTGTCACCGGTGTCCGGTTATACTGTCTCCGGTTACTGGACATTAATTCTCCTCCCAGGGTCCATTATGATCAAACGAGGTCATCCTGTCGGGATCATGAATGTGCTTAGTGAACTTCAGGACAGGCTGTCTATTAGATTACGAGATATTGTGTCTGAACGGATGATCTTTCTTCCCGAGGGTGGCCTGAGAGGAGAGGTCATGAAGAGTCCAATGGAAAGGGTTCATACCAGGTGTTTAAATGTGATGGCAACCTGTCTTGTAGGTTTTGCTTACTATACTACATTCCGACTATACTATTCCTTCCAGCTCAAGTTCTCTATAATATACCCATGATGTTCCTGAGGGCCATAAAACCTCTGTAGTGTATGGTGGCTTGTGACTACATATTTTTATTAATTTGTTTAAAAAAATCTTAACTCAAGGTCCAGCTGCTAGTTTTTTCCATTGTTTTTAATCACATCTCAGTCTCCCTAAGCAAATAGAGTTGGCTCAGTTGTCATGAATTAGCTTAATATAGGGCTGGGCAATATATCTATATAGATAGGGCTGGGCAATGTATCGATATTATATCAATATTGTGATATGAAACTAGAAATGATCTTAGATTTTGGATATCGTAATATGGCATAAGTGATGCAATTTTCTGAACTTACCAGACTGTTCTAGCTGTTATTATTTGCCTTTACCCCTTTAGTTATTATATCCACATTACTGATGATTATTTATCTAAAATGTCATTGTTAAAATATGTTGTGTGTGGGTGTGTGTATATATATATATATATATATATATATATATATATATATATATATAGTGTGTGGGTGTGTATATATATACACACCCACACACAACATATTTTAACAATGACCTATATATATATATATATATATATATATATATATATATATATATATATATATATATAAATCTATCAAGTTGGAATGCACAACATGGATTCCACAGCTTTCGTGGTTAGTATCCTTCCTTTAGTTCCTGCCTGCATTATGTTGTACAATAGTACACGTTTACACCCCCAGTAACTGTTAATTACCTTCTTGGCCAGTCTCCAGCATTCAGTGTTACGTATCTTTTATCAGGCTGGGTGTGTGTGACAGATAGAAGCTAAATAATCAGACTCTGTGTTGTGTGATCATTGCAAAACTTCAACGGTCCATAACCTCGCAGCCAGCTGGGGAGAGTTAAGCCTCAAAGCTTGGTTTCTGTCCAGGCTGTAGTAGTGAGCTGACATGCATGTGTG
Organism: Sander lucioperca; assembly: GCF_008315115.2. Taxonomy (NCBI): domain Eukaryota; kingdom Metazoa; phylum Chordata; class Actinopteri; order Perciformes; family Percidae; genus Sander; species Sander lucioperca. The sequence continues at coordinate 30,872,708 of NC_050189.1, read as the reverse complement.
TATGATGAAGCTGCAGCTCATGAGAACTTCACAGCAAAGGAGACGACGGTTAGACTGATATATGATCTGTTTTGAGGAAGCTTGAATTGGCTTATATCCTTCAGAGCCTTTCAGAACCTGCCAACATTATGGGAAATACATTTTATTTCCAAGAGTTAGATGATAAGGTTGATATTAATCTCATGTGTTTTACAAAGCAGAACATTTTAGAATATATAGTACATCATTTTGGTAGTGTAGTACAGTTCAGTACGCCGTTTAAACGTCAGTGTCAATAATCAATAAAGATGCCCCACCCAACGTAGGAGGCCGTCAGAATGGAGCACAACGAGAGAAGACGACACCAACTGCAAAACAGCTCCTGACCTGCTCTCTAGTGCCAGTGTGTCCTTCAGGACCATAGACTGCATATAAAGATGGACGACTCGTCTCCACTTCTTCCCACTGTACAAAAGTGAAGCCCGAAATATCACGGATACGGGCGCTGCCATCTTGTTATTTTGGAGCCAGAGTCTGCGCAGTAGTGATCGAGCGTTGGAGCCGCCTGACCAATCGCGAGTCAATCACAGCTGTCAATCATGACGTTTCACCCCGTTGTTGTAGCATGAAATAACTAATGTACAGACTATTGGCATAGCTATCATCAGCTTCTATTCAGAAATATCAAATAAAGACAGCAAAATCACCATGCAGGTCAAACCTTCATAAAGACACCACCCCACCACAACCAAATTTTGAATTCTCAATGGCTGCAACCCAACATGAGCCAAATCCAAAGTGTCTGCTTACACTACAGCTTTAGAGTAATGTGCCCATCCATCACTGCCTGAGTGTTGGAGTTAATGGGCTTCATCTGGGTTTGAAAAGGGAAACTTGTTTTTTTGCTAATGATGTTGGGTCTTTGATGCTCCTCGTGGTCTGATGAAGGCTCTTTTTTCCCCCTCACGCAGTGGGAAAGAGCTTTTGGCACATGTTTCTGCTTTCCTCAGCCTTTTCCGTCCACATTGTAAGCAACAGCCTCACAAAAAGAGGGTTGGAATGTTGTAATTGTTTATCATCAGGTAGTGTTTAGAGACAAGGGTTTAGGGTGGCTATTAAAGCTCCAGCCACTTTCTGGTAAAGTCTGCACAGGCAGGATGGCCCAGTGTGGGGCAACTGGAGCCTTCCACAAGATCATCTGCTACCAAAGTATGTTTGTGTCTCGCCCATAAGTCTAAAGACACACCAGCTTGCACAATTACATTCCTGTAAATACTATGTTAGTCTGTATCGACGACGATTCATTTAGGGGATTGCCGCTGGAAGATCCGCCAGATGTCCATCACCTTCCTCTTTCTTTGTGTTGGCGTTCTAACCTCCGGTGGAGGACTATGGTTAACTGCTCCTCAGATCTCTGCAGGGTAAATCCAGACAGCTAGCTAGACTATCTGTCCAATCTGAGTTTTCTCTCGCACAACTAAAACAACTTTTGAACGTACACATGTTCCACCAAAACAAGTTCCTTCCCGAGGCTATTTTGCAGCGGCACCGTGGCTCATCCAGCGGTCAGCACCGCCCAAGACGGTTGTGATTGGTTTAAAGAAATGCCAATACACCAGAGCATGTTTTTCTCCCATTCCGGAATGCTGTGTGGACTAGCTAGTAGTGGTGGGAATCACCAGAGGCCCTACAATACAATATTTTCACAATACTTATGTCACGATACCATGTCATAGCGATTTTAATTATGTTGCAATATTCTTCAATATATTGCAATTTATCACCTGTTTTCCAACTTCAAATTATGTCCCCAAAGGAAAACTTTGTCAACATCTGTTTTATCTAAAAAAAAAACATTTCTCTGTTTGTTCATATTACCATGTAGTATTTCAGTACTAAAAAGTTATTTTTTCTCATATGCAATTTCTATAATAAAAGATCCATTCTTGGCGTCCATGTATCGAAAATATGGCGATACTTTGCTGTATCGATTCCCCCCCCCCCCCCCCACCTCTACTAGCTAGACCTTCCTCCGCAGCGCTGTGGAGGAAGGTCTGGCAATGCAAGACTAATACTATGTGTGTAAACCTTTTCTCCATGTTTAACTGTGGTCTTCAATGATATAGATAACAATAGGCTAATAGGTGACAGTTTACAACAAGGGATGCAACATTTGAGTAGTTACCAGGGAACAAATGAGGAACGAATGAGGAACTCGCTGTGAGTGAAACATGTTGATGAATAACTCCTAATCAAATTGTATAGAGTAGCTAATGATTACAATGGACACAGAAAGGGACAGTGGTAATCCGGTAATAATAAAGTAATGAGGGACTACTGAGTAAATACTCTGTTTTATGTATACCATTACTTTGTGGGGGGGGTAAATCAGGAAACATTCATGAACAAAATGGTCAGAATGATCATTTCACAGATATTCATGAATGTACTCTATACAATTTGATTAGGAGTTACTCTTTAACTAGTGGTTCACTCACAGTAAGTTGCTCATTTCTTCCTCATTTGTTCCCGGTTAACTACTACTAATTCGGTGTACCGTATAGCTAATAATAACACATTAGGGAAAATGCAATATTGTATTGACTTTTAATGTGAAACATCTGCAGGCAGAGTTGCGTTTTATTGACAGTAGCTTAATAACAGCGATAAAAAGAGTGATTAGATTGAATTGGTGAATAAAAACAGAAAGTAAGAGCAGCAGAGTGGTGAGTATGACTGCTACTGAACTGATACTGCTGAATTTACTATGTGGGCAACTGAGGGATTTCCATCACCGCTTTGATTTGAGTAGTAAAGTATTTGGATATTTCTACACTGACACTGACAACAAGACTGTAGGTTGCTACAGTACTTTGATATATGCACGCTTGCATGTGTTTGCTTTTAAATATAAGGTATCTGCCAGATCCACAGAGACTGATCCACAATAATGATAAATTCAGTTTTCTGATCTGCCCCATTCATTAGCTGTGGACCTCTAACGTTGATGTGTAAAGCCACTGCTTATACTATGCCCCCCCCCTCTGCTTGTGTTTCCTCTTTTTTGTAGATTTCTGTGCAGAGATTGTGTGTGTGTGTGTGTGTGTGTGTGTGTGTGTGTGTGTGTGTGTGTGGTCTTCCTTGAAATTTCCCAAGTAGCTACTTGTGTCACTTCATCAAACACTCCCTTTGTGCGGCAGAAGTTCCTATGCAGGGAGGAAGTGTAGACACTCTAATGGAAAATCTGTAAAGACATGAAGCTTGTCAGGTCACTCCTCCTCATCACTTCTCCCGTCACTAGGGTTGGGCATCGTTTTAATATTAACAATTCTGATTCCAATTTCGATTCTTCCTTTCGATTCCGGTTCTTATCGATCCTCGATTCTTTGAGGGGTGGAGTTGAAACGGGTCACATGCTTATTTCACAGATAAGAGGAACATTTTATTTTGATTCAAGGGTTACATTTGGAAGAGATGATTGGATTCGAAACCAAATTTTCCAAACGATTCCAATAAAAAAATGATTCCATTGTATTCATAATTTTTGAAACGATTCCAAGTTGGAACCGGTTCTCAATGCCCAATCCTACCCGTCACTTGTCACTTCTCATCGCTCTAACCTAAATGCGAGCAGATAGATGATGTCTTTCCGTTGTTGTGTCAACTCAACAACGTTATTTAAACGTAATTAAAACGAAAACTCTGTATAGTGTGTCTACTGCAAAATCGAACTAGCTTACCACAATTATAGGACGACGTCAATGCTTCAGCATCTCAACAGAAAACATTGAGTCTAACTTAATCATCCATTCCATGAAGCGGACCCGACAAAAGTAAATCACAGAGACGTGTGGACGATAAACTACACCAAACACAACAACTACCAAAAAGAAAGACAAGAAAATACGTAGTGGTGACTACAATTTGATCTAAAGAGCCGACTTGTTGACTATCCCTTCGGAAAAACAGCTGATTGCACCATTTTCTCTCACTCTCTCTCTTCACGGAGAAACAGCTGATCAATGATCTACTAGCATAAGTGTAACAGAGATGTGTGACATTGTAATCAAATATATAAATGAAAATAGGTTGAGTATAACTAATATTTACATATAGGCCTATATACAGATCAGTCTCAGGTTGAAACTTGTAGTTCTGAAAGTTAAGTTGCACAACTTAAGGTAATGTTTATGTATGTTTAATGTATGCCTTAGTTTGAGGTTGTTATTGCATTTCAGAAAATGTTTTCTTTAAAAACAATGTAATATGGCACTTAAATGCACTTAATATGTTTAGTTTTTTGAGAGATGATATTGTAATTAATGTAGGCAATACAAAGGATGCTTTTTCCGAAAATTAAACCAAACTATTGTATTTTACTGCTCTTCAATAAAACAAAAGTATTTCTTATCCGATTACTCGATTAATCAATGGAATAATCGCTAGAATACTCGATTACTAAAATAGTCGATAGCTGCAGCCCTAATTTAATTTAAATTCAGTCTGAAGCAGACATTTTCAAAACTTAATATGATATATTTTTGCAGAAAAACATATCCCTGACAAAGGTGTAAGGAATTTTAAAAAGCTGTTAGAGAGGTCTGCTGTGTTCCACTCAGATGATAAGATAAAAAATGTCGGTACCGATACCAATACTATGATTTCAATACCGGTTCCTAAACGATACTTTTTTCTATACTAATTTTATAAAATCCATTTGAACAAAAAAGAAACACATACACAATACGGCAAAAATGTTTTCATTTTTCCTGCCTGCCTCTACGACGTGTAACGTTAGACAGCCAATCACAGACATTATTAGATCTTGGTAGAAGCATGCTGCATGCTTATTGGCTCCCTGACGCTGATGAGATTTGCTCCATAGGTATTGAAATTTGGTATTGAATGATGAGGCATTTTTTCGATACTAAGGAGGGAATTCAGTCGGTCCCTAGAAAGTATTGAATTCTCTACCCAACCCTATATTTTACTCTGCTGCCGAGTTGGATCAGCTCCAGGCATTTTGCAACAGTGCTGATGCTGAAATGCTTGTTCCAGTGAAACGGTTACACCAAAGGAAAACGTCTTTAAAGGCCACAGAGAATCATAATCCTGATGTGCCAAAACCTCTACGAGGCCTCTGGCTGCTTTTACATCATCACTCAGCTGGCAAAGGCTCCGACATCTCCTGACAGTCGCTACACAGTGAGCAGCCACCAGCTCCAGGTAAACTCTGGGCAGCTGTGGGAGCATCTGGATCCATTTACAAATATCAAAGCGAGTTTTTTATTGCTGTTTTAATATAATTAGGGCTTTATATATACAGTGCTGCTCATAAGTATTCATACCCATGCTAAAGTTGACTAAAAAAGCAATAAAAAAATCATCTTTTGGAAATTGATCTTAATGCCTTAATTAAAAAAATGAGGAAAAATCCGACCTTTTAAGGACACCAATTTGTTTTGTGAATGAATAATGTATTGTAAATAAATAAATGTTCTTCCTTAAAATACAGGGGCCATAATTATACATACCCCTATGTTAAATTCCCATAGAGGCAGGCAGAGTTTTATTTTTAAAGGCCAGTTATTTCATGGATCCAGGATACTATGCATCCTGATAAAGTTCCCTTGGCCCCCACATCATCACATACCCTTCACCATACCTAGAGATTGGCATGGTTTTATTTCAGTTAGTCTAATAGCTAAATGAGATAAGATCCATATCAATGCAAATCAAACCAGCTATTAGGCTAACTGAAATCAAACCATGCCAATCTCTATGTATGGTGAAGGGTATGTGATGATGTGGGGCTACTTTAATTCCAAAGGCCAAGAAAGGTCGGATTTTTCCTCATTATTTTAATTAAGGTATTAAGATCAATTTCCAAAAGATGATTTTTTTATTCCTCTTTTTAGTCAACTTGACCATGGGTATGAATACTTATGAGCAGCACTGTATATATATATATATATATATATATATATATATATATATATTAATGGCTAAAAGGAAGACTGCTTTGTATCGACGATTCTCTGTGTGGAAGAGACATTCCATGTTTTTATTTATTTTTTGTGTCTGTAGTTTTGTTTTATGTATGAAATGTTTAGTTCTAGCTGTAATATGTTTTCTTTATTCTTTATTTTGTGCAAAGTGTATGTTGTGTGTGGACATTGGACAGGAAGCTGTGGATGAAATTACTTTTGAATTGGTATCAGTAATTCCGTGTGGGATGGGCCACTTAGTGGCATGACACGTAAATCTAATTTCATATCATATCTTTACATTTGACATTTTTTATGCTGTTAAATGATTGTTATGGGCTACAGTGTAGTAGAGCTGCAAAGATTAATCGATTAGTTGTCAACTATTAAATTAATCGCCTACTATTTTGATAATCGATTAATCAGTTTGAGTCATTTTTTATCAAACAAAGTAAGAATTTCTCTGATTCCAGCTTGTTAAATGTGAATACGTTCTAGTTTCTTCTCTCCTCCCCAGTGACATTAAACTGAATAGCTTTGAGTTGGGGACAAAACAAGACATTTGAGGACGTCCTCTTGGGCTTTGGGAAACAGTGATTGATATGTCTCACCTTTTTATTGACATTTTATAGACCAAACAACTAATCCATGAATCCAGAAAGTAATTGACAGATTAATCGACTAAAAAAGGAACCATTATTTGCAGCCCTACAGTGTAGTTTGTTAGCAGGAAAAGATGAATACCTACATTATTAGCTGTAAAAGTCATATTTTGGTGTCAGTCTATCAGAATAAAAGACCCACAGCTTTTCTTTGTAGGCAACATTTTAAACCACATGAGTTCTTCAGCAGTTGGATAGCTAGCTGAGCAGGTGAAGCAAACAAATCCCCCCCCCCATGACTTAAAGCAGCAAGGTTTATTCTACAGGTGTTTTCAGTTGTGTGACATATCCCTAACTTCTATGGAAGTGCCAGGTTGAGACACCAATGGGAAGATACATGAATTGAACACATTGAATGCCTGCCAAGTGCATACCAGGGTTTAAGTTGTTTCTTAGGAAATAGTTGAAGGACTTTGTTTTGCAGTGATGAGTCATATTTAGAGCATGAAGGAAACATGCAGATTTGATATCAGCCTGTCAGAGCTGATAAAGTGACACGAGGAACAAATCGTTCCCGCGTCTGTAAAAAAACTGTAACACACCGGCCTTTTCTGTTGCAACTTGTCGCTTGTGATACAGACTAACATCAGGATGTTATGATATGGTTTTGAGTTATTATGTCGTGGTGTTGTGGTCTTCTCCTTCCACTGTTTCTCTCGGCCCCTTTTGTGTTGTTTTTATTAAGAATGAAGTCCAGTTGCAGTCACACCTAATGATTTTATTCTTTGTTAGCTCATATCTGGTCAGACCACCTTATAAAACCTTCAAGTGCTGTTAAGTGAGTGATCATCGTGTTACCAGAATAAACTTTGGCATGTCTCTGTGTGGTAATGACTGTCAGGCCAGGACTTTGTGCTGAACACTTTTGGTGGGTTTATAATAAGGCAGTGTGTAATCTAGATGGAAAAGAACTAAATAAATCTGCGTTGGTCTCGACCAAGGAGGACACCAAAGTACAGGTCATCTTCAGTGTGATGTCAGGACTAGGTTGGCCTTTGTGTCTGTGTGAAACTGTAAAGCACAAGTGTCAAACTCAAGGCCCGCGGGCCAGATCTGGCCCCTCGCAGATTTTGATCTGGCCCGCATATCAATCCACCTAGTGTGCGCCAAACCAAAAAGATGGGAAACTGTTTTCAAACTGCAATTACGCGACACTCAAAACAGAATTTGGCAGATTAGCCGACTTTGAGACTCAGAAATTCCCACACAACCAGAGCGTTTGCATATTCAGGCCTGTGAACGGCCTTGTTTTGCTTGACTTGCTAAACTCTATGATGGCTAAGGAACTTTTTTGCTAACTTTTTAGGGCTTTATGTTATATTTTTAAGGCATTGAATGTGAGAAGGTTATATGAGACATGCAATAATACAGTCAAAAATATTTGACTTGCGATTAATAAAAGTATATCAAAACTCTACGTCTGGCCCTTGATATGATTCTCATTGTCCAGTGTTGCCCTTAGTGAAATTGAGTTTGAAACTCCTGTAAAGGGAGACTGTGTAGGCTAATTAGGACTGAGTACCTTATTCAGTACTTTTTAGGCACCAACCGGGCTCACGTAGTAGGAGCTATATAAAAAGATTTGTGCCGTAATGTCTAATGTTGTAATTTCTTTTTTTTAAATATAAAATTGGTGTCCAGTATCGAATTCACGGTATTGGTATTGGTACCGTCATCGAAAATCTTTTAACGATACCCAGCCCTATGTGTAATTCATGTGGGAATGTTTGGAAAGTTTCACAATTTGATTGCGATTGCAATTCTTGGTGTTATGATTAGATTCAGAAGTGATTCTTGATTCAAAACTGATATGACATAAAAAGGAGGCTCTAGCTTTTTGGCTCTTACCCCAGTGCACTGTGTGCCAAACCATTCTCCGTGTCCCTAGTTCACTGAATTGCAAATTGAAATATCCCTGGCAGTTAGGCTAAATGGTTGTGATTAAACTCGCTGTCTGACGAAAAAAACAGAGAGAAGTGTTCGAAAGTATATTCTGTTTAAGAATAATGAAATGAAAGTGTAATTTACTGTCCAACATCACTTGCTAAATAGCCTTAACGTACACATACAAACATAAAGCTGGTCTATGTTTTCTGTAGCAGGGGGGAGAAAAAGAAAGAAAAAGTTGTTCAGAGGAGAACTGTCTCTCTACTGCAACGTGTGCCAGTGAAACCATCATCATCCACAACTCTGTATGGATCTTTTGAATTGACGACACGTTGTATGAACTAGTTCACCGCCTTTTTTGTTTCATCAACATAACGTTATTAAAGAGATATTTTGCTGATTTAAATCAAGCTCTGTGTCATGGCAGTGTGGGCAGTGTGTTTAGATGAGCGGCGTTTGGCTTCCCTCCATGGCGCCAGTGCACGGAGGAGAGGAGCAAATGCCCTTGCTGCCATGACACAGAGCTGGATTAAAATCGGCAGTATACCTTTAAGAACATACAGAAATGTATTTTTAGTTTAGAGTTACGATTCGATTTCTTTTCTCCCGTGGAAAAATGGGCATGTAACAAAGTATTCAGCTGTGCTTTGTAAAATTTCTGGTTGCCAATAAAAAAACTGAATTAAAAAACTGAATAAAAAAAATGGAAACAAAGAAAGAAAAAAGAATAAAAAGAAAAGTTGAACTCATAGTAAGTAATAAAACGCATGCTTTGCCACACCAAATGGCAACGCAGATTTCGGTGCCTCATTGCGGCGCCCTTTAAATGCCTGCCCTGTTCTCTGGTGCTCTGAAACGGACATTAGAGGCAACCTACCGTTAGCTAGTAGCTGGCTTAAACGGGGTTAAATGCTGACAGCTAAACGGTCTAAACTGTGGCTGTATTTCACTGGAAAGGATCCCAACACTGGAATGTACAACAGTCTGCAGCTAAAGACACAGAGGAGACTCGCTGCACTTTTCTAGACACCATGGCCACTGTCGCAGTCGGAGATGTTGGAGAAACAACACCGATGTATTCAGGTGCACCTAGAGAAACTCAAGCTATTGTTGTAAAGTACCATTCTGCCATCTAAATGGTTCTTCTTTTTGTAGTTTAACAGAAATTGATGAACTGATGAAATAAATAAGTTATTAATGTTACATTTTAAATAAATTATTTAAATTTGACCACATGGCCTTTTAATGTTGCCAACTGTTTTTTTTTTGCGCTCTTATTAAAGTATCGGTTTAGGCACCGGCACCGTTTTTAAAAGTATTGTTTTAGGACCGGTATCGAAACAAACACAAACGATACCCAACCCTATTCAATACAATTTTTGCTGCTACAGCCTTACTTGTTCTGGTATGACCAGTAGCTGTTGGTGGCAAATGTTAACTCATCAAAATAGATATTGCGCTGTATGACCCACTGAGTCCGTTTTAGTCAGCTGTGGTAAATAAAGGCCCTAATTATGATTTGAGAGTTTATGGTAATCTCACTTTAATAAAAGAACATTATAACCTGTGCTTTACCTGGTAATGTTGCTGTTTCTGTTTTCTACAAGGGACATTTGCAAAGATTTTATCAGTTAGTCTTGAGCAAAAAGATTGCTAGAGAATATTGTCAGTGAACTTCCAGAGAATTTAGATCCATGTGGGAAAGAAGCTTTAGACGACAATTACTGGCACTGTGTAATTCCAAGTTGTGGATCTTAACCGTTAGCATTTGCTAAAATTGAGTTGACCAGGCTTTAAAGGATTGGTGTCTGAGAACCTCTTACCTACTTATTACTGAATGGGAAAACCATTTCCTTGGAACTTCTTGGTCAATTAATGCTTGTGCTTTGTTGGTCCGCAGGGCAAAACTAAAACTTTAAATGGCTGAGTAAAAATTGAGTGGCTGAGTAATCGTGAGGATTACCAACACAGCTGAGTTTGCTGGAGCGGGAAAATATTCTCCTGATGCTCGCTTTGTTCCATCCTGTGACACAAGAAGAGAAGGAGGCATTCCACACACCCGCATACACACACTTTTTGGACCATAACTAGCTATGGCCCTTACATGCACTCACACACACACCAAAACTGTAGCGCAACTCACCAAACAATAGGGTCTTTGAGAGGTTCTGGACACTGCTCTGTTTGAGTACAATGCTCCAAGCAGCTGTACTCCCCTCTCCAAATGGACAGCAGGCCAGAAAACACACTCATGTTTATCTTTCTATACAGTACTTGTAAGGACCCTCACTGACAAAATTCATTCCCTAACCCTAACCTTAACCATCAAAACTTAATGTCTAACCCCAGCCCTTACCGTAATCCTAACCTAAACCTATCCTTAAAGGCCCTGACACACCAAGGCGACCGTCGGCCGTTGGTCCCAGTTTTCGGCATCATGGCTGGTGGCTGTCGCCCGTCGCCCGAACAGCCAATTCATCTGATTGGCAATGAGAATGAGGAAAACAAACAAACAAGCAAACGAGTGTGAGAGGCACACACAAGGCTCCATTAATTTTTCATCTCATCTGATCAATCCAATACACATAAGAGCTGCTCAGACCAAATCTTAACCTCCAGACAGTCCTTTGGAGTAGTGGGGACCACAATTTCTATTTCCATCCAGATGTTAGACGAATTTTACACAATCCTTCAAAATGTAGGGGAAAAACTGCAGTGTAATTGTTTTTCCATCATCCAATGCCAACATCCGGAGAGTGATGGAAAAAGATATTTCAGTTTGCAAAGGTTAGTGTGTATTAGAAAGGTTGCTGGTGTCCTTTAGTGTAAGCTACAATTGGTTGATTTCATACTCTCATCCAAAGAGAAAAACAAAGAAATGTACTCATGCCACATGTCCACTGCATGTTATGGCTCTACTCAACTCGACTCTTGTTTTGGTTTTCCATTAGCAAAAGTTGTGGATAGTGCCTGGTACCTGCACAAACCAGCACTTTTTTAAATAGCCAAGCTACCGTCAATAGCAAGCAAAAAAAATGTATTCACTCAACCCAGATTTAAATATGTATCAAAGCGGAAAAATAAGCATGTTGTTTGGGTTAAATCTGACACATTTACATCATATTAATGCTAAGTAATGTGTATTTGTCTCTGTCTCAAATCTTGACTTGTAAGGAGGTGTGTGGGGGGGGGGGGGGGGGGGGAAAACAAATATCCTGACACGGTAGTCCTATTTGCTACTTCAGTGTTGTTTAATGCCATGTTATGTCTCATACACCCTGTACACAAATGCACCTCACATTAAATTGACTCCACTCACGTGATTTGGGCTCAAGATAAATAGAAACAGAGTGCTCCAACAAACTGAACAAACAGAGAAGTTGTGTTAAAGTCTGAGCTCATCGCTGGTCTACAACATGCTGGTAAAAAGTTTCTCTTTGGCTTCTTATGGTGGTGGTTATGTTGATTTTTGCTGTAATATTTTATTTCACATTTTATTTTTAATGTGTGTTGATGCTGATCTGTGCCAGATCTGTGCTTTGAAGTCATAAACGAACAGTTCCTAAATAAGGCTTTAAAATAATCCGATGAAGCAGATAAATCCTGGTTAGTTTGTTTGGCTCATTCAAGCCAGGCTTCTTACAAAAAGTCCTGCTTTTTTGAGCCACTATAAAACATCTCTCCGGTCTCTTTATAGATGACGCGTCGGCAGACAGCAGCGCTGAGTTCCCAGACCGAGCTTCCATGATGGAGGTGCGTCTGCAGGCGCAGGAGGATGAGATCACGCTTCTGAAATCCTCACTGGCTGATGCCCTGCGCAGGATCCGCCTCCATGATCAGCTCTTACCGTTACTAAAACAGCAGCTCATTGCAGGTGGGTGATCTTCAACATGATATATCTACAGTACATCGGATGGTAGAACATTGTCCAGTGTTTACACAATTGACAATTACATGTAATTGTGACTTAACAGTTTTGCCAATGAAGAAATCTTAAATGATTTAGTTGCCTTGTTCGTTCATTTTTCATTAATTCAACCCTAATTTATACTCGAGAGATCATTGAGGGGCGGCCCTGATTTACAATGACATGGAGACAAATTACAAAGGCAAAAACAAAACACAGAAAAGACCATCATAAAAAAATGACACTAAAACTTTCTGAATTGGAAAAATTATTTAAATAAATAAATTAGGATAATAAAGATGCTAATTGTGCAAAGCAATTACAAGTAGACATTTGCAGGTTTAAAACCAGATTTCTAAATTGTCCAAAAGGCACAAGTGAATTGATTTTAAGGAAGTGTTGTAGTTTGTTCTAGGAGTCAGGTGCACTAAAGTTAAAAGCAGCTTTTTTCCAAGTTCAGACTGAGCTGAGTAACAGAGAAGTTCTGTAAGGTAGTGTGGTAGTTTTCCAACAAGAGCCTTATAGATAAAGAGATACTTAATCTGATTATGTAAGTGAAGTCCCATCGGAAGCTGTTTGATGTTAGGTTTTTGATTCAATACACATGATGAATTGAATAGTAATAGTAACAGAACCACCTGTCTATCAAACTCTTGCCAAAGCCAGTTGGGAGAAGAGCCAGAAAATCTTTAGCATCGAGAAAATCTTCCAGCGCCGTTCTTTGCTCTTCTTTCAGTCAAAAAATATTCTCCAGGTCTGATTTAACTGATGCTATGGCAGCATCTACTGTACGCTAACCTCTTGAGAAGCCGCCCTTGTGAACGAACATTCGCCTCTTCGTGTCGTCACACACCGCAGCCGTCGTAGCTGCCAGTAGCTTCTTATCAGGATGCCGATTGGTCCGAGCCACAGTGGCTCAGACACAAACGCATTACTTGAAGCCTGAGAAGATGGATTTTTTTGTGATCTTGTCTTGTATCTTGTGATGTCGCTGCAATTCAGCTGCCATGCAAGGTAAAAAACTGCCAGAACACTATAAATCCTTAATTTGCAAAGCCTTGGAGGTGTAATGCAAAAAGAATTACATGCACAAAATAGTAATTGTAACGTCTGAGGAATAGCAGGCTTGGACCCCAAAGTAAAGAGTGTGGAGGCAGTGAACAGTTTAGAAGGTTTATTCAAATGAACTATAAACTTGTTGGCCTAGCTTTACCTAATTTTATTCACTATTATTGGGCATGTAATATAAAGACAATGTTACACTGGATTAGAAGAGGTTGTCCCAACGAGAGCGAGGCCTGGGTGCAAATGGAGTTTGCCTCTAGCTCATTTGATCTAGGCTCCATACTATGTGCCCCAACTCCTCCCCCTCAAAGCCAATTCTGTGCTTAGAATTTGGTCTCAATTTAGAAGACATTTTAAGCTACAGACAACATCGGTGCATTCTCCCATAAATAATGATTATAACTTCCCACCTTTTCTCTCAGATTCTACCTTTGGAACTTGGTCCTCGAAGGGCATCAAGTCTATTTCCAATCTTTATGTGGATGGCAAGTTCGGATCATTTGCCCAACTCTCAATTATTCGATTTACCACAGTCTCACTTCTTTAGATTTCTCCAAATTAAACACTTTGTCCAGAAAAGTATAGCCTCCTTTCCAGATTTTCCAGTGAGCAACACAGTTGACCATATCCTTTCGTTATCCCCTTCACGTAAAAAATTCTTTACGACAGCATAGGCAATATTTCCCTGCACTCTTTGCAGGATGTCAGGAGACTCTGGGAGAACGATCTTGGTGAGGAATTTACAGATGATCGATGGAAGGCTATGCTTGACTTAAAGTGCCCATATTATGAAAAAAACACTTTTTCTGGGATTTGGGGTGTTATGTTGTGTCTCTGGTACATCCACACACATACAAACTTTGAAAAAAATCCATCCATGCTGTTTAGAGTGAGATACAGTTTCTGAATGTGTCCTGCCTTCAGTCTCTGGGTGAGCTGTTCAAAATCGGCACGGCTTGTGACGTCACAAGCCGAAACGAGCAGGCTAACCGCAACCATTAGCTCGTAGCGTTAGCATGCTAACGCTAACGCTAGCATGCTACCTCGTTCTCAGTAGCAAAGCACTGCTACAACACCACAAGTTCACCATAATCTACAAAAGAACTACTTACATGTGCGCCCTCATTTAGAAGTCTCCCAGCTACTCCTGCCTTGTAACTGACCAAAGTTGTAGAAACAGCCTTTCTTTTACTGTCTATGGAGCTAGCTAGCTGACATGATCTACATCTGAGCTACTGGGCATGTGCAGTGCAATCAAAGATAGTACAGAAGAAGAAGAAGAAAAGAGGTCTCACTCTGTAGCTAAAACAGAGACCAGGTGAAAAGAGGATCTGCAGCAGTGAGAGAGAGCACTGCAGTACAACAAAAATATGGTGTTTTTTGAAAATTAAACCATGTAAACCTATTCTGGTGCAACATTAAAATACAATTATGAACCTGAAAATGAGCATAATATGGCTGCTTTAATACATACTTCTTCCCCTTGTGCCAGGCACAGCGTGATACAACTCCAAATAGTTCTAAGAGCACACTTGACCAAGACAAGGCTGGTGAAAATCTTCCCTAATGTGGACCCTTCGTGTCCTTGCTGTAAAGGTCAACCAGCGGACTATATACACATGTTCTGGTCCTGCCCCAAACTTAGCACATTCTGGGCCAACATCTTTGGGGCCTACACTAAGATGCTTCAAAGAAACATAACCCTCAACCCTGTAAGTGCCCTATTTGGATTTACCCTTGAAAATCGCCCCCTTATAGCATTCACTTCCCTGATTGCCAGGCGTCTCATCCCGCTCTCCTGGAAGGAACAAGCACCCCCCATCTTTACAAGATGGATTAGAGATGTTATGCATTTCCTGAAACTTGAGAAGATCAGATACACCCTTATAGGCTCCTTGCAAACATTCAGGATGGTCTGGGCCCCCTTTTTAGAATACTATGAGAGCTTGCAAACACCATTAGATATGGATGACTAAGGTGTTATTATCATAGTGAAGCGGCAGCGAACAGTCATCAATCAAATAATTATCAACTTTCATCCCCCCCAGTGAACCCAGGCGCTGCCAGAGTGCTGAACCAAGTCTGCTGCTCAGATGGTTGCACCAGCAGCAGGAAACTGTCCTCCAGCTCAGCCCTCGATGGGATCTGTCACCGTCCTACCAGGTACTGGACCTACACGCCCAGGGCTCAGACGACAGCAGGGCTGATGTATAGCCATATTGCTTGTGATATCAGAGGCATGCTTGTGAGAACGCCTGGTTGTGTTTATGTTAGGGCTGGGCAATATATCGATATTATGTTGATATTGTGATATGAGACTAGATATCGTGTTCGATTTTGGATATCGTAATATGGAAAGTGTTGTCCTCTTATGGTTTTAAAGGCTGCATTACAGTAAAATGATGTAATTTTTTCTTACCAGACTGTTCTAGCTGTTCTATTATGTGCCTTTACCCACTTAGTCATTGTATCCACAGTACTGATGATTATTTATCTAAAATCTAATTGTAAAAATATTTAGTGAAAGCACCATATGTCGACCAATATTTTGCGCAATATTGATATCAAGGTATTTGCTCTATAATCTCGTGATATCTGCCTGCCTGTATGACTCTTCCATGTTGACCTCTCTAGCCAACTGTCAGACAGCGTTGTGACCAATGCGAATGGCCACACAGAAAGTCCAGTGTCTATGAATTCGAGACCCAGGCCAGCAACACTGGACAGGTCAACCCAGACAGAGCCCATCCTCCCAGGGCAGGACACTGGGCAGGACAGGGCCCCTCTCCCTAGGCAGGTCCTGAGCCTACAGCTGGAGGACGCCCTCCCTCCAGGGAAGCTGGAGGTTGAGGGGACGCGGGCCAAGCTCCACCGTGTCCCTGGGTTGGAAGAGGAGGATGAGGAGCACGAGGAAAATGAAGATGGAGGGGAGCCGGAAAAGGAGCTGAGTTGGACGTCGTCCGTGGAGGAGCCCATTCAGCGCACCACGATCCGAGGCCTCCAGAGGGACGACTGTCAGGATGGAAGCTGTTCTCCAGAGGAGCTGGGCTCTGCCTCGGCCTCAGTCAGAACCTCGGACCAGAACCTCAGCTCCCGCTCTGGCCCCCTGACTCCCATCCAGGAAGGAGAGAAGAAACCGTTGTGCGTGATCTCGCCACCCTTCCCCCTCACCACCGCTGTCTTCATAATTATCTTCTTTCTCGTGATTGATTGCATGGCTTTTAAGGAAGAGTCAAAGTTTTCTTGATTCTGACTTGTGTGACTGCAAACCCCAGTTGTGCTGCAAACCCTCTTATGAAACCATCAGCCTCAGGTTGCCAGGGTGTGATTATACAGTGTTAGAGCAGGAAACCCGAGGGGGGTGACATGTTCTGTCGTCATGTTCGCTCTAGCCTCCATGTGCTTGCTCTCCATGTGTTTGAGCAGGGGGCGAGAGAAACATGAAGCCGTAGCGGAACATAATGGCGGCACTCGTCCACACTGAGTGACATATCCAAGATTAGCTTCACGGCACACAGTGATTTGAGCCAAGTGGAAAATGTGATGTGAGGGCAATTTTATGCAGCATAATGTACACAAAGGGCTGGAGTTACAATACTGTATGTATTCACTTAGACTGAACTAGAAAGGTCAGGGGGTTTGCAAGACTGTGCAGATGTAACCTTTCAAAGACAGAAAATTATTTGAAATTACATATCTGTCCAAACAGCATCAGAGTTAATATCCATCAAAAGAACCTCCAGAGTTATCCTCTCTGTTGCAACTTCACTGTAGCCACAAAGCATTTAAGCTGATGGTCCTGTAAAACGATGCAGATGTGCAGAGTTGACAAAGTGCCACTAAGGATCTGCCATTCAACTGGGTTTTGCAGAAACATGCAACCTGCCTTAAATCTTGTTTTCAATGCAGTTCTGCCTTTTTTAACCTTTAACATTGTCTTCCTCAAACAAATCAAGGATCTCTTACATGTTGTGATTCGTTCACCACTCTGAACTCAAATGATCGCCTGTAGTGATTAGAAAGCACAGCGCCAGAGCACTGCTGCTTTTGTTTACTTGTGCATGCATGTGTTCTTTTGTCCTACTTCCTTGTTGTGGCTTGAAAAGGGTTTCATTGGTGATGGGTAACGTGCTTGAGTCCCTCAGCTCAGCTCTGCTATGCCCCTCCATGGAAAACTTGAGGTACTGGGAAAGTTGTGCCTCCGTGTTCAGTCTACTACACCTCCTCATTTAACTTTTTATTTAAAATTAGAAGTAGAGCGATTAGGGAGGAAGGGGGTGGCTTGCCAGCTGAGTTTCACTTCCTCGATCCAAGGCCAGTAACGTAGATAGACGCCTAAGCTTTTTTTAAGTCCCGCAACACTTCCCCGGCTGAGGCTACTGGTACAAATGCATGTCATCAGGGAAGGGGGTGTGTTGCAAGAAATCTTCAAATACAATAAGATATTTATTATGGTTTATTCTTGTTAATTTGACCTTCAGTTTGAGACCCTCGCCAATCCTCTCCTCTACAAGTTGCCAGTTTAGGAGTAGGATTTGGGGTGATGACCACTAAAATGACTTACATTAGTTTTAAGCCAAGAGTTAAAGGGTAATTGCATTTTATTACAACTTACACTTTTTAACACTTCTATCATTCATGATAACATTAAGCTCACCAAGTCCATTGCTGTGATCTGGAAACATGATGACATTTCTAAAAAGAAATTTGACGGGGTAAGAAACACAATCAGACAGGTTGTAAACAAACCTCCAGGTTCGCCAAACTAGTTTGGAAGAGAAAAGAAGGTGAATAGAAGTTATTACCCAAACTGTCATTTGTAACCATCCATCACAATGATCATACCTATTGCTGCTCTTGGCTTGTTAACAACCTGTCTGACTGCTTGTGTTACTCTTGTGTTATTCCACTCTAAAGTAAGTATCTAACGTTAGCTCGCCTGGCTAACTAGCTTACTACCTACAGTAGTAGTGCTTATTTCCAAGGCCAAGAGTTAGCATATCATTAGCTAACTACACTTTCTGGGGTTATAGCTGATGGTAAAGCCCTTTGCCGGACTAGTACATCCACATGTGTGGGAGGGTAGTTTAACACTGGTTTTGGATGCTTTATCACAGTTTGGGGTAACGTTAGAAGCTTTGTCCTTCTCTGTAATGGATTTGGAGGAGTTCGCCAAACACATTAGCTTGTCCTGCTAACTTTTTGCCTTGGACAGTCCTGTTAGTCCTACGTGTTTTAGACTAACTTCTGGAGTTATTGTTAATTAGCAAAGCTAGCTATAGCTTATCAAATCTGCCAGCGACAGCCATAATTTTAACCAGCAAAATCAGCGGTTGCAAGCTAGAAATAACAAGCTGCTTTTGTCTACATCTGTCTGAAATCAACAATAATTGTTTTACCTTAAAAGGACCAAAAGTTTTGATGGGAAATCTGCCACCATTAGCATTGAAAGGGATAAACTGGGGGGCTTGACAAGCGTAGCAACATTAACTATTTGGTACAACGTTATTATTAAAGAAAGTAAAATAAGACCCAAGATTTATGAAACCAGATGAATCCCTTTGGAAGGTTGGGAATGAAATAATTTGAAAGATCTTAAACATTGCTAACCAACGTGCATGTTTCTATTTCTACCATGTTGCATTCATAAATGGTGGGGTGACTGCATGCATCTGTGTGGGATTTAGTGTGTGGACACACAGTGTTTACTCCTGGAAAGCTGATTTCTGTCCTCCGGTGCTCCAGGGGTCGTAGGAACAGCGAGAAACTGGGAAATCCGGAGAGGCAGCGGAAACGTCTGGACAAGAAGGCGGCATCCTCGGCCAACCTCCTCACCCGCTCCCCCAGCCTGGAGAAGTAAGTCACTCTGCCATCACTCACAGCTGTCACAACACAGTCACACAGCTCACTTTTTCCTATGGCTGCTGCTGCAGCCTCGCATATCTCATCTAAGAGACACTTGCTGGAACACTGATGGCCCCTATAAATAATATTAAAATTCCATTTCCATGAAAACGTTGCAGTAACCCAGTACGTGATTCTGAAGTGGCGGACAGATGGATAAAAGCTACTAACTTCTCGAAATGGGGTCATATATCTGTCTCACACAGTTGTTTTCTGTCTCCACAGCCGAGCTAAGGAGCTGGTCACCGGTGCAGGTAATGTATCTTTCCACTCTCTGTCTTGTCTTTGATCCTGAAACTTTATCTAAATGGCCAAGGAATTTAATTTGCCATTTACACAGGGTATTCAAGACAGAATCTTGAAGACTTCAACCTGTAGATGAAGAACAAAATTTTTGGCAACTCTCATAATTTGTAGTTTGCTTCAGTCTGTAGTCTTTTACTTGGTATTGAACCGTACTTACTCCGCACGCAGTGAAAAAAACAATATAATATATACATACAACATCCATTTCTTGACATGCATTTTATGCCAAAATTAAAACAGTTTTGGTTATTTCACATCAGAGATTTCTTCTCTTTTATTGCATATATGCTTATATAATATGAATATATAATACAGCTTGTCAGCGAGTGTACGAGGGTCCAAATGACGTAAATGTCATCATCAGATGGTGTACCAGGCCCCCAGGAAGTGTGCCAGGCTTTAAAGCAAATTAAACATAGGGGCCAAAAAGACTTTTCCCCATAGACGTCTGTAAAGAATTTTGAAGCATCTCAACCCCCTGTAAAATTGCTCGTTCCCCTATCAGAATTTGATCCATTCTTTCATATATACAACATTTGGAAAGTCTAGAAGAGCTGCACGATTAAATCATTTAATCCCCGTTCGAGTTAGCGGAGCTCTAAACCCGAAGTAGCCGGTTGGCCAGTGGAAGTCTGTACAGTAGTGTGCCTGCTCCAGTGGCACCGACGGCCACAATCCTGAGCACTGCGTACATTTTTTTTCTGAGACATGCAACACATCTAATGACAACAATGGTTAAATGCGCAGAGGAGCAGCAGCCAACAGCAGCTCTGTTCTGCTCTCTGCTCTGTTCACAGTACTAATTTTTTCCATTAATTATGCGTTACTTCACCAACAACCCATCCGCTATTAATCACAATGTTGGTTAAAGTTTCTATTAATCACTGAGGTAAAAGCACAGACTGCCTGTTATTAGTTATAGAATATATACCAATCAATAAGACATTCCTCTATCCCTTCTCCAGTAAGAATACTTTAGCACTGATAGGACGCTGTCACTGTGTCCAGTCAACTCCAACTTTAAGGCGAAGAAGAGGAACAGAATGAACAGGGCACTAAGTTTGAGAAGCGTAAGGACAGACAAGCTGCCAGCTGCCTTTTCAGTTCATTGCAGCCAGGCTTTATGTGCACGCATAATCAGGTTCTTGCATATCAAATTTGCACATGGCATCGCACCCACCCTGCAACGCCTCTGGTTGTGCAGTAACTCATATAATAATGGGTGTGTGTTTACTCCTATTATCCCAGACAGTCATGAACAGGGTTTTGCAGTAGTAGTATACTACTATATTTGCACGTTAGCATCATAATCTGGTTCCACAAACCTTGATAAGCCTTTGTCCTGTTATGTAGTAGTCAGTAAGACAAAAAATATAATGCTAAACAGTGAAACGATGGTCCACGTGAAAGTATATGAAAAACTATTGTCGCTCTCATCTTCCATATTTGGAAGATATGGAAGAGACACACCTGCACGCAGACAATCAGATAGGTAGATCAACAAAGAGCGGAATAACCATGGGTTAGGGTTACCACAACTATAGTAATACTCGTTTGTTGACATATACTGTCTGTTTGCATCAAAAACAGCACAGCTAGGAATGTTTTGTCCCAATGAATGCTGTCTAGTGTAACATAAGTATAATCCTTAGAGGAACAAATCTGGACACGCTGCATAGATTTTCTTATAATCAGGGACTTTTACGTTTTACGTTTCCTGACTTCAGTGTTGGCAGGGCCAGAGTTGAACTATATTTCTATACTGCCCATGCAGCTTCTCAATAGTTCACACATGTAGTCATTTGTGCAAAATTGAGTGCATTTCCCAACCAACCACGCTTGTGGTTAGCGTAGCTTTTGTGAGTGTTGGCCTTCAGTCTGGTTGTGGTTAGCCCTGTTTTAAGGCCTCATTCCTACATAACAGAGTATTAGAGGACACTCACTCTCTCTCTCACTCTCTCACATTGTTTGTGATAGTCAAGCAAAAGAAGAATTCTATTAGTTGAAGTCAGTGGAAAACTTTGGCAACAATATTTCTATTCAGTCAGTCATGTCAGTAACAAAACAATATCTACCTTAAGTTTCCTAACATTAGCCACTATAAGATACTGGTCATAACAGACCAAGTCAATATGTAAAGTAGCATTAAAATCACTGATTGGATTGAATTAAGCAAGGTTGTGTTTTATTGCTTATGGATTCAACTTTTCAATTCTTTCAAAAGTTAAACAGCTTACTTTAAATTAGTGTTCATGGGTTCATGGGTCATTTGTAGACATCATGAAAGCATTGCCGGCACAGTTTAGATACATTTTGTTCTAAGAATTCAGTACATGTGTACCAATGGACGGGTTGTGTGTGTGTGAATGGGCTGTAAATACAGTGACAACAGTGATAAGTGTAGTAGTAACTAATAAAGACAACAGGAACATGTAGGGAGCTTCTCTCAGGATCATCTGCCTAGATCAGGGGTCTTCAACGTTTTTTAACGCAAGGAGCGCTTAAGTGAAAGAGAGATGGAGCAGGGACCCTCTACTACATATATTGTAAAAAATTAATTTGCATAACAAACTGGGCCTACAATAACGTGTAGGGTGGCCTAAAGCCTTTATACATACCTTTTTAGTGCATAGAATACTAAACTATTAAAATAGCCTAATAATTGTGATGATTTTATAAATCATGTTTAAATGTTAAACATACATGTGGCACAGTGAATCCTCAGGATGAACTGTATCTGTGGATGGCTACCTTAGTGACTACCTTACCTATAGGCCAGTATGATTATCATCAGTGGGGAGTTATATTTGCTAATAATATGTTGGATTCATGTTAAGACTTTTTAATTTATGAAAAAAACTTTAAAAAATTAACAGTAATTTATGAGGCCCCTTGCAATGACTCTGAGGACCCCCTAGGGGTCCTGGGCCCCCTGTTGAAGATCCCTGGCCTAGATAATTGTCAACATAAACTTCAGCTTGACACCCTGCTGAAAGCCAGCAGGTCATTTAGAGGCTACTTTTATGGCGAAACATGCCCTCTGAACACCAGAAATATCCTACTCCTTCTTCAAACTGGCCACCACTTTTTTATGTGAGTTCCTAAAGCCAAACACTGCAGGGCCAGTTTGGACCGTGGGCGCTGCCTGGAATCCAACCCACTGTGGTTAGCCAAACTGCCGCACCACTCCAACTCGTCTGACGGAATGATGGATGGCCAGCTCTGCAGAGGAGATTGCCAAGTCTTCCCCTGCTCTCTTTCTGTCTGGATGTCTTCATAACTTTTGCTTGATTAAGTAATAGTTGTGCTTGGCAGCTTTTTAGATTCCTGACATCGGAGAGTGGCAGGAATTTTAGGGGACATGGGACAAATGTCTCTGAATAACTATTTTTAAATACTGCTTTTCCTACCCACCGAAATGGAAATTTATTCTTTAATCACACAGTTGATTTAGACTGTTTTGATGAAAATCAAATTGAAACTCAAATTTTATGAAATAATGTTTCGCTTTTAGCTTTGTTTCTACCTTTTCTGGTAATATTCACCAACCTTGTGTGTTTCCTGTCATATGAACTGTAACCAGGTTGATCACTTGTGTTCTTATCACCCTCTTACCAAATTGCCAGGTGTAACAGGAACACGTTTTTGTTCTTGTCCTGTTCAGCTTTGATTTATTGCTTTCTGTTTCCTCACTCCCCACTGTTTGTTGTTGCTGGAATGAGGTTCCTGTCTTGGTAATAAGTCTCTTCTCAGGGTGTCTCTCTAGCCTTTTACCAGTTACCCCCATTTTATGGTCCCACAGACAGATAGTTAAAGACCCCGAGTCGGAGCAGTCACATTTCAGTCTGCTCAGCTTTGCTGCTTGCCTTCACCCCCTATACTCGTAAAAATAACACAACCATTGCCAAGGGAACAGAGCCGGGTTAAAAGTCCCAAAAAGAGATGGATAAAGGAAAATATAACCCAGCTTGAAAATCAAAGCTCATAGATCGAACCCGTAAAAAAAATGGGAATAGATCCTTGGGGATCGTAAAGTCGAAGTTCGGTCAGCTGTGGCGGGAATCGGCTGTGACTTGAAGCAAAGAGGATCTTGGTCTTTATTTGGTTGGCTAACCTCATGCTTTCATTCTCACACAGGATCCCCCGGATCCAGAAGAGGAACTTACAGCCAAGGTAGACCTGCTACTCTGTCCCGTCATGTCTTCAGCTCTTTTTATACGGCAAAGGTCAAGAGAGCTTTTCCAGCAATATCCCATTCACTGTTGCACAAACCACACACACACACACACACACACACACACACACACACACACACACACACACACACACACACACACACACACACACACACACAGAGACACAGACACAACCACACACACACACACACACACACACGCACACACACACAATTCAATTCAATTCAATTTTATTTATAGTATCAAATCATAACAAGTTATCTCAGGACACTTTACAGATAGAGTAGGTCTAGACCACACTCTATAATTACTGGAATCTATAAACAATTCCAGTAATTCCCCCAAGAGCAAGCATTTAGCGTGACAGTGGCGAGGAAAAACTCCCTTTTAGGGAGAAACCTCGGTGGTGAGAAAAACTTCCTTTTAGGGAGAAACCTGGGACAGACCCAGGCTCTTGGTGCCGGTTGGGGGTGTGATGAACAGTGGCAATAATAGTTACAATAAAGATAATGGAACAGTGACTAGAAATAGTAGTTGTAGTAGTTCATGGTATAGCAGGGCACTGCAGGGCATAGCAGGACACACACAGTTTCCTGCTATCTATCTATTGGCAGCTGACCAGGATTACCATACAACGAGTGAATATTTGACTTACACTAAGACTAGTAAGTAGAATAGGATGATAACGTTGCTCTGTCTCTGTGCGAGCACATTGACTGAAACAACTTTATACGGTGAGATAAGTTTAGTTGCCAGTATAACCTCTCAGTATAACTACAATTGAATGATCACGCAGGTTCTGTCCGAGGTTTGTGCCTGTTAAAAAAAAGTTTTTCCTCGCTGCTGTCGCATCAACTGCTTGCTCTTGGGGGTAATTGTTGGGTCTCTGTACTATTATGAGTGTGGTCTAGACCTACTCTATCTGTAAAGTGTCCTGAGATAACTTATGTTATGATTTGACTCTATAAATAAAATTGAATTAAATCAAAATCTCTCAAATTTAAATTATTACCTTAATGAAGGGAGGATTTATCGCAAGTTGTATTAGACTGCATTGGTTTAGACTGCATTTAGTTTTACTTAAAAACTGGCATATCAAATGTTTTTTCAGCTTGTCCTGTTGCCCCAAGTGGCCTAAATAATCAGTTAATGCAGCATTACGTTAAAAAAAAATGCTTAAAAGTTACTGCACATATCTCTGCTGTTTCCTTAGGTGAGAAATAGTTAATCCCTACTGCGCATTATATTTTTTTATAGTTGCTACGATGACGACATTTTACACACACGTTTTTCAAACCATTGGTTGGTCAGTCCACCACAACTATGAACTGTGGACAATGTTCGGAGAATCTCTCGCTCTCCGCTTTACCAAGCTTTATTGTGAGATTCAGCTCATTGGTTAGCCGTCCGGTCCATAACTTTACAGCTTTGGTTCACTCTCACAGCATCTTTTTCAGACGCAGTAGGCAGCTGTTTACAGCAGCAAACAGCAGACAGACACAGTTAGACTTCTGGTGAACACAGTGGAGCCTTCTCTTGATTTAGACGGATATTTTATTTTATTTTTTTTTTTTTATATATTTTATTTTAACTTTTTTAAACCTTTACAAAAAATAGAAAAAATCTGATGGGTATACAACATCTGACATTGTTACATGAAGTAAGTGAAGTAATAAAAGAAAGACAGAGGCTATAAGAGAGTATATAACATAACCATAGTAGTCCAGTGCTTCCTGTCTCATGATACCGTCAGGAGTATAAATAGAAAACAAAACAAAACCAAAAAGAACACTTACACTCACAAAAAAAAAAAAAAAAAAAAAAAAGGCCCAGAGAGGAGAATCAAACCCTTAGTCAGTGCCGAAAAAATACATAGAAGCCTGTTTTATATTTTGGTCATATAGGGGTCTCATCAAGTAAAGCCAAAAATGGTTTCCACGCTTTCTCATAATAGTTTGGTGCATCCCCTCTGCTAAGGCGAATCTGTTCCATCCTAGAAACACAGACCATTTCGTTGAGCCACCTTTTAAAGCAAGGAGATGATGGAGACTTCCAGTTGAGTAAAATCAATTTCTTGGCCGCTACCATGCCTGTTTTAAGTGCCTGCTTACAGTGGGAAGGGAGGGTCAATGTCTTTTCAGAGGAGCCAAAGATTGCCAGGTTACAGTCTGGTTGAATGTTTATTTTATATTGCTTAGAGAACCAATTAAATATGTCACTCCAAAAGTTGTCCAGTACTGGGCAGTACCAGAATAAATGTGAAAGTGAACCTTCTGCTCCGCCACATCTATCACACATGGGAGACACTGATTCAAATATTCTATTAAGTTTAGTTTTGGAATAATGCAGTCTATGTATGACTTTAAACTGAATTAACCGATATCTAGAGTTTATAGAACACTTCTGTATACCAGACAGGCCCTCCTTCCATAATTCAGACAGACAGTGGAACTCCCAGTTCTTTTGCCCATGCCTCCCTGAGATGACTGGTACCCGCTGGTGTCTCAAAAGCAGTGATAAAGTGGGAAATCAAGTGTTTGGAGTTTGGTTGTAAGAGAAGTGTATCATAAAAATTATAATGGTGTGGTCTATTTGGGAAATTAGAAATGTGTTCCTTATTAGACGGATATTTTTAATAGGTGGTGGAGAAAGGAAGTAGGAATAGGATACAGGATAAAATAAACGGTAAAACACTTGTCTTTGTCTGCCTCTCTGTGTATTACCGCTACGTTACTGGTCCTCTGCTGCGTTTGTCTTCCAGAAATGTCAATCAAAATGTTCATCCGAGGCCGGCCCATCACCATGTACATTCCCACTAACATCCACAACTACGAAGACCTGAAGATGGAGCCGCCCTCTGAGAGACTGGAGCTGGACTGGGTGTATCCTTCCAGATTGCCACAGCATGTGTTCGGCCTATTGTCCACATTTATGAGGCATATATTAGATTCAGACAGTGATGATTTCACTGTGTGCTTATTTCCTGGATTCAAGCCGCACTGTCTGTATTGGAAAGTGTCTCTTTAATAATCTAGTGTGTGTGAGAGCAGCATTAACCACAGATGAACTGTAAGCGCTGGGTGCCATGTGTTTAGAGGGACAGTAGTCATTTTGTACTACATCAGCAAAATATTCATATAAACTCAAGTTTTCACGTGACAATTTGTTGATAATCACAACATTTCATTGTTTGGTGAACTGTTCCTGTTAATAAGTGAAATGGACCAATGATTACCATGAATGTCCCCTTGACCCAGTCCTGCCAGCTATGGTTACCGGGGACGGGACTGCCGGGCCAACCTGTACTTCCTTCCAACGGGCGAGGCAGTGTACTTCATCGCCTGCGTGGTTGTGCTTTACCACATCAACAATCGCACACAACGCCACTATCAAAAACACACAGATTGTGTCCGCTGGTCAGTGGAAGACAATTTTATATCATCTGCCTCTATAGATAAGATCCAAATAAACACACGCCTCGCATAGCCTAAAAACTGCAAACAGTCTCCGATGCTATGGCAAATAGAGCTCAACAGTGACCACCCACGGTACAGGAAGTGATTTACCCATTCAGTTGCTCCACTGACATTTCAAAAAATGCTTATATGAAGAGTTTTAAGCCTGGAACCAGGCCAACCAGCTAGGAGATGAATCATGATCATAAAACATTTGAAACAGAGCAAAAGAACACTGTTTTCAGTGTTTTTTGAAAACATGAGATGTGAAACAACAAGGAAACAGAACAAATAAACAGGGAAAAACTACAACTGAAACCCACAATCGTGACACAGAGGAAGGAATGTCAGGCTTTATCCTGGAAATGTACTTCCGTTGATCCAGACTTGTAGTGACTATGCCATAAGCCTGTAAATAAAGGGCGTGAAAATCAAAAATAGTCTTGGGTTCAAAGGGTTAAAAACTTGTTATGACACTAAAATCTATTAAAACATATTTAAATAATTACAGCCATTAGAACCTGTCACAACATTTTAAAGTCCCTGTTCAGAGGTATCAATACGCCCAGGGCAAATAAAGAGTTGTTTTTAAGCCAAATCTGAACTCAACCCTGGTCTTCATATGGCTGCTGGAGCCGGGTGCAGTATTTACTTTGTGTATTAGAGATTTAGGAGGCGATCAGCACGCTGGCATGTTACCACATGTCTCTAAACCACTTAAGACACAAACGTGTACGAAATATAACTCCGCTCAAAGAATAGATATGATCTGATGAGTCTCTTGACAGCTAAGATAATCATAACAAGTTCGTATCAGGTCTCAGAGGCAAGGGACTTCCCTACTGCTTGATAATTGGTGTCATTCAAATACCTTATTGGAAATACAATGCCTGAATCCCAATTCCAAACTGCCAGGCTCTCAACATGAAGCCATGAATATAAGCAACTTGACCAAATAATGAGTCTTATTTTGGATTGTTAGCTGACAGTCAAGACATGAACACACATGTACTCAATGGGATAAACCCAATTCTATATTTTCTACACTGATCTCATACCAACTACAATTTATTATATAGGCATATTTTTTTTTTTTTTTTAAATGTATACAGTATGAGTGTTTTGGACAAATGAATGAAAAGTCAAATGCCAAATTTTACTACTGCACATAAATAATGCTTTCACCAACCTTTGGAACCCAGAAGCATAGGGAACATAGGAATCACAGGGAAATTGGATCCAATTTCTGGCTTGGACCCCTCGTCAGTTTCATGGTTTTGGCATGCATATATGAGAATTGGAATTAATGATATATAGAAAAAAATAAAAGCAATGGGGGTTTGTGTAAGATGACAGATATATTACTTTGCCCCCATTGATATATGGAAGCCAAATATTACTGAAAAAATGGGGAACTTACTATGTCTTATAAGTGGCACTGGCACTCAAAGGCTTTGTGGTGAGCTACAGTTGAACGGTTCCTAATTATTTAGGCAGTGACACTCTCTTTATGTCTTTGTTTTCTCCAGCACATTGCATTTAAAATGAAACAATGTCTATAATGTTAAAGTGCTGAATTTCAGCTTTAAAGGCTTTTTGGGGTACCCTGATAATCAGAATGAATTATTCAGTCTGACATAGTGTTCATGTTAGTTGTATCCATTGTGCAGACACCATCTTCACACCATTTTAGTAGTTTCTAGGTGCAGGTTTTTCATGACTTTAGAAGACATATGCAGATTTAAGAGTTGTTATTTTGGTATAATTGACTTAAAACAACTTGTCCAGCTGCACCAGTCTCCTCCATGCTTTTTGCCACTATGTAGACATTTTTCTGACTCTATTTTTCATAGATGTAGTTAGGTAGCGAGCTTGCTTGCTATGTAGGACTATGACATCCCCACTATTGATCCTGCCTACAAAGCTCTGTCGATTGTTTCTCCTCAGCAGAAACGGCCATCAATTACATAACACCAAACCCATTTAAGCAAATTAAAGATGCAGACAGACAGTTAGAGACTTGCTGGTGGACACAGTGGAGCATTTAAGAAGCTGAAGAGACATATATTTTTCTCGAGAGTTGGTGGAGACCAAACCAGAGCTAAAAGGAGAGTCAATATTGGACTTACATTCATCATGTGTCCTGACACAAGACACCACTATGAATGCTAATGTTGCTTTGTGTCAACTATTTTTTAGTTAATTTAGCATTAAAAGGTAATAAATGTTTCACTGCCCCCCAGTGGACAAAGAAGGCTTTAAATAATTTGTTGAATTTCTTTTGCTTCCCTACAATTTGAGGGATTTCTATATATAGAAATGACTACAATTCCTCCACTGTACAACTGAATTGGATGTAAAGTCAGCACTTTACCCTCTAGTTGTTATTGTTTTGAAATCTGATGTGCAGGAGAACAGAGCCAACACAACTGTTTCAATACGTTACAGACTGCACTTTATTTCACCATAAGTACACTTGTCATTTTGCCTTGGTGGATACAATTACATACACGGATATGTTGCAGCTGGACAAAACATTAGAATTTTGAATTAGAATTTCTGTCCAAATGCGCTTTACAACCCATTTTGGTTATATGGTTAAATAATGTTTGTTCTTCCTGCAGTCTGACCCTCCATCCTGACAAGGTGCGCATGGCGTCTGGCCAGATGTCCGGGGTGGATAAAGACGGCAAGGTGACTACTGCTGGGATGCCAGTCGGATACACTTTGATCTACTATACTATATTCACATCTTTAACCCTTGTGTTGTCTTCCCGCCGACCGTAAACTTTCTGTTTTCTGGGTCAAAATTGAAAATTGAAATTTTTGTTTTTCAGTATTTTTGGCCGTCTTTTTCGACACTTTTGTCACTTTTCGCGATGTTTTTGTCGATTTTTTTTTTTTTCAATGTTTTTTTAGAATTTTTTTTTTAAAAATGCCTGGCAATAAAGTTTCAGTTAAGTTTTTTTAGTTTACTAAAAAAAAATTTCACTGCTTATTTTTTGTTTTAGTTTACTAATAACCCTGGTGAGTGTGTGTGTGTGTGTGTGTGTGTCTGTCTGTCTGTCTGTCTGTGTGTGTATGTGTGTGTGTGTGTGTGTCTGTGTGTGTGTGTGTTAGCCCCTGCAGCCTTGTGTTCATATTTGGGACTCCATCACCCTGGTCACCCTGCAGCAGATCGGCCTGGGAACCTTCCAGAGGGGAGTGGGATTAGTTGCCTTCTCCTTTGCTGTGAGTTGATTGCGATACAACACTGTAGATTCTGCAGGCCTTTATTAGAAGCGGGCTGACATGTTGCCCCGCTAATGCAACACGATTACCTGTCTCCATCAATTCAGTTTGATGTACATTTCCACAGCACTAAACTTATCAGTCCAACAACAGTCATGTTAATCACAGGCAATCATGTTATATTCACCACTCTGCTGATAACACTTTGCAACAGATCATTTAATAATTATGTCTCATTTTTTAGATCGCAGTGAAGCTGCTGTCAATGAAACTAAACGCTTCCTGTGCCGGCGTTTTACTTTGAAAAACACCAAGCTAGGGATCGACCGCTACTGGTAGTTAATGAGACTGATAACTGATATTTGGAGCCAATATGCATTTACAGTCAAAATGAAAATCTTTAAGTCAAAGATTAAGATTTTAGAATGTTACAAACTCTAACACAAAACATCGTTTTGGAAACTTTCAACGTAATCCCCAGTAACAGATAGTCAGATGGTGTTGTGGGCGGGACATTAAGTCAGACTCAGTGGTGAGTGAAACCGAAGAGGGACAGACACAGAGCTGTAGCCGAGCCAAAGTAGACCACTTTTTAATTCATTAACTTTATCGGTTATCAGGCAAATAAAACGCCGATAGAGATAATCTGCAAACTGCCAAAAAAACGGCCCGATAATCGGCCAGGGACGATACTCGGTCTATCCCTACATCAAGCCTTTACTTTCTTGTGTTGAGTTTTATTGATGGTAGCTTAACATGGACAAAAAAAAGTAAATGCGATAGGAAATATTAAGTGGAGTATTTGTGTGGGGAAAAAAGAACAAGTGAAAGCAGCCGGGTGGTGAGTATGACATGACTTGACTTTATACTGAGTTAACGTTGTTTCTTTGTTTTCCGGATGTTGTTTTTTAAGGATTCTGGAGCGTTCCTGTGTGTGATCGACGAATCTAATGAGCACATGTTGTCAGTGTGGGATTGCAACAAGGGGACCAAGCATGCAGAGGTCAAGGTAAAGAACAGTCAGGTGTAAACAGCCAAGAAATCTCAACCCTTTACAATGATAAGACTAGTTATTATCGCCAGCTTTATTCAAAGCAGGAATACTGTTAACATTCTTCATCTTGTCTGTTAGAAAATTGCATTGATCTTAGCGGACTACACTGAACACACTGTGGTCAAATACTAAAATGATATTTCAAAAGCACAATAATAAAACAGTTGCTTTAATATGGGCATGCATACTTTTGAAGATTGTAAGTAAGTAAGACAATTAAAATTTGTGGTTTTAGGGGAGTTGATGGCGGAATATAGGCGACTGCTTGCTATCACTTTTGACATAATTTGAAGGGGAAGTTCAGATTTTTTGAAATGTGGTTGTATGAGGTACTTCTACATAGTCAGTGTGTCAGTTACAGTAGATGCAAGTCAGTGCGCCCCCCAGTTTGAAGAAGCAGGCAGAAGTATCGACACAGAAGCTAGGCAATGTCCTGCTGTGGACGGGGGCAGCCGCTAAACAGATTTTAGTCACCTAAAAAAAAATCTATATCAGCTTAAGTGTATGCTTTATTTAGAATATTTTAACTGCTTTACCTTGCTGTCAGACAGCCTTTTACGACAGGGAACTGAAGCCGTTATCTCTGCTCTCTTCAAAGCCACCAGACTCCTTTGTCAAAAACAGTCATTTTACCTTGCAGTAAACGGGAGTTGCTGGTCTACTGCTGTCTCAAACCTGTTAGTTTTTATTTTTTTTAAACAAGTATTTATTGAAATTTGTGTACATTTTACAGACAAAAACAGTACAACAAGGCAAATAACATAAAACAGAAAAGAGACCAAGGATCAAATGTAGTAGCTGTAGTACCCACAGTCATAAATCTGTACATCCATAAGTGTATGCTTACATGAAAAACATACCGCCGTTGTTTATCTCAACACCATATAGTACAGATGGCACACTACAGGCATTAAGAGAATGTTATCTTATTTAGACAAAAAAAAAAAGAAACGCTTGGTCCAGTTATCACTCCGACCATCCACATCCATACTGTTATTCTCAAGAAAATTGAAGAAAACGCTCCAAATTTTGTTGAAAACTTGTCAAGCTTATTTTTTGTTGTGTAACTTATCTTTTCTAGAGTCATTCCCCTCAACCATTGCGATGTGCCACAAGGTGTGTCCGATTTCCATGAGCAAGCAATGCATCATTTGGTAGACATTCAGTAGAGACCTAACGTTGTTAGAGGTTATAAAGCTGTCTGGGTAGAGATTTAATAAGCATAATTTAGGGCTAAGGGGCACCTCCTCGCCAGTGATCTGGCTTGCCAGGTCCAACACATTCCTCCAGAATGAGAGTATCTGTGGACACTCCCACATACAATGAAATAAAGTTCCTTTTTGGTCATTACATTTGACGCAGGTATCTGGTATGTTAGAATTAAAGCTTAGCTTAGCTGGGGTTACGTATTACACACTTATATTGCAATAGTTTGGAGTTAGTATTTATGGATTGGGTTTGAGCTAGAGTTGGAGCTGTTTGGACAGGATGCAACTTCTAAGTTGCAGATATTTAAAAAAATGTTTTGAGGGAATCTCAATTTAAGTTCTTCAAATGACACGAGAGTTAAGTTTTCATTATAGAGGTTAGCTACCTTAGCTACACCTTGAGATGCCCAGATTTTGAAGCCTGCGTCTGCTCTACCAGGTCGGAATTGTGTACCTTTTTATACTTTGGTGAATCCGAACTAACCTCTTCAAACACCAAAGTCACACAATAACACAAACTAACTAACTGATCGATGCAGTTGCAAACCACCAGCCACCAAACTCCTTTGACAAAAACAGTAATTTTACCTCGCAAAACACAGGAGTTGCTGGTCTACCGCTGCATCGATCGGTTAGTTTGTTTGCGTTATTGTGTGACTTTGGTGTTTGAAGAGGTTAGTTCAGATTCACCAAAGTATATTCATCTTTTTGAAGTTGAAAAAAACGCCCTACGTCAAGCACTTTTTTTTTTTAAAGTCGACCAATGACAAGCGGAGTAGCCAGACCTGTCGTTTCCATAACAACAAGAAAAAATGGAGTCGGAGCACAGTGAGTTATATGATATGAGCGGGTGCTCCCTGTACAGGGAACTGGCTTTGTTCTGTGTAACGTCAGTATCACTGCTTTCTCTCTCTGTTCTTTCTCTAGCTCGCTCCACCGCTTTGTTTATCTAACGTTAGCACATAGCGCTCTAGGATACTGTAGCCGTAGCTGTTGTTATAGCAACAAAATAACTTTTTCTTGTCAAAAAAGACTCCCAAGTGTGAACATAGCCTAAGCTAGCAGTTTCTCCCTGCTTTCAGTCTGAGCTAAGCTAGGCTAAACATGTTCTGAACCGCCTACATCTCTTTACACACAAATTAAACTGGTGTTGTCCATCTCAGCTGACTCTGAGCAACAAACCACCCTCGTTCCCAAAAATGTTGGACTTTTAACAGGTTTTGTGACAGTTGTGACTCCTTTAGGGTGATACGTTTTCACGATTTGAAAAGTTTGACATCATCTGACATTTATGAAATTATCAGTCACCACAGGGCTTCATAATCCCTCTACAGAATCAATGAAATCCTTCAACTGAAGTCATGAGAGTCAGCCAGGCTGCCTAATGTGACTGCAGTGAAAGATAGGCCCTTTTACAGCCAGAAGCCCAGCGTGGCTGCATGCTGGATGTGTAGATGCTCTTTATAAAGGAGCTCTGTTTGGAGAGATTAAGGGGGGAAAGATGGTGGTGGTGTCTCTGCTATGCTTTTATGGGCTTTTCTCCCAAAACGCCTCAACTTCCCCGAGAGCAATTTCAGCATGGCTGCCATGGCAACGGTGTAAATATTTCGTACAGTGAATTTGTCCAGCTGTATGTATATGTATGTATGTATGTATGTATGTGTGTGTGTGTGTGTGTGTGTGTGTGTGATCTCTAATGCAGCAGTGGGAATGCATAGGCGGCTGCATATCCTCTCAAGTCCAAAATGTAATGGGCTTGTGTGAGAACTTGTGTTTTATGGATCCTAGCGTCCAGCGTACATGGTTCAGTGTGGGAGGGGCAGCTCAGTGCTGACCCACGCTGTACAAACACACGAGTTCATCCACCAGGAACCAGATAATTATACCCCCACCTCCCCTCTCCAAGGCAGTGGAAGAGTCCATATGCCACTTTACAGCACAGTCATGAATGGAGCTTTTTGTGTAGAAATGATGCTTCTGTACTTACTGTACGTGCTGTACACATGGTCACCAAAGACCTGCCACTGGTACTGTGTGTGCATTTTGTGTGTCTGTGCCTGGCAGCAGAAATCACCTCAAGAAAATAAAATCCTTCATAGATCTTTAGCGATCTTTTACCTTAGCGCATTATGACGTTGTTGCGACTAACATGCTACGGTGTTGGCAAACAACTGCCTAACTTTGGCTGTCATGTGGTCCTGAACAGGTCCAGTAGTGTACAGTGGGTTCAGGGCTGGAAAGGAGGCGGAGTTTGAGTTTGCAGGCTGTAAAACCAAAACAAAGAGTTTGGTATTTTCATTTTTAGAATTTTTTTTTAATTTAGATTCTTTCTTTTTTTTTTTTTCTGTGATTTTTTTCATTGGAAAATGATTATGTTTAGTTGTATTTGAAAGTTACCGTGTGGTTCACTAGAAAGCCGTTTTGTGACTGGTAGGCTAGTGACAACTAGGGTTGGGTATCGTTTGGAGTTTTACGATTCCGATGCCGAATACTTTTAAAACGATTCCGATTCCTAAACCGAATCTTGAAAACTTGAAAAATGACATCAAAGACGTAATATGTTTACTAGCGATCATGTGCAGTGAATGGTTAATATGCTTTTACGTCCGTTTTGGTGAGCCCAGAGGGAAAATATGGCATTTTAAAAGTAGCCTACATTTACGGTAGCTAGCTAACGGTAGACTACAGAGAAAGTGTGATATTTTTACGTCCGTTTCGGAGCGACAGAGGGAAAATATTTCAGTCGACACATTAAGTGGAACTGAAATGAGGAACCAAAATTTGCGTTCTAATCCGGTCCGATTCCTACCGGTTGCGTAGGAACCGGTTCCATAGTGGAACCGGGTTTCGGTACCCAACCCTACTGACAACATGATCCTCACCTGTTCCACTGACTTTACCAGATAGTAAGTGACTGTTCACTGTCATGTGAACTCAAGAGTCTGTGTTAGTGGGGGTCCGGGGCCTTGTTGGTGAGGCTGACTGCAGAGGGGAAGAAACTGTTACAACCTGTTACACGACCTGTTTCAGTTAAACCCATTGTACACAAACACGACTCCAAGTGAATGCTGACGTTGCTCTGCATCAAATGGACGTACAAATAGGCAACAGTTTCATACTGTGTCAAGCATGTGTTGATTTTAACAGCAATGTTTTAATGAGGAAACCTGGGAGTGCTCCTTTTTTTAGTTTTTATTAAGATTATTTTTTGGGGCATTTTGGCCTTTAATTGATAGACAGTTGTAGACAGGAAAGGGGAGAGAAAGGGGGGAAAGACCTGCAGCAAAAGGGCCACAGGTCGGAATCGAACCCTGGTACCTGGGGTGCACGCTCAACCAAGTGAGCTAACAGGGCGCCCCGGGAGTGCTCTTTTAAAACCTGTTTTTTCTTTTTTTTTCTTAAATTGAAGTGTCACGAATATATATATATAAAAAAAAAAAAAAAAAAAAAAAGCCTGCTCATTATACTGCATTTGATGTTCTATTTCTCTGTCCAGGTAACAAATTAATTTCCTGACCGCCAGAGAAGTTGTCCTTTTCCTTATTTCACAACACAAGTTGTAGCCTACAAGTGCCAGTTGGACAGACCGGCTACAGAAGCATTGAATGTCCTCGGGTCAACTTTGACCCGTTTTCAATGTTTCTAAATCAGAAATTTGGGTTTCTTTCAACCAAATTGCCCAAAAGTAACACAGATGGTTCCATGAAACGCTCTTCACAAATAAAAGTAAGGATCAGTTAAATTTTAATCAATTTTTGACTAAACTTTGTCAAAAACATTTGATTATCCATAAACATCCCCTGATCTTAACTATCAGTCATAATAATGTATACTGTCTGCATTTTTTTAACTCTAAAATTAGATACAATTTTATAAAGGATACATGAGGTTTATTGACTATAAAATCCAAAAATGAGTTTAAAAATAGTGGTAACAAGTTGGTGTAAGTGTATACTGGTGGTAGTGGGGGGAAAAAGTGCAGAAAATGTCGAAAAATGCTACAAAAACGTGTACAAAAAATGTGTTAATTTTGACATGGGAGGACAACACAAGGGTTAACCGCAATGAATTAGCTAAGGTCCTAAGGGGTATGACTGTTGATGGAAATTGTTCATTTTGTTTAGCTGTGCCAAATTGTAATTATATAAGTGATTATTGGTCAGACTGTGTAGCTGAAACTATGCTAGCGGCATCTGTCACTTGTTGCCATAGCAACTCCAGACATCTTGTTTTATGATAATAAAGAGACGTGGTTTACTTCATTACTTCTTTACTTCATAGAGACGATTATGTTGTTAATCGCAATTATTTTGGAGACAATTAATTGTACAGCAACATTTGGAATTGTTCCAGCTCTACCAGTCTCTGCCTAAGATGTTTTGATGGTTGATTTGACTCCTATGGTCCTTTTTCTTTATAAAAAATGAAGCCCCCCATGTTCCTCCCATTTTTTTGCCAGAGGAGCAAATTTATAACCGTGCTGAACACGTGTTTGTGTGTCGTGTTTCTAGAATACCAACGAAGCTGTGTTCGCTGTGGAGTTTAACCCGAGCGAAAGCGCCAACATCATCACCTGCGGCAAATCCCACGTCTACTTCTGGACGCTCAGCGCAGGACAGTTCACCAAGAAACAAGGCATCTTTGGAGTAAGACACAGTCACTCTATCCTGACAGCAAAACAAAAAAAACTTATTCTATACAGTCATGTGAACAAATTAGGACACCCATGCTAAAGTTGACTAAAAAGAGGAATAAAAAATCATCTTTTGGAAAGTGATCTTAATGCCTTAATTAAAAAAATGAGGAAAAATCCAATCTTTAAGGACACCAATTTTCTTTGTGAATGAATAATGTATCGTAAATAAATAAATGTTCTTCCTTAAAATACAGGGGGCATAAGTAAGTATACCCCTATGTTAAATTCCCATAGAGGCAGGCAGATTTTTATTTTTAAAGGCCAGTTATTTCATGGATCTAGGATACTATGCATCCTGATAAAGTTCCCTTGGTCCCCACATCATCACATACCCTTCACCATACCTAGAGATTGGCATGGGGTACTTTCCATAAAATCATCTCTCAATGCAAATCAAACCAGCTATCAGGCTAACTGAAATAAAACCATGCCAATCTCTAGGTATGGTGAAGGGTATGTGATGATGTGGGGCTACTTTAATTCCAAAGGCCAAGGGAACTTTATCAGGATGCATAGTATCCTGGATCCATGAAATAACTGGCCTTTAAAAATAAAAATCTGCCTGCCTCTATGGGAATTTAACATAGGGGTATACTTACTTATGCCCCCTGTATTTTAAGGAAGAACATTTATTTATTTACGATACATTATTCATTCACAAAGAAAATTGGTGTCCTTAAAGATTGGATTTTTCCTCATTTTTTTAATTAAGGCATTAAGATCACTTTCCAAAAGATGATTTTTTATTCCTCTTTTTAGTCAACTTTAGCATGGATGTCCTAATTTGTTCACATGACTGTATCTTTCAATTCATTTTAGTTCCCTTATTGTCTGAGCACAAGTAAGCACTACAAAATGAAGTTGGCAGCTTCCTCAGTTTGAGGCCAAACAGAGAAGCAATGAGCATAAAGGAAGAGAAGTGAAACACTGAGAGTAACAGTGTGGATGCAAATATTATACACATTCAAAAGAGATATTTACATTCTAGACTAATCTAAGAAGTACATCTGATTTAAACGGAAACTGCTCAAATGTGTAAAGCAAATGTTTATTTTTACACCAGTACTAACAGTGTATCAAATTATTGTTCTAAAAACAATCTTTTCAGAAATACAAGAAGCCCAAGTTCATCCAGTGCTTTGTGTTCAGTCTGACTGGAGATGTTCTGACCGGGGACTCTGAAGGAAACATCCTGACGTGGGGAAAGTCCGCTGCAGATGTCAAAACGCTCGGTAAAGGAGCCAAAGGTCAGTACTGTAGATTAATATACTTCAACAGGGGGTCCGGGACCCCTAGGGGGTCCTCAGAGTCAATGCAGGGGGGGCCTCCAAATTAATCTTCATTTTTGAAGTTTAAAGGTCCAGTGTGTAACGTGTTTAGTTGTTCATTATCTAAATCTGTGTTGCCCGTTCACAAACTTGTCCTTTTTCTATGAATATTTACCTCCACCATCAATTCCAAGTATTCCTTTTGGCTTGAAAGTTTACATTTGCGTTCACATGAACTGGGGTAGACGCTCCATATTCATGCTCCAGCTTGAAATACGTTAGCCGGTAAGGGACATACAGGACATACTGCTCCGCCTTTCGTGTTTTCGCTGTCACATTATAAACTCACAGGTGCTGCTAATGCTGCTAACGGGTATCGTAGCTTCCCGGCCCCCGGCAAGTTTGAAGAAGGAAACATGGAGGACCACACGTATTCAAAATCCAAATTTCAGGAACAGGAGTCTTCTTCTTCAACCACCCTGCGTGGTGCGAGAGAGTTGATTGCGCTATATGATCTCAACGCTAGAGAAATTCCTACACATTGGACCTTTTAAAAAAAAGTCTTAACGTGAATCTAACATATTATTAGCAAATATAAATCCCCACTGATGATAGGCTTACTGGCCTATAGTAGTCTCTAAAATAGCCATCCACATGTATGTTTTAACATTAAAACATGATTTATAAAACCATGCCAACAATTAAAAGGCTATTTTAATAGTTTAGTATTCTATGCACTATACAGGCTTTAGGACGTCCTACACATTATTTGTTATGCAACTCACTTTTATACAATACTAGTATAATATAACTATATTTATATAGTAGGGGGTCCCTGCTCCATCTCTCTTTCAGTTAAGGGGTCCTTGGCTTAAAAAGCGTTGAAGACCCCTGATCTTAAGTGTAATGTTTAGTCAGTTTGATTAACAAAACTAGATGAAGAGCTCAAATTTGAAGCCGGAAGGACCCTGAAAACATACATTTGTCACCATACACACTGATGTAAACGTACATGCACATATTGTTCCATTTTTCCCCTTATTCCAAAAAAGACAATATTCCGACTAAACTGTTTACATGGCTAATGAAAATTAATATTCCACTAATATTTCTGGTTACATGCAGTCGTGTAAAATATGAATTTTTAAAGTTTTCCAGTGGTGGCAGACTTGTTGGACCGTGCGAACACAGCGTCCCTCTTTCATTCCTATATTACAGTATCCATAAACCTGTTGATATCCAGGTCTTTGATAATGTTTAAAAAAAGCTGTGTTTCTCCTTCTTTTCTTTTGGCCATGCATCTCTACCGCAGCCCTGCAAACTGTTGGCTGGTTGGTTAATGTACAACAACCATAGCAACGCACAGAGCTGACCATAAAATTTTTGCCTTAAACAGGCAAGAAGCCGTAAACTGTAGTGATCGACCCATATGTTTTTTTTCAAGGCCGATGGCGTTTATTAGTTTATTAGAAACAGATAACCGATATCTGGAACTGATACGCATTTACAGTAAAAAATGAAAATCTTTAAGTCAAAATTAAGATATAGGTTAGGGTTATGTGTCATGACCGTGTCATGTGTTCATGACAGTGTCATGTCACTCTTATGTAGATACCTTCAAGTAAAGTGTTACAGAAAATGCTATATTCTGAAAAAGGCCTTATTCGGAAAATCCCAACTAAATGTGCTGTTAACATGACCCGTATAAAATGTTCATATTCGAATAATAGTGAAATATTCGAGTGCATGTAAACATACTCACTGATAAACCAGCTTAATTTCCCACAGAGACCTTCCAGATCATGAAACAGACCAGAGCCCATGAAGGCAGCGTGTTCACCCTGTGCTCCCTGCAGGGCGGCTCTCTGCTCAGTGGAGGAGGGAAAGACCGTAAGATCGTCCGCTGGAGCGCCGACCTGGCACCTGAGAGAGAGTGTGAGGTGAACCACAGCTGTATGTGTGCGGGTGTGATGCTGCCGGTGGAGGGCTCTGTCAAGTTACATTCAGACAAGAGGGAAAGGCGTGTCGATTAATGCGCTTATTTATGTATCAAGATTCCAGAGAAATATGGAGCAGTCCGTACCATTGCAGATGTGGATGGGGAGGAACTATT
The DNA here is from genome assembly GCF_008315115.2 of Sander lucioperca. NCBI lineage: Eukaryota > Metazoa > Chordata > Actinopteri > Perciformes > Percidae > Sander > Sander lucioperca. The sequence goes on along the minus strand of NC_050189.1, from coordinate 30,831,790 downwards.
AGTTGGTACAACCCGTAATGCCATCCTCAGAGGCACCTTCTCAGACGGATTTGTGGCCATAGTGCAGGTATGTTAAAAATGCAGTTGTACATTAGCATTGATATGTTTTTAAATGTATTTAAAGATCCTGTATGTACTGTACCAATATTAAGGGAACGGTGGTAACATCAAGTGCAGTTTAATACTACAGCAAACACTCCTTGAGCAGCTACTCAGAGCAGCTGGTGTATCTGTTTACAGTGCAACCAAACAAACTGACATTGTTTTTATGAAGGAGCCGGTCAATTATTATGTTATCTAGAATAATGAATATTTTTACATCATGTCATGAACAACTATGATCTGATTAAATGCTGCAAATGGCCGACCTATTTCAGACTGATCCACTGATACGTTGTTTTTAATGTTGTTTTGTAGACACATTTTGTAATGAATGATCATGGTCAGCGCTGAATGTAAATACTGAAAATGCTGACCAGAGGCTTGTACTATGAAGCAAGATTTGGCGAAGGTAGCTTCAGGTTCAACCCAGGGTTTTGTGTATCACGACGGTGGATCACTTGTTACCGGGTTAAATCGCCGTGGTAACTTATGCTGAACACCTAACCTGGTCGGGAGCAGGTTATTTTGGAGATTAGAGATCAACCAGTGTAAAAGCACCGCCTACTGACCAATCAATACTCGATTGATAACGGCGTCACCGTTCTTAGAAGATCAGCTGGAGCTCGGTGCGCAGAGAGTCAGACAGACAGACAGACAGACAGACAGACAGACATGCGCTCAGAAAAGTTAAAACATTTAGAGACCGACAACCCCGTTAACATTCCCTGATGGGTATTTTTATGAAAGATATAGATTTTCAGTAGAGGGAGTTACATATAGGCTGTTTGTCGGCCTCTTGAGCCGTGTGTTGCCATGCCACACATCGGTTTGAATTATGTTTTTATATTTTTTTATTTGCTCTCACGATCGCTTACCACTGCCAGGGTTGCAACTGGTAATATAATAGGCTAAAGCAACGACAGTTTATGGAAAGCACAAGTGTAATTATGGTCAGATCTTGGTCCTGACTGATGGGGAAGTGATATTGATAAGCCTTGTAATTTACGCATTTACTGTAAATGAAGGAAAGATGGCTTTTTTTTGCCAGCTGTCCTTCCTGTTTTAGGAAGCAGCGACTGTATTGCGTTTTGCCTGTAAAACCGTGTTTGTGTTCTTCATATTTATGTAGAATTATAGTTTGCTTTTATATAAAATATGCAGCTCTGGTAGATGTTTGCGATTGGTCGTGCTGTGCAAACACCACCTCTGTTATGTGAACGTGCGCGTCGCTGGATTGGGAAACCCTGGGTTGACGGAACTAGTTGTTAACCACCGTCGTGACACAGCTTATGCAGGACCGCGGTTGTTAGGTTAGGTGAAGCTGGGTAACTGAAAGAAATCCAGGGCATGTTGATCTTGATCTGTAGTACAGGCCTCATGATAGATGATAGTATCAAAAATTGGGTTTGATTTCATGGAAATCTTAAGGATTGTAACTTTAAAAGGGACAGTTCCCCCCAAAAATGAAAAATACATATTTTCCTCTTACCTGTAGTGCTATTTATTTATCAATCTAGATCAGGGGTCTCCAACCTTTCTTCATCTAAGGGTTACTTTAAAATAACGAAAGTGGCCAAGAGCTACTTGCATCACACCGCTTACATTTATTTACATAACACACATAAGCTGAATAAAGCTACTGTTTGCTGAAATTGCACTAGCCAAAGCTTATGAAAAATCTTAACTTCACGTCAAGGTTCATGTCTATTTTACACTTCTTTTAACCCACATAGTTAGCTACATCACTGAAAATATTCCCATCACGGTCCAAGAAAATATGACCACTTTACACGTCTATGGCCCACAAAGCTAGCTACCTCACTTTTAATATCGGGGTAAATTTGTCTCTCAGTTTGTCAACCTATCCACAAGCTACCGTTAGCTCGAGAGCTACTTGTTGGAGACCCCTGATCTAGATAGTTTTGGCGTGAGTTGTCATGACTTCTAGAAAGAGACATTGCTGTTGTGTTTTTGTGATGTATTTTTTTGGCGCTTGGAGCACCACAAGCCGAGTACCAACTAGATCCACTATATTAGAGAGAAGGCGACACCTCCAACACTGGGCAATCCACACCAAAACAATCTTTGTGCAAATGTATTTATGTAAACTTCAAACTACATGACACACAGTAAACCGGGGCAGGATTGTATTTCAGAATAACAGCTGGAACACACCGGGCGCGTAGTTAGTTAGTTAGTGTGGCGTAGCGTAGCGTAGATACGTGCCTGATCGTGCGCCTGGCCATTCATACCGCACGCAACTTTACAAATCCTACTATGGCCACGCCAAGACCCGCCCTTCAATAGAATTCACACACTACTATTGGCCAGGCATCCATGCTTACGCAAGATAACGTAAGCCCATTTGTTCAGATCCTATCCCCTGACCAATCGGCTATCCTAACCTTAACCACTCGAGGTCAATGCCTAACCCCAAGCAATAGTAGGAAAAGATATTATACCGGACGCGTATTTCTAGCCTATGCACCGGTCACAAAGTGATCCTTCTCCTCTCGGCTCTCTCTCTCTCTCTCCCCCTCCCTCCGATAGAAAGAGACAGGATGAGTGGGGAAAATGGTGGTAATTGTAGCTATGTGTGTGTGTGTGTGTGTGTGTGTGTGTGTGTGCGTGCGCGCGCGCGCGTGCGTGCGTGCGTGCATGCGTCTCTGTCCGTGTCTCTCTGTCCGTCGGTCTATCTCTCCGTGTGCCTGATCGCGTGTCTCGCTGTGAAATTTCAAGACAGCCCAAATCACCATGAACCTGGGTGTTTTATTTTGAACGAGTATCTTGTATCCACATTTATTCGGTCTGATTACATCCAACAGATTAAAGACAACAGCTGGCACCAGAATGCATTTTAGCAATGTCTCTACTGACCGCTGGAATTTGGCTTTCTGGCCACATTTGATTTGTATCTGTGAGAAACTGAAACCACTTCCAGACAGAACACAAACACAAAGTCTAAAGGCCTGCTAGGCCTCTAGAAGCTCACATGTTGGATAGAATGAACAACATGATTGTTCTTACTGTATGTAACAAACTCATCTTTAATATAAAGCACAACTTATAGACATTTAAATAAGCCACATAGTTAAAGTGTGTTCAGTGTTAATTGTTTTTAGTTTTTTTTTTTTTTGTCAATTTGAAAAACTAAATCGTAGATGAGAAGCAAACATTTGAAGCTGAAAGTTGAAAAATTAATCCTAAACCCTGAGAAAAGCAAATCACACAACTAATATAGTTAATAGAGAAACACAGCACCCCTAAGGGGGGTGGCAAAGATCACGGGGGGGGGAGGGGGGGGGCGCAAGTCTTCATCTGGTTTGAGGTTGAGGTAAAAAAAAAATATGTGCACATGTTAAACAAATTATGATAATACACTAGAATATATAATTTATACAAAAGTCTGTATAAAAACTATATATTTTTGTTCTCGCTTAAAATTGTAGGCAGGCTACTTAGTAGGCCAAACCTCCTGTGGACCTTGCTGTCATCAGGTCAGCTGCTAGCTGCTATCATTCTCGTTTTTCCTGCCGCCACGGCATCACTATTTTATGAATGAAACATGGCAGAGAAACGTGAAAGTGGTGATAACTCCTCTGTATCAAAAAAGAAAGTAAGGCTCTATCTCTGTGTGTGTGTGTGTGTGTGTGTGTGTGTGTGTGTGTGTGTGTGTGTGTGTGTGTGTGTGTGTGTGTGTGTGTGTGTGTGTGTGTGTGTGTCTGTCTCAGGGTCATGTAGATGAGATGTGGGGGCTGGCTACCCACCCCTCTCAGAGCATCTTCATCACCTGTGGCCACGACAGGCAGGTGTGTTTGTGGAACGCAGAGGAACACAAGCTGGACTGGTGCATCACCCTAGAGGTAGGACACACCCATCCTGCACTCAATTCTTTCCACAGTGGACTGACAGTCCTTATATTTGAATAAAACACATTGATTCTCCTTCCAGTGCTGACACACATACTGTGTGTGTGTGTGTGTGTGTGTATATGTGTGTGTGTGTGACAGGATTATGGGTTGTGTGCTGGTTTTTGCCCGAATGGATCGGTGGTTTCAGTCGGCCTCAGCACAGGAAGGTAATACAGCACCGATACACTTAGAGCAATCAGAGACGGTTTAGAACCGAGACGCCCCAACTCAGAGTAGTTTCCTATATCTGTATCCCGTGGGCTCTGCCACCGCCACGCCTCTTTAGGAGACTAGCGGCAGCCCTGTGTGTATTTATTCCATTGGGAGATGTGAACGTGAACACAGATTATGAGCGATTCTTTCGCCCCGTAGTCACCAAAGTATATATTGGACCCATTCTTCAACAAGCCACATATCTCCAGAACATTCTGACACTAAACTGGCATTTTTCAGACGGACACATCAGGAGAACATTTTTGTTTGAGGCCTGTTTCTGTCTCAAGACCAAACTCTTGCGAGATCTGGCAACACAGAGAAGCTAACGTTCTAACGAGGCCACGCCCCTTTAGGAGACAGGAAGTGTGTACCGTTTCATACCGTTGGCGCTGCTTGAAATGCGCTGTCTTTAGTATAGAGGATCTTTGGAGCAAGCTATGAGCTCAAAAGAAATGTATTAAAATGATGACCAAAAATGATACACACATTTGCAGTATGAAAATTTACCAAAAGTATATGAAAATCATTTCAATAATCCATATAATAACATTTGGTAACACTTGAAGGTATCTACATAAGAGTGACATGACACTGTCATGAACACATGAACTCTAACCCTAACTTGTCATGACAAAAACCGAATGACACTTACTAAAAGAAGAGCTATGTCATAAATGTTTATGACTTGTTTATAATGTTTATGACACGTTCATGACAGTGTCATGTCACTCTTATGTAGATACCTTCAAGTAAAGTGTAAATATGGGAAATATGTTTGTTCACTTTGTTTCTAAGAGGGGAATGTTCGATGGAAAAAGAGAGCTGAGAGGAACTGTACATAGAGTTGTTGATAATTCTCTGTGGTTCACCACTACGAGAGACACATGACACATTGTTAATATAGAAATATCGATGAGTGCAGCTTTAACACGCAGACACAATGTCGATGTCAATTTCCCGTTCTCAGAAAAAAAGCTAAATGTTGAATGATCCATATAATGCAAGAAACTTAGTTTATATTTAGGCTGTGTTCACGTAAACTGCGACGGTCCTCAGATGGTCCGGTGAAGGTTGCAGTCTTTCCATTCATTTAAAATGGGGGTAGTATGTTTAGGCTGTGGTGGTGGGGGCCGTGCAGGGGGAGGGGGGGTGGGGGGCTGAAAAAACACAGAGCGGCCTGCGGCCAAAAGTTGAGACGGATTCAACTTTTGGAGAAACGCAACCCAACTTAACCCTGCGGTGGCCAGTCATGTAACCGGAGATCAGACTTGTCAGTCGTTTTGAGGCAGTGTGAGAGTCCTGTACAGGAAACAGGAAACGCCATTGCCTTTATCGCTGCCACATGAAAAATTTAAACACTATGAGGGTAAAAAAAACACAAGCACTTTACTGCCCAGGAATTGGTCTAACAGCTAACTGTTTCCTGCAGCAACAAAGCACAGTCCCTCCGTCTCTATTCTTTCTCTCTTTCTCTGTGAAATGAAGCTGCCTTCAAGAGCGGTCGGAAATGTCGAGATCTGTAAACGGTCTGACGGAAAACAACAATTGCTAAAATATAGAGTCTACTTGTGGGGGGGTAAATAACACAATAGGATGTCAAACAATTGGGCCATTTCAGTGACACTCCCACTGCCGCGTCACTTTTTCTGGTCTGAATAGGCTCTTACAGAAGAGAAGGCATGAAGTCAATGCCAGGGGTCGGCAACCTTTTAAATATTAAGTACCATTTTAAAATGTTCCTGTTAATGTGTACCATATCAGCATTAAGCCAGGCCGTGTTTTTTTTTCATTCACGCCACATTCTGTGAAGAAGGCAGTGAGTACTAGCCAATCAGAGGCGGGTCTTTCGCGGAATGCAGATGGGGACAAAAAAGTAAATCCAACTACCGTAAATAACAGGCTCTGCTCCTGCCAATGGCGGTGAAAGAGGTCATTTGGCATGCCGATTGGAACATTTCCAAAAACTCTCTTGCACACTTATTGATGTGCCATTGGTCGAGCTACTGCGTGCCAATGGTGTGCATGTTGCTGACCCCTGGTCTATGCCATTACATAGATGTGACTGAAGAGCTGCCTGCTGTCCAGTCTCTTGTCTTTACTGATGGATTTCCCCCCGTAACACTAACAGGTGGATGGTCCTTGACCTGCGGACCAGAGAGGTGGTCTCTGAGTCCACTGATGGCAACGAGCAGCTGTCTGTCATGAGATACTCACCAGGTCAGACGTCTTAACTACTCTCAGTATGATCATAATGCAACAAGAAGAGGCCAAAACATCAGCCTAAACTAAATTCCAATGCACTGAATGAAAATAAAGCATCAAAGAAATATACTGTGGAAATCCCCTCTAACTGCATGAATGGCCTCTTGTGTTTTCAGATGGCAGCTTTCTAGCTGTTGGATCCCATGACAACTTTATTTACATCTACAATGTGACAGAGAGTGGCCGGCGCTACACCCGCTTCGGGAAATGTAATGTGAGTTAAATATCAAGTCGAAATGTCCCCATTTGTTGGATTTTCTCTTGGTGCAGTCTGACAGACTTCTGAAAGTGTTTTTTATTCGGTGCCCGTTCTGTCCATCACTGCTAATGCTAACTACTCAGTTCTTTTTGAACAAAGTAAAGAATGTTGCCAGATTTTAGGTATATAAGTATATAAGTCTGCATCTATTTTTCTTTTTGGCTTATTATGTGCAGACCCAAACCAACAATGAATGTATCTACTAACAAGAATTGTGTGTGTGTGTGTGTGTGTGTGTGTGTGCGTGCGTGCGTGCGTGTGTGCGCCCTGGGTGACATGTTCCTTCATCACCATGAACACACACACTTTAGTTTATTTTGACTCAATCTCACATACATCATCCTGCTGCCCCAAAAACTCACTGGAACACCAAATGTGGATTAATCCACCGCTGAAAATAGTCCTCAACAAACGCAGATGAGATGCGGACTAACACTTTGTTGGTTTTGGGTGTATACATGGGATTTGCTGACAATAAGAAATATCTAGAATAACGCCCTCCTTATCCTCTAACATTTTCCAGAAGGGTTATAGAGCATTATGTGACACTGCCTATTTATCTGTCCAATCAGGGCCACTCCAGCTTCATAACTCACCTGGATTGGTCCAAAGATGGAAAGTACATAATGTCTAATTCAGGCGACTATGAGATCCTTTACTGTAAGTATCAATTAGTATGTAAATCCTCAGACGGCGTGACAATCTACTGTGTACTGACCATGAATGTGTTGTGACAGGGGACATAGCAGCCGGGTGTAAACTGCTGAGGAACCGCTTTGAGAGCAAAGACAGAGAATGGGCCTCCTATACCTGTGTGCTGGGCTTCCATGTCATGGGTGAGATACTCTACTTTCATGTGTTATCACGTAAATAATGTTATTTTTAGAGCTGCAAGGATTAATCGATTAGTTGTATATTCTTCGATTAAATAGTATATTTGAGTTGTGGATGCCGATAGATAGATAGACTCGATCTAGACTAGACAGACTGCTAGTGTCGGAGCACAGCGATTTATATGATATGAGCGGCTGCTCCCTGTTTTATCTAATGCTCCCTCTCTCTGTTCATTCTCTAGCTAAGTGGTTCTCAAACTTTTTTCAATGTTGTTCAATATACCCCCTGACCTGGGCAAAACATTTTTGGTAGAAAAAAAAACGTCTGTATGAGGTAAAATACAGCGCTGGCAGTGATATATTTACTACGTTAAAATGTTACATTTCAAACGTTTAGAATTCATCACTATATGTATTCATTATTATTGTGTAATTATTTTAGCAATTATGCATGACATTATTTTTAAATTAGTATTCTGCAAAAATCTCACGTATTCCCTGCAGTAATCCAAAGTACCCCTAGGGGTCACGCGTACCCCTGTTTGAGAAACACTGCTCTAGATCGCTCGGCTGCTTTGTTTTATCTAGCCCTCTTGGATACTGTAGCAGTAGCTGTTGTTATAGCAACAAAAGATGCTCTTGGGGCGTCTGGGTAGCTCACCTGGTAGAGCGCGCGCCCATATATATATATATATATATATATATATATAGATATATAGAGAGAGAGAGAGAGAGAGAGAGAGAGAGAGAGAGAGAGGTTTACTCCTCGACGCAGCATGCCTTTGCTGCATGTCATTCCCCCTCTCTCTCCCCTTTCAAGTCTTCAGCTGTCCTATCAAAATAAAGGCCTAAAATGCCCAAATCTAAAAAGAATCTTTAAAGGTCCAGTGTGTAATGTGTTTAGTTTTTCATTATCAAAATCTGTGTTGCCCGTTCACAAACTTGTCCTTTTTCATGAATATTTACCACCACCATCAATTCCAAGTATTCCTTTTGGCTTGAAAGTTTACATTTTTGAACTGGGGTAGACGCTCCATATTCATGCTCCATCTTGAAATACGTTAGCCGGTAAGGGACATACAGGACATACTGCTCCGCTTTTCACGTTTCCGCTGTCACATGATAAACTCACAGGTGCTGCTAATGCTGCTAACGGGTATCGTAGCTTCCCGGCCCCCGGCAAGTTTGAAGAAGGAAACATGGAGGACCACACATTTCAGGAACAGGAGTCTTCTTCTTCGCCCAGAAAAAGAAAAAAGGAGATTGAAAAGAGCAAGAGACCGGCTTTTTGAAGCGTGAAGGCTACTGTAGCTGTAATACGTACTTTGAACTGCGTGGTGTGAGAGAGTTGATTGCGATATATGATCTCAACACTAGATGGGAGAAATCCCTACACATTGGACCTTTAAGAATTAAAAAGTTCATTCATTTCATATATTTCATTATATTATCCTTATATCAGTGGCATAAAATGGTCTTAAAATGACAATATATAGTCCAACAAAAGTAGTAATCATTACAGGCCTTGTGACGATCATTTTATCCTCTGTCAAGAATTGTTTTGGATGGGCAATATGGTAATATATTGCATAAGTTGACATCAGTGTGTCTGCCGTTAAAGATTAATGTTGACTTGAATAGGTAAGCTGCCTGTTTGCCAAGCAGTACTGTCTGACTGAAAACGACCTTATACCTCAGGCTGCTATGTGTATAGACATACTTTCATGTAAAGACCTTTTACTGTTTCTGTCCTCTGAGTTAATATCTTACTTTGCTTTTATTACACTTGCTTTCTATTGCAGCAATATTTTATATTAATATTTTGTTAATCCTCTGTAAAGCCCTTTATAAGAGATTAAAGGTTAGAGAAAAATGGTCCGTTTGCTCAATGGTACGATTTCTTGAATTGAGACCTCTATAAGAAATTAAGAATTTAAAGTGTGTACTTGATCTTTGCCATCCACTACAATGCACAGACCATCAGACACAGTTATTAATGGACTGGCTGTAAAACAATGCGATTGTTTCACATGACAAAACCCATGTGACACCCGAACTTCCAGCCAGTAGGATACATGAAAAAATTTTAAAAAATAGACGCCCTTGGCTACTTTTTGGAACCAAAATGCTGCCAGCTTTTGTTTTGTTTTTTTAAATACAAAAGCTCCCTAGTAAACTTTTTCTTGTCAAAAAAAGACGCCCAGTGTGATCGTGGTCCTAGTTATTTTTTCGTGTGTTGCCGTGGTGTTCCAGGTGTGTGGATGGAGGGCTCTGACGGCACAGACATCAACGCCCTGTGTCGCTCCCACAGTGAGAGGGTGGTGGCTGTGGCTGACGACTTCTGTAAAGTCCACCTCTTCCAGTACCCCTGTCCTAAACCTAAGGTACCGCTCGCACACATCACTCTTTACACTTTACAAGGCAACCTTCCTACACGCAAAGCAAATATTGTTCTTTAACTGCTTCCATAACACAAAGAGGAAAAACATGTTTTGGAGTATGTGTTTTACAATAATGATGGCACCATCAGTAAAATGTGAGTGCTGAGTGATTCCTACAGTAGGCACAGGAGAATATTGTAGTACTGTAATTTTCATTTCAAATATCCGATAATTGCAGTCATTATATTATGAGAGCTAGCTGTGTGAGAGAGACAGCTTTGACATACTGTGTCTCCAGGTCAGATTTAATGAGGAACATGTATTTGCAGACTCGCACTCATACTTTAGAAAAATGTGAACACACAGACTTCATGCACACACTGCTGAAATCAGCCAGACGTACTTTTCCTGTGATAGAAATTCAGACTTTTTCCTTTTTCATTTATTTTATACTTTCCCCATTGGGCAAATTAGAATTTACACTCTGTTAGAAAGCCTGAAATACACACACACATGCTCAGGACCTTTTCATGCACAAATGGGGAGATGTCAGAGTGAGTGGGCTGCCAGTGCTGGACCAGCGCCCTGAGCGGTTGTAATACAGTAATACATAAAAATTTAGAAGTTTGACTGAAAGAGACAATTATATTGTTAATCGCAATTATTTCTGAGACAATTAATTGTACAGGAAATATGGAATTGTTACAGCTCTAGGAATGAGTCTCTCTCTCTTTCTTTCTTTCTTTCTTTTTTTCTTTCCTCTCCAGGCACCGAGCCACAAGTACGAGGGCCACGGCAGCCACGTCACCAACGTCTGCTTCACCCACAGCGACTCCCACCTGCTCTCCATGGGCGGGAAGGACACCTGCATCCTCCAGTGGAGGGTGATGGGAGGCGGGGGCGGCGACAGAAGGGAGAGACTGGCCTCGGCCACCTCCACCTCCACCTCCACCAGCTCTCCAGAACCTGCCACCAGCTAGGAAGGAGCCCACGCGTTGTTACCAGTGACGGAGGGGAGAGGCATGTTAGTCAGTGGACAGCAGCCACAGTTATGGGCTCAGCCAGGCTTCTGCGCCGCTACGCCTGCGTCAGTTTCATACTGAACGTGTCGAGGAAGCCTCTCGGGGAGGGAAGTCGATATTACATTTACACTTACACACCTCCGTTATCATGTAGATCCTTGTGAAACTGGACAGTATGTTTCTTCCCTTAACACAGGGGTCAGCAACCTTTACTATCACAAGAGCCTTTCTTAGCTAAAAAAAAAACTACAAAAACACATCTCTCCGGAGCCGCAAAAGTCATTTAAGCCTTCCATTTTTAGGGGGATTTTATCCCGTTCTTAAACGTACAATACTGTATGTCATGTTCTGCCACTAGGGGTCTCTCAATCAAAACTATGGGTGTAAAAGCAGACTTTTGATGACGTTGTGAAGTGGCGTGGGATTATGGGAGTTGTAGTTTTCATTGTTTAACACAATTGACGATTCAAATATATCTGTTCACGGATGGGTTTATCCATTACAATTTTATCCACGTTACGTTTAGTAATGTTTAGTCACGGTTATTCATGTCATTCTGATAAAATAGCTGCCGTTTCCTCCACATAATTACATTTGGTAATGTTAGTTGACCAGTTAGCGAGCAAGCAACTGTGACAACTGTACTCTCGAACGCATCATCTGGCTTCCCGTGTTCTCTGGGTTTGAACGTTGTCCGAAACATTCGGGATAGTGTAGGTAGACAACTCAACAAAATATAAAATAGGTAAAGTCATTTTTAGACATTTTAATGCAGAAATGTTACATATTGTACCATTAAATATACTACTATTTTTTTGTGCCAATTTCTTGCCGCAGATCAAACATACTGGCAGGCCAGCAGCGTTGGCGTTTAAGGCAAACAAATCTGTCCATTCACGATTAACTCCTGTTTTCCTCTGATATATATATATATGAAAAAAGATATGGAATCCATTGCTAGCCTAGCTAGACTGGCCACCAAGGAATCGGTCCGTTCGGTAAAAGAAAAGGCGCCAAGCCATCAGTGACGTCCGTAGTCTACGACGCAATGACTGTGTCAACTGACACATTAAAACATTTTTTTCTTCTTTTTATTCAGTTTATATTTTCACAATCAGAGAATGTAAGAATCACTTACAACAATGATAAATTAAAACTAATATGTCAAAACAAAAAATGTATTAAAGATAAGATAAACTTTATTGTCCCATAGGAATAATAATATAAGAAGAGATCATCCACTATGAGAGGTACGGAAGAGGATTAGGGCCACATGTGAAAAAATGTATTGAGTTCTGAGTTTAAAGTTAGGGTTCTGAAAAAAATTCTGAATTCAGACTTTCATCTCAGAATTCTGACTTTTTGTTTTAAAACTTTAAAAAAAAAGTTGAATTCTGACCTTTTTTTTTTTTTTTTTTTTTTTAAACTGACTTTTACTTAAAAAGAAAGTCATAATTCTGACTTTATTCTCAGAATTCTGACTTTAAACTAATCCTCTTCCATAGAGAGGATATTGCACAGGCCCTGATTTATTTCCATATCATTTTTTTTGTCAAAGCCAGGGAGCCACTGGTGTTGCTGACCCCTGCCTTAACACATCATCTTTGTTATTGTGTTGGACGTGTGGTGAGGATCATCAGAGGTGGTCATCTATGTTTGCTGGGACAGAACACGGCTTCTATGGTGACAAAGACTTGGGTTTCAGTGAACATTCCTTGTGTTTTTCATCCTTCTCGTTTATCAACTTTACCAAAGTGCTACATCGTTGCGTACGCCATTGGGCCTATAAAGATGTTTGCATAATGTTTTTACATATATATATTTTTTAATATTTTACGGATTGTTTGGTTGACATCTCAGCTAAAATTGAAGCTGTTTTTAAAGCTTGCATCAGACTGTGACAAACCTGTTCCAATGAAATCAATTCTCAGCATTTCTGACTAATTAATTTCTCTAACAGTAGATCGGTACACTTGAAAATGATTACTTTAGTACAGTTTTATATATTTAAGAGAACATTGGGAATACTGTGATGTTGTATCGGTCAAGCTCCCAATAAATAACTGAAAACTGGAAAGTGTAATGTGTGTGAAGTGTCAGTAGTGGGCAGTGCTGCTCAGGGAATTGTGTGCTGTGTGTTAAGGAAACACATGTTCCCCTAACACTGAACCCCACAAGTACAGTCGGTCCTCCAATTCAGTTCAGTTAATGAACTTACACAACAAGCTTTGCTGATACAAGTTTTTTCATATGAGAAGATAACAGGTAAGTAAGTCAGTGGTCTCAAATCTCAGGGTCAGGATGCCCTCGGTGGTGAAAGATGTAGTCGGACTCATGAATTACATTTTTTTATTTAAAATACAATTTCCCCGTACATTTTGTCTCTTTGTAGTCGTGTTGTCTCTTTTTTGGTCATTTCTGTTTTCTTTGGGGTTGTTTTGTGTCCCTGTGGTCATTTGGCATCTCTTTGTAGTCAGTTTGTGTCCCTTTGTGGTAGTTATGTGTCTCTTTTTCACATCATTTTGGACCGTTATTATCACCATATCTGTGTCTAAAACGTTGGAAAAGCTAGAGCAGATCGTAAATAAATAACTCTCAAAAAGCTTAAAGACATAACTTGCTAAAGAAGTCAATTAAATATCGTCATTAGATCTGAAAAAAGTCTATAAGTTACATTCATTGATCTTAGGTCAGGGGTGTTAAGCTCAACTTCACTAAGGGCCACACTGGAAACTAAGAATCACATCAAGGGCCAGACATGTTGAGTTTATTCACATGCTTTTATTTAATCAAAAAGGTCAAGGCTCTTTTACTGTTTATATGCATGTATGTATATACAACACATGAAAGCATAATTTTAATGGTGTAGCTTTTTAGCTAGTTTAATTTATAGAACTGTTTTTGTGCAACGTAGTGCCGTAGAAAGTGCAATATTTCCCTCTGAAATGTATTGGAGTTGTATAAAGTATCACAAAATGGAAATACATACCTCTCAAAATCGTATTTAAGTGCAGTACTTGCAAGTGAGTTGAGTAACGGTTTAGGAAAGGAAAAGAAATATTTATGTAACACAAAATTGTTTTATTTTCTTCAGACTTTTGTCTATTTTTTTTTGTGAGATGTAAGTTTTACCTCTTTATATGGAAGCCTATTTCTGCCAGGAAAATAAAAATAAATGGATGAAATTAAAATAATCATGGTAAAGAAATGATCAGATACTAAATTAAGATTGTGACTTTGAGTCAAATTTATAATAATAATAAATAATAATTTATACTTTATTAATCCCGCAAGGGAAATTACAATGTTTTCACTCTGTTGTCAGAGTACACATTACACACAGGCCTGAAATACCAGAGGTGGAAAGTAACAAAATACATTTACTCACGTTACTGTATTGAGTAGTTTGGTTGTGTATTTTGTATTTTTCAAGTAGTTTTCGCGCCCGGAACCGCTACAGTGAGGAATGATCAGCATCTAGGCTGCCTACCAGGCGCCAAGTCTTTCTGTAGGAGATTGAGAACGAGATGGAGGTGGATCAGTTTCAGTAGAAATGTTAGCTGAAACATCGAATTCTGCTGCCCAAAACGACGAAAATCCTTGACCATATTTGAAAGACTGTTTTTCATTTAAAGCAACACCAGAAAACTTTTCCCGCTTCGGTCCCCCTACAGGTTGGAAGCGGGGGTAGCGGATCTGTAGTTCGAATGAGACATAATGGGACAATTCCGCTTCCAACCTGTAGGGGGACCGAAGCGGGAAAAGTTCTCTAGTTCTCTTTAAATTCAAAAGGGCCAGTAGTATCATCATATGCCAGATGTGTCTGCCAAAGGTGACTGAACTGGCAGCATTCAATAACTCCACATCTAATCTGCAGAAGCATGTTTTGGTAAGTATTTGTGCATTGGTACTTCAAATTAAGTTTTCATGACTAATAGCAAATTGCCAATAAGCAAAACAACATGTTTCGTGGCATTGCTCATTTTTGTCTAGCACTAGCAACCCGTAGCAAATGTAGATGTTTATACATTTGTATAGATTTTTCTTTAATTAAAAACAAAACAGGTTTGGAATGTAAAATGTTTTTAAATGTAACTAAGTAACTTTTACTTAAAGTACATTTTTAAATGAACTACTTATTACTTTTCCTTGAGTCATTTTTCAGATAGGTAATTTCATTTGTACTTGATTAATATTTCATCAAAGTATTGGTACTTTTACTTGAGTACAATATGTTAGTACTTTTTTCCACCTCTGTGAAATATATAATAATAATAATAATAATAACAATAAATACACACATTCAGTACCTGTTCATGCACTAATGGAGAGATGTCAGCCGTCGATGGACAGGCGCCCCGAGCAGTTGGGGTTTCGATGCCTTGCTTAAGAGCACCTTGGCAGTGCCCAGGAGGTGAACTGGCACCTCTCACCTTATAAGGCAGTCATTGAAATTCATCAACAACGTGTGATATTAAGCACCAATAAAAATGATGAGACAGCTACTCAAACTTTTTGAAATTGAAAGTAAAATGTGTAATGTTCTGTAAGTCATTACACAAACAATTAGTGAAAGAGGAAAAAACAAAAAGGGAAATTCCACCCAACAAAACAGTACAAGTAGAAAAAAAACACAGCATTGATTTTCTACAGAGCAAAAAGATGGAGGCTGAGGTCTTATTGCACTTCCCTTTTTACAGTACACAACCTATTTGACTTCAAAAAGACATCCCACCATACTAATCTCCTTTCTCTAATTTCCTTGGTGCTTTCAGGGTTTTATTCTAAAGGAGAAATGTTTTCTTTGTTTCTACTGTGTGTGTGTGTGTGTGTGTGTGTGTGTGTGTGTGTGTGTGTGTGTGTGCGTGCACGTGCTTTGTTTTGACTAGATCTAGCAACAGCTTAACTTTCTGTGCATGTGTGTTGGTAGGCCTAATATGTGGAGAATAAAAACACATAAGATAAGAATCCCTTTTTGCCATTATAACATACACAAGGTTTTACACATTTAGTCATGCGTGTGAGTTTAGGCAATATTTTATATTCTAAACAGGTTGTATATTAAACCAGGGCCAGTGAAAAAGTTAATTGTGACATACCGGAGATTGTCGACAATCTCCGAAGATGACGATTTGCGCACGAACGAAGGGGGCCAGTGAGTGTGTGTGTTTTCTGTGTGCGAGTGTGTGTGTTGAACTGAGCGGAGGTGAAGAAGAGGAGGATGAAGCTGGGAGCGGAGGATGGGAGGAAGAGTGGAGTAAGAGACAGGCTAGCTGTGTGTGAATGAGTGAGTGAGTGAGGAAGAGGAGAGGAAGGTCGTCGGAGGGACCGAAAACAAAGACTTGCATATTTTGGGGATAACCTCCGGAACATTACTAACTGAAACTTTCAACTTTTTACCCGCCACATCTCGGCTTGTTGTGTCCGGAGCCGGCTTTGTTTCACGGCGGGGGTGTCTACGATAAATGAAGGAATAAAATAGATCCCCATCGACCTTTTTCTACCCAAGCAGGGAATACCCTGGGACTGCTTTTGATAAAGGTTACGAGAGAATGGCGGCCAACATGTACCGAGTGGGAGGTAAGGAATGTTTTACATTTTTAAGACACCCCCCCCCACAACGTGATTGTTCGTTTCGACAGCAAGGTGGCTAGCTAGCCGCTAGCTGTCTGTTCGGTTAGCCGCTAACTAATGCTAGCTCTTTCCTAGCGACTGTACGTCCGTCCACTCTTGCATGGAAGAACGTCAAATCTATTAAAACCTCAAACAATGTAGCTAATGGGCAAATGTAAATAATTCAAACACTATGACTTAGTTTCAGCTCCGTTGTAATAAGCCGGAAACGCTCCGAAATTCGGCATGAATATAAATCACCAAACAGTGTTTATTTTTTAGTAAATATCAACTTTTTAAACGGATATCCCGAGTAGTGTCCACCAAAAATGTTGAGTTAACGTTACCCCACGGCGGGCAGCTGCCAAGCAGCATGGACCGGTTGTGAAAGTTGGTATTTAATTCGAAATAAATGCACCCTGCAGGATACTAGAGTTTGCCGAATTGTATTTGTAGTTGCAAGTAAGCGAAGCAACCGTAATTTGTCACATTTTGGACTTGGAGTCTGTATATATGGTAACTTGACGTACTGGAAGTGAACACCGTGCTAGTTAGCATAAACTGCTAAGTTAGCTAGCTAGCTGTTGAGAGATCAGCATTCAACACATTAGAGACGTCTGGGGTAACATTAGCTAGCTAACGTTAGCTAAAGCGGGTCCGCTAGCTTTGTCGGCGGGGTGGGTTAATTTCATATATCACTTCATGTGCAACGGGTAGCGTTAGCTAACTTTAATTGTTAAATTTTGTTAGCTTAGGGCTACGTACTATATGTAGTTATGTGTTAGCCGATGTGATTGCTTCTTGAAATACTAACGTCAGCAGGTTAGTAGTTAAGTTTATAAAGAGTAACTACTACATTCTAACGTTACCGTTTATCAGTAACGTTAGTTACAACGAAACACCGGCAAATGAAACACGTAACTATAAGTTAGCTAACACTAACGTTACCTTGCTACTAGCGTGTCGGTGTGAGACTTGTCATTTTATTATGTACCGCTACTTTGCCACTGGATGGAAACCGTAGCGTCTCAGCAACATTAAATTAGAATATACAATTATCATTAACTTCCACAGCATCCCGTGAAATGTCAAGTGTGTGTATGATACAGTAGCATGTTGCAGGTTGCCTAATTAAGATTTAATCTCACTCATTTGCTAACACCGGGTTTCCAAACGTCACCATTATCGTGTGGAGAGAAACGAAACGCCGGTATAGACGGCTAGCTGGCAGCGATATTGCCTCCACTGCCCCCCCCAACCCACCGAACAGTTTTATCGATCCTGCATTATGGACGAGTACCTGTACTCTTCAGTGGATGTTGAGCTGTCGCCTCGTCTTTTCAGTGCTTGTGACTAACGTTATTGTCTACAATGAGACAGTGTGACAGTCTTATTGCTGTGTAACGCAAAAGTCTGGGCTATTTAGGTCATGCTGATTAAACACTACTCTGCAAAATATGCTGCATAAGTCTGTGCTTAATGTTATCATATACAATGTACGTTGCGTTATAATAGTATACTACAATGTAAACGTGTTTGTTATAAAGTTGCATCGTTTTTTGCATTGTGCATCATGTTTCAGTTTGTACACTGGTTAGTATGATGCTCATGATGAGTCTGGAACATATCTACAGCAGATAACAAGAGCAACTTTCGTCAGAATGGGCTGATATTGGTCTTTTTTTTTTAAATATCAGGTATTGATAATTCATTGATGATTCATTACCCACTTAGTCATTGTATCCACATTATTGGTGATTGTTTAGCAAAACACTCGTGTTTAATATTTTTGTGAAAACACCAAAATATTGACATGGGTGCCTGGGTAGCTCACCTTGTAGAGCGTGCGCCCATATGTAGAGGTGTACTCCTCGACGCAGAGGCCGCGGGTTCGACTCCGACCTGCGGCACTCGAAACTCAAAAAAACTCGACATGTTTCATTTTATCTATATTGCCCAGCTCTACATTGACATCTCTGATGTTTAGGTCCTTAATCTAACTAAGGATATAGTTACTTGGGTATATTTAGGTTTGGTTTTTGTGCTATTGTTGTCCAGTGCACATGTTAAAACAATGTGTGCATGAGACCTGTAAAGATGGACAGATACAGAGGCTTGCTGCTCAGAGCTGTTTTCAAACTGTAGAGGACTTGTAAAGTGTCTCTCTTATGTACTGTCAACATGCATTCTGAGGGAACTTTGCATAGATGTAGTCTTATCCATTGTTGTGGAGAGCTGCTGGGTCTCTTAGGCAAAGTTGTTCTTTTTGCCAGCCTGTTGGATCACGAGTGTGCCGTAGAATTTCCACAGCAGGAATGCAGTGTGATGTGGCAAATCAAATGTTGCGGTGTAATGCTAAGTCTAGCCTAGGGCTGGGCGATATGGAGAAAATCAGATGGCACAATATGTTTGACCAAATACTTCGATGTCAATGTTGCGACAATATTGACAATTGGTGCTTTCACAAAAATATCTTCACATTTAGATTTTAGATAAATAACCATCATATTGTGGCTATAATGACTAAGTGGTTAAAGGTAGGGCTGAACGATTAATTGCATTTGCGATAATATCGCGATATGTTAAAACGCGATTTCCTAATCGTACATTTGGTCACATGACTCGCGAGAGCAAATCAGTCTGCACTCCGCAGAGAAAGCATCAACTAGCACGCTAACGCTACACTGTACCTTGAGCTGATTTCTGTCATTCAAACAACTCTGAGTTGTAGTTTAAAACTTTTACAGCCATTTTAATAAAATGAAGGGTTTTATTCTGGTTCGAGTCCATACGTGCAGTTAATGGATACAGACACGCAGAGCTGAAGGCTCGGTTGGCAACTACTAGCTAGCTCTGATTAGCGGTTAGCTCCGGTTAGCGGTTAGCTCCGTTATAAAGATATGGAGTGGAGGAGCTGCCACTGAGAGGGGTAACAACCAGACTCTGATAAATGACGTTCGGGGAGCTTTCACAGCAGCGTGGCCGCGGGGTTTCAACAGTTTTATTAGTACAGTTAATCCCATGGCAAGAACACCAGCAACTAGCTAACGCAACGATAGCCTCTCTGCACTCGGCAGCACGCAACTTCACTGCCTCCAGCAGGCAGCTCCTCTCTGTGCACTGTAAAAAAAAAAATACACGTGTGTGTGTGTGTGTGTGTATATACTATATTTTTACTTTTTTAACTGTCTAGTGTGTAATTGTGTGTTGTTCATACTATAAAATGATTTATTGTTTGTCTTTGTTGAATAATACAGAAGACAAAAAGCTTAAAAAATAATCGAATCGCAATATTTGGGGAAAAAAATCGCAATTAGATTATTTTCAAAAATCGTTCAGCCCTAGTTAAAGGCAAATAATAGAACAGCTAGAACAGTCTTGTAAGTTCAGAAAATGACATCACTCTACTGTAATGCAGCCTTTGAAACCAGGAAAAGACTAAATTTACCATGTAACGATATTACGATTCTTCAAAATCTAAGATAATATCTAGTCTCATATCACGGTATCGATTATAATATTGATATATTGCCCTGCCCTAGCCCATAATATATTGCAGTTAGCCACAAGCATGTGATTATGTGATGACTTAGAAATTGATTTTTAAGTAGCCCGCACAGCAACGGGTTAAGTTGTTTGGCTGTATAATGCAGAAACAATAAAGAAACAGATATATTTTGTAATGTAGGCATTACTTGCAATGTTTTTAGACTTTAATCTGTCAGAATGAGTTCATATTTGTAAAGCAAGTGTCCATGGATTTTCTGTTGTAGCAGCTGACTGGTGCAGGCGGTTCTGTATGAGCAAGCGCCTATATTACCAGTCCTCTAGAAGCACACAGTGTTCAGCCTGCATGTAAGATCTTTATCTTCCCCAGAGATTAGTCAAAGGGCTTCCTCCTCTTCATTCAGCCTCAAGCACCCGGCACACTGCGCCACTCAAGCCGCATACGTCCACAACAAACACTCAGGCTGCCTCAGCAGACACATTTTTTTCCTACCCACTGAAACTTACCAACATTAACATAGAACCAGCTGATCCCTGTATCCCTGACGTGATTATTCCGAATGTCAGTTTTAGCTGAGATGTGTGTGGGGTTATTCTTTCTGAAGGGTAGATGGTGTGAACCCTCTGAAGTCCAGTGTTGTTGTTTTTCCTGGTGGATCATTGATCCATCAGCAACCGTGCTCATTGATACACTAAGCTGGCCTCAGTGCTGGTGGAACAGGATCATTCTTTAATTTGTCCCACTGGGCAAGAAGTAGAGATGGAGGGCTGGAATGTAAAATATGTTCACCATCAGTATTTCGTTAGATCTAGAATCAGTCATGTCTGGCACATGAGTGCAGATCCCCTTTTGGTGCTTCAGCCAGTGTTATGTAATGTGGTGCCGTTGTGTTCCTACACTGTGAACAAGGAGGTGATGCTTTTCTGGTCGGGCTCCTCATCAGTGTGCTAAGTAGAGCACGAAATCCTCTCCCTGTCTGAATCCTTCCTTCTCCGTCTCTGCTTGTGATGATGCATCAGAAACCCACTGATATCCTCCCAAGGCACTCTGTCCCTGCTAGTGGGAGGACCAGATGGAGCTTGACGTGAAGCCACACGGCTGTGCAGAACTGCATCAAACGCCACAAGGAAGCACTGTGTCTGTGGTAGTTGTTGGATGAATGAATAGCGAGGTTGATCAATATTTTAAAGGCTGGAATCTCTCAGTTAAAGCTGTCAGCAACTGTTAACAGCTGGTATTGTAAGCCCATATTCCTCATTAAATGTGAACACATTTACCAAAAAATAATCAAGTAATTACAAGTCGATTACAAAGTACAGTGACCTCTTTTAAATTAAGAAGCAATTTAGCCAACTGTTAAAATAAATTACTGATGTGTACCAAATAAGATTAAAATTACAAATGCAACTCCACCTTGCTGCAGTGTTACATGAAAGTGTTGACATGGCTAATGTGAAGCTGTTTGAAGGCAGTTGTAAATGGGCATCAGTGACTTGTAGAGCTGGGTAAACGAATGGTTTAGGTTTGATTGCAGTTTTCAGTTGAATGATATAATATTGATTTATGCAAATCCTGAGATTGACCTTTGCACCCATGCATCTTCCCAGTAAATATGTGTGTACATTTGTGTTACGTGTCGGCTGCAGTCATTTAAAGGACAATTCCGGCGCAAAACAAACCTAGGGGTTAATAACAGACAAACTAAAATCAAAAGCAATTTGCTCAGTATATCTGAAATAATCGCACTCTGCATAACTTGTCTAGTGTACTTACTCAGTGGATAACTGTCCATCTGGTCCCTCCGGTCTGGGTCACCGTCTCCAATGTATTTTCGGGACATGGAAAAAAGTTTCAAGGACAACTTCAGACTGTACAAAACACTGCGTGTCTTGGGTGTCGCGACGCAACAGGTCCCACTCCGTGCAACACAGACACTCCTGTTCGGTGGCCATAGCTTCACAATGTCCGCAGGTACACCACCAGTTTCCCGAGGTACGAGGCTGTGTTGCGGCATTGACTACCGGTAGCTCTCTCTCTCTCGTAGCCCTTTCACAGAGCTCCCGCAGCTCTTCGTTCAATAAACTGTCTGTACACTTACAAAGTTCTCAATGCTTTGGTTAACATTTAGGGACCCTCATTATGCTACCGTTGAAGTTTGGTGATATTTTGAGCCTTTTTAGTGGTCTAAATAGCGATTTGTTTTTACTTTCCCTGTGCCCCGAATACTAGCGCTGTAAGCTAATCAGCGGTCCACGCTAGCTTCTTTCAAGCTACAAACACATTGGATTAGCATGAAAACATGTCCCATAGAGCGACAGAGTGGGTACACATCTGTTAATAACCCCTAGGTTCGTTTTGCGGAATTGTCCTTTAAATGGTACAGTTAGTGGCTGCTGCATGACGTGTCAATGGCCTACATTGTGGAAATGTATTGCAGTGTGCACGAGACAGCCTTGCATTTGGTGGAGTTTATTTGGTTTTGCGCATGTAGACATAAACATATAGATGTGTCAGAAGGGAAATGTGTTTACAATTTAGCCTAAAGTGTGGACAATGACATCTGATGATCACAGGCATTTGCATTTACATGTGGTGTCAAATGTTCTTGTTATCTTGATTCTGCCTGCATTGTCATCAATAATACAAAGTCGGTAAGCAGAGCTGGTGGACTTGTCAGTACACATGGAGTGTCTCAAGTCCAGGGAAGTGGCCCTGCTGTATGGGCTCTACTTATTTTTGCTTTGCAGAAGGAGGGCTAATCTGTAGCTTTTTGACAGACAGCTCGAGTCGACCTATGATCTTGTTGGGCAGATCAGATGTCATTTACACCTGGTTGGAGATCTGATCCCAATGTAGGCCAGACTGAAATGCATTTTGATCTGATTGCAATCCACTCTTTGTGCTTTTACATTTTTGCTGTTCCCGATCAAATATCCAACCACGAATGGGATGTTGGTACCCGATGTGTCCTCCTTGTTAGTTTCCTAGTTTCTTCAGTCTGTGGCTTGAGACACAGGCTGCCAACTACACTGTCTCCTCAGTCCTGCAGGTTTACTTCACCAGTGTCATAATAGGCTTCACTCAGTGTTTGATCTATAGTCTTACTGACACCTGCCTTCTGAGTTTGATCAGTTTCCCTTTTGACTGAACTGACGCCATTGTTTGGAGCTGTAATTCGAATGAATGTTGATTGCACAGCAGAAATGGAAAGTCACAATTAAGCCGCCTACACATGAGCCGCGGTAAAACCGCTCTGCGCTGTCCGTTCCATTGTTTTCCTATGAGGAGAGCGCTGCCGCCCAACTACGTGCAGCGCTGTCGTTGGCGTCACTCGCTGCTTGGAATCGCCAGCGAGCGCTGTGGTCAAAGTTCAAATTATTTCAACTTTGACCTTGTTGCTGCTGACCTTTTCAAGGCGCAACCAATTCTAGAACGTATACCTGCGCTGCGCTTTGCCTCTCTGCTTTGCGCCCTACCTCAGTTTTGCCGCGGATCATGTGTAGGGTCATTTGGATTTTAACGATACTGATTTGCTTACCGATTCCGGTTCTTGACGATTTCTGGTTCTGAAACTTTGAGGGGCGGGGGTGAAAACGGATCACATGCTTGATTCATTAAAAAAAAAAAAAAAACTTTTACACAATTCATATTCTTTAAGATTATTTTTTGGGCCATTTTCGGCCTTTATTTTGACAGGACAGCAGAAGAAGAATGAAAGGGGAGAGAGAGGGGGAATGACATGTAGCAAAGGGCCGCAGGTCGGAGTCGAATCCGGGCCCGCTGCGTTGACGAGTAAACCTCTATATATGGGCGCCCGCTCTACCAACTGAGCTATCTGGGCGTCCAACAAAATTCATATTCATTCACAATTCACTTTATACAGTTTATGGAACCTGTAAATTAATTTCATACAGTTTAATTTGCGGAGTAGAAAAGCTGCGGTCCATGGCGCACGGTTGACTCAGGTCCTTGCAACACTTATTCATCTTGCCCATACTGCCTAAACAAAATAAAATGTTTTGCTTTGCACAGCGTCGTCTACTCTAGAAAGAGCGCCATTTGTAGTTGTTGATGTACCGATAAGCAGAATTGAAAGAAAAAAAATTCACGGATACCCAGTTCTTGGCATTTTGGAAACTGTTCTAATTCGGAACCAGAAATTTAGTAGTTGTAGGTTGATACCAATACTAGTGAAATTCCACGATTCTCTTTTTTTCCCTGTCACTGTTTTGGCCTGGAGTGGGGGAGTTTGAGGGGAGGGAGGTAGGAGAGCGTGATTTACATGTAAACTGGAGAGAAAGTCAGTCTTGTGGACCCTCAGCCTGCTGCCCTGAAGCCTGGCATCACCACACAGCTAGTATATGGTAATGTCTTCCATGAGTTCACCTAGAACTCCCAAACAGCAAGTATGTTAAGTCAAGTATGTTTTTTTTTTTTATTATTATTTTACATAGAAGCGAGCTGGTTAAAGTTGACTTTTAACTGACGTTATGCAGAGGTTTGCTGGAACAAGTGCTAACGTTAAGCTAAGATAGAGAGATGAGGCGCTGTTCTTCCGTGCTGGTAGTGTGTGTGTGTGCTAGACTAGAACACTTATAAGCGTATATGCTGCCCCTGTCAGATCAGGAAGAATTATATCATGCAGAAAAAAAGGTTTTTGAAAAAGTGTTTTCAGAATTTTGGCATCAACTTACTTGGCACTGTAGTATTGTTCCACATGACATCCCATCTGCAGGCTGCTTGCTCATCTGACCGTCATGCTGCTCTTGGCAAGCCTACTGGCCTCTTGACCTTTTGATGCGTCTTGGAGAAGTCTCCTCAACAGACACATACTTCTCTACATGACCAACTTCACCTTATTTACACCAGAGCAGAACCTGAACCATTAATACAGGAAAATAATTTCAGTTGCTGTATGTGGCCTTATGGGTAGTATGGACGGTATTAGTTTGAGACTTTTCTTTATACATTACATTTTAACCACATTCAAATCATTTCATTGGTAATAACTGCCTAGTTGCTGGGCCAGTGCTGTGTCTGTGAAGGATTGCTTGTGTTCAGCAGAATGGGCTGTGAAGGAGGCTGAGGCCACCACACACTTCTACGTACAGAATATTGGTGAATTAATAGATCTCAATATACGGTAAACTAAGACTGACCTCTCAATGAGGAAGACACCATATAGCCTTTCAAGCTGAAAAAAAAGCAGATTGACAAGTTCACAGACTTCTCAGTTATAGCAACGTTTAATTTCGAGAGAGAGAGAGAGAGAGAGAGAGAGAGAGAGAGAGACACAGAGAGTCAGAGAGAGAGTCAGAGAGTCAGTCAGAGTCAGACTCGCTGCAGTAATGACTGAGCCTTAGTACCTAGGGCGCACGCTCAACCAGGTGAGCCAACAGGGCCCCCCACATTTAATTTTATGTTGTAACATGAGTAGGGCTGTCCCAAACGATTGCCGATTAATTTTTCGATTAATCTAACGATTCATTTTTCAATTAGCGATTATTTTCCCATTGCTCAATTATTAACAATTTACACAAAACAAATTTCAATAAGGTCCAAATCTGTATTTATTAAAATTGTTGAACACTGCACTGTTCAAGTAAAATGAATTTGTAGTGTAACCTGAAGCCAGATGTAGGCTATCAACCCAACAACAAAATAAAGTCACTTTTAGGAGGAATACAAAAATAAAAACAGAGGAAGTGCAAAAAGAGCAGCCTGTATTTGCTTTTTTTAACAGTAGTAGGTCAAATAATGAATAAGCTCTTCTCCCTTTAATCTTACAGTAAAAAAGTGCAATTTTAGCAACATATGAAATCAGATGTATCAAATAAATCCAACAATAAAACAAATTAACATTTCAAGTCACTTTCAGGAGGAATACACAAAGAAAAGTGCAATTTTTCTCTCTCCTTTCTAAGGGAATTATGAGCCCGAGCCTGATTTTAAACCCGACCATTTTTTAATACGAGGACCGTTATAACTGACGTTCTAAAGGACTCGTGAGATATCTGAAACAATCTGGCCTGGTTGCGCAATTATCGAAGACAGCGCTACAGATGGGGGAGACACGATTTAGCCCAGTTTACCTCCCACTCAAGTCAGTGCAGGACATACACCCAGAGCTACGGGAGAAGCTGGAGAGGCATAGGTCAGCAGAACTTACGGTGGTTTGACATCGGACTTATTTATCAAGGACAAATGCTAAACAATTGGTAATCTCCTGTTCCTCACAATGTGATAATTCGCTGCTGAGGATCCGTTAATCACTTCATATGAACTATCTTTGGGTTTTGGACTCATCTTTGAGGTTTGGCAAATTGTGATCTTTGATGATGCTTTGTGATTTTTCACTGTTGCACTGCATGGTGCTGCTGGCCTTCATTAACCTCTATTTGTATGCTCCTTAGTTAACAGTGTCATTGCCAGAAGGTGTTACCATGGCGTGTAACCCTAAAGCTGACTCTTACTCACAGATAGACCACCCACCACCTCACATCAGACAGTATGAGCAGCTGTAAAGTATTATCTAGGTCCACAGTAACCTGTGATTTTAGAATCTAGAATCTAAACAGTGTGGGGAGTTCTAAAATGGCTGAAGCTCTGCCAGCCTGGCTGTCCCGCCACCGTCAGCAAACCTCATTTAACAAATGTTGAGAAGATTTGGAAAATGTTAACTCCCCTTGTCTGTTTGACTGAATAAAAACATTTTGAATTACTGTCTTTTGAAATGAATGTATTAACAGAAACCATTATCGACAAATTCATTTTTTATAAATAATAATGTAGGTGGGTGTTCATACACCAATATCAAATCAACACAACACACCACAACTAACATACCCTTGTTCTCTTATTCCCTTATCACATTTTGTGAACTGGCCTGTATTCACTGTTCTTATCTTCCCCGTGTTGTTCTGCTAGTCTTTTGACTTGCAATAAAAACGAGTATAGGGTTAACCTGAAGGAAAAAAAAGAATAAGAATGTAGTTCTGTTGACTTGATCACATTAGAGACAGACACAGGTGACTGATTAATTCTTAATTTTTTAGGAGAAAGAGTTTCCCTGGGAACTCCCTGTACAATTGTGATGGAATTGCTGCTGTCCTTAGTGATGATGCACGTCACTGCTAGGAATTATGACAGTGGTGTTTCCTGATGCGTCAGGAGGCCCCTGTGTGCAGGCTCACATACTGTAGAAGACAGTGGATGCATGTGTTTTGACGTGTCCTACGCCACCAGTGTAGTGTGTATTACCCTAAAACAATAGTCAGGTTTGCATCCAACCTTTACCCAAATTTTACCTTTTTAAATTCTAGAATGTCAACGAAAGAAAATGTGAATGACTGCATGTTTCCACCCACTACCGTTACATGAATATTAAGAGTTGGGCGCATCCGGATAAACAGCTGGTGGTGCTAATTCTCCAGCCGGGTGCCATTAAACCATTACAGAGGAAGAGGACACAATGAGATGATATCATTAAAAGAGCTCCAGCTCATTTGCTTGTGGTTCACTGGCTCATGCTTTTTCTTATATATAGATGCTTTTATAAACACTAAATAAAACGTAATTACTGTATTTTCTTCAATACACCTTTCACTCCCCTGTACAGTTAGTGCCAGTTCAGCATCCAACACTAAACTCCGATATCAATCTACATTAGTCTGATGTTTTACCGTTAAAACCTATATAAGATTCTGACGGTATGATAACCTTCAGCAAAAATATCACGGTTTCACGGTGTTGCTGTATTGCAATTACAGCTTTAAAATGTTTTTTTTTTTTTTCTTTTCTGGGAGACCTCTAGCTCACCCAGTAAGAGCGTGTGTCCTTTGCAGCAGCCCGAGTTTGAGTCCCCCATCTCTCTCCCACCTTAACCTGTCTATCCACTGTCACTATCAAATGGGCAAAGGGAAAAACTCCAAAAAATCTTTAAAAAAAATTAAAGTGTATTATTGTATTTTTTTTTTTTTTTTTTTAATGTCTGGGTAAAAAATAACATATTTTTAAACACACTTCACACTGGCAGGGAGAGGAATTACTAAACTGCAGTCTCTCTCCTTGACCACTCATAAAAAACAGCTCTTACCTTAGGAACGGTATGACGGAAAATGTTAGTGGTTTTGAAACCTTGACTTTTTCAAAGCGGTAACCGGCCCATGCCTAGTTTTAATGCCTCTGTTTATTTTCATACAGTCAGAGAAAGTAGAAGAGTGCGTGATAGTTAAGTTATAAAACCCTAGCACACCACACGTCTCTCCTGCTGGGCTGCTGACAGCGCTGTCAGCCCAACGCTCAGTCACACTGCTCAGCAGTAGAGGAGCTTGTAAAAGCGTCTGGTTCAAAAGTTGTAGCAGAATTGACTGACATTCAGCACCAGCACTGAGAGCGTCGGAGCAGCCAACAAACACACATCGCGCTGCCCTGCCTTGTGCTGTTCGACTTAGTTTTGTGGTTAGGTCATTTTGAGACAAGACTTACAGCCTGCCATGCTGTTGCTTCTGCATTGCTCTGTCTACAATGACGAAGCCAACAAGACAATTAGTGATTTGACTGACAAAATGTGAGTCGACTCGGGGTCTTCTCTACTGATGACTCGTATGGACTTCAAGGGGGGCAGCACTAGTAGTTACTCTACTTATCCAATTAGTGACAAATGCCACAGTATTTTACGGGATGTTATATTGCCGTCATGTTTGACATCTTCAAACTTTAAGTCAAATAATACTTCTGTTCTCTGTGGTGTGATGTTTCCCGCTTCCGGTTTAGGCGCTCCACTAACTTGAATGGGGATTAAAGGTTTAATCGTGGGGCTCTTCTAGACTTTCCAAATGTTATCGGATCGAATGGATCATATTCTGATAGTGAAACAAGTCATTAAGCAGGGGTTGTAACGCTCAAATAAATGTCTTTCGCCATGTAAGTCTATGGGGAAAAAAGTCTATTGGGTCCAGTGGGCATCACGTGACCGGCCGTGAGTTACAATTCCACTGTTTGGCCCGAATGTTCAACTTGCTTCAAGGCACTTCCTGGGGGCCTGGATCATATCACATGAAGTCAGTCTGCAGCCTGGACAGAAAACTTACTGGAACTCATATTACACCAGCCCATTTATTAAGCTGGCAGGGTCTGGTTCTCCTAACAGTGTCTCAGTGTTGTACAGACAGACTTCCAATTAGAGCTGGGTCAGTTTAAATGGGGTCCTGTCCATCAGGTTAGCCAAACCCTTTTCAGTTTTGCCATTACAGCCACATAACTGTCCAGAGGAGACCTGAACCATCGGAGAACACACCTGATGCTGATGTGAAATGTATTGTTAGAAAAATATTCACTATACTTGGTATTTATTTTATGATGTACATTGATATGCATATTCCACTGTAAACACAAAATGAGTCTAATCTTTTTTTCTGTTTTTTTTTCCAGATTATGTGTACTTTGAGAACTCCTCCAGCAATCCTTACCTGATCCGTAGAATAGAAGAGCTTAACAAGGTGGGTTGTCTTTCTTCCTTCAACCTCATATTTCTCCATTTGAAATTTGTTTTTATAGGAATACTCTGTTCTGATTGGCTGCAGGGTGTTCATTAAAACATGATATAGGACACCTACTAAGTAGTTCCAGTGTTCACTGTTATAAAGTAAGGGAGCGAGGGAGAGAATCTGAATATTTAATTTACAACACCTAGTGCAGTCTTTCAGTGCCTCGTCCTCTGAACACTACAGGATGGTGTCTTTAACACACAAACTGTAAGAAGTAAGTTACACTGCCCCTCTGTAGGGGTGTTAAGGGACCATTTACTCACGGGTCGGAATGCATGTGAACCGTGGATCAGTTGCAAAGTTTAATCATAATAGTATAAAATACATTTTTACTGCCGCTGTTACTTAAAGTAGGCTGATAAACCTTTATGGAGGGTTTACGTGAAAAGATACAGGCAACGCAATTTTCTGTTTACGTGAACTGTGCATGTTAAAATCTGGTGCTAATATGGTATTTCGATGCCACTTAAAAATCTGCTCTGCCCTCTGATGCTCCGAAACAGACGTTGGAGGCAACAGAAGCATGGCTGCATGGGACGCTAGTTAACGCTAACGTTACACTTGGCAGCAGGTAATGTTAATGTTAGCCTACCGTTAGCTAGTAGCTGGATTAAACATGGTTAGTAGCTGACAGTTAAATGGTGTAGAAGTGTGTCTGTATTTCACTGTAGAGGATTCCAACACTGGGGCGTTCAACAACCTGCTGCTAAAGCTATGAGCTAAAAGACACAAAGTAGCACTATGGTCACTGCTGTTGTCAGAAAAACAACACAGACGGGACTAAATGGTGCGTTTACTTGAAATTGGTCAACCTCGTGGTGAATTCAAAGTTATTGTAAAATACCCTTTTCACATCAGTTTTTATGTTCTTACCACGTTGTTTCCATTAAAAATCCTGATCTTGCAGTCAACAATCCATTCATGAGTGGTGATCCACAGCCGCAGTTCATCTATTTTGTCATCTAAATCCATATTTAGTGATAGACGATAAGGAGTTGGCTTTAGCCCAGCCCTTAGACCTCTTTCTTTGTTTACAGTCTCTACCTGGCCTGCAAGCACTTCCTGTCAGCTGAGCAGTGTTGTAGGCTTGTCTCGGTCTCAGACAAACAGGACTTTATTTCAACACCACACCTGCAGCGATATCTCTAAACTGCCTGTGCATTGTCTGATTTATTTGCATATTTACATCAATGTTAGCCAAACCGCTCCCTCACTTTAGTGAGAGAGATAGAGATGTGACAGCAGAGAGTGGAGACCGCTTCTTTAATAAATACATAAAGGCTGCTTGCCTGGCCATAAGCACATGGCACATTACTCTAACCGTTCTCATTTTGAGTTTGAATACACAGCAGGGCTCAACGCTAACTTTTTAAAGTGGTTGGCATCAGCTTTTGGTTGCCGAAATTGACAATACGGTTGCCATGTTTTAAACTGCCTATATTTGGAGCAGTTAATATCTTATGTAACTATACCACACATTTTAATAATGAAACAATGAGATAATGGCTTGCAATATAATTTCCCATCCCTTTCAAATAAGGGTGCCACGGATCACAAAACAGACGGATCGGATCACGGTTTTGAGTCATGGATCTAGTCAATTTTCGGATCAGCACAATAAAGGGGGAATTTAAATGATCATTAAAAATATAATAATAACTTTTTACAAGAATTCACCAGTAAATTGCTGTTAAAAGACAAAAACAGATGAGAAAGGGTATTGGAGGAGAGTTATACTCAGTAAACCTAATACAACTTTTTTTCTGCCACATGGCATCGTTTTGTCATTGATTGCCACTTTGCAACACAGTAATACAGCAGAGACCTTATTGATATTAATTGATTTCAATATTGATCGATCCAACACCAAAGATTCTTTTTGTACCTTGAAATAATGTTTCCAAAATCGTTTCAGTGGTTCATCAACTAGTTCGAACGAGACATAAGAATAATGGTAACGGTAATGGACAATTCCACTTCCAACCTGTAGGGGGACCGAAGAGGAAAAGTGCATTGGTGTTGCTTTAAGGTTAGCCTACTATAAAGGTGCTGGTTGACAAGTAGCTAATGCTAATGCTTGGTCTATAACATTAGCTAATTCTTGGTGGGTAACATAAGATTACGACATCGTTCAATACGCTCAGTTATTTTTTAGTATGATTGTTTTGACCCCGGTTAACAACTCTGGGCTAACCCACGAATTCATCAGTAACGTTAACTGTATAGATAGACGACTAATCTAATGGTAATTAAGCCAGCTAGCACACCCCTGTCTGTCTGGCTCACTCTCCCGGCGCTGCAAGGCTTCAGTCGGGATGAGAGCTGACAACAGCCTCGGCCCGGGGACACATCCAGCCAGCCAGCTAGCAGCCAGCCACTCTCATTACAGCAATCCAAACCCGGTCAGCACTTAACTCTGCTGCTAAGGACGCTAACGGCAGTTTACTGAACCGTCGGGAAGCAGACCCAGGCACCCGAGTCAGAACAACGGCCATTCGTAACGTTACACCTCCGTTAGCGTTACTGTCGAGCACTGCAGAGTTGCAGATCAAATGTAACTTTTTAGTTAGTTAATGCAAGTTTAGCATACATCATTTTTGCCCGGTGCCTTAACCGATACTTTTTAAGAAAGTTAAAAAGGGAAAAAAAAGAAGGGTACTAAACAGTCGGCAACATTAAAGAAGGCTTGTTTATTGCTAATATGGTCAAAATTAAATGATTTAATAATAATGTAATAACTATAACAATAACTTATTTCACTAGTAAATTGCTGTTGAATGAGAAAAACAACTACCAGATGGGAAAAGGGCCTTTAACAACAACTTTGAATGCACCACGAGGTTGTAGTTTACCAGTTTCATTGAACGCACCGTCTGTGTTTTTCTGACAACAGCAGCTGCAGATTGTTACATCCCGCTGTTGAATCCTCTGCAGTGAAATACAGTCACACTTTACACCGTTTAGCGTTAGCTGTCAGCATTATAACCGTGTTGTTTCAGAGCATCAGAGAGAAGCGCAGACATATCGGTGGCACCGAAATGAGGCGCCGAAATCCACGTTGCTATTCAGTCTGGTAGATGCAGGTCATGAAGGCACCTGTGCCATATTGGCACCAGATTTCGGTACCCAACCCTATTCAGGAAGAATTTTTATAAGTAAATGTTCCAATCAATGATCCAGGCAGCACATTCTCGTCTCCCTCTTTCATTTTACAGTCGAATGGTGGCTAGAACGGCTCTGGGTCAAACGTCAATATGGAATGGATTAATCTGCGTTATTTTTTTTAACGCGCTGTTTTTTCTCAGATTAATTTTGACAGCCCTAATAAAAACGTAATAATTGTACGCACACTTGGTGATTCGCTTTGCATGCAGAGCCTACATGTCACGCACTAGCAACAAACTGTATCACAGAACCCTTAAAAGGGTGTAAATTACACTATATCATGAATCATTCTTTAATGTATAAGGCAACATCAGACTTGACTTATACATTGCTTTCCTAACTTTGTAAAACAAAATGTAACAAATACATAGATATTGTTTGCGGAGGCTCAGGAATTACAGGCTGACTGCTCTCAGTTTCAATCGTGGCGTCCAATAAGACACATTTCCACGGCTATTCATTTAATAACAAGGTATCCGGTAAATAAACATCGCAACTTAAATTTCTCTGAACACACACGCACAGGAATGTAAACAGTGGATCAACTTTGAATCGCAGAAGCACGTTTGCACAACTTGAACAGACAAATTAAAATGGTATCATGCCGCAGCCACTTCGCTCACAACCTGTCCTGCTGGATAATCTTCTTATTTATTAATAAGTCATGCGTGAAATAACGTTGCCTCCAAACAGCCCCCTTAGCTACTGTGTGTGGTCAACTGCCGTCTGGTGCGCTGCTATTGCATTACGTAGTACGGGCATGTGTAACCAGACGTAAACATGGAATTGAATAGCTCGGGCTCCAGCTATTGGAGTCAGTATCGGTCGATAGCCGTATCGAATCGGTGCACCCCTAGTGGTTACTGTAATCACAGGACAGGGGTACAGGAGCCACTTATATAACAGCAGCAGCAGCATATGACACAGGCTTGTTTCTCAGTCAAGGATTAAGCTCATTTATGTAACACTCTTACATTGAAGGGCTTGTGCTGAGCACCAGGAGGACCGCATCGTCCTGAGTGCTAATGGAGAGAGAGAGAGAGAGAGAGAGAGAGAGAGAGAGAGAGAGAGAGAGAGAGAGAGAGAGAGGAGAGAGAGAGAGAGAGAGAGAGAGAGAGAGAGAGAGAGAGAGAGAATGAATGTGAGTGCTGTTGATGCTTTCTTTCCTCTTAGGATCACAGTCAGTCAGGGTCCTCAGTCCAGGGAGAAGGAAACCCTCATAATCTTTCAAACCTGAAGTACCGGGGGGGGGTGATAATACCAGTATAAATCCTATTGTGATTTAAATTTGTCATATCATGATACGAACTGTGGAGGAATTGGTTCCATAATAAGGAAAGACTTTCGCTTTGTGGAAGTGGTTTGATGACATTAACCTTCAGAGAAAAGAGCAGAGGAGCTACATCACATTTAAAGGCCTCATACACTGTCATCTCCTAACTAAACTGAGCGGGGTGAGGAAAGTCTCATCCCACAAGCCGAGGAGAGCAAACTCTCAAACACAAGGCTGGAGTTAGTTTGACAATCACCAGCTGGACACCCAATGCACTCTGCATCCAGTTGAAGTTACTTTAGTGTTAAGTATTGACCAGCTGGACCCGATATTTCAAAGGGATCCACCAAACTAAATAGCTTCTTTATAATTAGACCTGTGTTTACAATCAGCAGTGTGTTACTAACTTAGCAGTCACTAATATTGGTCATGGAGGCGACAGAATGCAGGCCCCGCTCCCGCTGCTGCACAGAGAGATGTATGATACTTTTTTTTCACAGCTTGTTAATATTGAACATAATATTGAGCGTGTCCAAATTGCACCAAATTGGTTCGATGCATGTCTTTGGGTCCCCAGCAATTCACCCGCCAAGTGTGAAGCAGATCGGAGGAACGGTTCTTGTTATATGTGAAGAACAAATTAATTCACTTTTAGTTGTACCTCCAAAATAAAGTGGTTTAAATAATCTTTTGTTTTGTAAATTGTTGTAGCGATGTTGCCGTGTTCCTAGATCTCAATAATTATTTTGAGTATAAAGTTACCATAACTGATAGAAATGATAAAATAAGAGTTATCAGACTACCTAATATGAATAGTTTATTGTGATTAGTGAGTGGTAATTAGAAATGGGCAAAACACCCTGTGGCAGCCTACAGTTGCTGATGATTAAAGTGGCAAATTATTTTTGGCTCACTCAAATAATGTGCCAAGAATCAGAACTGATATAAATCAAAACTGGAAACCGTATGAATCAAATGTAAATGATACTGAGCACTAGTTTGTGCCTCTGATTAACCCTTAGCATTAGGAGTGAATGGAACCATGTCAATATGGCCGGAGACACAGAGAAATGGGTGGTAGCTGCAAAGGCTCAGACCTTTGACAGGAGTTATAACGGAGGTAGTTATACCATTTCTTTATGATAAAGGCAACTTGTAACCACTGACTCTCCATTTACAGACAGCCAATGGGAACGTGGAGGCAAAGGTGGTGTGTCTGTTTAGGAGGCGAGACATCTCAGGAAACCTCAACACCCTGGCTGACAGCAACGCAAGTAGGTAGCATCCACGGAGCCCAAACCTTATCTCAGCTCTTGTTTTCTACAGCGTGAGAGCAGGTATGACATGGCTCGCTGCCTTTAATGAGCCTGCTCCCCATTGTGTTTCACATAAAGCCTCAAAGCACCTCTTCAGCTCATGTTGTAAATTTCACTACGGCCTGCTTCCGGGGTTAAAGTAAGCCCATCACTTTTGTGTAAGGCTCAGTGCTGAATCCTAGTTTAGAAAAAGAATAGTTAACGGTAGAGATGCACCGATTGACCGGCCGGTGACCGGAATTGGCCGATTTTCACGTCATCGGCCATGACTGGCGACCTGCCGGTCAGACTGACATATGCCAATTTTATGCCTGTCAAATTCACTCGGGCACCGGATGACTTACATCGCGCAACATCAGCACCACACGTGCACATGCAGGGTTTCCGCTATATGCATGTAGCAGTGGCGCACTGCCGCTCAATCAGCTGTTTATGAAATGTCATAAAGTCGTAATTATACACGGCTCTGCAGAGCCATCTGCTCTACTGATCTCAGGCGAACAGTCAGCAGCTCCAGCAGGGGACCCCAAACTTCCCTTTGCCGAGCCACATTAACCAGCTCCGACTGGGGGATCCCGAGGCGTTCCCAGGCCAGGTTGGAGATATAATCCCTCCACCTAGTCCTGGGTCTTCCCCGAGGCCTCCTCCCAGCTGGATGTGCCTGGAACACCTCCCTAGGGAGGCGCCCAGGGGGCATCCTTACCAGATGCCCGAACCACCTCAACTGACTCCTTTCGACGCGAAGGAGCAGCGGCTCTACTCCGAGCTCCTCACGGATGACTGAGCTTCTCACCCTATCTCTAAGGGAGACGCCAGCCACCCTCCTGAGGAAACCCATTTCGGCCGCTTGTACCCTGGATCTCGTTCTTTCGGTCATGATCCAGCCTTCATGACCATAGGTGAGGGTAGGAACGAAAACTGACCGGTAGATTGAGAGCTTTACCTTCTGGCTCAGCTCTCTTTTCGTCACAACGGTGCGATAAATTGAGTGTAATACCGCACCCGCTGCGCCGATTCTCCGACCAATCTCCCGCTCCATTGTCCCCTCACTCGCGAACAAGACCCCAAGGTACTTGAACTCCTTCACTTGGGGTAAAGACTCATTCCCTACCTGGAGAAGGCACTCCATCGGTTTCCTGCTGAGAACCATGGCCTTAGATTTAGAGGTGCTGATCCTCATCCCAGCCGCTTCACACTCGGCTGCGAACCGAGCCAGTGAGTGCTGAAGGTCACAGGCCGACGATGCCATCAGGAACACATCATCAGATCCCCAGCTCACCAAACTGCAACCCCTCTCCACCCCGACTACGCCTCGATATCCTGTCCATAAATACTACAAACAGGATTGGTGACAAAGCGCAGCCCTGGCGGAGGCCAACTCTCACCTGAAACGAGTCCGACTTACTGCCGAGAACCCGGACACAGCTCTCGCTTTGGTCGTACAGAGATTGGATGGCCCTGAGAAGGGACCCCCTCACCCCATACTCCCGCAGCACCTCCCACAGTATCTCCCGGGGGACCCGGTCATACGCCTTCTCCAGATCCACAAAGCACATGTAGACCGGTTGGGCATACTCCCAGGCTCCCTCCAGGATCCTTGCGAGAGTAAAGATCTCGTCTGTTGTTCCACGACCAGGACGGAATCCGCATTGTTCCTTCTCCATGTCTTCTCCGAACTACTCCCACACCCGCTGCTTTGCCTCTTTCACGGCAGAGACTGCAGCCCTTCGGGCCCTTTGGTACCTTGCAACTGCCTCCGGAGTCCTCTGGGATAACATATCCCTCCTTCTCCTTCTTCAGTCGGACGGCTTCCCTGACTACCGGTGTCCACCACGGTGTTCGTGGGTTACCGCCCCTTGAGGCACCTAAGACCCTAAGACCACAGCTCCCCGCTGCAGCTTCAGCAATGGAAACTTTGAACATTGTCCACTCGGGTTCAATGCCCCCAGCCTCCACAGGGATGCATGAAAAGCTACGCCGGAGGTGTGAGTTGAAAGTCTGTCGGACAGGGGCCTCCTCCAGACGTTCCCAATTACCCGTTTGGGCTTACCAGGTCTGTCCAGAGTCTTCCCACACCCTCTGACCCAACTCACCACCAGATGGTGATCAGTTGACAGCTCTGCCCCTCTCTTCACCCGAGTGTCCAAAACATACGGCCTCATATCAGATGAAACGATTATAAAATCGATCATTGACCTTTGGCCTAGGGTGCTCTGGTACCAAGTACACTTATGAGCATCCCTATGTTCGAACATGGTGTTCGTTATAGACAATCCATGACTAGCACAGAAGTCCAACAACAAACAACCACTCTGGTTTAGATCAGGGAGGCCGTTCCTCCCAATCACGCCTCCATGTGTCTCCATCATTTCCCACGTGCGCGTTGAAGTCCCCCAGCAGAACTATGGAGTCCCCCACTGGAGCCCCATACAGGACTCCATTCAAGGTCTCCAAGAAGGCCGAATACTCCGAGCTCTTGTTTGGTGCATACGCACAAACAGCAGTCAGAGTTTTACCCCCCCACAACCCGCAGGCGTAGGGAGGCGACCCTCTCGTCCACCGGGGTAAACTCCAACGTAGCGGCGCTCAGCCGGGGGCTTGTGAGTATCCCCACACCCGCCCGGTGCCTCACACCCTGGGCAACTCCGGAGAAGAAAAGAGTCCAACCCCTATCCAGGAGTATGGTTCCAGAACCGAGACTGTGCGTAGAGGTAAGCCCCACCAGATCCAACTGGTAGCGCTCCACCTCCCGCACAAGTTCCGGCTCCTTCCCCCACAGAGAGGTGACGTTCCACGTCCCCAGAGCCAGCGTCTGCTGCCCGGGTCTGGTCCGTCGAGGCCCCTGACCTTCACTGCCACCCATGTGGCAGCGCACCCGACCCCAGCGGTTCCTCCCACAGGTGGTGGGCCCATGGGTTGGAGAGAGAGGTGCCACGTAGCTTTTTCGGGCTGTTCCCGGCCGGGCTCCGTGGCAAACCCGGCCACCAGGCGCTCGCTGACGGCCCTCCATCTGGGCCTGGCTCCAGACGGGGGCCCCGGGCTTCCTCCGGGCAGGGTCACTCCATCTCTACCTCGTTTTTTCATAGGGTTTTTGAACCATTCTTTGTCTGGCCCCTCCCCTGAGACCACTTTGCCTTGGGAGACCCTACCAGGAGCACAAAGCTCCAGACAACACAGCCCTCAGGTTCATAGGGACACACAAACCTCTCCACTACGATAAGGTGATGGTTCCAGGAGAGGGAAATCTTATTTTTTTTAATAAAAAAATGACTCAAACGATTAATCGATTATCAAAATAGTTGGTGATTAATTTAATAGTTGACAACTAATCAATTAATCGATTCATCGTTGCACCTCTAACTGCAAGGCTATATTTATTTTATTTTTATTTGTTATTTATATATTATTTTATTGCCATTACCTGTTTTCATACATAGAAGTTTAGTTTGCTAAATATATCACATTTGTTTAGTTCGATATTGGATGTGAAAAGAAGGAAATGGTTCTTCCATAACATTGCACTTTAGATGTGTGTGAATTTCCCACACCAGGAGTAATTTATATAGTTCTATTTTATAGTGATTGATTATCTATTCAAAAAATGTTCTATGTTCTATGCAAAATGTAAAATGTTCTATTAAAGAAAAGATAGAAAATAAATACTTGTGTGTGCTGTAAAGTGGTTAGAAATAATGAAATCGGAATTGGCTAAAATCAGTATCGGCTGGTCAAACTCAATGAAAAATCGGAATCGGCCTAAAAATTGTAATCGGTGCATCTCTAGTTAATGGGACAGCTGTACTTCTTGTTCATTTAAAACATGTTGAGTTGTGGTTATAATAATTTTACATTAATCGATATTTATGGTGATTCGAATATTCGTTTAAAAAAACATTCATGCAGGCTGAAATTCACTGTGGTGTTTTGTCTGTATTAAGCCGCTAACGGTAGCTAAATGTCGGTTAGCTGCTAATTTATGCTGCGCTATGTTGTCCATCTCAGCCAAGAACGGAGAAATGTTGAGTTACAAGTGAGCAGTCTGATGTGTGTAGAGGTCTGTATGGTTATACTGTATCAGCCTGGTGGTGTTTTCAGGCGATTTGATAAAGCTAGTACGGCCATTCATAACGCTAATGCTCTAGTGAGGCGCTGGCTGAGCATTCATTTACAAACACTGCGTCGGTCATCACTTGTCAGACAGTCTGGCAAAAAACCCAGGTATTTCCATTTATTTTTAATGCCTGCAGCAAAAAGTTGAGTCCAATTCAAATTTTGGAAAAAAGCAACCCAACGTCACCCTGCGGCGAACAATCATGTAACCGGAGATCAGACTCGTCTGTCCGTATCACGGCGTGAGAGTCCTGTTAATGTTACAGGAAACAGGGAATATCACTGTCTCTATCGCTGTAACAAAAAAGTTAAAAACACTATGAAGGTAAAAAAAAACAAAGCCCAAGCACTGAACTCCCGAGGCGTTTGTGTAACAATAGGTGACACTATGGACTGTTCATGTTACAGCGCTGTACTTGGTTTAACATACTTCTGTTTTAGGTATATAATATATGGTCTATTGGAGAAGTAACATTGATCACTTTGAGGGGGGGATACATTTAGTCCCCACCAAGTATACAAATAATTCAACAGAGACAGGGATATGTAGACCAGAATGGGGAAAATCCCACATATCTCTCTTCCCCCCCCCCCCTCCAAGCAAATCACACCCTGGATATAATAATGATGTCTAACTATAATTTTTTAGTAGTATCGTCTCAGTATGTGGTGTCTGCCCGGCCCCCTCCAACCCGGCCTGATCCAGCCTATAAGACCTGTCTCCATCTCCGTCTTGTGTGTGATCAGAAAGCCGGGGAGGGGGGGGGGGGGGGGGGGGGGGGCTAATGGCATGCAGACTACTGAAGCCTGATCACATCCACTCATTACCCCCACCCCGACACCAACGCCAGCTCCCCCTCCCTCCTCCTGGGCTGCAGTGCTCCAGACAAAGACATACACACACACACACACACACACACACACACACACACACACACACACACACACCACCTCAAAATGGATGCATTACTCCTGCTTATATTCTGATTGTACTCCGCACCACAAACGGCTGCTATGTGTTTGTACACTGGTCATGTGTGGACAATTCTAAGATGTGACTAATAACGCTGGCAATTTCATCATGTGTTGTTGTGTCTGCTGGCACCATGGGCTCTTTAAACATTTTATTCATTGAAAGAGGCCGAGCCGTCTTCTTTACAAACATGGCTTTGTCTAATTTGATTTTGTAGGTGATTCAGTGACAGGCCTGATCCACAACAGCACAAAATGAACTTAACCGACACATTTATGGCGGTGTTTGTCGATATTTTAATGCAGCATTTCTCAATAGCAAAGTATGAAGTCTCCAAGGATAGCAAATGCCTCGTTCTAACCAATTTTCCTACAGTCTGAGACAGGTGGTTATAATAACGATGCTTTTGGTTATCTTTGCTAATCCCATCGTCATGCACTGATAATCATTTACTAAGTAATTTAAGTTAGTTTATTTTTTTTGTGCTGTATCCAGTTACAGAAAGCATCATCAGTCTAATGACTTGTTTTCAAGCCAAGTAGTTAATCTCATTCTGGTTTTAAATTTAGAAATATCTGGTTTAAAATTGTTGCATTTGTCCACTGCTGCTAATATTGCTTCTATTAAAGTCTGCTGCATAACACCTTAAGGTGACTGGCTAAAAAGGGTCTGTGTTGGTGGGGGGCGTGTTGTTTAAGGTACCGATGAGACATTGAATAGGATCAAGAAAGTCTAGATTGATAAACGGAGCCGTTAGTTTGAGAGCTTAAAGGCCCTGAAAATCAATTTACAATCAGCTTCTTACTATAGGTGAGGGGTCCTACATGGACACAACATATTCTGCCAAAGTTGAAACAGTTTTGGTTATTTCACTTAATGGAATTTTTGTATTTTTTTGTGTGCAGTGCTTGACGTTTCACTGAGTTGAAGTGGGCGGGCTCTGTTGTAAAAAGGTGATGTGACATAAGCTGTTTTCTTACGTATGAACTCCGGACAACGTCCGATGAATCAGGACCCAACATAGTCTGAAGTTTCTCTTTCACACAACAGGAGATTGTCCGACGCGTTGTACACATAGTCCATTTGGTTTATGAGGGGTGGCGCTGGCAGAGTGTGCAGCAGACGGGACATGATTAGCCCGTTTG
This sequence comes from Sander lucioperca, assembly GCF_008315115.2. Taxonomy (NCBI): domain Eukaryota; kingdom Metazoa; phylum Chordata; class Actinopteri; order Perciformes; family Percidae; genus Sander; species Sander lucioperca. Next base: position 30,790,153 of record NC_050189.1, on the reverse strand, counting down.
TAATGTGGTCAGAAACCACAGAGTCTCGTGCCGTTCCTCCTGACGTTTTTGGCGTCGGCCCCTGCCGACCAAAGTTCCTGAATGTCATCGTCTCTCCAGTAGACATTTTTGTTGCCGTCTTTGTGTAACTCACCCTCCTTTTTCACACTCGGATGTTGTTTTCTTCCGGTTTTGCGTGACTCAAAACAGCATTATTTTTGCAGTAGTGGCTCACAATAACCTCAGACTTTTGTGTTGACCAGTGTTGGGCAAGTTACTTCCAAAATGTAATACATTATAGATTAATAGTTACTGTCATTTGAGAATAATTAGTTATATTACAATATTACTGTCTCTGAATTGTAATGCGTTACACTACTTTTGCATTACTTTTGAGTTACTTTCACCAAAATAACAGCGGAAGTTTGACTTGGCAGCTAGCTTTTGAATTTCACCACCAAATCAATAAAGTCTCCTCTTTATCCACTTTAATACATCACAGATTAGTTATAATATTTTGTATAATTAATATGAATATGCAAAGTAACTTAAGCTATAAAAATAGATAAGTAAAACTTACAATAGGCAAGTAGGAGAAAATTAAAATACTCAATTAAAAGTACCTTACAGTTGTATTGAAGTACGGCATTGTTGTAAAATGTTTGTTTAAAGCACTTGAATAAGAAATTCACATTTAGTTTAAAACAGTCTAAAGGAAATGGTCAATAATAGTGTAATTAAAACTCACTATTTACGTTACTGACAGTACTTGATTTACAGCTGATATGTGAAAAGGTACACAACCTTATTTGTTTAACAGTAATTTAGTTTTACTGCGAACCGCAACATTCAGAAACACAATACTTGAACTATACATTATTAGGGGCGTTATTCTGTAATGTCAAGTTATTTTCACAAGAATACCGGCCGATGCATTTATCGTAAATATTTATACTCCTTTAATACCCGTATTGGCCCCAAAAATCCAGTATCGGTTGGGCTCTATTTTATAAAGGTTAATGACATTTAAAATTAGTGATCACAGAGACAGAATTATTGCCGCCGCTGCTTCAGAATTTTATGAAATGTCATGAAGTGGCAATTACACAAGTCTGTGGAGTCGTCCGCTCAACTGAACTCAAACAGCCGTCCGCTCTCTTTCTCCACTTTGAGGAGATGCAACTGGAACAGTGACAGGACGTCAATCATTCGCAAAGTCACGACAACTAAATAAACAGCGCGAGTACAGCATTTTCTCCTCAGGCCGAGTGACAAACGGGGATGAAAGCCTCGGCGGCTGCGTTCCCATAGAAACCGTGCTCACACGCCTCCTGTGAAATGTGACAGCTTTAGTCATCTAACCTACCTGTGTTGATCCGATGGGATGTCAAGGTGGTCTGAAGTCAGCAAAGAAGTCAGCAAACTTTCTGTTAACCTTTCCCCCCCCCCCCCCCCCCCCCAAACACTGCTGAAAACCAAACTGAAATATAGTTTTGTTTATATCGTTTGGAAGTCCATCCCACCCTGTCATTGACCCAAAGGGATGTATGACGTGTCTAACTGAGCATGCTCTTGTGTGGTTTGGCCCATTGTGATCCTGTAACAGTGATGAAGTGTACCAGCTCCTTCTCTCTGCTGCTGCTCATTTGTACTAAACCTTGCTTTATCTGCCTCACTTTTCCGTCACTGCTCCCCTCCTCTTCCTCCTTATCACACACACACACACACACACACACACACACACAATTTCTTTGTGCAGAACAAAAGGCCCTTGATCTGTCTCCAAGGGCCACAGCACCAAACGGGTTAATTTTGACTTGCCTTGTGTCTTTGTCAGATGTGTGTGTGTGTGTGTGTGTGTGTGTGTGTGTGACTGTTATGCTGTGTGCGACTGTTATGCTGTGTGCACTTTATGTGCCGGTCTCTCCTTTTGTGTGTCTGTGGTTTCTTCGTTTGTGTGTGTGTGTGTGTGTGTGTGTGTGTGTGTGTGTGTGTGTGTGTGTGTGTGTTTGTGGAGCGAGTTGGGGATACATGTTGGGGGGGATGGGCGCCTCAGGTTTGTTACACAGGGTTTCCTACTTTGTCTGGCAGGGACTAGCCGGACAGGAGGAGGAGGGGGGAGGGGGGTTGAGAGGTTAACAGAAAAGGGGTGTGGCTTAAAGTACCGTCCCTCTCGCTCACTATCTCTGTGTCTCCCCCCCCCCTCTCTCTCTCCCTTGCCCCACGCTGACAGGGTTTCCTGTGGCTGAGTGCAGGGGCGGAGTCCACGGAGATGGAGCGATATAGTCCCTCCCCTCCAGCTTGCAACAAATTACTCACCCGCCTGAAATTAGGAATGCGCAATCTAGTGGCTGAACACACACACACACACACACACACACACACACACACACACACACACACACACACTTAAACACACACACACACACATAGCTGCCTATGGCTTAATTTTTTCATGTATCCTACTGGCTGTAAATTCGGGTGTCACATGGGTTTTGTCATGTGAAACAATCGCATTGTTTTACAGCCAGTCCATTAATAACTGTGTCTGATGGTCTGTGCATTGTAGTGGATGGCAAAGATCAAGTACACACTTTAAATTCTTAATTTCTTATAGAGGTCTCAATTCAAGAAATCGTACCATTGAGCAAACGGACCATTTTTCTCTAACCTTTAATCTCTTATAAAGGGCTTTACAGAGGATTAACAAAATATTAATATAAAATATTGCTGCAATAGAAAGCAAGTGTAATAAGGTATAAGGTCGTTTTCAGTCAGACAGTACTGCTTGGCAAACAGGCAGCTTACCTATTCAAGTCAACATTAATCTTTAACGGCAGACACACTGATGTCAACTTATGCAATATATTACCATATTGCCCATCCAAAACAATTCTTGACAGAGGATAAAATGATCGTCACAAGGCCTGTAATGATTACTACTTTTGTTGGACTATATATTGTCATTTTAAGACCATTTTATGCCACTGATATAAGGATAATATAATGAAATATATGAAATGAATGAACTTTTTAATTCTTAAAGGTCCAATGTGTAGGAATTTCTCCCATCTAGTGTTGAGATCATATATCGCAATCAACTCTCTCACACCACGCAGTTCAAAGTACGTATTACAGCTACGGTAGCCTTCACGCTTCAAAAAGCCGGTCTCTTGCTCTTTTCAATATCCTTTTTTCTTTTTCTGGGCGAAGAAGAAGACTTCTGTTCCTGAAATGTTTCCTTCTTCAAACTTGCCAGGGGCCGGAAAGCTACAATACCCGTTAGCAGCATTAGCAGCACCTGTGAGTTTATCATGTGACAGCGAAAACACGAAAGGCGGAGCAGTATGTCCTGTATGTCCCTTACCGGCTAACGTATTTCAAGATGGAGCATGAATATGGAGCGTCTACCCCAGTTCAAAAATATAAACTTTCAAGCCAAAAGGAATACTTGGAATTGATGGTGGAGGTAAATATTCATGAAAAAGGACAAGTTTGTGAACGGGCAACACAGATTTTGGTAATGAACAACTAAACACGTTACACACTGGACCTTTAAGAAATCAGACATCGCTACTGGAATGTGGAAAAATAAATAAAACAAATAAATAAAACCACACAACCAAATGAGAATAGTTGGTCCACCTTAAAGGTCAGTCCGCGTGAGCCTAAGCTGAAGTTGTTGCTAACTTAGGGACTAACCCCCTCAGCAGGTGGCAGCAACACAGGGGAACTTGGCTTGGGTCTTGAAAAGTTGTAGCATTTAATCACCAACAAAGAGCCTAGGCCTAAACTGTGCACACACTGCACTGCTGCATTCACAGCTATAACAGCGCTACCAGAAATGCCAGCAAAATGTGTCTCAGCATAGTTTTTTTTTTTCTGTTCATCACTGTGAAAACACACAAGTCTTATAATCGGGGATAAGAACTGAAGCAAAACACCCCCTTCCTAACACAGCCCCTTGTATTTCTGTAACACGGCTGTTTTTGGTCTGAATATATCCGGTATTATCCGTTAAAGGAAGGCTCACAACTCGCAACAATGCATTGATAACTATTGGACCTTATCACACCCCATCAGTTCACACACTGAAAGATAAAGGTATGACATGGGACCATCATCTCTGTGAGAGACAGAAAGAGGAAGAGAAAAGAGCGCAAAAGAGACGAATGGCGAACAGGCAAAACTCCACATTTCATTCCAAAAATCAGCAGAGCAAAATTTTCACAGTAGTGACTTCTGTGAAGCTTCCGCAAAGCTGCTCAGGGCCTAGCCGTCACCAGGGGGCCACTCTATTGGCGCTTAGCCACTGCTAGTACCAGCTCTACTCGGCTCGGCTCAACTCGGCCGCGGTTCCCCGTCCTCCTTTTTCCATTTTAGATTTAGTACCGCCTCATGCATGAGGCGAGCGTGGCTGGTCGTCATAGCGATGCCGCAGGAAATTGCCATGACCTAATGCGACATCCACACAGAACGTCGAAGGTGTGTTGTTTTTGACTCTCTGCCTGTGTTTGTGTTTGCCAGAAGACAGATTTTGTTTCAAAAGAAGCAGAAGATGCAGCAAAAAAAAAAAACACCGCTGGCTAAACTATTTAAAAATGGCGGGTTTGTTCAGGACGCCCCCGTCTGTCGCTAGCAATGATGACGCAGTGATTAGTGACCATTCTCTCCAACCAATCAGTAGTCTGTAGGTTTTCACATCGCTTGGAACCTCGACGGAGGAGATACTAAAAAAAGTACCTGTTGGCAGGTACCAGGGACTTTTTTTCATAGGTACCATGTAATGGAAAAACGCCATATGATACTGTGGGGATTTACCAAGGCATGGGATTGCTTGATACATTCATTCAACCCTCCTGTCAATGGACAAACAGCCACAATCAATGTTTTTTCTTCTTTTTTTTACCCTGACCCCAAAGGTTGCAGGTCAGTGTTTTAGACCTCTAAGCCAGCAGGATGAATTGGAATCCTGTGATGTCCTCTTTCAGTTTGTGACGGTGTATGATGTTTGTAATGTCAGTAGAAAAATAGTGCTGATGCTGCTTATGTGTTTGTGTTGCAGGAGAATTTGAGGAGGAGTCGAAGCAGCCGACGCCGTCTGAACAACAGAAACACCAGCTCAAACACAGAGAACTCTTCCTGTCTCGACAGTTTGAATCTCTACCTGCTACTCACATACGGTACGTGTTTGCTAACAGGAGTGACTGACAGCTGAAGTTGAGTTTGAATCCAGACTCCCGCCATGCACAGTTGGGACTGATTAGCCGAGTAAATGCTCCTTGCTGCAGCCATTCTTAGCTGTTAGGCAGTGATGTTTCCTGTCCCTGAACAGGCCTTCCCCATTTGAATTCCTTTTCCGAAAGAGTTGTTGCACGTCCTCTTCAGCTGTTGAATGAATTTTCAAGTGATAGTACGGTATAGTGACAGTGGGCACACCACATATTGGACTCTGTCACCTTCTCATCCTATCACCACTGTTACCTTACACCAACCGCAGCTGCAGCACGCAACAGATGGCCATAGTATTTACATTATTATTTGATCATATTCATGATCAGGTTATATGATATGTTCTTTCACTGTGGGCACTTGACTCTGTTCCTGAGCAGCGCACTCAGATTATTGAGATTTTTTTTGTGTCGCTTTTATAAAAAAAAAAAAAAATGCATCCACCGTTTTAATCAGAAAAAAATTAGACGTGAGTCAAATCCTCTAATGAAAATATTTGAAGGGAGGAAAGCAAAAATATATACATTTAAAAACAAAATGATGCAAATTGACATAGAAGTAGTTTAATTGAAATCTGACTGAACACATTGGCTGTCTCAAAACCAGTCACAAACAGTGTATTGAGCAGCACTGGATGTCACAGGTATTAACTCCTTACACACATCCTATCTCAACTTTGTTGTAAAAAAAAAAATGTTTTGGAAATGGCAAGGATGAGCACCAGTAACATTTGCCTCTAAACAGTAATTGTATTGGTTTCCAGCAAGTAACTTTATTTCTAAATACTGAACATGTCCATATATACAGTAAGCTATCATGATATTGTGGCAATGAGTTTTGTATTCTAATTGGCTGTGATGTTGTAGTATTGCATGTCTTTGTATCAAACCTTTATTTATTTTTTTTTCCTTTTGAGGCTGTAGAGAATCTGTACATCTTTGTCTTAGACGTGCTCCTTTCTGTCTCCCCAGGGGGAAATGTAACGTCACCCTCCTCAATGAAACAGACGTCTTGGCCGGCTACCTTGAGAAAGAGGTAAGACACCATCTGGTCATTTATCATCAGCACATTTCTTTGGCACCCATTTATTCTTGATTTCTTTAGTTTCCATATTACAAAAGGAAAGATGCAGTGAATTAATTGTTGGAACAAAGTGCATTTTGCAAGAAGCTGGAATCTTTTTCTGCGTCTTCTTTCCAGGACTGTTTCTTCTACTCGTTGGTGTTCGACCCCGTCCAGAAGACCCTACTGGCGGACCAGGGGGAGATCCGCGTGGGCTCTAAGTACCAGGCAGAGATCCCCGACAAGCTAGCTGAGGGTGAGCAGCACTTTTAAAGCTGGACATACCAGGCAAACGCATGTTTCCTGAATGCAGCTGCTGCTTGAGCTGTTTCTGCCTGTAAAGAATATAGAAATGAAGCAGAAGCAGTGAAGAGTAGAGTTAGGTACCGAGAGCCGGTGCTAATATGGCACGACCGGTATCTACCGGACCGAAAAGCAACGCGGGTTTCAGTGCCTCTTAAATGCCTGCGCTGCTCTATGATGCTCCGAAACGGACGTCAAAGGGGAACCAGAATTATTTTTTTTTAGTTTTGTCGCTTTTTTCAATTTTTTTTTCAAAGTTTGATGCTTTTTTGATATTCTTGTTGCTTTTTTGTCGCTTTGTTTGACTGATTGTTACTTGTAATTTTTTCGACATTTTTGTTACTTTTACGTTTGACGCTTTTTTTCCCACTACTACCAACTTATACCACAAGTTTTACACTTATTCTTGGAATTCAGGGTCAATAAACCTAATTTTTGAGTTTAAAAAGCAGAAATATTCTATAAAATTGAATAAAACACCCAAAATTCAGTGAAAGTAGTGAACTGATCCTTTTTACTTGAGAAGAGCGTTTTATAGAACCATCCATGTTCATTTTAGGCAATTTGGTTGAAAGAAACCCACATTTCTGATATAGACACTTTTTGAAAATGGGTCAAATTTGACCCAAAGACAACAGGAGGGTTAAAAATCGGTTTAGGTTTAGGCACAAGTATCGGGAAAAATCCAAACAGTACTCAACCCTAGAGAAAAGTTCCCCTTCCTGAGTTGAACCCAGTTCCTCCCCGTCTCAGGTGAATCGGACAACCGGATCCAGGAGAAGCTGGAGACCAAGGTGTGGGACCCCAACAACCAGCTCAAAGACCCGCAGATTGACCAGTTCCTGGTGGTGGCGAGGTAACACTCCCCTGCCATCTGTCACTCAGTTGCATCATCATCACCAAATCCTGTTGCCATGACGACTTCTGACTCTGCCAGCCAAAAGACAGCTTTTCTAGAGGAAATGTGTGGCATCAAATTTGATAATCTCATGGGAAAATAAATATTTTTTTTTCCTGGCTGATACATGTAACATCCGTTGTTTGCAGGAGCTTAAGATTGTAAAAGTGTAGTGTTATGAGACTGAGGTCAGCAGCATATCTGTGACTGATGTCATGCAGATGTCTCCCCTGGGCATATCGGTATTCTTTTCAATTCAGGGTATATACACATTTTGTATTACGTATGCCAAAAATGCATACAAATATGCATTTAACACTGTAGATTAGAAATGGAATGATGATATTACACTAGTGTCTGGAGGTGCAGTTGTGTGTTTTTAAAGGAAATCTACAGTAAGTTTGCTTTTGGAGGGAATCGCCCTGCTGCCCGTAAATTGTTCCATGAGCCAAACACTCCCTCTAGTGTTCGTTTAATGAACATTCAGCACTACGTACATTACCTCATAAACGGTACTAATATTAATGCAAATGTAGAACAGACAGATCAGTGATAGTAACCACTATGTATTTTCTTTCAGAGCTGTGGGGACCTTTGCTCGGGCCCTGGACTGCAGCAGCTCCATCCGCCAGCCCAGCCTCCATATGAGTGCAGCTGCAGCCTCCAGAGACATCACACTGGTGGGTGTGGGTGGGTGGGTGGGTGGGTGTGGGTTGGGCGTGTCTGATCTCCCAAGGACTCCAAAAGCCCCTTGTTATTTGGCTGTACAGAATTTAATTAATTGCTAATTTTACAATATTAACAATTAGCTTGTACCTAGTGCTGGACAGGATGGCAAAAAAAAATGTATAATGTATAATAAGTTTTGGCATATCAGTCAGCAGCTTATATGATTGGGGGGGCATATAGTAATGTTATGGTTTGTTGCTGCGGCGTTTGCCTTGTTCCAGTGGATGGGTGTAATGTGTGGTGCATCAGGTGATAAGCTTAATTTCCCTTCTTCATTGGGACAGGTTTTCAGCTTTAATCATACACATCGCCAGCATGTTTCGTGTCAAATTTCAAGAAGCCTAGTCCCTGTTTGGGACAGTCTCATCCACTACAGTGCTTTAAGTAGCCGAATTTTCTCCCGCCATCAATCATCTTGTTAACCTGTTTATCCACAGCAGCTTTATTTGTGATGTGTTGACGTTTTCTGTGCCGACATTAAAAAGTTTCCTCAAAAGGAGCTTATCTCTCCTGTCTTAATATCCGACTTCTGACACAAAACAATGTGGTGTTTAGCCAACTCAACCAACCTATGGGCCGTCTGTTCCTAAAAGCCTGCCATATGATTGGAATACAGGGACGCGGGGTCCTCTGGCCCGCGATACGATGCATGTTTAATATATGATGTCACACTGTGTATGTGATGATGAATCTCTAATGTAATCACTTGTCTCCACCTTCTCTCTGCTCTCAGTTCCATGCTATGGACACGTTGCAGAAGAACAACTATGACCTGGCCAAAGCCATGTCCACCCTGGTTCCTCAGGGGGGGCCGGTGCTCTGCCGCGATGAGATGGAGGAGTGGAGCGCCTCAGAGGCAATGCTGTTTGAGGAGGCTCTGGAGAAATATGGCAAAGACTTCAACGACATCCGCCAGGACTTTGTAAGTTCTTCTTCTCTGCTGTTTCACACACACACACACACACACACACACACACACACACACACACACACACACACACAATATATATTAGGGCTGTCAATCAATGAAATTATTTTATTCATAGTTAACTCGCTTTTATTCGCAAATTAATCACAATTCTTTTTCTGTTCTAAATGTACTTTACAAGGGATATTTTTCAAGTTTTTGCTCAATTGTATTTGAGACTCCACGTACTCCGTTGGTAACTCAATTCACACGGACAGTACATGCAAATAACTTTGGTCTTGTGGAGAGAACCCTTTACCCTTTATCAATTTCTGCTCAAGGAGCTTTGTTTCTTTTTTGGGTCTTGAGCTGCTTTTTTAATGATCATTGATTTAGATAGAAAATTTAAGTAATAAAGCCTGTTACTCATAATGGTAAGTCTCTCTTTAGGTTAAGTGTGTGGCTCTTAAAAGAGCCTTTTATTTGTGGTTCAGGATCACTTTAGACCTCTTTAGAGCGTACACCACATCCATGGCGGTCACAGTCCTCCTCTTGGCGTGCTCGGTGTTAGGTGACGGCATCACGGATCACGTTCTCCAGGAACACCTTCAGCACACCGTGAGTCTCCTCGTAGATCAGACCGGAGATGCGCTTCCCTCCTCAGACGCCGGTTGGCGGGTTTGGTGATCCCCTGGACGTTATCACGGAGCACTTTACGGTTTCTGCTAGCCGTCCACAACGTTGCTGCTGCATCGCTTTCTGATTTCCCAAACTACAGAGCAGACCGAGGCCCAAATCTTAGAATGCACGTGCGTTAATCACTTGTCAAAAAAATGAGTGCCGCCGTCAGAAAGGGTTTCCATTTACTAGTAATTATTGCTTTCATTTTGACAGCCCTAATATATATGCTTGATGAGTAGTAAAATTCCAGGTATTCACTGTTGATACACACATTTCAAATGTAGTTGTAAACTTCAGTGTGATGTTCAGTTGGCTTGAACTATATCTTTCCTCTCCCTCAGCTGCCCTGGAAGTCTCTAGCCAGTGTGGTCCAGTTCTACTACATGTGGAAGACTACAGACCGCTACATCCAGCAGGTAGGTCTACAGTAAGCCACAGAATACCCAAAGGCACTTTTTGATTTGGGTTTGACCGCTTTTTTTTCACAAACCCATTTCCCATTCCCTGTTTTCTGTCTGTCAGAAACGACTAAAAGCTGCAGAGGCAGACAGCAAGCTGAAGCAGGTGTACATCCCCACCTAGTGAGTATTACTGTAAACGGCTACACAAAGTACCTTCCTCGCGTTAGAACTGCTGTCAGAGTAACTTCCTTTTCTCTCTCCACGTTCTCCTCACCAGCACCAAACCCAACCCCAACCAGATCATGGTGCCAGGCAGCAAGCCCGGTATGAACGGGGCAGCAGGCTTCCAGAAAGGACTCAGCTGTGAGAGCTGCCACAGTAAGTACTACAGATCGCCTGATTTCTTTCTTTTTTTAGGGCCGATACCAACTATTGGTAATTAAGGCGAGACACTACAGGTGAATAGGCTAAAATTTTTAAATAATAGATATCTCCATGAAACTTCCTCAGTTGATTACTTACACAAGTATATAAAAAAAATGTATTACAAGTTTTTTAAATGTTTATGTTTAATTATGCAAATTAGGCATTTTCTCATTAAATATGCGCGATTTTGCATATATTTTCGGTAGATAGATCTGAACATATGATAAAGCCAGGTGCAAAATTCTTTTTTCATTTTGTTTACACACAAGATAAAAACAAAATTACAGAGGGATTTCAGGATATCTGCTTTCATTACCTAGGAAATCAAAATATACTGTCCATAGCCTTAAAAAAATCGATTTTCGCCATGTTTTTTAGCTTAAAATTTCACATAAATCAGGGCAGGAATGATTTATTAACAAATCCCTCTGTAAATATCTTCAGAATACTACTAAGTGTATAACTGGAAAGTTTAGCGTACATAGGTGCTACATAGGCTGAGATGTTTATACTGGAGAATGACAAAAAACTCATTTTGAGAAAACGGCATTTAAAGATTTAAATAGTGGAATTTAATACATTTCTATTGGAAAAATTGCTCAAAAACAGAATAAATGCTCAGGCCCTTAGTGATAATAATATAGAATATTTCAAGCTCATGAAAATTGATTATTTAATAAAATGGCAGGCATATAAGGCCTACAACTGCAGTAACTCAATGAATTAATATTGGCGTATCATGCACAAAGTTGCAGACAAAACCCACGCTGGACAGGTGTATGGACACAGAACAAGACCAACAATGGACGTAACAGCTTTTTTAAAGTCCAACTGTCCATTCCAGCACCATATGTATTTTAGCTGTGCTTGGACTCTTGCGCCTATGTTTTACACTGGCAGCTGTGACGGTCTCAGCTTTTGAGGTCCTGAGCATATCAGTTTCTCTCATGGAATTGACCGTCACATGTGCTCTGAAGCCACAACTTCTCCATAACAGAAAGCATGGCAGAGGCACCTTCATGGCCATACTTGCTGCTGCTCCAGCTTACTTTTCCCACAAAACAGTCCCCTCAGTCAGCTGATGGTGAAGATAACTAACCAGAAACAGTCCCCTCAGTCAGCTGATGGTGAAGATAACTAACCAGAACCAGTCCTCTCAGTCAGCTGATGGTGAAGATAACTAACCAGAACCAGTCCCCTCAGTCAGCTGATGGTGAAGATAACTAACCAGAACCAGTCCTCTCAGTCAGCTGATGGTGAAGATAACTAACCAGAACCAGTCCTCTCAGTCAGCTGATGGTGAAGATAACTAACCAGAACCAGTCCTCTCAGTCAGCTGATGGTGAAGATAACTAACCAGAACCAGTCCTCTCAGTCAGCTGATGGTGAAGATAACTAACCAGAACCAGTCCTCTCAGTCAGCTGATGGTGAAGATAACTAACCAGAACCAGTCCCCTCAGTCAGCTGATGGTGAAGATAACTAACCAGAACCAGTCCTCTCAGTCAGCTGATGGTGAAGATAACTAACCAGGCTCCCATCAGCACTGGTTCATAACACAACAGAACAAAACTAATTATGAGAGAGAGAGAGTCTGATTACCTCCGCTGTCTGAACACTCCTGTTTTCTGAACGATAGTTTAAACATCGACGTACTATGTGATGTCATTTCATCATCTGCTGTCTTAGTTTGTAATCCTCTGTGTCTTCTTGCTAATAACAACTGTTTTCGTCTTCTCTGAGGTGATTTTCGACGCACTTCTTTCAACATTTTGAGCTACCGCGGAAATGTCAGAGCACGTCACGTGACGATTCTGAACGAATCACGTTGTCAGAAATTGGCATCAGCCAATGAGATTGCGCATTTTGAGTTAAATCCCCCCTTTTACTTTCACGATTGGTTGCTGATAAAAAGGAAATGACCATATTTGGATCCGACAGCATTGTACAGGAGAAAGAGAGCTTTCCAACGGTATATGTGACGACAGGGTGCAGACAGCGATCGCGGAGCAGCGGGATGATTTAGAACGCCAACTTTTGAAATACATTTGCAAGTCTTTGTGTCATAATTTAGAATAATACGTGGCCAAGTTAGCTCAGTTGGATGGATATATAGAGGTTTACTCCTCGACGCAGTGGCCGCGGGTTTGACTCCGAGCTGCAGCCCTTTGCTGCATGTCATTCCCCCTCTCTCTCCCCTTTCATATCTTCATCTGTCCTGTGGAAATAAAGGCCTAAAATGCCCAAAAAATTATAAAAAAATAAATAAATTGAAAATTGAAATCTGCAAAAGAGAACTGTTACTGCACTTTTAGATATTTTCTTTAGTGTATCCATCAAGAAAGATAATTCTCTGGTCAGTGAAGTGTATGAACTATGCTGCAGTCTCTACTAACGGTGACAGTCAGTGACAGCTGACTCTGACTATGAACCATCTGAACACTATGTCTGTATGTGCTATGTATTGAGATCACCTTTGTTTTATCAAGTGAGCTGAAACATTGCAATTTGTGAGAGAAAAAAAGCGCAGACAAATGACAAGAAATTCAGTTGAATTTTATTTATAGTATCAAATCATAACAAGATTTATCTCAAGACACTTTACAGATAGAGTAGGTCTAGACCACACTCTATAATTTACAAAGACCCAACAATTCCAGTAATTCCCCCAAGAGCAAGCATTTAGCGCGACAGTGGCGAGGAAAAACTCCCTTTTAGGAAGAAACCTCAGTGGTGAGAAAAACTTCCTTTTAGGGAGAAACCTGGGACAGACCCAGGCTCTTGGTAGGCGGTGTCTGACGGTGCCGGTTGGGGGTGTGATGAACAGTGGCAATTATAGTCACAATAATAATAATCAAAGAAAAGAAGGCTAGGGTTTAGCTGGATTAGATTGAACTTTCAATGACCCTGCAGACTTTGGTGTCTTTCCAGCCTCCATCTATAAACCACTGCAACTCACAAACAGATGTGAGCAAATAGTAGAAAATCCAACCTTGGGTGATTGCTGTCTGTGACTTTTGACTGTTATATCACTGAGTGAAATCTGTTTAGTCCAGCAGTAGTATCAGCCTGCTGAGATGCCCTCTCCTAACAACTGAATTTCCCTTCACCCACCCAGCGGCCCAGTCTCCCCAGTGGTATGCCTGGGGCCCTCCCAACATGCAGTGCAGACTGTGCGCCTCCTGCTGGATATACTGGAAGAAGTATGGAGGCCTGAAGACTCCCACACAGCTAGAGGGTGCCGCTAGAGCTGGCTCTGTAAGTCTCCTTCCTTACAGCCTCATCCAACCTTAAGCAATGTTTTTATAGCAGTCAGAAGCAGTGCAGAAATCAGTCCTACTGTTACAGTCTAAGACTTAAGTTCTAAATAAGAAATGAGCTGTTCAAACATCGTTTCCAAGAGTTGACCTCTCAGAATGCCACGTCCTCCTCTCTGTCCAGGAGTCAGGCCCCCGCGGTCACATGACACGCCAGGAGGTCCAGGGCATGTCGCCGTTCACCCGCAACGAGGGTCGAGCCAAGTTGCTGGCCAAGAACCGCCAGACGTTCATCCTGCAGACCACCAAGCTGACCCGCATCGCTCGGAGGGTGTGTGAGGACATCCTGCAGCCTCGCCGCGCTGCACGACGGCCCTACGCCTCCATCAACGCCAATGCTGTCAAGGCTGAGTGTATGTACACACACACACACACACACACACACACACACACACACATTCTCACTTTAGTTTCCTTAATAATGCATGTTATTAACGAGGTTAGACAGGATTTTATGTGCAGCCATCATGTGTAAATGATGCATTCTGTCCTGTAAAGCCTATTTTTAATTTGCTGGTTAAGGTTCAGTGTTCACTTAGTATCACATTTTGTTATTTACTCATGGTTTTAAATTAGCAGATTACAAAAGAATATTGATCTAAACCACATTGTACATTGGTTCCAATGTTTGATTTGTTTTTTTTTTCAGGCATTATCAGGCTGCCCAAAGCCACAAAAACACCTCTAAAGACCAAGGTGGTGCCTCGACAGTCCCTGGCCAACATAGTGAAGGAATTAGGTAAGAACACGTCACGTGCATCACTTCTGAATCCACCTTTTCCAGTGTGATTGGTTGTTGATGAGTGTTGCTGTGTCTCTGCAGCCATCTCCGCGCCTCTGAAACTGAAGGCGTCGAGAGGACCCCCGACACCCATCAACAGGAATCAGGCCAGCCAGCCCCGTGTGGGCCAAAGCCTGCTGGGAAAGAGAGGCTTCGAGACCGTTAGTATTATGCACACACACCATACCAGTAGTCTTTTATTTTCCCTCTTTTCAGTGTCATTTTAAAAAAAAACATTTTAGTCCTCTGTTACTTCCCAAACGTTGATGTGTCCAACACACACACACACACACACACACACACACACACACACACACACACCATGCTCTGTGTTCACAGCATTGCTGATTTACCCATTAAAAAAAATGTGCTCACATAACCTGAAATTACACATCTCCAGGCTGCAAGTAGGCGAACATGCAAGATTCGCTTGGATAATTTTCTTTTTCGCTTGCGTGTTGTACGTTTACATTCGCCTTTGCCTCTGTTTTCAAACCCACCACCTGACAGGAATTGAGTCAACCAATCAACTTGCTTGATGTGCAGGTCCGCACTGCGCGTTGTCGAGATTTGTGAGGTGTGTGCGTCAGCTCCTCGTTAACCATAACGCCTTTCTCTGCATATGTCCACGGCCGCCTCCACTGCATTTTACTTTGAACTTTTACTAGAAATACTGGCCTTCAAATACATAAGGGGTGGGGGGGGGGGGGGGGGTGCAGGAAGGATCCCCTGCCAGAATCAAACTGGGACTGTTGCTGCTACATGGTTATGCGTCCTTACCACTAGGCCACCAGACACCCCAGCTCGAGTTACTTTAGATTTTTTACTTCCAAGAGCCTTCCACTGCTGTGGACACCATTACATACACAAACCTGAAGTCACAGTATACCAGCTGAGTATGCTGATCTCTGTTTGCACCATCATGGTTTACTGTCTACATGCCAACATGTGATCCCCTAAATGTGTTGCTCCATTCAGCCTTAAAGAAACAAGTCAAAGCACAACTATCCTGAGGCTGCCTGTCTTCTGAAATTCTGATACAAGTCTGATTACTTGCTGTTTGCCTTTGAAAACAACCTGGTTGACATTGGTCTTTCATTGGTTTACAGGCTGCAGGGGTGCCCTACCCAGCCAATGGGAGGCCGTATACTTCAGGTATGAGGACCACCTCTCAGTCGGTCATCAAGCGGCAGAAGGTCAGCCAGGGGGAGGCACCCAACCCCGTGGTGTTTGTGGCTACAAAGGACACCAGGTACAGTCCACTGTTTTAGTCCCGACATTCAAATCCTAAGACGAAGCAACACGAGTAAGGTATGAAAAGTTCTAGGTTCAGCCACAAAAACTAGCCCCATTATGTCCACCGAAGCAGCTTGTATATGTTGTTATTAATTCATGTGTCTGTTGGTCAGAGGTTGGTGAGTAAGGACGCCTGGCGAGAGAGGAACAACCATTGACAGGCTGCCTGTACGTGTCATTTAACACATAGTTAAATTGAATTGAAACATACTTAGTTGGGAAGTTAAATTTGCAGTCAGAGTCCACTTAGTAGCTTTTTTCCAAGCTTTCCCCTGCAGCTCACTGCCTTCATCAGCAGGTAGTTTGCTGATTCAAACATAATTTAGTGAAACTTCCGTAGTCTCGTAGCTGTCACAGTGGATGAAGTTAAACTTAGGCCTGTAACAATTATTACATCATTGTCTTTTTTTGTTTACGTAATTGCGGTTTCCTTTTTTAACCGCAATTAGTTGCTAACATTAGATAAGGTCCTTAAGGGTATGACTGTTGATGGTAATTGTTGATTTTGTTTAGATATGCCAAATATCATAATATATAGTAATGATATAATAAGTGAAAAAAATAAAAAGAGGCGTGGTTTACTTCATAGGCTGTGTATTGGTGTTGGGTCACATAGCAGTGATAGAACTAAAAGATGTGTCCTGGAATTTGTCCAAAACTTTAATTTGTTTAAAAAAAAGTAATAAATAAATAAATAAATATTTTAAAATTTGACATAAAGAGATAATTATATTGTTAAAGGAACACGGCGACTTATTGGGACTTTGTCTTATTCACCGTATCCCCCAGAGTTAGATAAGTCCATACATACCCTTCTCATCTCCGTGCGTGTCGTAACTCTGACGCCCCCACCACTAGCCTAGCTTAGCACAGATCCTGGAGGTAACCGGCTCCACCTAGCCTACTGCTCCCAATTAGTGACAAAATAACACCAACATGTTCCTATTTACATGTTGTGATTTGTATAGTCACAGCGTGTACAAATAACAAGGTCACATGAGACACAGCCATCTTCTAACAGTATACATACTGGGAACTATATTCTCAGAAGGACGAAGCACTGCTACTTCGGCGGAGTGATTAGCACAACACCTGAAGAGCACCGTTTACTCCCTGCTCCTCACCACGGGGCTTCTCAGGTGCTGCGACCAAATACGGTATGATAGGATACGGTGCATAAGACAAAGTCCCAATAAGTCGGCGTGTTCCTTTAACCGCAATTATGTCTGAGACAATTAATTGTCCAGCAACATTTGGAATTGTTCCAGCTATAGTAGGACGTGTCAATGATATACTGGTGCTCTCTTTCGACCAGGGCTCTGAGGAAACATCTGACCCAGTCGGAGATGCGTCGGGCAGCCAGGAAACCTCATCTCCTGGTCCGGATCAAACTGCCGCCGCCGCCCCCCCGCTCCCTGGCCATGCCCCTGCTCCCCTCCAGCACCAGCGAACCCATCGTCCTGGAGGACTGAAGGGGGAGGGACACGGGGGGTCTTTTAACAGGACATGGGGGTGGGGTGGGAGTCGGGGAGGGTCTGTGCTCAGGCCGTCACTTAACAGGCAGCACAGTACGCCATACCAGTAGTCTTTTATTTTCCCTCTTTTCAGTGTCATTTTTCTTTAATCCTCTGTTACTTCCCCAACGTTGATGTGTCCAACACACACACACACACACACACACACACACACACACACACACACACACACACTCTTAGATGACTGTACATTTCCCTCACATTAAGCTCACACATCAACACACCGACACTCACACGACACAATGCATTGGGCTTTGTAGTATTTTATTCCAGATCCTGAATTATTTTTGCTCCCCTTTTCAATGCCGCCTGTTTTTAAATGTGTAATTTAAATCAAGATATTTCTCATCCTGAAACAACGGTGATAAAGCACACTTTGTTTTTTCCTACACGTCTCTATCTTTGTGTAAATATATGCACCATGTACGGGGTAACACCCCCAGTGTGTGAGGAGAACGGGAGGTGGAAATGGGAGACTGTTTGGGACAGCTGTAGCTGGCCGAAGGACTAATTTGATTAGAACGTTTTACTCAACCTCCATTTCATCAGGGAAAACTCTAACTGGCTATTACTTGTAGCTCACTGACTGTGCTCATGTTCGCTGGTAATTAGGGAGACATGTTGACAGAGCTGCACTCAGTCACTGTAAACTGAACAGTGTTCACCGCCATTCGACTGAGTCTGTACCTTGACAACTTCTCAGATCATCATCCAGGAGCCAACACAGGCCGGTTCCAGGGTTGATGCATCCTGACCGGTCACGGCCTTCACATCTGTACCTCAGTCCCTCGGTGTCAAAAATACTGAGTGAGCACAAAACAACTTGAGTACTGTGAAAGTCACTGTTGAGAGTGTAGAGACAGAATAAAAGTCTAGACAAAGGGGTGATGGAATGTAGAGTGTAGTCGTCGTTTTACAGGTTGTATCACTCATACAAAATCCGAAGTGCCACCCTGTTAGACGACGCCTTCTAAGTATGTATGTAGCAACCATTATTGTCTTTATAAATTAATCTGCTGATGATCTTTTTAATATATATTTTAAAAAAAATAATGCTTATCACAATTCTCCAAAGCCCAAGGGGGCATCTTCCAATTGCTCGTTTCGACCCACCATTAGTCCCAAAACCCAGATATTCAGTTCACTATGACTTAAATGTATAATCAGTCATCAGAATTGTTGAAGTTAATACAGAAACAGCCACACGTGGTGTTAACCCTATATTGTCGCCAACCAGGTGGTTGTATTGTTTGTACAGCCTGAACTGAATCCTGATTTACGACTTCCTGATCCTGACTTTACTGCTCAAATTTGTTTTGTGCTCATTTGATAGTTTTGTTGATTATTAACCCTCTATACCGTCTCCACCTTGGCTAGGCGTCACAGTAGCCATTTAAAAAAAGAAAAGTTAAATCAAGGGTTGTTTTTGCAGTCGAGCTGCATTTCGTCTTTTTTTCGATATCCACTTTTAGCCGGTCTGAAGAGAGAAAGTCTCGACCTCACCCTAATATGTTTGAACAGATTTCCTGGAATCAAAAGGGGAGAGCATCATCGCTCAAAGGAAATCTGTAGGTTTACAGTGTAGGAGAGATCATATGTAGTGTTTGATAAAAGGAAAATCGAATGATTGTGGTTACCATGGATTTGCACAAGTTACTGTGTGACTTGCCATGACGAGAGAACACATTTGGCTTTGAGGTACTATGTTTGAGTGCACAAAAGTCCAAAGTGAAGCCATAATGTGCAAAACAAAAAAAGTTGACCTCATTGTGAGTGGTCACTTTAATCCACGCTGTAATGTTAGATGAAAGCCACAGCATTTCTGACAGCGTACTGTTTGGTTGGTTTGAAGGAAACTGATGCGATTATGTTACTGATCAGTTGATAAGTCTGTTAAAAAAAAATAAGCAGCAATGCGTAAATGTACAGAAGACAATTAGGGCCAAAAATGAAGTTCTGAAGTAATATTAAAAGTTTCAAAAAGAGTCTTGGATTAAAGTCTGGATTCTTTCGGAACTTTTTTTCCCATATGGCCTTGATCATCTTCTGTAAATGTGTATGATGATGCAGAACCAGAATGATGTTTTTGATTGTGATTGGGTATGATAACCATGTGAAAGGAATCTTCAGCTGTCTCAACGTGCTTTCATTTCCTTTTGTTCATTTTGATTCCCCCCGTTTGTACCATTATCAAAGGGTGAGCACTAAAAGCAAGTTGTCAATTGGATGGTTATACTTCCTGTGAATCTCCACAGCAGTGAGCGCTTACACAGGTTTTATAAGCAAGTTTTGGTCCCAATGTGGGCTTAATGTAATATTTCTCCAAAAAAAAGAAAAGAAATTTGAAGTGTTGAGTTTGTAGCAAATACTAATCTGTGTTAAGACAAGTGGAAAACTGGCATATTTTCAACTTTTTTTTACATCTGAAGTGTGTAATTCTGCTCCATTATTGTGGAGATGGCTCTAATAGGCTTACTGTACATGTGGAACATTGCTCTCCTTCATAGGGTGGGTGGGTGGGTGGGGGGGTCATTTGAACCAGGGGTGACATTCAAAAGGGACAGGGTGCTGATTTTTGTATGATGGAGAGACAAACATGCTACAACTGAAACTTTTTCTCAAGTGTTTTTTATTCCGATGTCTCTGTATCCTTTAATGTATCTTGATAAGAAAAGAAATAAAGAATTTTTTTTTCTTCGTGGTCAGTCATGGGCTCTTTCTCGACTGTTTCTGTGACGGTGTTCACCAGATTGCTACCGTAGAGGGAACTGAGCCCATGTCCTTGACAGGGCAGGGCTGGCTATCAAACTTCAAATTAAATGTATAAAAACTGCCAAATACAGAAGGTTGGCAGCAAATGCTCGTCAGTTTCTTCGTCTTGTTTACTTATTCTTTGATTAAATATTCCCTAATTTAAATAAGGTTTCTGCTAGTTTCAGACTAACTTGTATTTAGACAAAAATTTTGTACAGCTGCTTTATTTTAAGACATTAATTTAACCCTTGTGTTGTCCTCGGGTCGAATTTGACCCATTTTCAAAAAATTTTTATATCAGAAATATGGGTTTCTTCCAACAAAATTGCCCAAAATGAACATTGATGCATGGAGAACAGGTGAAATATATGATTACTTTAATTGAATTTTGGGTGTTTTATTCAATTTTAAAGCATTTGAAAAAAATAGTATATCCTACCTAAACTTTGACATAGAGCAGTCTGTGATATCCACTCAACATCCTCTGATCTTTACTATTTTTTTTAAACTAAAAAATAGGTATAATGTCATAAAAAATAGGTTTATTGACCATGAATAAAAAACATTTTCAATTTTGACGAAAGTTAATGGTCAACGGGAAGACAACACAAGGGTTAAGGAGGATTTTGTAAAAAAAAATAAATTCCTCAATAACGGATATCAAAATGTTCTAATTCGGCAACATAAATAATTGTGTTTGAACGGTACCGATCCTGGTGACTACTTTTCTGAAGGTTCAAACATTTGAGTGACCTGAGCTAAAGTTTACTAAGTTTAAATGTTTGTGGAATTAAGATCTGGGAATGGCTTTGCTTCTGTCGTATCTTAGCAGTAAAATACTATGTGTAGCTATGATGCACCACCATTAACAGTAAGTTAATACGCTTGCTGTTTGCTTCCATACACATTCCTTTTGATACATTTAAAAACAAAATGTTGGACCCATTTTATTATTTATTTTTAACCCTCACTTTTTTTCAACAAAATGGACCAAATGAGGCTTAAATGAATACAATTAGCTGAGTGAATTTGAATTGGAATGAATTGAAGTGGAACCAGCTGAAAACACATTGACACGATTACCATAATGTAACAAGATATGACATAACTAAACCCAAACAAGTTATGGAGGAACAAAGTTTTTTTTTTTTTTACTTATTTTTTATTTATCGTAAACAGTCAGCTTAGACATACATAGTAACATAAAGAGGTATCTGATCAGACCAAAATTTAGAAATAAATAGGTAAATAAATAGAATAAAATAAAGTGAAAACATAAAAAAAAAATAAAATAAATAAAAAATAAAAAAATAATAATAATTGAAGAATAAAAAAGGGGGGCGGGGGGCGCTCTCCTCTTCAAAACATTTTAAGCACAACAGGGGTCCATCTCTTCAAAAAATTTGCCCCTCTGGAGCCTCAGAGTTATTTCTTCCATTCTGTAAAGCTTCCACACCCGCTCGTTCCACCATTGAAATGTTGGTACAGTGGGCTTAAGCCAATTTACAGTGATACCCTTAATGGCTGCAGCAAGAAGGATTTGCAGAAGGTAGGCCTATATATCATCCCTTCGATCAAAACCATAAGGGGTGGCTCCCAGCAAAGCAACCAACGGGTCCCTATTGACTTCTATGTTAAAAATATTGGCCAATGCCGAATAGATATCATCCCAATATTTCTTAAGTTTCCCACAAGACCAAAAGGTGTGGACGAAGTTTGAGTCGGTTTCTCCACAGTTCCTCCAGCAGCAACTTGTTGTTGAAGAACTATACTTTCCTATTATGTGCGGCGTTCTAAAGTATCTTGCTACCATTTTCCATTTGAATTCTCTCCAGCTAGAGGAACAAAGTTCATGTTAATGTTATGAAGTGACCAAGTTAAAAGCCAAATCTCAATTAAACTTGACAGAGCTTAAATAGTGAAGGTGGTGACTACTTATTCATTATTTTGTGTTGTATGTTTGTACTTTATAAATGTGTAGGACTAGAGATGCATTGAATATTTTTCAGTCCAAAAAAGCCAAATTATATCCACTGGGATTTAAAATCGTAAAACATTATTTTCAAGACGAATACATACATGTATGCCTGGGATTAATCGGATGTGTGTTTCTACTGTTAGTCCGTGATATCAACACATTGAAGGGTTGCTCCTCTGGGCCTGATAAAGACGAGTTTAAACTAAAGATTAGCTTAGCTGACGGACACATTAGTCTATTTGTGCTCAGCTGTGTTCCTATCAGACGGCTTTTAATTAGAAGGTTGGTTGAAACTACTTCCGACTGAGGTGTTAATTTCGACAAACCTGAAATGATTGAGGATGTTGATTGAGCCCCGTGATAAAACATCCGCTAGCCGATAGCTAATTATTAGGTATAAGGACAGGATAACAAGCAATGAATATACATACTTAAAACAAAAAACATGATGACAAAATGTATAAGGCTACTTCTGGTGTCACACATACAGCCCTGTGTTTTATCATAACTACCTTTTAAACATTTTACGAGAAATAGCTAGGCTACATACTGACTGGATTCTCCAAACTCGGATTCTCGGACTTTCATGTGCTGTGACGCACTTTTTTTCTTTTCTTCAAGCTTTATTGAAAAACGTGGATATACAGTAGGAAACATCTTCTGTAACATATTAAAAATAATCAAAACCAAGCAAAAAACTTCATACACATATTTTGTAAAACGTACAGAGGTCATGTGATCGAACAGCTTTTTTGTTTGTAGCCTACAGTTAGATATGGGAAATAAAATTTGGTTAAGATAATTATTACATTCATCACATAATACTCTGAATAAAGCTTTCTATCATATTGAGTGAATCCAAACAATACATTTTCCCCAAAGTAATGTGAATTGAGGGTAAATATGAACAACAGCAATCAAATGTGACAATCTGCTCCAACGTTTCTTGGTATATTGGCAAGACCAAAATAAATGTACCAGTGTCTGGTTTAGTCTTTTTCTGCAGGTATAATGGTTAGTGGCTGTGACGCTGAAATCATCCCTGCAGCTAACCGGATTGGTTCGTCATCGTCCAATACGTGGACGTGATTGGTCGCTTGAGACACACTCGTGACGTGTTGAGCTCGAGCACACCTGATGCTCATTTGGACTGGAAGGCGGGAGGTGACAGCCGGTTTAAAAGAAAAACGGAGAACAGTTGCTCTTTGCTTGTGACTCCATAACAAAGCAGGAGTGTTAAGGGTCCATGCCACTACGCAGCTAGCTAGCCAACTAACTGACACTCCTTAGACCACTGCGGAGGCTGAACTGTGCCAGGGTTGACCTCCTGAATTCTCACAAGCAACTCCATCATCTGTTTGCAGCCATGTTTGAGGTAAGTCAAGTAGGTTACGCATCCATTCCTAAGAATGCTGTCTTTTGACATTCCTCTTGACTTCTCACTTACTTTAGCTAGTTTTTTGAGACACGTATTTAGTGACTTATCAGTATAAGTAACCTACAATCAATTCCTCTACTCGTGCTTGCTATGTAACGTTATGGTGCAATGTGTAATGTGTATATATTTGTAGGGATTTTACAAATTTAATAAACAATATTCCATCATTAGACGCAGCCCTCTTCTCTATGAATTGTAGCTAGGTAAAAGGGGAAAGAGTGCAGTCTGCTGTGCTGGTAGAACTCTTGGGAGCTTTAATCATTCAAATATTGAACACACAGAGGGCTCGATTTGGATTAAACGGCAAGTCCTGTAGTAGATACTAAAAATATGGCTTTTAAACAACCCTAGCAACATGTTTAACTTGCTTTCATAAAGGTGACTAAAGATCCCTAGTTCCAAAT
This sequence comes from Sander lucioperca, assembly GCF_008315115.2. NCBI lineage: Eukaryota > Metazoa > Chordata > Actinopteri > Perciformes > Percidae > Sander > Sander lucioperca. The sequence goes on along the minus strand of NC_050189.1, from coordinate 30,766,033 downwards.
TGGCTACTTTTATTTATAGTATGTACTGCAGCTGCCCTTACAAAGTACATACTGTTGCATACAATTGAGACATTCTACTTAATTTCATAACTTAAACCTTGGCCCTTTTGCTCATATGCTGCACAAAGCATTGAGGGTCAGAATAACCTTACATACTGCAAATTTTGACCAGATGCAGTAATGCATCCTGCTATATTTAGCATAGTACATTTGTCATACTATATATTGGGACATCTTAAATCTTATAGTATGGGTATTTGAATGTGGGGCCTGAGTTCCAGAAGCTAGTAGCAGCGGCTAGCCCACTTTCACTACTCCTATATAACAGCCCCTTAGTAAAGTTACTTTATGAGTACTACATGTTGGACACTTCTGAAACTTTCATTGTGGGAAAGTAGTGTACTATTGACACCATTTTTGTTCCCTTTTGTGATGTGAGGGCACTCTAGAACATATTTCACATGCAGAATTCAGTCCTGTCAAAGCCTAGATGGATGTCTTTGAATTTGATCAAATGTACTATCCACCCATTGAGTATGGACAGAATACTGCCAGAATGTCTTTCAGCTTTTCTGAAAGACTTAAATGGAAACTTCCATAAGTCATGCTTTTGGAAGTGTTTGGAACAGATGCAAGCAGGGAGACAAGGCAGGACTTTATAACATTTTTATATATTTCAGACCAGTAGTGACGAATTGTTCCTGCCCTCCTACCAAGATGAGGAGCTGGTGGACAACCTGCTGTCCGGTGAGGAATCGGATGGTGGTGAAGGGCTCTCCCTGGCTAGGGCCCTGCTCCCCCTGGTAGAGTCATCCTCTCCTCCTCTCATCCCCTGGGTCTGCTCCACCCGCTACAAGACGGAGCTCTGCACCAGCTACTCGACTACTGGTTTATGCAAGTATGCCGAGCGCTGCCAATTTGCCCACGGCCTCCACGAGCTGCATGTTCCCTTCCGCCACCCGAAGTACAAGACTGAGTTATGTCGCAGCTTCCACACAACCGGCTACTGCTACTACGGAAGCCGCTGTCTGTTTGTCCACAACCCCACTGAGCAGCGCCCTGCCCTGCGCCGCCGCAGGGATGTTCCCTGTCGCACCTTCTGCTCCTTTGGCATTTGTCCGTTCGGCACCCGCTGCAACTTCCTGCATGTGGCGGGCGGAGACATCGGCAGCGGCCCGGAGTCTCCTGACGTTGTCCAGGAGAAGCCTGCACCTGTCGCCAGACCCCTGCTCCAACCACAGACAAAGGAGTGGAAGCCACGTGGCGCTCTGTGCCGCACCTTCAGCTCTTTTGGTTTCTGCCTGTATGGCACACGCTGCCGCTTCCAGCACGGCCTCCCCAGCAAGGTCAAAACCTCGGAGCAGACCCACGGAGGGTCCTTCTTCTCCCAGCTGTCCCTTGGCAGTTCAGGTGTACCTTCCCCCACCTCCCTCTTCACCTCCACCTCGCCAATGTCTTCCACCTCCTCTTCTCCTCCATCAGCCTCTCCTCTCCCCACCCCGCCTGCAGAGGCCACAGCCCACAACGCCTTCACCTTCTCCAGTCAGCACCTGAGCGACCTGCTGCTGCCTCTGGCCCTCCACCTGCAGCAGCTGGAGAGCAGCAAGGCCCAGGAGATCTGGGACAACAGGGAGCTCTAACTGGACGTGGTCATAGTTGGAAACCAGCATCAGCACTGAACACCACCGCTCAATTAAAAATGTTTTATTTTTTTATAAACCCTCCCCTTTTCCCTAGGGTATTTTAATATTTTTAAACTTAGGTTGTTTACTTGAATGTTTGTCAGCAGGTCAAGCGGGCCTTGAACTGTTCAATTGCAAATCAAGTAGTCTGCAGTTGACCGGTGGGTCAGTGGTCTCAGGGATTGCTACAGTTGCTGCCATATGAGGAGTTATTTTTTTTAACTGTTGTAAATACTTTATTAATCAACTTGAGTAAATGAAATGTCTGACCTCAGAATCATGAATAAACCAATTTTAAATCTAACCTTATGTCATGGTGGTGTCTTTATTGGGCTTCAGCTCTGTTTAATGGTAATTGGAAGGCATCAAGGTTACACAAAATAATGGTAGGATGAATATAAAGTGTTTGGTATTTACTATGGCAACAATGGTTAACATGGACACTGATGGCATACATACAGCATATGCTATTTTAGATGGTAGTGTTCATCCAACAGTTTAGGCTTTTCTGTTTCTCAGTCAGTTCCATTTAAAGAGGTCTCCAGCTTCATGTGGAAGAACATGACCGGCCTGAACACAGCCCTCGGCATGGAGCATATGAGAAATTAAAATGTTCCCATAATCTTAAGGAACAGCCTATTGAAATGTAAAGGTTTGCATTATTTATGCAAATGCATAGATGTGGGAACAGGGGTGCTGACGGGACTGCAGCTCCCCTTAAAAGCAGGCGTTTGCAAATACAGAAAGTTGATCTGATACAAAAACTTTCAACATGAAGGTAAACAATTCTCTGGTTTGAAGTGTAGGACTATTTACAACAGTGACAAACTGTTATAGCCTACTCATGAGTAGGTCTGTTATGTTGAGTGTATGAAATGTCTGTATCCTCACTACTGCATTTCATAAACTATGATAATCGGGTTATGGGTCACATCTCTTGCTCGGATCCAGGCACAGTCTCGCTCTTTATTTTAACCTTTATTTATCCAGGTAAGTCGATTGAGAACAACTTCTCATTTGCAATGACGACCTGTCGCATTTACACAGTTCTACATTCATACCTTGAAGCTGCCCAGTACAACCAGTCTGATCTGCTGGCCACTGAGCAGCTCCACTTGAGTGGTTGGGGTTAAGGGCCTTGCTCAAGGGCACCTCAGTGGTGGTGATGAGGGAGAGACAAGCGCTGCTCTTTCACTTTCCCCACCCAGATTTTATCCTGTCGGTCTTGGGATTGAACCGGCGACCTCCCGGTCACAAACTCGCTTCTTTAACCTCCCTCTCCTTGCAGTTCTTGACAACGTGAAGTGGAGACACGGAACATGATTTTGAATCCCAAAATAGGCCACAACTACCAAATAGAATAGCTATGCGCTATCGATTTACCTCTCGCACAAACCCTCACCTCACACAAGCATCGCAAAGCTGCAGTCTAATCGCACGGGTGCTACTGTGGTAATTCAATTTTTCGTACAGCCCCTGCAGCTGGGTTCCAACATTAGGTGCAAATCCTACTTTTAAGGTAATTTAAGATTTTTTCCTTCCATTGGTTCATTTTTGTTTGATTATATTGGCACAAATCTAATTCCATATTACACATTCACTTTGGAAAGTGAGATGCTTGGGACATTTTAAACGAGAGTCAAAGATTTCTGGCATTAGTTCACATTTTTTTCATCTTTCCATAACGTCCATCGATTGAAGAAAGCCAGCCGCATGTGTCTGACTGGTATTCAATTAACCAATCTGTATCTCTCAATCACTGGCCTTAACCTCCTGGCGCGTCACTCACTAGTATACGGAAAATCTCAACATGTAGCCCTAGTAGAGTTAAGTTATCCAGAATTAAAACGGATGTTGTGCGTTTTTAGTCAAATATATTAACTAAATTAATCAACTTTTTGAAAACCACTAAGCACATTCAATTTTGACGTTTTACAGACTCCATAATATATTTAATTTTATCAGCAATGCGGCATACTTTTAAAAAATGCGCTCTTCAACGTTGCCTTATTTTGAAAAGTTTGACGGATGTCTCCCTTTCTCTTTTTTACCAACTTGACACTTAAATGGGTGCCTAATGTTTAGAGAGCAACGTTAGCTACGCTGATGTAAACTTTCACTCTGGCTCTGATGATACTCAGCCTTCATTCTAGCTAAGAAGGTAAAGTCGTGTTCAAATATAGATTTTGCGTTGTATTTTCTCTGTTCTTTGGCAGCTAACTTTAGCTATTAGCATCTCATTATGTGATTGTAGCTAGCTACAACAGGAGGTAACGTTAGCCTCTATAATACATCAATGATAACGTTAGCCTCACAGTGTATTTTACTTGTATATAACTTAAATAATTCAGTAATAGACTCTTATACACCAATCAATTGTAGTTGTCTTTGCGTTACAATAACTTAAATCAGCAGTTCGGTCCAACTGATACGGAGTTAGCATGCTGGACAGTGAGATGAACGTTGAAATGTAACGTTATTCAGAGAACTGAATAATTCCCATTGAAAAAGGTGGTAATTAAATATGTTTGTCTCATTGTCAGTAATACATGACGGATACACCAAAAGTCAAGACCTGCAACGAATCTGATATGTGCTTTTGTAAATTCGGCATATGGCTGATATACCAAGCACGACTCAATTTGAATATAGCGCCAATCTTCTAAATCTAAACTTTAAAACACTAAGGTTAGCTGTTAGCTGGAGCGTTGTTGTACCGACCCCGACGTTCTGAAACACCTGTCGCTCTCCACGCTGTCTTCATGTATAAGAAGATATAAACAGCCACAGTAGCAAGTGTTAAAGGTGCACTATGAGCTCCTGCATGGTTTCAGCGCGATTTCATTTTTGTCTCAAATCGTAGGCATCTCTCCTTGATCCGCTAGCTGCCTGCCCCCTGAACACGTCAAACAAACACTAGAGGCACAGGATAGGCACCAAAATACAACAAACCACTCCAGCCAATCACAGAAAGGATGGTTGGGGGAGGGGGTGGGGGTTAGTGACAGTTAGTCATTACAGTTACGGAAACATAGGGTTAGGGGTGAGCTTGCTCTGTTTTGTTTGGAATTTACGTGGAACGTCAACAGAAGTGACCACGCAGAAACTCATAGTGCACCTTTAACGTAAGGTGCTTTTCCTTGCCAGTTTCTGAGTGGTCGGCGTGATCATGGCGGACCGGGAGGAGCGCCGCTTCGCCGAGGTTTCCCGAGAGTCTGTCAAACTCATGGCCGAGAGTGCAGGTGTAGAGCTCGCCGATGATGTGGCCGCTCTGCTGGCTGAAGATGTGTGTTACCGGCTCAGGGAGGCAACGCAGGTCAGTGCTGCCTGCGTGCGTGGATGATTAACTGAAACGTTAAAGAAGCACCATCCCATTTTGGGTGGACTATCACTTTAAAGGCTAAGCTTCATCAGCATATGGATGATCTTTCTAAAAAGTTAAAAGAGTGCAAAACTGGACATGGGGGTTAGTGTTATTAATCATCTGATGTATGCTGAGGACTTAGTCGTCCTGTCTCCGTATAGTGCTGGCCTTCAACTGCTTAGAGTCTGCTCACAGCATGGTGTGCAGCATGACACACACATGTTTTTCCTTCTTTATGGCAGACCAAGCACTAAATGTGGTAAACAAAGTGAGATATTTGGGTCACACCAAGCAATACACTGGCACGCAAATTTCACATGTGCACAGATGATGTTAAAACTGCCCTTTTTAAGAGCCTATTGTACTCCACTCTTTACAGCCTGCTTGTGTTGCATCTATAGTAAGGCAACAATGAGAAAGCTTCTGGTGGCATTTAATGATGCTTTCAGAATCTTTCTCAAACTGCCAAGATGGACAAGTGTGAGTCACGTGTTTGTGACTAGTAATGTTCCCACCTTTTATGCTGTGTTGAGAAATTGTATGCACAAATTTATGTGTGGCATAACTTATTCAAAAAATGTAATTTATAATGGCTTTAACTGACCCCACACAGAGTGACACAAGGTACACTTCTTGCTTTTGGAAACATTGGAACACATGTCTGTAATATGTGTTTTTAATCACTTTGATCTTATAAAATTCAATTTTTACAACTTTTTGTTCTCGTCTGTGTTGTTGATGATATGGACACACAGACACACAGGTGTCTGAAATAAAATTGAATTGATCAGCTGTTTACATTGGGAAGTATGCTCATATGGACAAATCTCTATCACGTCATTATAACTAACCTCTAACATGCAGTACTGATGGTGTGTTTTGGACCCACACAGAGCAGCTCTCAGTTCATGAGACATGCCAAGAGGAGGAAGCTGACAGTGGAGGACTTTAACAGAGCTCTGCGCTGGAGCAAGGTGGAGGTGAGACTGTTGTAGTGCTCACATCAGTGGTCTCGCCCAGTATGCCTGAACCCAGTCTGATATGACACTAACACGTTACAGTGATCACTTCCTTCAGCTTCTTTATCTGTGTGTTCTTTAGGCCATATGTGGCTACGGGGCCCAGGATGCTCTTCCTTTCCGCTCAGTGAAAGAAGGAGAGCTTTTCTTCATTGAGGATCGGGACATCAACCTGGTCGAGTTGGCTCTGGCCACCAACATTCCCAAGGGCTGTGCTGAGACCATGGTGCGAGGTATGAGCCACCGCACTGTCATAAACTATTGACAGAAATCTCCCTGATGCTGAAAGTTCACTATTCAGGTCTTTGAATCAGGAGGTATCCGTTACTAATAGTTTCTCCTGTTTTCTTCTTCTGTCAGTAAACGTGTCTTACCTGGATGGGAAGGGCAACCTGGAGCCTCAGGGGACAGGTAAGACTCAGCCACATTATGATCAACAGGCTCAACACACAGTAGTCGCCTCTGCTCCATTCCATTTCAAGGAAATGAATGTGAAGAGGCAACTTGTGCAATCATTTGCAGAGTTCAAGCTTGTGAAATTCCCCGTTGGTACACATTGACACAAATGCAACACAATGTAGGAAAGTAGACATTTTTTGCAACTTTGGATTGAACGTGCTCTGGTTTATTGGCATTTCTTTAAACCAATCACAATCGTCATGGGCGGCGCTAAGCTCCGCACGGAGCTGCTGCAAAATAGCCTCGGGAAGTTAACTTGTTTTGGTGGACTTTCTACAGTTGTTTTAGTCGTGCAACAGAAAACTCAGATTGGACAGATGTTTTCTGCACACAAACACTCGTAGCAACATGTGCACAGATAGAAGTGGGACAGTACTGTGTTAATGACCAGTTTAATGAGACACAAATGAGACAGAAGTGCTAATAAACAGTATATTACCACAGCTTTCACTACTGTTGATGCACGGAGCAGCCATCTTGGATTTCAAGCTCGGCTTTGGTCGGGGTGGAAACTTGTTATTTCGGACTTCCCTGTTGAAATGGAACGCACCATATCCACCATCTTATTAAATTCCAGGGCTCTAACAGCTAATTCTGCATTCTGCGCCAACAGGATATTCTTGGGTTATTGAACATTTTCCACCTCCTTATATTATATTTAAAATATGTGCAATTTAAGTACAAAAACAACTTCTCATGTTGATCTTCTTACAGTATGAACTCTTGATGCATCCACCTGTAGCACCCCAGTTATATCCAAAGGATATATTGCTGTTTAAGCCTTGTGTTGTCTTCGGGTCAAATTTGACCCGTTTTCTAAATTTCTAGTGACACCTGTTTATAAAGTGGACTTGGCTGAGTGTATCAGTTTAACCCTGATGGAGGGTTTCAGTGTTTGCGCATCAGTTGTCGGAGCTGACTGTTGAATTGTCCCAGTTCCCACAGCGGTGCAGTCTCTGTCAGATGACCTGTTGAAGTACTACCAGCAGATCACACGGGCCATCCTGGGAGAGGACCCCCACCTCATGAAGGTACACTGCTGCTGGACCCAGGCGGGCGTTTCCCCTCCGGCTGAGCCATGTGTTGCGTTAACATTTTTCCGCTGTGTGTTTTCAGGTGGCTCTGCTGGACCTCCAGTCCAACTCCAAGATTGCTGCCCTCCTGCCATACTTTGTTTATGTCATCAGTGGGGTAGGTTTGTCCCATGATCACATCTTGTAGATCTTTTTTTACTTTTAAACAAATTCAGAATCCAAACAATCACTCTACACAGGGTTTCTGTGGGGTCTGAAAAAGTCAAACATTTCTAAATCAAAATTTTAGGCCTTAAAGTGCTCATATTATGCTTTTTGGCCTTTTCCCTTTCCTTTATTGTGTTATGTATCTTTTTTGTTCACGTTATAGGTTTACAAAGTGAAAAAGCCCAAAGTCCACCCCAAAGGGACTTACCATCTCCAACAGAAATCACTGTTCACAAACTGCTCCAAACAGCTCTATTGTAGTCCAGCCTTTACTTCAGAGACAAACACGTTATAATGCTCTCCTAGCTGCTAGCGTGGCACGCCCTCATACTCTGCTCCTGACTGGCTAGTAGTCCTTACCTACTGCACATGCACAAGAGAATTCTGACTTTAATCTCAGAATTCTGACTTCAAACTCAGAACTCAAATACATTTTTTTCACATGTGGCCCTAATCCTCTTCTGTAGATCTGCAAAGAAAACTGAAATAATAAATACATTTTTTTCCACTCATCCCAATTGTTGATTGTGTGGCTCCTTGTGTCCAGGTGAAGTCAGTAAGCCATGACCTGGAGCAGCTCAACAGGCTCCTCCACATGGTGAAGAGCCTGGTTCAGAACCCCTACCTGTACCTGGGCTCGTACGTGCGCAGCCTGGTCTCCAGCGTCATGTACTGCATCCTGGAGCCACTGGCCGCCTCCATCAACCCGCTCAACGACCACTGGACCCTCAGGGACTACGCAGCCCTGCTGCTCAGCCACATCTTCTGGTGAGAACATCACAGAGGACCACATTCATACCATGTGCAAGCAGGGTTAATTATGCTTAATATAATACTTCAGGAGTATACCAAAAACATGAGTATTAAAGTAGCAGTTCCAGTGCTTTCCTTAGCTTTGTGGAAGACATAGGTGCGTGTATTTGAAAACGTTTTTTTTTTTCAATAAAACATGCAATTTCACATAATTTTTAGTGTTTTCCCTCGCTTTGTGGAAGACTTAAGTGTGCATATTTGGCAGGGAAATGTTACACTTTAAGAGACAGGCGCTCCTACAGAGCGTCTCATACAGACGGTGAATACAGGTGCAGCAGCCATGGGCAGTATGAGAAAAATAAAGTGTTTTTTTGAACATTAAAGCATGTAAACATGTTCTAGTAAACCTGAAAATGCTATAATAGGTCTCCGCTTTAAGCCTCACTGATTGCTGATTCCTGAATTATAAATAACATAACATAACTGTCATATAAGCAAATAGGTATTTGTCCAAAGCTAGCTTGAGATTGTGGTTTCTGTTAGATTGAAAACTTCATTGACATTATTTTTTTAACTTGGGAGCAGATGAGATAGATGGACACAGAGCAACGTTAAAGTTAATTTTTGAGTCGTGTCTCCGTCCACCTGGTGAACGTCCAATGAAAGTCCTATTACTGTGTTTTCTCTCCAGGACTCATGGCGATCTGGTGAGTGGTCTGTACCATCAGATCTTGCTGTCGCTCCAGAAGGTTCTGTCTGACCCGGTGAGGCCTCTCTGCTCCCACTATGGAGCCGTGGTGGGGCTTCATGCTCTGGGATGGAAGGTATGTTCACTGCTTCCATCTGTACATCTTAAGCGGGATTTATGGTTGTGCGGAGGCTCCACGCAGAGCTTTCTCCGTAGCCTACGTAAGTGGCCTGAAGTTTATACTTGTGCGTCGATCTCTTTAAGAGAACAGCAGAGCCGGCATGTGTGTGTGTGCGTAGGCAGTGTGTGGTAGAGCGAGTGAGAGAGTGACGTGACTAGCTTCGGAGCGAGTAGCGACTCTAGAGTCATAGTGAGAGAAACAAAGTGTCTCCCCTGTTCTTTCTGACCACGGTGGGAAATCTGGAGTAGGAGAAGTTAACCCTCTCCTTGATTTAAAGGAACACGCCGACTTATTGGGACTTTGTCTTATTCACAGTATCCCCCAGAGTTAGATAAGTCCATACATACCCTTCTCATCTCCGTGTGTGTTGTAACTCTGTCTGACGCCCCCACCGCTAGCCTAGCTTAGCACAGATCCTGGAGGTAACCGGCTCCACCAAGCCTACTTGTACAATAAGTGACTAAATAATGCCAACATTTTTCTATTTCCATGTTGTGATTTGTATAGTCCAAGTGTGTACAAATAGCAAGGTCACAGCCGTCTTTTAACCATATACAAACTGGGTTGGGGGGGGGGCGATATTTGTTAAAGGCAAAATATGTGTCAAACCATTCTGAATGAAGTATTGTGGAGCTGCAGAGACGTCCCGGGCTACAAATCCTATCCTACAGACTAAAGAAAAAAATCTTTGATACAGATCCTCGCAAAAAGTACACTATGAACATTTTTTTTATATATTTTTCAATGAAAATGAGAATAATGATGCAAACATTATCTTTCCCACGAGTATTGTGAATCATATCGCAATATCTGTCAAAACATTCGCAATTAGATATTTTCCTCATATCGTGCAGCCCCGATGTTTTGTGCATCATTTCATACACATTTCTGCAAAAAGTCAATGTAAAAATATTTGGTATCTTTGGAACTCTTGACTTGAGATCCACACTAGAGACTGGCTCCATCTGCCGGCTCCATTTCATTGCTCTAAATGATTCTGCTCTCCTCTCAGATCTCCTCAATAATCAGTATCAGGAGTGGTGCTGCTGCAAAATAGCCTCGAGGAGAAACTTGTTTTGGTGGAACACGTGTACGTTCAAAAGTTGTTTTAGTCATGCAACAGAAAACTCAGATTGGACAGATAGTCTAGCTAGCTGGATTTTACCCTGCAGAGATCTGAGGAGCAGTTAACCATAGTCCTCAGAAATCCATGGAGGTTAGAACGCCAACACAAAGAAAGAGGAAGGTGATGGACATCCGGCCGAAATGAGGGACATCCGGGGGAATTTCCGGCGGCACCGGAGCAATCCTGGAAATGAAATGTTGTTGATATAGACTACATCTGCATTAACGTGTGTGTGTGTGTGTGTGTGTGTGTGTGTGTGTGTGTGTGTGTGTGTGTGTGTGTGTGTGTGTGTGTGTGAGAGCAGGCTGTTGAGAGAGTGCTCTTCCCACATCTCCCTGCGTACTGGGCCAACCTCCAGGCTGTGCTGGATGACTACTCCGTTTCCAACGCCCAGGTCAAAGCAGATGGACATAAGGTGTACGGAGCCATCCTGGTCAGTACTGCAGGGACAAAAGTGCTTTCACACAGTGATCGGCTATACAACAACATCCTGACTGATGAGTCCTCCCCATTCTAGCATATATATTATAAAGTTTAGGTGCAGCACCCGAGCCGTTTGGGCAGCACCTAAGCCAAATTAATGAAGCTCAAAGAGTTTTCTCAGATCTAATGACTGTAGTTGGACTACTTTAGCAAGTTTTGTCTTTAAAGTGCTCATATTATGCTTTTTGGCTTTTTCCCTTTCCTTTATTGTGTTATATATCTTTTTTGTGCACGTTATAGGTTTACAAAGTGAAAAAGCCCAAAGTCCACCCCAAAGGGACTTACCATCTCCAACAGAAAACACTGTTCACAAACTGCTCCAAACAGCTCTATTGTAGTCCAGCCTTTACTTCAGAGACAAACGTGGTCACTTTGGAACACACGTTATAATGCTCGCCTAGCTGCTAGCAAGGCACGCCCTCATACTCTGCTTCTGACTGGCTAGTAGTCCTTACCTAGCTACTGTCAGGGCACGCCCTCATAGTCTGCTTCTGCCTGGCTAGTAGTCCTTACCTAGGTACTGAGCATGTGTGACTCCCAACAAAGATGGAACAGAAGTGAGATGTCTCACTCTGTAGCTAAAACAGAGAGCTCAACACACAGGGTGAAAAGAGGAGCTGCAGCAATGTGCAGTACAACAAAAATATGGTGTTTTTTGTAAATTAAACTATGTAAACCTATTCTGATATAACCTCTAAATACAATTATGAACCTGAAAATGAGCATAATATGAGCACTTTAATGTTGACAACAGTCAACTCACAGTTGCCTCAACAGCTGTGATGATGATGATATAGTAATGATGAAGAAGTTGCGCTGTGTGCCCTGCAGGTGGCAGTGGAGCGCCTGCTGAAGATGAAGGCTCTGTCTCTGTCTCAGCCAGCGGAGCTGGGCTCTGGGGGTCAGCCAGGCTCTGTGGGGGGGGCTATGGGTTACAGGGTGAGCTCCCCCGGCCTCAGCCCTCCCCCTGAGCCTCTGTCAGAGGCCGCCCTGGGAATCGCCAGCCACCTTCAGGCGGGCGGGGCCGGCTGTCCCTGGGAGGAGTGGACCCCGGTCCCTCTGCCCGCCATGTACTGCGAGCTCTACTCCTTCTTCGGAGACAGCCTGGCGGTCCGGTTCAGTACCGGGCCCGGGTTCGGCAGCTTCCCTCCCTGCGCCCCGTCCCATTCCGATGGCGCCAGGAAGGAACCCCCTGGCCCTGCCTCCAACCCTGACACCACCCGAAAGATGCCTCAGCTGACCGCCAACCTCAACATCAGCCCCCGGCAGGACGGGAGTCCACGCACCGATCCGCCCCCCCCCAGCCTGGCAGCTACTGGGTCAGGAAGGTACAGCAAACAAATCTTATTTATTTTTTATTTTTTAAAGTGCCCATATTATGAAAAAATCACTTTTTCTGAGATTTGGGGTGTTATTTTGTGTCTCTGGTGCTTCCACACGCATACAAACTTGGAAAAAAAAAACATCCATGCTGTTTAGAGTGAGATACGGGTTTCTGAATGTGTCCTGCCTTCAGTCTCCGGGTGAGCTGGTCAAAATCTGCACGGCTTTCTACGTCACTAGCCGAGACGAGGGGCCTAGGGGGCTAACCGTTAGCATGCTAGCGCTAGCATGCTAGCTCGTTCTCAATGGCAAAAAACTGCTACTACACACACAAATTCACCCTAATCTACAAAATAAATTGTATAGAACTACTTACATCTCCCTGTTCTGCAGGTATTCCACACAAAGTTGGAAGTGCGCCCTCATTTAGAAGAAGTCTCCCGGCTAATCCTGTCTTGTACAGGCCGAAGTTGCAGAAACAGCTAGCTAGCTCATGTAATCCTTACCTAGGTACTGAGCATGTGCGACTGCCAACAAAGATGTTCCAGCAGTGAGAGGTCTCACTCTGTAGCTAAAACAGAGACCTGAACACAGGGTGAAAAGAGGAGCTGCAGCAATGTGCAGTACAACAAAAAATATGGTGTTTTTTGAAAATTAAACCATGTAAACCTATTCTGATACAATCTCAAATTACAATTATGAACCTGAAAATGAGCATAATATGGCCACTTTAAGATTATATTTTGGGGCTTTTCCCTTTATATTCAATAGTGACAGTGGATAGACAAGAAAGGGGGAGAGAAAGAGGGGATGACACGCAACAAAGGGCCGCAGGTCGGATTTGAACTCGGGCCGCTGCCAAGGACTCAGCCTACATGGGGCGCACGCAGAGCAAACAAATCTAACTCTTATTGAAAACTAAACAATTGGGTTGGGGTTTGCAGCAAGGTTATTACAGTTTAGAATGTTTAACTAGTTTTTATTTTGTTTTTGTTTCAACTTGTCAATTTAATTTTAGAGTGTGTGTTTTCAGAAAGGCTTAGTTTATATATATATATATATATATATATATATATATATATATATATATATATATATATATATATATATATATATATAGTTTTTGTTAGGGCCAGGTAAAATGTCTCAGAAGTATGTAGCTACATACTGTAGTCATACAAAATACATGGTTGTAGAATAGTCATGATGTTTAATGTTTGCGCTACTTTAGTGTCCGATGTGACGCAATCACGGCACAGCACCATCTCATGTCAAGTCTGTTCAGTTTCTGTAAAAAACTGAAATGATTTATGTTCATTTTTATTTTATTTTAAGTAGTTTTCTTAACTTGGCAATATAGTTTCATTGTAGTTTTTCCAGCAATTTCCACTGGATGCGGAACGTCTGCGGAACGTCTCCTGAACGTCGACGGAGTCATTATGTTTCCATTAAAGTCAGTGTGTGTATTTCCACTGACTGCAGAACGTCTGCGTCCCTACTCCGTCCCAGTTCCGTCAGTCCGCAGCCCTCCAGAGCAGATACGCAGAGCTTCTATTTTTGACGGACGACGGAGAGCTCCGCAGCAATTCAGCACAATTCAGATTGTGCGGGACAGGAAGTCGAGCACAGAAACAAAATAAAACATCCAGTTACTTTTCAAAATAAAATACACCGTGCTCACGGCGGGTCATATTTTCCTGCACTACACCTTGAAAACACAACACAGAGATGTTTCCCCTCTACTCCTCTGGATGGAAACAAACTGTTGTTGGTTTTGTGGTTCTGTTTATAGAAACTACATCCTATTATATCGCGCGAACATACGTGAACTCGCGAGATCTCGTTGTCGGCTGGCCGCAGCCGTTACACAACAAATCCGGACCTGGTGGGTATTGACGGACGGCGGAGCACGCAGCCGTTCCGCAGCGGAGCTGGTCCACAGACGTTCTGCATCCTGTGGAAATCCACGGTTAGTTCTTGAAGGTTTTAGTTTTTATGTAGTTTTCACGGCCTATTGTCCTTTTCGTTTTGGTTGACTATAATAACCCTGGTTTGCGGTGCTGAATGTTGCTGACTTTGACTTTCCTCTCCAGGTCCCTGGCTCGCTCCTCCTCCGTGCAGCGCTCCAGATCTTCCTCGTCCCGTTCGGGCCAGCGTTCAGCCGGTCCGTCTCGGGACGTTTTCCCCAAAGCTCGCTTCACCTCTCCTCAGACGGGACTTCCCGTGTTCTCCTTCCTCATTGGCGGGCGGCAAATGGGTCGCCGTTGCCAAGGCCGCCGCCCCTTCCAGACCACTTTTGCCCCGACTCCACCCCTCTCTGCCATCGCACCGCGTGCCTACGCCCACAAACTGCCCGTCATCGGCAGGGTGGGCAAACCTGTGCGCCGCTGGGCGTGCTCCCATTACTCCCTTCACCTTCCTCTGTAGAGAGGGGGGGTCTCAGACTGTACTACTACACAGCAGGGTCCCACTGCTACAGACTCTACGCACAGCAATAAACACACAGTACACGCAGTTTGGACACGCACAAGCAAATTAAGAGAACGTTTCCCACTTTAACATCACTTCATCAGGCAGCGTTTTAGAAACAATTTAAGAAACTGCACTGCAAAACACAGAAAATATGAAGCGCTGCAAGTAGGGCTGGGTGATAATTCAATATGATAATTGATCGTCTTTCAATGGAATCATATCGTGATGAAATCATAAATCGAAATATCGTGATATACAATTATGTAGTCTAAATTGATCATTTACAAGCACGTAACTCAGTTTGACTCAAAGTCTTTTGTGAAACATTTTGAGGGGATATCATTTGAAGAATTGCAGATTTGTTTTAACATCACACTATCTTTGTGCACGCATATAATTTCACTTGAAACTGTTCATCATATTATTGATGATTTTTTTTTATCTACAATTGTGATATCCGATTTTCTGCATATCGCCCAGCCCGACCTGGAAGTCCCACGGACCAACAGAAGTTTCCAGGGGAGACTAGTGACATTAGTCAGTCGATAAGCCCACATGTCTGTTAAGTTGTATACGACACATTTGCTTGTGTTTTCTGTATTTATACACCGTATTTCCCCACTGGGGATCAATAAAGGTGTATCTTATCTTATTTGCATCATGTTTCTTTGTTACGTATGTGTGGTCAAATCCTGTTTATCTGGTCCAGCTAATTTAGTTCTTTGAAAGCGGTTAGTTTGTTAGTTTTGTTAGTTCCTAACCCTTTAAAACCCCAAAGTCACACAATAACACTAACTAACTAACCAATGGAAGCAGTGGTATGAGCAGCAACTCCTTTGTTCTGCGAGTTTTTGTCAAAGGAGTCTGGTGGCTTTGACGCAAGGGCATAACTTTAATACTATCAGCTCCACACAACTCTCTCTGGATTTCTCAGTTTGACTATGTTCAGAAGATTGTGGTGCTGACTTTCGCACGAAGAAACTCGAGTGAAGATAATAACCTCTTCTGAAGAGTCCATGTTTTTTTAATCCTCCGTGTATTCCTTGGCTACTAGAAACTGCGTGGAGGGGGGGTGGTGAGCAATCATGGAAGGCTTGTATCATGTGCATTTTTTTTTTTAGGTGTCTAAAATACGTTAAGCTGCCCCCATCCACAGCAGCACATTGCTTTGCTTGAATGCCATCTACTGTAGCTAATACTAGTGATGGCGAACTGAAGCTTTCTGAACCAGTGAAGCTTTCAATCCAATTGTATCGAAAAAAGGTTCAATACTCGAAGCTTCAGAACTCTATGAGGACATCTAGTGGTGGAAGTTAAGGATAGCATTGTGTCACAAACTGTTTCACAGATATTATCCATGAATGTCTTTCAGTCGAAGATGAATACATTTTTAGTATGAATTCATGGATAAATAAATAATGCCATAAATAACTAAGCCTATTTGGGACTTTGCCTAAGTAAAAATGTAATTGCCTTCTCCACAAAACCCATAAAGTTAGGATTTTGGTTGTGTTTGTAAACAAATACATCAATTTGGGAGGGAAATGAATGAAGAACACATTGCACACACATTTCTGTGATTATATTGAGTACGTAGCCTAGACTAGAGCAACTTTCTACTCGCTATAAACTCTCTTTTATAAACTTGCTACTCGCTATAAACTTACTTGCAATAAACTCTATTCTATAAACTCTCTACTGGCTATAATAATCGCTATAATAATCTCTCTATTAACTAACTTTCCTGACTGTTGACTCTTCTACTGCAACAACCCACAAAGACGCACCCAGTGAACCGCTTTGAATTCAACTTCGAAGCAGTCACGTGGGGGGGGGGGGGTGTGAAACGAAGCTTCGGACGTCACTGGTCACGTGATTATCACAAAACCAATCAAGCTCCGATACAAAGCTTCATTCCAAATTGGTTAATTTCTTCGATACATGCCTCGAAGCAGGAGGTTCACGGGTAACATCACTAGCTAATACCATAGGTGTAATTTATGAGGGGGGGGGGGGGCTTACAACCTAATGCTGAGCAAACAAATATTTAAGATGTGCATAATTCCACAAAAAAACATCCCGAAACAGGTGTAATGTTTTGAATCTGCAGAAAGTTTTGAACAATAAAGCAGATTCATTAATTACTAATAAATAAATCAATAAAGACATTTGCATGCAGAAAAGAAAAAATCACCAGAATGCAGGAAATGAAGCGTTTGATGCTCACAATTTCTTGGAGGGACGACCCAGACACCCCGATATCCGCTAGACAGGTGGAGATCTTAACCCCATCCCCCCAACGTTGAACCCAAAGTTACACCCTTGGCTAATACACTGACTATGAATATGTAGCTCATATAACCCCACTTCAAAAAAAGCCAAAACTATCCCTTTAAGGATTTGTTGCTCTGACGACAGTTCCAGATATAAATTAAGAATTAAGCTTTGAAGAACCAAAAAAATCCAGACTCATGTGAACATTCTTATCCGGATAACTTGGTTATACAGATAGGAAGAACAGGGCCCCTGGTCTGTATAATTCACAAGAGATTTTAACTGATCTCTTCCTTTTATTTTTTTGTTTTTTTTAAAAGATTATTTTTAGGCCTTTTTTTTCGATAGGACAGCATAGACATGAAAGGGGAGAGAGAGGAGGAATGACAATTCTTCAGAAATTGCATTCTCTGTATATGGGCGCACGCTCTACCAGGTGAGCTACCCAGGTGCCCGATCTCCCCCTTTGTTTGGGCCTGTGTCTGTGCCTTGCTCTACCTTTCTAAATATTTAAAGCCTAACTAGCTTTCAGTGTCTGGTTGCAGTCCGTAGAGAAACAGCAGTCAGGAGCAACAATGGCCCAGCTTGTGTCTTCCCTGGGTCTGTTCTGCCAGGTCAATGCGTTTGCCTGCCTGCTTCTCTGCTACCTGCTCTTCATTCTGCTGGGTGCCGTGGTGTTCACGGCGGTGGAGAGGCCGCTGGAGAAGCAGCTGCGAGCCGAGATGGAGGATGTGCATGGCTCCTTCCTGCAGGAGAACCCCTGCGTGCAGCCGGGCAGGCTGAGCCAGCTGCTGGAGAAAGCTCTCGCTGCTCACCAGAATGATGTAGCCGTTCTAAAGGTTGAGGCTGAAGACACACGCTACGACTTCACATCATCACTCTACTTTGTCATTGTCACTCTGACCACCATGGGTAAGATGCAGTGGTGGAAGAAGTATTCAGATCCTTAAGTACTAATACAACACTGTAGAAATACTCTGTTACAAATAAAAGTCCTGCATTGAAATTGTTACTTAAGTAAAAGTTTGTAAGTATCATCAGAAAATGCACTTCAAGGGATAAAAGTACTCAATGCAGTTAAATCCTCACATTTTAGAAACTGGAAACGATCCAAACTGTTTTGTTATTTGTCTAATAATTTCAGCTGGACTTGTAGGCCGCTGTAGACTTGTAAGTACTGGAGTTTATGCACTGATCCGATACCACGTAATTTAGCCCCGACGAAAATCTACTTTAAAGTAGTTTATTTATATTCTTTTTCTGTCATGACTTAACTGTCAAACTGGATAATAAAAAAAAGTTCTGTGGCGTTCATTGTTTGCATTTGTTCATGTTTCACAAAAGGTTTAACCTGAGCCAGACCAACAACAAAGATAGAAAGCATCACATCCATTCAAGGATAGTAGTATTCAGCCATAATAAAATATATGCCACACTGGTATCGGATCAGTACTCGGTATCGGCCGATACACAAGTTCAGGTATTGGGAAGCAAAAAATGGTATCGGACCGTCTTTAGTTGACACAAAAAATCATCTGAAGACCTACTTATTCAGGCTGACGTTTGGTTAATGTAGTTCGTTTTTAGCTTTGTCTACCGTCTTCTCTCTATTGTGGTTTGTTTTTAATGGCGTACTGTAAAGCACTTTGAGCTGCGTTTAATGTATGAAAGGTGCTGTACAATAAAAAAAAAGTTATCATTAAAAATATTATTTTTAGCTAGCTAACTTGTAAAATACAAATACGTTGAGAGTTTGAAAAAACGGCACAGCTTCAGAGGAGATAATAGGCCGAATGTGGGTGTTACTCACCACTGTTGCACTAAATGCTTGCTCTTGGGGGAATTACTGGAATGGTTGGGTCTTTGTAAATTATAGAGTGTGGTCTAGACCTACTCTATCTGTAAAGTGTCCTGAGATAACTCTTGTTATGATTTGATACTATAAATAAAATGGAATTGAATTAGTATATCCAAATATGTGACCTACTTGGAGTCTGACTTTGTTTTGGTTGCCGTCCCAGCTTCTCTAATGTGAGTATCTGCTGCTTGTTCTCAGTCCTCTCTGATAGTAAACTGGATATCTTTTTATAATTAACAATTTTATTTATGATTTTTGAACAACATACAAAACATACAACTCGCAACATGAATCACCACCCGCCCAGACAAAAACCAAGAAAAGATGACTGATAACTGCAACATTCCACACCATTTAACAAAATAGTAACAAAATACTCAATAACCCATAAACCAAATAATCATATGTATAAATGACAACACCATAAGCCCATCATACACATCTCTCCCCAGCACAAAGCTTCTTACGAGCCCTCCAGAAAGTTCAGCTACTTTCCCCCATTTTCTAGTGTAGACATCCAATATGGCAAACCGTTTATATGACATTTTTTTTAAACGCCACCACCCTTGCCATCTCACAAGCCCACTCCTGGATTGAAGACTAAACCTAAACTGGATATCTTTAGATTATAGACTGTTGGTTGCTTGTTTCTTTGGGATATGGGGAATTGTGACGGACATTTCTTCACATTTTATAGATGAATTGATCAATTGAGAAAGTTGAGGTTTCATCTTGAAAATTCAAATCCAACATGTGTCATGTATTTGCTATAAACTCCTCCCTGTAGACATCTTCCCTTTCTTCCTCCTCCTCAGGTTCTGACTCTTACACCCCCAAATCAGACGAAGCCAAGCTCTTCTGTATCTTCTACTGCGCCCTGGGGATCCCCCTCACCCTGTTCCTCCTCACCCTCCTGTCCGACCTCCTCCTCCCTGTGGTCACCCACGCTCCTGTCCATCACTTGCACACGTACTGGGGTTGGTCCTACAGCCGGGCCGCCATGCTCAATGCCGCTCTCCTCTCTGTGCTTGTCCTGTCCCTCCTCTTCCTCCTCCCCGCCCTGCTGGTCTGTCTGCTGGAGCCAGACTGGAGCTTCCTGGATGCTCTTTTCTTCTGCTTTGTCATCCTGAGCACCGTCGGCCAGGGAGGAAACTCTCTGGGGAGAACCTGGGGCCCAGCAGCCAAGGAGACGCTCCAACTCCTCACCACATGTATGTTCTTTACCAGTGGTGGAAGAAGTATTCAGATTCTTTACTTGAGTAAAAGTACTAATACCACACTGTAAAAATACTCTGTTACAAGTAAAAGCCCTGCAGTTAAAATGTTATTTTAAGTAAAAGTAGGTAAGTATCATCAGGAAAATTTACTTAAAGTACAAAAGTAAA
Organism: Sander lucioperca; assembly: GCF_008315115.2. Lineage (NCBI taxonomy): Eukaryota > Metazoa > Chordata > Actinopteri > Perciformes > Percidae > Sander > Sander lucioperca. Next base: position 30,745,725 of record NC_050189.1, on the reverse strand, counting down.
AGTACTCAATGCAGAAAAATCCTCCCCTTTTAGAAACTGGAAACAAACAGTTGTGTGTTTAATGGTCTAATCATTTCAGCTGGACTTGTAGGCTGTTAAATTGTTGGGTAGTTTAATTTATAATAAAACATCAGATTTTATAAACTACATGTGTTTTGTGTGCAGAAATCTTAATTTGGAAAGTACTTAGTAACTAAAGCTGTCAGATTAATGTAGTGGAATAAAAAGTACAATATTTTCCCTCTGAAATGTACAAGTAGAAAATGGCATGAAAAACGTACTTATACTTAGTTGCATTCCACCGCTGTCCTTTATAAACTATCGCATTATATTATTTAGTAATGATAGTATCATTATAATGAAAGTAATGTGTTAAACTGTGATATACTGTATCAATTCAAGACGTCATTGAGAATTATGGCCAACTCTACAGCTCCCCTCGGCTCTACAGAGCGTTTTAGTCTCTTTTAGCTTGTTTTGGTTTTCCGGCCTGTAAACTCCGCTCTCATCAACGTAGTTTCCAGCAGCAGCAGCAGCAGCAGCAGGCAGCTGTTTTCAGAGAAAAAGCTCAGATTGTACATCTACAGTTAGAGACTAGCTGGTGAACGTAGTGGAACATTTTGCAGCTAAAGACTGCTTTTTTTCTCAGGAGTGGTAGAGACCAAAATAGAGCTGAAAGAGAGAGAATTAGACTTATAATCCTCAGGTGGACACAAACACCGATATGTCTCTCTAATCTCTCTAACAGGCAGTTTGCTAATGCATTAGCCATATCAAGTTAAAGGTTCCATATTGTAAAAAGTGATATTTCCATGTCTTTTTTTATTATAAAGCCGGCTGAGGTGCTATATAAATACTGTGAAAGTATCAAAATGCTTAATCCACAGAGAAATGCACACAGCCTGTATTCAGAAACAGTGCCTTTAAAACAACCGTAAGGACTTCTGTACGGTTGTGATATCACATCTATACTATATATAGGTAGAAAGTGCCGTTACAGTCATTCCCCGGCTGCAATGACTCTGAACGCGCAGAGGCAGAAGACCCGGAAACGCTTACCAATCAGAGCTTTTTCTAGAGGGGGGCTAAAAGAGACAGGTGCTGAAACGGAGCGTTTCGGTCAGAGGTCATACAGGTATATTCAGACAGACTATGAGTTTTTTTGTTTTTTTGGACATTAAAGCATGTAAATGTGTTCTAGTAGAAACCCAAAATACAAGTATGAACCTGGAAATGAGCATGTTATGGGACCTTTAATGAGGCCCAAGACCTTTTGACAAGCCACCAATAAAGCAAATAAGCAAATCATTTTTCCCACATTTTATTTATTCATTTAAGTGTTCACTCACTTTATTCTGTTATTGTTTTTGAACGACATGATTATGTAAATGCTGTTTCTTCTGCACAATCCACACTGCAAAAGGATTTTGCAAATTTAAAAACATAGAGTTGAAATATACCAAGGATTAGTAATTTGATGTGGTTGTACAACATACCCTCCCCCACCGTAATAATGAAATATTTTTAAAAAGCACATTTAAATATCTTGACAGACTTTGTAATATAACCCTAGATATGTATTTCGACAGGCTGGACATTGATTCTAAAATAAAAAAATGAAATAAAATGAATCCTCTTCTCTCTGCAGGTTACCTGCTGGTAGGCCTGGTGGTGATCATTACCCTCAGGGATACTGTCCTGCAGGTTCCCCGGATCTGTGCGGTGATGAGGCTCTTCTCTGGTCCACAGTATGCAGAGCTGGAAGGTGATCTCAGTGAACTGACGCTGAGTGAAGAAAACTGTGAGGATGAGGTTGAGTACTCTCAGTCCATCTGTACCATTTCCTCCACTCCATTAGAGCTGATGAGCCCTCAGTCAGACCGGCCCGCACACACAGCCACAAACACCTGACATTCACACAGGACACCAAATGGTCCAAGCCATTAGCTACTAACTTAAAACTCTTGTTTGAGTCAGAAGTGTTTTCGTTTTTATTAGTGTGGTAAAAGTTTTATATGCAAATCCCTCGGCAATGGTCAACATAGGCAATTTTTGCTCTGCCCAGTTCCCAGTATCTAGGGGAACTCGTCAGGGCTGTCCTCTTTTGCCGCTACTATTTGCCCTCTCCCTCGAACCACTGGCTCAGGAAATCCGACAACATCCGTCAGTGCATCCCATCATATTTTGTAATACAAATCATTGGATATCACTGTAAGCTGATGATATCCTTCTCTATGTGTATCTAGGTTTCTCAGTTCCACATTTGCTTTCCACATTTGATTCATTTAGCTTGTTTTCTGGTTACAAAATTAACTGGACAAAGTCACCACTGATGCACTGACTGCCCTCCCACATACCAATAGTCAAGAGTTTCAGGTATCTCGGCGTTGATATCTTCCCTTCTTTGCCTTCTATTGCAGCACAAAACTTTCAAGGTATATACATGCGTATAGAGAAGGACTTTGAACACTGGTCAAATCTCCCAAATTCACTTCAAGCTCGTATATCAATAGTTAAAATGGATGTACTACCTTGTGTTAACTTTTACTCTTCTATGATTCCTCTTACTCCTCCTATTGGTTACTGGGAAAAACTTCATCCATTAATATCTAAATACATATGGAAAGGAAAGAGGCCTCGTTTAAAACTCCCAACTCTTCAACGAGGCAAGGCACAGACAAGCCAGCATACTATTGAAAAAAGCCAAATTACATTTAGGCCCTATAATTTCATTTCTACTCACAACTTTCTGTACTGTAATGAAACATGTGTGCGCAGATCCTAAATCGCACAATCACTCCCCAATTTTCAACAATTGTTCACTTCTTAAGGGTAATATGCCTTTCTCATTCCCACATTGGAAGAACAGGGGAGTTCATGTTTTAAAAGACCTGTATTGTGACCATGGCTTAAGAGCTTTTAACGATTTACAAGCTGAGTATAATCTTCCGGGATCCTCTTTTTTCTTCTGCAGTTAAGGTCAGCCATGAGGGCATATGGTGTCCCATGGGGATCAGCACTCCCCACACATCCTCTTCATATAATATTAGCCTCATCACTTTAGTATGCTTTCCTGTATGTTTAGTAAATAAATGTTATACCTTTTAGTTGAAAACTGCATATTTCCCATCTTTTGTCATTGCTTATGAGCCAGTGCGTGACAAAGTAGGGGCTTGTCCGGGAGCAAACGTTACAACATTCAATAATTCAATAAATATTTGGCGTTGTGTTTGTGTCCATTTGATGAATGTAAGTCTAATATTCACTGTCCTTTTAGCTCTGTTTTGGTCTTCATCGACTCCTGAGAAAAATATCTGTCTCTTAGCTGCTTTATTCAGATTCCGATTAGTTTATTGTCATTCAAACATGTTGAGACATGAAGGAATGAAATCCATTACCTAGGTCCAGCAGCGTACACAATAAATACAATTTTCAGTGTCAAAGCTAAAATAGACCCTCTAAATAATAGATAAATAACCTAAAACTTATAATAAATAGAACAAATAGTTAAAGGTTCTAGGTAACTAGGTCTACAGTTGAAAATTAGCCGATTGGCTAACACTGGCACATTTACAGAAATGTTGATTAATGTGCATTGTCCTAATAAATAAATCTTAAAAAATTGTCAATTTAAAAAACAGAGCAGCATATTAAAAGAAAAGTACATCAATAGCCTCATGCAGTTGCTGCAGTAAAAAGTGCAGAGGACAGATTTAAGTCAGGGAGTTCATAAGCCTCATAGCCTCTGGGTCTGGGAAGAAGCAACACTTTAGCCTTGTTGTTCTGGCTTTGAGGCTTTACCGCCTTCTGCCTGAGGGGAGGGGGGTGAACAGTTTGTGTGCAGGATGGGTGGGATCCTTCATGATACATGCCGCTTTGCTTCTGCACCTGCTGACATAAATGTCCTCCAAGGAAGGGAGGCTGCTGTTGGTTATTTTTTGAGCAGTTTTAACTATTCGTCGCAGCGCCTTCCTGTCGGCCCCAGGTGGTCTGAGGTCCCCCCACAGTCCTGTCAGATGAACTTGCGTACCCCTTCATTAATTCCCAATTTATGTTAAAAATGTATAACACTATTCATTATTAGGAAAAAATTAAAGCTTTAGTGCATAACTATTTGATATTAATGAATGTCCGTTACATTCAAGCCATTGCCATATGAGTTGCTGCAAAGCTAATTAAGACTATCAGCCTCACACAACTTTCTCTGTGTTTCTCAGTATGACTGTGTTCAGAAGATTGTGGCGTCCGGCGACTTTCACGCACAGAAACTCGAGTGAAGATAATGACCTCTTCTGAAGAGTCCATCATGTTTTTTTAATCCTCCATGTCCTCTGTGGCTACTAGCGACTGTTTGGGGGAGGGGCACGTGCGCGATCATGGAGGGCTTGTATCATGTGGACGTGCTGACAGTGTTGTTGTCATTACTTAGAATTCCTCATGGGGGAGACAGAAACTATGCACTATAGCTTTAACTTTGTTTGAGACCTGTTTCTGTCTCAGGACCAAACTCTCGTCAGATCTTGCAACACAGATAAGCTAACATCAACTAACATTGTGAACACCCTAACAAAACTAATCTCCTTGATGCTAAATATGTCTTTTAGCTGTGTAAATATCTAACATTAGCTAAATTAATTAATAATAAATTATACAAATATAACTTTTCTTCCATCCACACGACATTCACTACACTTTCAAACGAGGCCACACCCCTTTAGGGAACAGGAAGTGTGTACCGTTTCATAGCGTTGACGCTGCTTGAAATGCTTATAGTTTTAGTATAGATAGAGGATCTTTGACTGTGTCACCCGTTAGCTAACTATTTCAACTTTTAACCACTTTAACCATTTCTCCATTAGCCTACTTTGCTAATCTTTGGAGCTGTTTAGTCATTACTTTTAGCTAGTCATTTCTACCATTTATTCAATAATTGTATCTAAGCTTCTCTGCTCTCTTGCTAACTAGTTTTCACACACTCTTACATAACTGCAACACGTAGTGTTCAGCTGTTACAGCTGACTTCTCCTGGGACCCCTGGGTGGAAATCACTGCTGTACAGTACACAGTGGATTAATTGTGTTGGAGGTAAACATGAGCACACTTTTCAAATAAATCTGCTGTTGCAACCACATTACTAAAACAATACCATAATAAAAACATCATGATATTATGTTTCCATCTTTTTGTTTGTCTGTGTGTGTTCTGTAAAGCACTTTGGATCAACTTGTGTTGTGTGCAAAGTGCTATAAATATAGTTGATTTGATATGTCGTTTGCTGAATTGCCTCTATAGCTTCATATCAAAGTGAAACTAATTACTAATTACTATGACTCATAAGCCTAAGCCTAAGTGTGGCTTGTATAGATAAGAAGGGTGTGGAATATCCCAGCCCACACTGTTTGTACAACCTCCTCAAACAACTTTCTAAGCTTTTCATTTTACTCAGTTATTTCAGTTTGTTTTAGCTTATGTATTGGTACACTCAAATCATATCACTGTTTTGTGTTATTCTGTTCAACCTGCAGGAAGACATGTTTCACTGATCTAGTACCAGAGTCTTAGAGGGTTATTCCACCAATTTAGGATTGTACTTCCATAACGTTAACGGTGATTGGCAAGAAGCTCAGTAAATGCTGGATCCTCTACTTCCAATGAAGCAACTCAATAACATTATACAGTATCAAAGTGGAAAGAAAGTCAGGCACAGTTTGCAAACCGACCCCCAGGTTAGCCAAACATACATATTACAAATTTAAAAATGAAAGAATATGACCCAAACTGTCCATCATAGTTTACAGACCCACCTCCTGGTTGAACTTTTCTGTAACATTTTATTTGCAACGAGGGATTATTAGCAACATTTCAGGTCACACTTCCAATTTGACCTCCAAAAAAAGTGGTTTAAATAATCTGGATAAACTGTTTCCAACCAGTATGATCGTCTGACAGCTCAGGTTACACAATTATAGAGTGTGGTCTAAACCAGTGATCCTCAACTGGTAGGGTCGCGGTCCCGTTGTGGGTGGGACAGCAGGTCAATAAATAAATAAATAATATTGAATGCGCATCTGATCTTGGATTGTCTTTCATTTAGAAAGACGTGCAGCAGTTTAGCACCGTAGCCATCATTTGATTAACGCTCACTGTAAGTTTGTGTTGATCATCGGAGGCAAGATGGCGAAGCGCAAATATGACCCGGAGTATTTAAAATGTGTAGTTTTTGTACATTGAGGATGAAAAGGGACAGAAACCCCAGTGTGTGATATGTAATGAATATCTAGGACATTTATCAGATTCCACAAAGCTGTGTTAAATCTCCCTCTGGAGACACTAAAGGCTTTATACAACTACATATGTAGTACTCTCCAACACCTGGGAATACTTTGATGAAATGAGTTCCCCTTTAAGATCTTAATTGATACATTTAGGTTTGAATATGGACAGAAAATCCCAGCATAATTTTAGCTTTTCAAAAAAACTCTAATGAACATACAACATACAGAAATTCACCTAAAATGATTGCGGTTGATTGACCTCCGTCACTCCACAGATCCTGTGCTTTGGAACAGTACACTTGGAGTGAATGCTCCTTTAATGAACTGAAGGTGCAGACTGCTTTACATGGAGCTGTAACAGAGGCCTGTTGTGTGTTCTCCTACTATGGCTGTGTTCGTGCAAGGCACAGAGGATTGTGGGAGGGAGCCGCCATCAATCTGAGCCTGTGCCAACCACTGGCAGCTTTCGCCTGTCCCTCACACACACACACACACACACGCATGCACTCACGCACGCACGCACGCACGCACGCACGCACGCACACACACACGCACACACACACACACACACACACACACACACACACACACAAGCAAGCACACACACACACACACACACACACACACACACAAGCAAGCACACATGCACGCACGCACGCTCACAAGCTCTCACTTTTACTCATGTATGAGGTCATCAATGTTGTTCAGTCATCTCCTTGTCATGTCAAGTGTACACATTCAGGTTACAGGGTGGATATACTTGATATCCATCTTGTGAAAAAACATAGTTATATCAACCTCATTGTTCAGTGAAAGAATAGAGAATCCAATAGATCAACTTTTTAATATTCATTTTGACTATCAATATTGAGCGCTTGGGGGTTGTTTTTACAATCACACTGACATTTAATCAGTCAAGTCCCAGTCCATATGCAATTCTTTTTACAGAAACATACATACAACATCAATATCGACGTCAGCCTAAAAAAATCAAATTAGTTGGACTCATCACAAAGGTCCTATTAAGTACAGAGCACACAGCAGACTACGCATGGCAGCTTTATCATATGCCCAGACCTCCAAAATCCAACCGATACTCCTATGCTAGAGTAACACTACCTGTTACCAAGGTTTCTGTACGTTAGTTAGTTTGTGGCAATTTGATACACAACTTATAGGAAACGGTACAATGTGAGCACGATATAAACCAAAATAATTAAGGTATTAAAACTAGATTTTAACACAGGAAGCTGCTACAAGACAGGGCAACAAGGTTATCTTATAACCACCTCAGTTTTTATGTATTATAGTAGTACAAATTACCTAACAAATCTGCAGTTAAATTACCAACAACCACATGCAGGTACCCTGGGACTATTGGGGCCCCGGTTTGTGGGCCCAGCCCAAATAAAGACTTGACCTGGCCTGTAATTGACTATTCAGGTCATCCCAAAAAATGTTGCATGGAGTTGAGGTAAGGGCTCTGTGCAGGCCAGTCACGGTGTTCTTCCCCACCAAACTGGGAAAACCTTTTCTTGATGGAGCCGAAACAAAGAAACTGTTGAAACAATGTTGGAAAAACACTATTGTCTAAAACATCATTGGACCCTGTATGGGGACAGGGGTGACAGAGAGGCTATCCTTTCAGTATGTGGCCAAGTTTCTCCATTACATTAAAGTGTGGCAAATTAGTGGTAGATTTATTAGCATCCATTTGCTACACAATTCTAACAAACACTGACATTTTGGGAGGAATGCCTAGTCTTACCAACACTTGAACAAGAAAGGTTGAGAATGTCCAAGCCAAGCTTAGACTGGAAGCAGGGGGAGAGGAGTGAAGAGTAAGCTTACCCTTTGGAGCTATTTCTTGACCATCAACCAGAAAGTGTATTTTTATCACTTTTAATGAGGCTAGGCTAACTGCTTCCCCACTCTCCCAGTCTTTATGCTAAGCTAGACTAAACATGTCCCGAACCACCAATTTGTCAGCAAGAGCTCAAATGAAAAATATGGAATATTGGAACTAAAACCAACAAACCAGCTAAGCAGGGGGAAAGTGTTTTGGGACAGCAAATATGCATGTTTATAGTCAGAAAGCAGGAATAGGGGAATATCAGTTGTTTTGTTGGTGTTGTGTATTTAGCTGAGTCACTGTTGAGTGCATTCATTCCTCAAGTCCTCTCCTCCTTGAGTCAGCAGTCTATTACGCTGTGCTGAGGCTCGGCCCTCCGGCTGAGACACAGAGATGACTGATGGTAATGACAGCCTCGTGATGGCTGGTCACCGGACACATGAGCCTCCTCACAGCTGAGTCAAACTCTGTGTCAAATACCACGGACAACTGTTGTCACGGGCAACTGTTGTCTCCAGTACTGCCAAAGCTCAAAGCTTACCAGGTGACATTATAAACACCATGTTGCCTCAAGTGAAGTGGCTAACTGTTAGCCTCCTTCTACTGCTGTTACTACCACTGCTGTAAGGCTAACTTTAAAGCTGCACTAAACAATACTTTTATGAGAACATAGGTCAAATGATCTAATATGAAAAAAATCACTTGTAGTTTATTGTTAAAAAAAAACAATATATGAACGATTAACAATATCTGCGTGTGACAACAACACAAATAAAGGAAATAAAAATACTGTAAAGCTGATCAATATTGTCATATTAACAACAGATCAAATGACTATATTGGTTGTGAAAAGGGTTACATATAGTGACAAATCTACAGATAATTATCACCAACTCTGCAATTCCCCTTCTACATTTTAGTTTCTTTTAGCTTATTATTTTGCTCCAACGTTACTGCTTCGGTTCAACCTGGTTTCAGATGTTTTCAGAGAAAAAGCTTGGACACTACCTGCTCAGCAGCATACAGCAGACAGACACAGTTAGAGCCTTATAGCTGGTGAACATAGTAAGTAAGAGCCAGATAAATTATTTTGTTGAGAAATTGGTGAATACTGGACTTACATCCTTCCAAAAGAAAGCTAAAAAGGTTTCTTACTGGATGTGTAAACAGGCAATAGTTGGCACATCAAATGTACAAGGCCAAACTAATTAATGTAGTACTTGTGGCACAAACCTAGTATTAAAAAAAAAATTTATACTGAGGAAAGAAAACTCCAAATTACACATGGGTTGAATAAGTGTAATTTAAACATGGTCTTAAACTGGACTTAAATTATCAACAAACAAATGTTATTTCATTAATTACTGACCAGCTAAAAACAATTCTAAATTAAACAAACCTTTCATGCCTTTTATTTTCAGTCATTTTGATTATTGAGATAGTTATAGCTAGGAATGAAGAAAAATAATTCAAGTACTGCACCATCCACATCATCATAGCTGTTTACGCAAGATATTGTTAATATTTGGCTTCCTGGTGTTACATTTAATAATTTAATGTTAGAATGTGCAGCTTAAACAATACACCGTTTTTTTTTTACTGACAATGACTAACTCCACTATCTCAACACAACTTGACTTGGTCCTGATTGGGTCCTTTTATTAAAACCATTTCTGAAATCTTTCAAATCGGACTAATTTGAAATGTGTGAGCTGCCTTCAACCATTGTCCTAAAGCCACCTAGCAACACCCTACCAACCACCATTGCAAACATCTAGCAACCATCTGGTACCACTTTAGCAACTGCCTGGAACTCCGTAACAACTGCCTAGCAACCACCAAGAAATGCTATGGAAAAAACTGCCCAGAACACCCTAACAATTACCCCAAATAGCCTTGCAACTAACAAGCAAAACACTTTCAACCACCCAGCCCTTCAATTCAACTTTTGTAAAGTATTTGCAAACATAATGGAGAACGTTATCCTTATCCTGAGCCACAATATATGACAATAAAATCATGAAAACGTGTATAACATTAAGTCCTTTAACACCATATGATGCCATAGTATGTCATGGTGTGTAGAGTCAAAGACCATACATGTGACTCTACCATAGACTGTTGCATTGTGGCTGCCTGCAGGGACAGCACAATGTTCTGTGACCTTATAAATATATTGTGGCGCATGCTCTTGCTGCTTGTTGCCCTCTCTTTGCTTCTGACAGACAGCTCACAGGTGTTTGGCTTAGCCAGGCTATATTTACAAAGGTCATAGATGGAACTGTGAGGCATGATACTGACAGGGATATGATTACTCCACCATTGGTAGATCTCAAGTACATGTTCATCAAAACCAAGAAAAGAAGATTTTTAACTTGAATATCTTATTCTCTCATGTGTTTTAGTAAGCTCACGTAGAAAACCAAAACATAGAGAAGGGAAATCATAGAGAGGTAATAAAACATAAATAAATATCTCATTCAAGTTTTCAGGGACTACGGGCGGAAACTAGCAATTTGCTACAACCTGGCCCAAGACATCTATTAATGTTTTTTTGTGCACTGTCCCTGTTCAAATAAATAAATTACAATTTAAGAGTCCCATAGGCAACCACTATTGTATTAGTTAGTTATGTAATGGATTATAATTTGTGGATAACCCTGACAGTCAACATTTGCTGTATAATGGTCAAAATGTACACTTATTTACATTGCAATGCCTTGGACTCCAAAACAGGATGCACACCAACTGGTGGCTGGCCTGCAGACAGGAAGTGGATTGTTTGGGAATGACTTCACCTCATAGTTGCCACCATGGCCCCCCTCCCCATCCCCATAAACCATGCAAACATGCTTTGTAGTCTATGAAAAGTTGACATTCCGGAAGCACTTTGTCTGTTATGTCTTTTAACCATTAGGTTCCTATATGCAGGGACAACCCCTGTTTAATGTGACACAATCTATTCATTTCCTAGTTAAGAGCTGTCACTGAACCACAGGAACCAGGAAATGCAATTCCCAGAATAGTTTTTCAGATAAACATAACCTCACCACGATGGAGCTTTGGCAAAACACCAACTTTAAAAAACTGCTATTCCCACATGTAGAGACTCCCCTCTGCTCTCTCTTCTTTCTTGCTTTATTTTTACCCACCCAAATGCAGCTGTTTCCCAGCGTGCATGCAGAGTGAACTGCTGGGAGACAGTGAGGATGGAAAGACACTGACAGGGAGGTTCAGTCTCAAAACGGAAACACCAGAAACTAGCCTGGGAGCCGGATAAATCACTTACTAACAGACAGACCACATAGGACTGCAAATATGTGGAGCTTATGTCCTTTGTTGTCTTGTTGGCCACTTGTGGGATCAATAATATGATACAACTAGTAGTTGTTGTTTGTTTCTTCCTCTGGTCTTTTGTCATGTGAGGTACCGCAAGGCTCAATACTTGGCCCGATTGTTTTTGGCTGTATGTGCTACCTTTTGACCAAATTAGAAGAAGAAAAAGAAGAAGGCATACTTTATTAATCCCTCAAGGTTGTTTTTTTTACACACATGTACAAACAGGACCTATACATATGCATGAATGTATGTCAGATGTCAGAGCGAGGAGGCTAATAGGATGGCATCCTGAGCAGTGGGGGTGAACCCTGTTTAAGGGCACCTTGGTAGTGTGGAGGAGGTGAACTGGGCAGGAGGCGAACTGGCACCTCTCCTCTAAAGTAAGTCCTGTATCCCTAAATTTATATTTAAACAATATTACAGCGCCGAGGTTCGTAAGCATCATCATCAATAATACGTGACGTTAAATCAAACCCTTGAGTGTAATATTGCGATTATACAACAACAGTTACCAACAAAATAAAAGTTATCAAACTGTATTCATATTGTGGGGCAATTCACTCTCAAAAAAACTAAATACAACAGAGACGATTTCTAATCCCTCCCTATTTAGTCAGCCAGTCAATTAAGCTAACGTTAGCTTTGTCGAGATTGTGGGATTTCCCAAACTGAATAATTTTTTTATCGACAGACTTGATGACATTTCCCAACAGTCAACTCCAGAGCATTGTAATATATATAAAAACTTAGCACAAAAAGTAAGGAAATTTGTGTTTGGTAGATTATTTCTCTGTGGTAACAATGCTTTTTGGCAATAAATCTTATACCGTTGGAAAGCCTGTTTAGTTCCCTAACAAATAGTGCCCCATTTGTAAGGAACATGCTTTTGTGGGATGAGCAGCAGCGCTGAGTATGTGGGTTGCGCCCATGAAAAATTTGCCAAATCTTCTCTGCCAATGCCAAACAGCTTATTCTGCCATTGACTCGTTTGGTGTTTGGTGGATTGGATGATTGAAGTTTGAAGAAACAAGACATATTGGCAATTGAACAATTTATTCATTTCGCAAACAGGAGCCTCAGTAGCGTGTTGAAGAACCATACACAGCCACAACAACCTGGCGCCTCCTCCTCATGCTGGTCGCCAGCCTGGTCATACACTGCTGTGGGATGGCATCACATTCTTCAACCAGCAGTCCTGACCTCAACCCCATTGAACACTTGAAGGATCAGCTTGGGCGTGGTGCATAGCTGGTGCAATATTCTACTGCTCATCTGGTGGCTTGGTGGTGAAGTGCAGCCATACTGTCATTCACGAGAAAATATGATGTGCAGTTCCCTTTGAAAACACGTTTCTTTTGGCCTATTTGTCTCCTTAATGTAAATAGTACTAATTACATTGACAAATGCATTATTTGTGATTAAATAATGGTTGTTGGCAATGTATTAGCGACCCCCACAGATGTATGATTTTTCTGCTTTCATGGGAGCTCAGACCCCTCCTTATGGGAGCTCAGCTCCCACTGACTCCCACGGAGCTCCAACCCTGGTCTTAATGTATTTTGTTTTAATTCTTTATGTTTGACAATTCCCTAAAATGATTGCCAAACTTTAAGGCATAGTATTTTTATCTGCACTTTCCAACTTCAAAGGTGCCATAGAAATAAAGTTTACTCACCAACAAGCCTGAAAATGTCCCCTAATTTAAACCCTTCAGATTCTTTGAAGAAGGTCATAATTCATCCATGTATTGTTTTCAGACTCCAGACAAGGCGTGTCATGGGGCTTGACATTCATACAGTGTAGTTTTATACTACCACTATAGCTGTGGAAATGAATGATCATTGTATTGTGTGATAATATCAGCATGTATAGCGAAAAAAAGCAGGGGACCCAGACAGCTTCCTCATGCAACTCCAATACAAAAGTCATATTCCTGTGATGCATAATTACTAACACTAATGTAAACATTCCTCCCTGTTATGTATTGAATGTTTGGTCCCAGATAAGAACACATTCAGAGACTGACCCAGTTCTCAAGTTCTCAGGCCCAAAAAGTACTGAATCCGTGCTAATTCTTACTTTAAACTTTGCAAGCTTTACTTACAAAATGGTATCTGACCTGCGTAAACTGGACCCATCACATACATATGGTTTTAAAACCTGTGAATTAACCTCAATTTGCGGTGTTGGTGTTATACATTTTTTGGAAATCACATGAATATACTGTAACTAATTACACTAGGATAACAGAAAGAGGTCTTATTACAGAAGTGTCCTCCTTATGTTGGAGTGTAATAAAAGATTTTAAAGCTGCATTAATTAATATTGTTATATTAACAATCAATCAAATATGTTATTTGAAGTTAAGTGTGCAACTCAAATCAGGCATATTACAGGCAGAAGTCTTATGCCAAGAAGTATACATAATTTACATCAGAGGAAGGCCTCGTTTTGTAATTCTATAAACACACTATACATATACACTTTATATTTGGAAAACACAACAAGGACACTGTGTGAAATCGAAATATGAATGCATGATATGAGATCTTTATCTTTTATCATTCAGAGTGTGAACATGGTGTTTATGTCTGTGTGTGTGTGTGTGTGTGTCGGAGGCTACATTATATTCCCAGCTGCTCTATGTGTCAGCGCCAGATTATAAATAGACTCGGCTTAACTGGAAAAGTCCCCCCTGCTGAGGGGTACTCATGACACGGGGAAACTTTCCCTGACACATACAAAGGTAATTTCTATTTTGTAGTCGGTCCTTGATAATATCTGCATACACAGCTGCATGAGAACTCACAAATCACTGTTTGGCTCATCTTAGGACTGTTTGCGTAGGCCTGCATCTGTTACATGTTGCAGTCCTCTTTGTAAGTCATCTGCAGGAGTTAAAGAAACACAACAGGAGCAGTAAAAATAAAGATGTGGTTTCATGTATTCTATGTAGCTTTAAACTTTGGAGCTCACAACTTTAACAAGGTCTCCTTCTCTAACAGATTTGTTGTTAAGATGTACATGATTCCTAAAAAAAAAAAAACATCTGGAAACACGTGTGATGTTTTGAATATGCAGAACATTTTTGGACCAGTACAGGACAATAACAATTTCCTTTACATAAATAAACACATTTGCACCATAAATTGTTGCATACAAATTCACCAGAATGCAGGAAATAAAGTGTTTGAAGCTCAAAATATGATAAGGGGAGGACCCCCAGACCCCCAGTTACAATGTGCCCCCCCCCCAAATGTTGAAACTAAACCTACACCCTTGCCTTGAGAAATCACTGTTACTAGAGACCATCTTTTGATGGGATCACACCAGCCGCGACGCCAAATCGGGTGTGGGGTGTAAAGTGTTGGGGAGGGGGGGGCCTTCCCTACTTTCTACCTCCTTACTTCTGGCGCCCTTGCTCAGACCACACCCATCTTAGAACTTGGCCTTCATTTTGATTTCAACTACACACCTGTAAAGTTTTGTGACTGCATCTCACACGGTTATAGTCTATATCCTCGACGTTCCACTTCCGGGATTGCTCCGGTGCCGCAGTCCGCCGGATGCATGTATTTTTGCCGATGTCCGTTTCCTTCCGCTTTCTTTGTGTTGGCGTTCTAAACTCCGGTGGATTTCTGAGGACTATGGTTAAGTGCTCCTCACATCTCTGCAGGGTAAATCCAGACAGCTAGCTAGTCCCAATCTGAGTTTTCTGTTGTAGTTCCTGCCACAGTAGGTGAAAGCAGTGGTGTAGTCTACGTGATACGCAGGTATATGGAGTATACCCACTAGGAAAGGTCAAGGATTTCCATATACCCACTTACAAAAATGCATGGATAACAATACGTAACGATGATTATTTTGAGAGAGAACTTTCACACTTGCGTTCATGAATTCACCCCGTCTGTGTTGCGAGTCGCCTAGGTACAACAACATAGTTGCTTGGCGGTCATTCTCTGCGCAAACTTGAAATTACTAAAGTAGATATATGAAACGAAAGCGAATTTAAACTTCATTTGTTTTTGTTTTTTCTTGTTTTGGTAAGCCTGTCCCTGAAGCTACTGCCACTTCGAGTGACACTGCAGCAGACGTTAACATTAGCCTACAGAAACTACAGGAAATGAGCCACATGAGGCCGATGCTTTACGCGGTAACGTTACAAAAAACCTATGGGGTTGTCGCTCTGGGACGGGCGAGTCTAATGCTGGGAGGGAAAATATTACAGTATACTCACTACTAAAAACTAGACTACACCACTGGGTGAAAACAATACCAGCGTCACTTTCCTGGCTGGTAATAGTCGCCTAGGAACATAGAGCGGCCTGTGGCTCTCAGCTAAATAACCCCAACTGAACATGATGGTATTTTATCTCCAATGGCTGTTATTTCTGTTACTAAATGCTTGCTCTTGGGGGAATTACTGGAATTGTTGGGTCTTTGTAAATTATAGAGGGTGGTCTAGACCTACTCTATCTGTAAAGTGAGATAACTCTTGTTATGATTTGATACTATGAATAAAATTGAATTGAATTGAATTTAATATCTTTTTATACCTTTTGCAGGATCACTACCAATGTTTTAAAGCTTTGGTGACTTTAGCTAAAGCATCACATATCGACAACATCCCATTATTATTGCTTTTAGATGATCCTGCAGAATATGAAGTCACTGTAGCTGTACTGCAGTACTGACAGAGCTATGTGAAGACAGGTCTGGCAATGCAGACTATTGTAGGTGTGACTATGTAAAGCGTAGTACATTGCCGAATAACCATCTTGGCTCTGTCAAGTCTGCCACAATAAACTCTTGTGAAACAGGAAGTCATTTTTAAATTAGATTATGATTTTAAGTTTTCAAATTATAATAATAAATGAATTTAACTTCAGTACTTTCCTGGTTCATCAGTTCAATCTTTAACCGTAATAAAATACTTGCACACAGTTGGCCTATTTATTTTCAAATGACCAAAACTGCACAAAATGTATCATGTGTCGGATTTGTTAAATGTGCCATTTCAGTGATAATGATTTGTGATATTGTCCTTTTTGCTGTGAACTATGATATATTTTGTTAAGTAAGATTAAAATAGAGATGGAATCTATAAATATAGAGGATTATTTTTCTTTTCTGCTATTAAGTGTATAATTTATTTTAAATTATTGAAAAAAAAAGTATAAGTATGTAATGTTGTAACTGCTATTAGGTCTGTTTTGTATATGTGTTACTATCCCATGTGGCATGGGTGACATGGAAATAAAAAACTTACTCAATAATAACATATGATGTTTCCAGTGTAGGGACTCAATATTTTAAATTTGATTATCAACTAAATAATAAATGAAGGCTTTTCTTTCCCATAATTGTATTCGTAGCAGCGTGATGAGACCTTTGAAACACCATTTACACGTTTGTGTTGGTAAATAAAAAAAAAAAAATTACTTTTTGTCATTAGAGAGCCTGTACACACCTCTGACAACATGCACGCTAAAGGGGTTTTATTTTGAAAGTCATAATATTCCGTTTTCCGGTTCATCTTTAGGTTTCATGTTTAGCTTGACGTTAGCTTGAGGCGTGTGTTTGTTTTGTAGCCTCTGGAGTGGACGCCGGTGAGGAGTGGGTCACACGCCGCCGCAGAGGAGCTGTCCGTGAGACAGGTGGAGTTTCTCAGTCTCCCCCGGTGAGTCCCAGCGAAGGGACACGGTGGCGGGGACACACAATTCCTTCGTATTATTATCGGTTCATCGTGTTTTTGAGAGAATTATTTGACAAGCCCGACCATGACTTCGGTATGGAAACGGCTTCAGCGGGTTGGGAAGAAAGCATCCAAGTTCCAGTTTGCTGCTTCATTTCAAGAACTGACGATAGAATGCACAAAGAAATGGTAAGTAACTATTGTAAGACTTCTAACTAGATAATATATATATATATATATGTGTTGCCTTTCCTTTGGCAAAATCACTCTAATGTTGTTGTCTTCAAGTGTTCAACGGACTGACATCATTGTCGTTACGGGCAGAGAAAGTGATGCCAAACTCCATTCAGAATTATTAACATTTTTCGTTCCGGCGAAGTCATGTACGCCACAGAACCAGATGGCCTTTGAGGGACCAGTCAGACCCTGTTTAGCTTACGCCAAGCAGCATTTTTGACAATAAAAATATTGGTTCGCTTGTTATTCCATCATTATTACCATTCGCCATTATTTACTGTACACAGAGGGGCGGAAGCGAACACCCTATAACGTTAAACTGTTTCTAAAAGTTGAGACTTTTGAAATAATACGCTTCTCTTATAGTTCCCTATTCACGTTCTGCGGACTTAGTGCCGTTGCATGGTTTTGGATTAAAATCCAAACTGTGAATTTGCTGTAATCAGTACTTTTTTATTTATTTATAAAATAAGCTTTTCTTATGTTAATCATGCAGCCTGGTTTTTTTTAAAAACATATCATGACGCTCCTCCAGAGAGCACGCACCATCACTTCCGCATCTGCTTTTTTTTTAAAATTTTAATATGGAGCCTATAAAGTTGTTACAGATGTGGTATGGCATCCTGTTAACTAAGAGCAGCTCGGAGTCATGCTAAATAAATAACCTGGTTGTAGGAAAAAGTGATCATTTCTGGAACAGTGTCAGATGTGCAGGTGGACAAAGGATGTGGTCATCCACACCATCAGAACCAGGGCTGTAGCCAGTATTTTACAATGATGAATGAACCGAGATGCCCCAACTCAAAGTAGTTTTCTGTATCTTTGTCCCATGGGCTCTGCCACCGCCACGCCTCTTTAGGAGACTAGCAGCAGGTCTCTGTGTATTGATTCCAATTGGACACAGATTATGAGCAATTCTTTCGCCCCGTAGTCACCAAAGTAAATATTGGACCCATTCTTCACAAGCCACATATCTCCAGAACATTCTGACACTAAACTGGCATTTTTCAGACGGACACATCAGGAGAACATTTTTGTTTGAGACCTGTTACTGTCTCAAGACCAAACTCTCGCGAGATCTGGCAACACAGAGAAGCTAACGTCAGCTAACGTCAGCTAGAACACCCTAACAAAACTAATCTCCGTGATGCTATATGTCTTTTAGCTGTGTAAATATCTAACGTTAGCAAAAGAACATACTAATAAATTATTCAAATCTAACTTTTCATCCATCCACATGACGTTCACTACACGTTCAAACAAGGCCACGCCCCTTTAGGAGACAGGAAGTGTGTTTACCTTTTCATACCGTTGGTGCTGCTTGAAATGCGCTGTCTTTAGTATAGAGGATCTTTGGTGATATGGAGAAAATAAAATATCACGATATTTTTCACCAAATACCTCGATATCGATATTGCGACGTTATTGTAGGATTGAAAATTGGTGCTTTCTCAAAATATTTACATTTTGTTGGGCCCCTGTTAAACTCTCCCCTACAAACATATTTAGGGAAATTAACCTTCTGAGCAAAATTGAAACCAAAGTTATTAGGTTAGCTCACCTGGTTAAGCGTGCATGTTTATATAGGCCTGTCACAATATACAATAAAACAATTAATCGCATGATAAATAAAAATGAGCTCAATTATTTTTAAATGGAAATTATCGCGGCCGGAAAAATTTCCATTTTATTTATTGTTTTTGGTTGTTTTGTTCATTTATTGTGGATATTTAAAATGTCTTCCAGTTCCATTGTTAAATATTCTTTAGAAATAAAAGTTTATGGATCTTTGAAAAGGTGTACTTGCATTATTATGCCATTATCATTATATTAGATGAAAATGGTCTCAGAACGACAATATTATCGTTTATCGCCATCATTTCTGGGACAATTTATCGTCCAGCAAAATTTGTTATCGTGACAGGCCTATGTTTATGACACGTTATAGTCTTTTGTTTTTGTGTTCTTTATAATATTGTGACATTTCAACATTATTTAGGTGGAAAATGTCTCCTACCCAATGTATAGGTAGATCCGAGCCGTAAAGAACAATCATCTGTTGTTAGTCTTTGAGCTGTTGATCTAACTCCTTCAGTCTTGGCACTGCCGGAGTTCCTTTAATTCCATTATCATTACTCATGGTGCAGTCAGCATGTGTTTCCAATCCTCCAGCCCTGGCTTGTATGGTGGCCGGCCTACCTTCCTGTCACTGTTCTGCACTATCTATGAAGTATCATACACACCGACCAGTATCAACATGTTTCTGGTTCAGCCTGGTAGATCCTGACATCACACAGTGTGTGAGGATTGACACACTTTGCTTGTTCTCTTTTAAAGATATTGTTGTGGCATTTTAGGGCCTTTATTTGATAGGACAATTTAGGCATGAAAGGGGAGAGAGAGGGGGAATGACATGCAGCAAAGGGCCGCAGGTCAGAATCGAACCCGCGGCCGAGGACTGATGGTGTGTGTCCATTGTCAGCACCATTGCCCCACTTCCCATTCATTTCTATGGGAGCAGCCGTGCAATGCATTCTGGTAGCGTCGCGGGGACTTTGGAGAAGCAGGGCGTTGGATTGCCCGCTCCTCACTTGCATAAAATTGAATTCACAAGATCGTATTCTGAACGAGCCGCCATTATAGTCGGTTTTGAAATTCAGGAGCAGCCAGCCTCCACGTGACGCATTTGTCCAATCAGCTGCAGCCATCTGCAGCCAAGCTCACCAGCGTGCAATGCTGGGAAGCGGGCGATCCCATCCGTGAAAACAACGTGTATATGGACACCCACCATGAGCCTCCGTATATGGGGCGCACGCTCTACCAGCTGAGCTAACCAGGCGCTTTTCTTGTTCTGTGCTACAGTTATGCTCTCCCCTTAGACACACAACATACACTTTAGATTACACATAAAATGTATAGGGAAGCAAGAGCACATGTGTAAGATACAGTGTTTTAGGTTGCTTCTTTAGGGTGGGTGTTAGCAATGACAAGACTGAGAATACTCATGTTAAGTCAGAATTATGACTTATGAAGTCAAGATTAGGGCTGGGCGATATGGAGAAAATCAAATATCACGATATTTGTGGCCAAATACCTCGATATCGATACCACAACAATATTGTAGTGTTGACTATTGGTGCTTTCACAAAATATTTACACAATGAGATTTTTTATAAATAATCATCAGTAATGTGGATATAATAACTAAGTGGGTAAAGGTAAATAATAGAACAGTTACAACAGTCTGGTAAGTTCAGAAAATGACATCACTTTACTGTAATGCAGCCTTTAAAACCAGGAAAAGACAACACTTATGCCATATTACGATATCCAAAATCTAAGACGATATCTAGTCTCATATCACGATATCGATATAATATCGATATATTGCCCAGCTCTAGTCAATATTGTGAAATAGTAATAAATATGTCAAAGTAAGTCAAAATTATCAAATTTTAAAGCAAAATTAGTAAATATTTGATATTTAGAGATCATTTTGTAAAAATTATGATACTATGCCATAGCTAACTTTTAATACTATGAACAATTTGGGCAGACTACTAAATCATAATTTCTATCTAGTTAGTTAAAATGTTGACTTATTGTATCTAAACATTTTGACTACTCATGACTAGTATCTCACACCTTTTACTTTACTTAAAAACAGGGATCAAAATTTGCACCCGACACCAGCCAAATGCCGGTAAAATAGCAAGTGGCTGGTAGATTTGCTTCAGTTACCAGCCAAAAAAAAAAGGTAATCTATTGAGTGGCTCGTCAAATTTGAACATTCATTAGCGATTTGGCTGGTGAACGAAAAAAGTGCTTAGAAAGTAAAAGAATTGACTCAGAATACCTAAAAAAACCCGCAGCAACTCTTTCCGTCTCTCTCCTGTGAAATAAAGTTCCCCTTAAGTGCGGTTGGAAATGTCGAGATCTAGCCTAATAAACGATCTGACGGAAAACAATAATTGTGAAATATAAAGTTTACTTGTGTTTCCATGGGGGGGGGGGTTTGAGAACACAACAGGACGTGACACGGGGGTGTCAATGTACCCCCCCCCGGCCACACAACCCTGCGGCAAATTGCGGGATCGCTTCTTTTTTTCCCATCAGTTTTTACATCTTGTCTTGGCAGATATGGGCTTCCATAATATTGCAATGATAGACATTAATAGAAATGACAGCACAGATCACACAGTGTCCCAGGGCTTAAAGGGATAGTTCGGCTATTTTGAAATGGGGTTGTATGAGCTCTGGGCAGGGTCAGCAGCAAAACATATTTTAGCCAACTTAAAAGGCCCACCTAAAAAATCCATTTAATATATATATATATATATATATATATATTTTTTTTTTTTTTACTTTATTGCCTTTAATACAGTTACAACCAATTGACTTCACAAAAGAAAGAGAAAAAAATCCTTGAGACTAGGCTTCATTTTTCATATAGAAAAAGCCCTTTTAGGTAGAGCACACATACAATTATCTTGATCAGTCGCTATAAAGATTGTGCGTAGGAATAGTGATGAATAGATTGAATAATTATTGTACTAATAAGACAACTAATTTGATTTTTGACAGGTACGGGGATCCCAACCAGTCAATAAGTGGTGCCCACCTTCTCATAAAAATAGGCATTTTTAGCTGTAGCTGGGCGGTCATGGACTCCATCGTGCAGACATGCTTTACTTTCCTGTAGCCACTGAGCAGCCGTTGGAGGGCAAGGCTTCATCCAGTTCCATTTCAGTTTAAGTTTCTGCTATATTTAGAAGATTTTAAACGCTTTACCTTGCCGTGAGACAGCTCTTTCCTCCATTTTCCACAGAAGTTTCCCTTCTCTCTTTGGGCTGTCCAGTCTCCCTCTGCAAATGTTCTTCTTCTGTATACTCCGCTGCATAAAGGTCTCCACAGTGAACGGCATTTTGTCATCACTATCATAATCATTGATTTTTTTATATTTTCTTGTATTTGTTTATTCCATAAACCACGGAAAATCTGACCCAAACAGCTGATCTGCAGCATAATACAGTGCACAGCCCAGTTGCGCTAATGCGTAGGAATACGTTAACAAAAAGTAGTGCAGAAGGAAAGGATAAAGGAAACTGATACTGATTTTTTTTTAGGTGGGCCTTTATTTAAGTTTACTAAAGTACATTTCGCTGCAGACCCAGTCCACAGCAGCTGTCATGTCTGAACTCTGCCTGCTTCTCCAGACTAGCAGCGTGCTAACTGCCATCTACTTTAGATAATACATGATAAGTACCTGGTACAACCCCACTTCAGAAATGCCAGACTATCCCTTCAATGTCAAGTCCAGATCCGGGGTTGATGCATAGACTGTAAGTGAAGCCAAAACATCTGGTCAGGTCATAAACCCTGCCCCCTCTATGTTAGTGGATGGGACGTGGGCCACACTTAAAAATCAAAATACACATTTGTCTTTGTCATTTAAAGGTATTTCTAATCACGCTGATGTTTGTTCAAGTGTTTAGTTTTCTGATAAGTTTGGTTTGCATTAGTTATTTGATGCTATAAAAATGGGTGAAATGCCATGATTGACAGCTGTGATTGACCTTGCGATCGGTCGGGGGTGTGTATGGGCGGGATTTCGATACCTCGGCTCCACTGCCCGATGAATACTGCGCAGTAGGGCTGTCAAAATTGGCCAAAAATGACGAGTATTCATTCTAAAAAAAACATACAGGTTCCAATATATTCATATATCTATTTTTGCGCATTATGTCAATAAGAGGGCAAAACAATACAATGGGAGACATAACTACTTGTGTAATGTTAGTCCTCTCTCTCTGGAGCGTGCAGGAGACAGGACAGGCCGCGGATTACATGTAATTTGGTCATAAACAACCGAGTCTCTTGCTGTTCCATGAATTTGTCCGACGATGTTTTCTCGGTGTCTCCGCAGTGAAAGATTTACGTTAGCGTCTTAGTGCCGTCTTCTTCCTCTTCACCCTCGTTGTTTGTTTACTTCCGGTACTGGCAGCCGCATGATAGAACGTCATCAACACGCCCACTCGCTCGCTGGGAATTCGCTTCCCTCTTCCCTACAGGCTGCGCTCATCAGATAGGAGGCTGATAGTTTAGGCCCACCAACGATTGCGCAGGGCAGACAGCCGTGGTAGTGCCGTTTTTTTACTCTCTTATAATATTCGAATATACATTTTCATATTTGAATGTTGCTTTCTTTTTACTATTCGAATATATATATTCCAATTTAGAATATTCGTTGACCGCCCTATTGCACAATCACCGGCTCCAAAATTTACAAGATGGCAACAGCCGTCTCCGGGATATTTTGGCTTAACTATTGTACAGTGGGAGGAAGTGGAGACACGTTGTCCATCTTTATATGCAGTCTAGTCTATATCCACGGCGTTCCACTTCCGGGATTGCTCCGGTGCCGACGGAAATTCCGCTGGATGTCCCACATTTTCAGCCGGATGTCCGTTACCTTATGCTATCTTTGTGTTGGAATTTTAAACTTCGGTGGATTTCTGAGGACTATGGTTAACTGCTCCTCAGATCTCTGCAGGGTAAATCCAGACAGCTAGCTAGACTATCTGTCCAATCTGAGTTTTCTGTTGCACGACTAAAACTTTTGAACGTAGTGGGATGGCAGTAGCTCAGTCAGTAGGGGAACCAGAGGGTTGCTGGTTCAAGTCCCCATACGGACCAAAGTATGGTGGTGGACTGGTAGCTGGAGAAGTGCCAGTTTACCTCCTGGGCACTGCCAAGGTGCTCTTGAGCAAGGCACCGAACCCCAAACTGCTCAGGTCTCCACAGCACTGTGGAGGAGGGTCTGGCAACACGAGACTATATACAGTCTATCGTCCAGACCTTGAAGACCATCTGGTTGTATGTGACTGATAAATGTTTAGATTGAAGTGTTTACACTCTGAGGTTTACAGTGGTTTCAAAGACTAAATGTCTTCAACACCATTAACCAGAGCAGCTCCTTTTGAGGCTGCGTCTGTACATGTTCACACTTTATAATAATAATATGTGATGCTTTGAAAGCACAGAACACCCAGCAGCGAGCTCCAGCCTGAACCCAGATATCATGTGTCATTTCATTACAGTGTGTGTAAATGCTTTGGTGGATGGCTTATACTCACTGCTGCACTAATAACAATAATAAAGATGTTAGGCTGCGTTCAGACCGACCATGAAGGATTATTTCAACATGTGAAATACTCTCATTTGCTTTCTCAATATTGGAGATAAATATCAATATCATGTCTGTGTTTTAAGCATGGAGAGTCAGGACCAGGGGTTGATGCATAGACTGTTTTGGTGAAGCCAAAACATCTGGAATGCCCCCTGGTGGATGGCCTCAGTATAGGTCATAAACCCCGCCCCCTCCATGTTAGCGGATAGGAAATGGCCCAAATACTTTTTTCCCAAAGATGGTTTCTGTCATTTTAGGTAGTTCTTGTCACGCTGATGTTTGTTCACGTGTTCAATCTTCTGATAAGTTTTTTATTAGTTATTTGATGCTATAAAAAGGGGGTGAAACATCATGATTGACAGCTGGGACAGACTCTAGCTCCACTTTTGTAGAGTGGGAGGAAGTGGAGACGTGTCATCCATCTACATTTACAATCAATGGGTCAGGACGTGGTTAGCCTAGCTTGTAAGCAGGGGGAAAAAGCTTTCTGGGCTCTGTCCGAAATAACTTTGGTACCATCGTGCCTGTACGTGTACAGAGACTAAAACCTGTTCTCACTGATTGTATCTGGCAGTCAGCGCCAAAGCCAGAACTATACTAATTGACATCTTGCCTCTTGTTTAATCCATACAGAAACTAAAAATGTAAATCAACAATTTGTGGTTTTGGGGGAGTTACATGCTGGAGCTATTACTTAACTTAAGCAACCATTCACCAATTACCTCAGTCGGTGAGCACAGGTTTTGGTTTCTGTATAGGCATGAGGGTACCAAACCAACCTCACTGTGACGTCAAACTCCAGGAAGCTGCACCCATTATGAAATAATGAAATAGTTTCAGCATGTAACTCCCTTTTTAAAAATCACAAAACCAACCAAGATACAACATGTTCCTCAGTGAGCTTTACAGCTGTTGGTAGGTGTATTTGTAAAGAGCCAGGCTAGGCTGTTTCCACCTGCTTACAGTCTCTATGCTAAGCTAGGCTAACCACACCCTGTCCAGCTCCACAGTCAACACACAGACATGAGGCTGATATGTATCTTCTTATCTCACTTCCTGACAGGTAGTGAAGCCAAAAATGTTGAACTCTTCCTTTAATGCTTAAAGACACAACACCATTGCACAGCAGTAAAGACTTGTGTGAGACAGGATTTTCACAGGTGTGAAAAATGTTCAAAGTTACAACCATTTTATATTAGAGCAGTGGTCTCATTGAAGTGAAAGATCAGGCAGTGTCTTCTGTCTGGTCTGACAACCATTTGATCCTCCCTAAACACGTACAATAAAGTCAATAGGAGTAAGGGAAATGTCACTGTCTGCACACACTTACCCAGTAGGGCTGGACAATATATCAATATTATAGTGACATCCATATATGAGGCTAGATATCGTCTTAAATTTAAAAAAAATTGTTGTCTGTTCCTGGTTTTAAAGGCTGCATCACAGTAAAGTGAAGAACTTTCCAGACTATTCTAGCTGTTCTTTTAGTTGCCTTTACCCACTTTGTCATTAAATCCACATAATCATTTATCAAAAATCTCACTGTGTAAATATATTGTGAAAGCACCAATAGTCAACCCTACAATGTCGCAGCATTATTAATATCGAGAGCATTTCCAGGCCTTCCTCCGCAGCGCTGTGGAGGAGGGTCTGGCTAGTCCACACAGCATTCCGGGATGGGAGAAAAACATGCTCTGGTTTATTGGCATCTCTTTAAACCAATCACAGTCGTCTTGGGCGGCGCTAAGTGCCGGACAGAGCCCCGGGGCCGCTGCAAAATAGTCTCGGGAAGGAACTTGTTTTGGTGGAACGCGTACGTTCAAAAGTTGTTTTAGTTGTGCGAGAGAAAACTCAGATTGGACAGCTAGTCTAGCTAGCTGTCTGGATTTACCCTGCAGAGATCTGAGGAGCAGTTAACCATAGTCCTCAGAAATCCACCGGAGTTTAAAATTCCAACACAAAAAAAAAAGCTGAAGGTGACGGACATACGGCCGAAAAGAGTGACATCCGGCGGAATTTCCGGCAGCACAGGAGCAATCCCGGAAGTGGAACATCGTGGATATAGACTAGATAAAAAATATCGTGATATTTGATTTTCTCCATATCGTCCAGCTCTACCACACAGTCCTAAAGAGAAGGCTTTAATTGAAAACACCTGTGCGGGTGTGTAAGGGGCTTTAAAGTTTAGGCAGAAATTAAACTCATGGGTGACTCATGGGTGACATCACAGATAGCACGGCTGTGTTTTCTACAGTCTATGACAAGAATGTGTAAAATGTGGATCAGCTAGACGGGTTGTCTCTCTGAACTGATAAGCACAAGCCACCTACACTGAAGTAGGAGTGTTTAGACAGTCTGGGGAAGTCGTACGATCAACAACTTCCCTCACTCCATCCAGCCCTCCCACATATGGTAAAGCTCAAACACCTCGTACTTCAAGCTGATGAAAAAAACAAAACACTCAAGTTATTTGCAGCGACCGGGTCTGATGTGAGTGTCTTAATGTAAATGACATGTATTCTGTCTTGAGAGGCTGTACTCTACACTACTTACTAGACTTACAGGGGCTAAAAACACTTGTTGTAGATCAGCGTGTTGCAACAGCACAGGAACATGTCTATGATGACAGTGCAGCAGGTGTAGGGTATGCTATTAAGCCTCTGTGAAGTTCAGATGTGTCTATTTCTGTTCTCTCTCTCTCTTTCACTCTCACTCCTCCCTCTGTCACAACCATTCTCACCAGTCCACACATTCATTATGAGGGTCATGCAAAATAAAAAGGAGACCCACTGTCCCCAGTCTTGGAGCAGTAGGGCTCTTTGAAGGCCAATACTGATATTATGGATTCAATACTTTTTGGGTTCAAGCTGCCAGTAGTTAATCATGTGCACCAGTATTATTGCTCAACTTGATTCTTGCCATTTGTTCAACTTCCAGTTCTGGTTAATAACAATTTGGCTTTATTATTATGTTTGTAGTTTCTATCAGTTATGATAAAATTGTACACACTCACCAAAGTAATCACTGAGATTTAGAAACATGGCTACAACGAGGTCCAACAGGTCAAGAAACATGAAAAGTGAGACAATCGGTCAAATTGGGGAAAAACAAACAGCAGTTTGTCCAGATTTTATAAAACTGAAAGTGAGCACACCTGAAATGGCACTGATAATGTTAAAGCAGGAAGTCAGTCTCTAAACTGCAGGGTTTCCCCCAGTGTATTGCAGGCCCGGTGGGAAATAAGAACGAGCTAACTAATGATAACATAAGCACTTTGGCTCGGTGGATGTCGATTTTAAAGTCATGTTAAAACTATTTCCCATCCTTCCGATTTCCAGGTGCAGCCTGACACTCCCCCCTGTACTAACGTTACCGCCATGATCTTAAGACCTCGCAATGCCTTGTGTTTCTCACTCCCGCTAACTTATTGTTCATCAAACATGACAAAAGCATTTCATTTTTACATGCGGGTAGGTCAAGGCGAGAAGAGGGAGATTGGCAACATATTTATAATAAAAATCACATTCCAATAGTAATTTCAGCATTCGAATAGTATTTATTTTTTTTACTGTTCAAATTATTTTCGACTTTTGGAATTCGTTCCAACAGCCCTATATCCCTAGTTGAGGTCGGGAAGTTCGGTCTGGACCTGGACTTGATCTGTTGTGGAGCAACTATGCTCGAACCAGAGCTGTTCGGACCAATCACATTGTCAGGGCGGGCTTTATACGATGATGGACAGATGATCAACAGTAACGTTATCAACCACGTCACCAAAGAGCGCTTGGGTTGAATTCGTTTACAACAAAGATGGCTGCCAACGCGTCTGTTATAGAAGATATCGACAGCGCATTCATTTTAAAAGAGGAACAGAGAACCGCGATCATGTATGTATACACATTGCCACACTCGTCCGCACGACACGAAAACAACCACCTCTGCCTTTGCTCTGTCGAAGCCTGCCTTTGACTTGCAGCTTCTGTGACGTCTGTCTCCATTGCTCTGATTGGTTGTAGGTCTATCCAATTGAGTGCAGAGGCATTTTCTTTCCTGTTTCAGTTGAAACACGCCCCATAATCACAGCCCAATGGAGCAGCATCAGACTCATATTATGACTAGAATCTGAGTATGACGACGTCAGGCTACTATATCACACTTCCAGACAACTAATGTCAGCATCACTCCTGTCTGTCCTTGGAGGCTGTCCTGGCCATCCTCAGCCTTAGTGTAATAAATGCTGATGGTTTTAAGTAAATCCCTTGCGTGGACTCCTTCCTTACATTCTATGAGCCAGTTTGTGAGACACTCGTACACTGTTGATCAATGTTGATTTTGTTCAGAATCATTACACCACATCCTTTTTTTCAGAGCAGAGTGTGGGGAAATTGAGTTAAACGGAAACGTAATGTGGCTCCAGGCCGCATTTCACAGCAATATGGCTTCAACCACTTCTTGGTTCTGTTTTTCCTAAGGTGTTCTTCTCACGTCAAGCTGCTACTCTAAACTCTCCCAGGATAATGTAATGAGTCCTTTGTGAGGTCTCCCACTATTCCTATAGTATGTTTGCAGTATTTACAGTATCCTCCTCTCTCCCTCTCCTTTTACTCTCTCACACACAGAGGCACACAGCGAATCAGATCTGTTCATCCTCAGGAGATTCTATCTCTG
The DNA here is from genome assembly GCF_008315115.2 of Sander lucioperca. Taxonomy (NCBI): domain Eukaryota; kingdom Metazoa; phylum Chordata; class Actinopteri; order Perciformes; family Percidae; genus Sander; species Sander lucioperca. The sequence continues at coordinate 30,716,470 of NC_050189.1, read as the reverse complement.
AGTTCCTCGCTCACACAGTCACATGATTTAGATTTTCTCCCGGCTGGGCTTTTGGCCTCAATGTTTTTCAAAGCACACAGATGGGCTTGTGTGCATGCTGAGTGCTTTCCCTGGGCCTGTGCTCTCCCTCGGACTACACAATTAGATTACATGGAATTTGAAGATGGTTCGGAATGAAATATCCCAACAACCGTCGGATGGATTTCCACGAAATGCCATGTTTCCCACAGGGTGAATTGTAATCACTTTAGTGATCCCCCTGAATTTTCATCTAGCCTGTTAACATTGGTCGTTGTGAGCATGTTAGCGTGCCGGCATTAGCATTTATCTCAAAGCGCTGCTGGCCCTGTGTACAGCCAGACAGAGCAGCTAGTGTGGCTGTAGACTCCTAAGCTGTGTTGGAAACCGTTCCCTATCATGGAAATAGTGCACTATATAGTAGGTTCACCATTCTGTAGTGGTGTTCGAGTTCTCCGCGGTTAATTTAATTCAATATAGTCCACTATAAAATACCCACAATGTACAGCGATGTACCCTACATTTTACTCCTGTATGCAAAGTGGCCGTGTTTTCCCGGAGGAGAAGAAGAAGAAGCAGAAGGACCTGCGAAAACTGAAAAGAAAAAATGGAGCAGGGTTTCGTTTCTAAACAGTTTAAATGTAACATGCAACATCAATACAACCTTTTACCTCCTGGGTGCTCGGTTTGTTTCAGGGGCGTATTAAAAGTATTTTTGGGGTTTGTTTACATGATGCTGGGCGTGCACACCTCCGTCACACAAATAACCGGCGCATCTACTGACGATACAATGTTTTCAGTGAGTGTTCGAAATCTCGTTTGGTTGTTCTCTACATAGTTGACTATTTAATAAACACTATATAGGGAATTCAATCAGGAGAGACTTTGTTGCAGATATGCAAAGGTTTATTTGTACATATACATAATATGAAATGTACAGAGTCTTTGGAGAGTAGCTCAGTCAGTAGGGAGTTGGGCTGGGAACCGGAGGGTTGCAGGTTCAAGTCCCCATACGGACCAAAGTATGGTGGTGGACTGGTAGCTGGAGAGGTGCCAGTTCACCTCCTGGACACTGCCAAGGTGCTCTTGAGCAAGGCACAGAACGCCCAACTGCACGGGGCGCCTTTCCGTGGGCAGCTCCCTCACTCTGACATCTCTCCATTAGTGCATGTATAGGTACTGAGCATGTGTGTGTAATTCAGGCCTGTGTGTAATGTGTGTAAAACATTGTAATTTCCCCTTGTGGGAATATTGGTTATTATTATTAACCATGGTGCAAACATGTGAGAACTGATACTTTCTGTATTGCTATTTAACAACAACCTGGTGAAATATTAACCTAAGTCTGTCACATCATATGGATACAACTATAAAGATAACAAATTCCATATGCATAGCGCATGCGTTACATACATTATGGCAAAGGGCAGGGGACGTGCAGCTCGTCATACGTTTCCCCAACGTATATGCGCCTATAAAATAAAATAGAAATACATGAATGAATTTAGATTTAAAAAGCAATAATTGCATGAAAACAAGTTGTTGACAAGTCTCGAAGCTCGAGTCCGAGTCAAGTCTGAAGTTTTTTGGGTCGAGTCGCAAGTCAAGTCTGAAGTCAGCTGTTTGTGCGACTTAAGTACGACTTGAGTCCAAGTCTCAGACTCAAGTCCCTATCTCTGCTTATCGACCATGCGGCTGACTGGTCCGGGCCAAGTCACGTTTTAAGGAGAAAGTAGGCCTATCAACAGGAATACATTATCAAAATTATCGTCATGGGAAAAATACGTCGATAACAGCTTCAGAATTTCGATGTTGATACATTTTCAATTAATCGTCCAGCCCTACTAAATAATGTTTATAGATTAGTATTTATTAACCATTAACAAGGTATTATAGTCATCAGTTGCAACTTTATAATAACCATCCAAATAATGTTTATTGACGGTTTACAAATGATTTCTTAAAGATGTACTTCTCATTTGGTAACCATTAACAAATACTTAATATAGTATATACACTGGTATGATGTGTGCAACAATCAAATGATAAAACTGTAAAAGTAACATAAATAATAGCATTACTTATAATTAGTAAACACTATTATCGTTGCATTTTTTGATATCCATCATGTGAGTGGAAGCATCTCGATAGCTGCCAACTCAAATACACCGTGCTGGACTCCACCACACCGCAGACTGTATAGGATGTAGCTGCTCAGGTAGTGGACCAATCACACGTCACATTAAATCGAATAACGCTTGTGTTGATTGGCTGCGAGAAAAACATGCATTTTCTTTTACGTTATCTGGGAACAAAAAGGATCAAATACAGGTATTATTTAAAGATTATTTTTTGGTCATTTTTAGGCCTTTATTTAGAGGACAGCTGAAGAAATGAAAGGGGAGAGAGAGAGAGGGGGCAAAGGGCTGCAGGTTGGAGCCAACGTCAGGAGCAAACCCCTACACATGTGCGCCTGCTCCACCAACTGAGCCAACCCGGCCACATACAGTTATTATTTGACTGGAACAGTCTTGTATAAAGTACTCAAAAGCAATACTTGAGTAAAAGTACAAGTATCTTCCCAGAAAATGACTTTGGTAGAAGTTAAAGTCTCCTTTTAGAATATTACTTGAGTAAAAGTCTTAAAGTATCTGATATTTGCAGTACTTAAGTATTCATAGCAATTTTCTGATATTAAATGTACTTAAATAGAAGTAAAAGTAAAAGTAAAAAAAAGAGGCAGAGCCTGCAGCAGTTGCTTCCATGACACTATCAGTCATTATGCTTCCTCCTCTTCTTCTTTAGTTTTGGCTTATGGTTTTTTTTTTTTGCCACTTGGCCACAAACAGGCATCACGTCACCAACTGGAATGGAGCGTACATTATCTTGGCAATTTAGGAGCAATGATTCGCCAAACTTCCTTTTTTTCAGTGTAATAAATTTCTTCTGATTATATTTTGTAGTAACGAGTAACTAAGATGCTTAGGGGAAATGTAGTGGAGTAAAAGTATATATTTTATTTAGGAAATGTAGTGGAGTAAAAGTAAAAGTTTCCGGAAATATAAATAACGAAGTAAAGTACAGATACGTGAAAATTCTACTTAAGTACAGTAGTGAAGTATTTGTACTTTGTTACATTACAACACTGGACTGGAGATGTTGATACTGAGTACTGACACCCAGCCCTAACTGTGATCAAACTTTAGTCACGTTCTTCACTATAGAACAGTCAAACTGAAAATGGAACTGAAACATCTTTTCAGAACTTGTTAGCATATCTACCTGGGTGTGTGTTTGAGACAGTGTCTGTGTGTAATCCATTCATGCTGGTATACAGTTTGTAATGATTGAAGAAACACTGGACACATTAACATGTTATTTGATTGCAGGCAACCAGACAAACTGAGAGTGCTGTGGATCAGGAGAAACAGACGTCACAGCACAAAGGTAATAAAGCAAAGAATAGTGTCTCTACAGGCCTCCTGGAGTAGAAATGGCTAAAATTCTATAATATATTGTTCTGGAATTTGATGGGTCCTTTCTTTTAGTCTAGTATTTTAAAGGGGCTCTAAGCGATGTCACGCGTTTTTTAGGCTACAACATTTTTTGATACATACAGCAAACATCTCCTCACTATCCGCAAGCTGCCTGTCCCCTGAACACACTGTAAAAAAAAAAAAGTGGTCTCTGTAGACAGCCCAGGCTCCACAAATGCCAACAAAAACAAACTGCACCAACCTGCACCACCAAACATAACAAACAGTGCTCCAGCCAGTAACCGACAAGAAGGATTTGGGGGTGGGGGTTGGGGGGGGTTAGTGCGCATGCACATGAAGGGGGGTGTGGGGAGTGGAGGAGAGAGAAGCGTGAAGAGGGAGGTTAGCTAGAGGAGAGCTGCTGCGAGCTCGCCTCCGTTTTGTTTGACTATGGACCTTTCACCTTAACGATGGCTCAATTCCATCAAGTGTATGGTAAGCTATTTCAGTGAGTCAGCATGCACAACTCCAGGGCCTCTCCTAAGTTGAATGCAGCCATCATTAATGGTTTTGAATACACCTGTGCTTTTCCTACTATGACATGTCAACATGTCTGCCGTGAAAAAGGTCTATACTTTGAACGTCAAAAAGAAGTGACGTCACCCAACATCGCTTAGAGCACCTTTAAATGTGCTCTGCAGAGGCTAAAATACTGTCAAAGGAAACTTAGGTAACAATTGTGAGATTGAATCCCTTGTTTCTGTTGTCTTTTCTGTCAGCTCCACAGCTGGCAGCCAGGGATCACAAACCCCTACAGAGGCCTGGTGCTTTGGCAGGTTCCAGAGAGTTTAGACATCACTGTCACACTCTTCAAGGTATGAGGTTAAGCCTCTACGTAGTTGCAGCGGATACATTATTTGCAGTGGTGGAATGTCACTAAGTACATTTACTCAAGTACTGTACTTAAATACAAATTTTAAGTACTTGTACTTTACTTGAGTCTTTTCTTTTCATACCACTTTCTACTTCTGCTCCGCTACATTTCGGAGAGACATATTGTACTTTGTACTCTACTACATTCATCTGACAGCTTTAGTTACTAGTTACTTTACAAATTAAGATTTTTCCACACAAAACACATGTAAAAAAATCTGATGTTTATTATAAATTAAACTAGCCAACAGTATAACGGCATACAAGTCCAGCTGAAATGATTAGACCATTAAACACACAACTGTTTGGATCCTTTACACTTTCTACAATGGGAGGATTTTTCTGCATTGAGTACTTTTACTTTTAATACTTTCAGTACAGTATATTTTCCTGATGATACTTAGATACTTGTACTTAAGTAACAGTTTCAATGCAGGACTTTTACAGTGTGATATTAGTACTTTTACTTAAGTAAAGGATCTGAATGCTACTTCCACCACTGATTATTTGGATTACAGATGGGAAATACTGTAATTTAATTGGTTTGTCTGTCAACAGGAACCCACTGCAGAGGAGTTTGAAGACAAGGAGTGGACATTTGTCATTGAAAATGTGAGTCTGGATGATCTGTGTTATCCTTAATTGTGATTTTATTTAATTTGCTTTTATCAGAGAAAACAAAAAAATTCAGGAAGGATTTTTTTCTATGTTCAGTCTTGACTACATCATCCATTGTTTTTTTGTTTACAAGGAGACTAAAGGCCATAAGAAGGTGTTGGCATCAGCAGACGTCAACATGAAGAAGTTTGCCAGCGCCACGCCGGCCCAGTATGATATAATACTGAAGCTCAAACCGCTGTCTGTCAAGGTGGTGGAAGCCACGCTGAAGCTGAACTTGTCTTGTGTCTTTCTCAAAGAGGGCAAGGCCACGTAAGTCTTCAACCCAGCAGCATATCTATATCATTTACTCCAAGCAGTACATCCTCAAAGCTTTACAGTTGTATCCCGGAATTTAAATCAATACGGGGGTTTTGAAAGATCAATACTGATATGTTTTGGATATCCTTATTTCGTTCTACTCTCCACAGTGATGAGGACATGCAGAGTTTGGCCAGTCTAATGAGTATGAAACAGAGTGACATTGGAAACCTGGATGACTTTAATGACAGTGATGATGAAGGCGGTGAGGAAAGGAGAGCCAGCTTTGGACAAGCTGCTCATGTTACTGGTAAGACAGGGCACACACCTAAACTAAACTACACGGATGATTAGATCAGAATATTGGTATGAGCTGAATGAAATTTAAACTGGAGAATGCAACTCTTGAAAATGGAGTCCACTCGCAAACGTATAGCGGTGTTACAGACATAGACGTAATTTACAGGGGGGATAGGGGGGTTACAACCCCCATAATAATCAAAACTGGCCAGTGCAACCCCCCCCCCCCCCAAAGAAAAAAAAAATATATATATATATATTATTATTTCCTTTACATAAATAAAGACATTTGCACCATACATTGATGTAGAAAAGGCACAAATTATTGCAGAAAAATTCACCAGAATGCAGAGAATGACGTTCAATATTTCAATTTTGCTCAAAAGTGGAGATCTCAACAATGTTGAACCCAAAGTTACGCCCTTGGTTATAGTGTTGAGTTTATTCTCTCACAAATGACCTTTGGCTGAGTATAGAAATGTGACAACAGCGAAGTTTAATTTTGTTCTGTCATCAAGTTATTCTCAGGGTGGATAAGCCACAGCTGGTATAATTAGGGCTGGGTACAGAAACATGCACCGTAGATGCTGCCGGCGCTCTCTGAGTTGTCGGAGAAACAACACAGACACGACGTAATGGCACGTTCAATTACAGTTTGTAAGCTGGTGGTGCATTCAATGTTACTGTAAAATACCCCGTTGTCATCAAGTGGTTCTTCCTTTTTTGTCGTGTAACTGCAATTGACTGGTGAATAATAATAGTGATAAGTAATTGTTATTACATTTTAAATAAATCATTTTAAAGGTGCAGTAGGTAAGCCTTATAAAACTAACTTTCTGTCATATTTGCTGAAACTGACCCTATGTTCCAGTAGAACTACATGAAGCAGGTAATTTAAAAAAAATTCCGGCTCCTCTGGCACCACCTACAGCCTGTAGTGCGATTTGCAAAAATCCACCACTCCCTGTTCAGATGCACCAATCAGGGCCAGGGAGGGGTGTCTAACTGCGTGTCAATCACTGCTCAGGCGCACGCATTCATTCTCCCTTGTGGGGGGAGGGGCTTAGGAGACCGTTTTGGGCTTTAGCAGAAAGGGGGGAGGGGCTGAGAAGTTGTCAATGTTCAAATCTTTTGGCTAAGTCCTGGACCTTCGCAATCCTATCTACAGCACCTTTAATTTGACTATATGGCATTAGAAATACACAAACTTACTCTAAATACTCTTTTTGTGTACTTCCTACTTTCTCGTTATGTAGGTATGCCACACAGTATGTTGAGACCCAAAGCATATTTATATCAGTTACATGGTATTGTGCCTCGTCAAATGGCCAGAATTTAATTATTGAAATGTGTAGTTGTGAATGTGAGTGTCGTAATGTAATGTTATATTTGTGTTAGGATTTTTCTTTTCATTCTAATGTCAACATGTCAAAGACAGCCACAAGCGTACCGACAGCCGCTCTACCCTGCACATACTCCCTAAGAAATCTGTTCTAAATAAAGTGTTGCTGTGCTGGATTTAGCGTGGGAATGCATGTAATGTCATTTGCAGCTTCCACACTGCGAGGTTTAATAAGTTCTGCCCTGCTGTCAACCTCAGCTCTGCATTACCTGCGAGGGTTCAGGCAAGGATAGCCCTTCTCAACTTTTTTTGTAACACTTTGAACTGTTTCCTCAAACTGCTGTTACCTCTTTTGTTTCCTATTTAAGCCTCAGTTCCTCTTTCACTTAGTCTTCCTGTCTGCTGTTCCTTTTTTCCTCTTATACCAGCCTCTGCCTCTTCTAACATGAGAGTACATGATGTGGCTTGGAGGCCTGCAGTTGTATCAGGCCCCACAGGTAACTGTCTGCCCCCCCACACACCACCACCACACATTGCACAGTATTCCATCTTTAGCATTACCTGTACAGTATTTGAAAATGGATTATTCATATCCGCCAAAGTAGCGTAGCATAGTCTTCACGACATGAAAATAACAAACTCATATCTGAGTGCTATCCCTCTCAGTTCATCTCATTCCTCTTACCCTTTTCACTTCCTCTTCCTTATGTGTTTTCTCAAATATGCCGCAAAGCTTCCTTCCGACATTTCCCCTTTCATCTTTACCAGAAATGGTCCGAAACCTTTTTTTTTTCCTTCCCGAAACCGATTTGATTACCTGAACTTGCGTATCGGCCGATACCGAGTACAGATCCGATACCAGTGTGTTATAAAATATATATATTTTGATTATGTTTTCACAGCTGTGATATGATTGCTATCATTGTTGTATGGTCTGGCTCAGATTAAACTCTTTGTGAAACATGAACAAACACAAACAATGAAAACCATAGGACTTTCTTTTATTATCCAGTTTGATAGTCAGTCATGAGAGAAAGCGAAAAATAACATAAATTAACTACTTTAAGGTAGATTTTTTTTCGGGCTAAATTACTGTACGTGGTATCGGATCGGTGCATAAACTCCAGTACTTGCCGATACCGATACCAGCATTTTAGGCGGTATTGGAGGCTTTTCCGATACTGGTATCTATCAGAACATCTCTAATCTTTACATCTTTATTCTGTATTTTACTGCTCCTATCTTCCCCTCTATTTATTCTTCTTTTCTTTCAAACCTTTATTTAATCTCTCTCTCTCGCTACATCTTTTCTCTTCACCCTGTCCCTCCATCTTCTCTTTCATCCAGTAACCTCAGAGATGGGTCAGAAAGCGTCCTCTGGCATTTTCTCCACCATCTCGGTCCCATCTCGTCCTCCTCTGCCTGAACCCCCAGACCCCTCAGTTCCATCCTCATTACGCATCCGACCACCTAGCACTGGCCAGCCGGCTCGGCCCTCCCCCTATGCCTACTCAGTGCCAGCCTTTACACGTGCTCACCCTCCTGCACTTCCCAAAATCTTCCAGCCCGCTGCCGGCTCAGGTATCGGTCAACAGATATTCCTCATCCTGTGGGGTCCCTTGACTCTTTAGGCTCAGATTATTTTGGTAGATTTGTCATTTTTAAGTAAAGATTTTAGTTTATACCACTCGTTATTTTTGCCAGGAATATTGGATAAGATAAGACAAGCTAGATTTTATTATCCCAAAGGACATTTGTCTTGGACAAACACTCAACATCTGCATACATACACACATACATAAAGTACACAGACACACACTGTTCCTTATTTACCAGTTCCAGTTGCATTATTCAAAATGTCCTCTCCAGTCAATGCTGATGTTGTAAAACTTAACTGTAAAGTGTTTTGTTTTGACAGTAAGTTATTTTTACTAAATTTGAGACTAAGAACTAGCTGAGTCAACAAAAATTGTGACAACTAATAACTGAACCATAAGGGCTTTGTAGTAGAAACAGTGAATTCTCAAATAGTGGCCTATTATTAGCATCATCTGCAGAGAGAACATGACCTTTATTTGGAACAGGCTTATATTAGAAACACTTTTAATTCATATATATATATATATATATATATATATATATATATATATATATATACTCAATTATATAACTGCAGGGCTGTCTAAGCCACAGTGATATGGTATTAGAGGAGGGTTACATCTTCATTAGGGTGCCACTGCCTGACCTGTTTGCAGTTTGGTTGGCTGTAAACATTTTGTGTATTTCCAGTTCCACTCACCGTTTTTCTGTCTTTTGGTTTGTCTTCCCGCTCTCCCCTTTCCTCTTACTTCTCTGCCACTTTCCTGTCTGTATTCTCTTATCTTTTTAGTGCCCCTTTCAGCTCCGCGAAGGCCCCATAGCTTCCACAGTGACTCCTCTCCAGCTGAGGGCTTGGAGGCTTTCCCTACCTTCACCCCTTCTAAAGCCATCTCCATTTCTTCAATCTCCTCTTTACCCTCTGATCCACCTCTCCATACTGTCCCCTTCCCTGATACCTCACAACCAGGTATTACATTATTCAGTTCAAAGCTGTGATTGGTTTCTACTTGACAAAATAAAGTACATGGTGCTGTTTATTGGTCTTGATTTGCTTTATAGGGTAACTTTGGTATATTTTAGCCTGGGCACTATTTTCCTATGTTTTTTGTGTCTAAGTGACTGATGGGAACAACAGTCTTTGACATTGGTCCAGTATTAAACGAGATGGCTGTAGTCGGCAGCGGCAAAACAAGCATTGATGTAACGTTAATGGTCAATTGCACACCTTCAATTTCCGTCCACTAAAAGTGCTGTTTTTTCTGATTAATTAATATCTAAGTGTCTGAAAACATTATGGAAAGGATCCCTTGTAATTTTATCATCGTAAAACACACTTTATTCAAAGTGACAGAAACAAAATAAAACTATCAAAAGCCATCTTGGTTCGTCTTTACACTGTTTCAACAATCACCACTCTGGTTTGGCTAAAAATAAACCCTTAATTTGCCCATTTACATGTGAAGATATGTTGGCTCTATACACACTAAAAGTATTGAATATTTAAATAGAGTCTGGTGAGTTTGACACTGGCGATTTTGGGGCTGTTTTTGGTTAAACAAAAAGGATTTAACTTTTTCTATCTCTGTAGGGATTATTTCCATAATGTTGTCAGACACTTAGAATATTAATCTGAGCCTGTCAGAGGCAAAAACAGCACTTTTAGTGGATGAAATTGACAATGCGCATTTGCCCCGAGTGGTTACATTGCAGCCTGTATCATGGCTGCCAGCTGCAGTGGTTTTGCACAATACTGGACCAATTTCAAAAAATGTTGTTCCCATTAGTCACTTAAGACCCTTTAAGGGCTAACGCTGCACTCACATTTAATAGAAAAGACATACAGTAAGCTCCTACTTCAAGAAATACCATCCATTCAGCTTTTATGCAAGCACTGAGCATTGAGGGAAGCATCTTTGGCTTGCTTTTTGGCCTATTTGTGGAATGAATGTAGATTAATTCCAGATGCGCTATCAACACTTTTCTTTCTAGCTGGGGAAGTCAAAGGTCACAACCAAATTCCACTCGCAAATTGCAATGTTGATGCAGCATTAGCTTTAGTATGCTTTCTTTCATCACTGCTTTATTTTATTTTATTCTTTCCGCCTTCCTCTCTCAGCCTGTCTCAGTGCCTGGAAAGCACAGGGCGTTCCTTCCTTTTCTTCTGCGTCCTCTTCCTCCTCATCTTCAGCTCCTCTCGGCTCCTTCTCTTCCATGCCTCCACCGCCCCCTGCTTCCAGGCCGCCCAAAGCTCGCCTCACCTCTGTGGGGGAGCCAGGCTCTGCCCTCACCAGGCCCACCAGCCTGCCATCTGCCCCTGAGACAGGTACAGGGACAGATCCTCTCCGAGGCTAGTTCACGCCTTTCCATTCGTTTACCTGTTACTATACCTTGTGTTTCTCCCTCCATCTTTCCATGTTTTTTTTTCCTTCTCCTTGTTTTTTCCAGCTTCCTGGCAGAGTGAATGGAGGCCTCCTGAATCTCAAGCCCCACTAGCACAGCCTGCCCACTCTCCTAGGTTTCTGCATCTCTCTGATCCCAGACAGCCTGCAGTGCTGCAGAAAAAGCCCACAGAGACGCCATGTAATGCTGCTCTGCCTTTAACCCAACTCAAGCCTGACATTTGCCTCCTTTCGTTAATTTTTTCCTTTTAATATCTCAACATAGCGCCTCCCCTCCTGCGCTAACATTTGATTTACCAATATGTAGCTTTCAGACATCCTTACTGACTCAGCATTTAGATGAGTTTGGATAAAATATAGAATTCCACACACATTTTATCTGGTCTGACAGTGCCCAAGCTTTAGTTGAACTCAGATGTGTTCACATGCTGCATGATGTAATTGACTATAAGCAGTTGGTGTGGATTAAACATTATATAGACTCATCCTACATGAGAGCAATCTCCCTGATAACTTAAAGGGTGAATCTGGTAATATTCTATACCTCTCTTCTTGTCAACACAACTCATGTGCTGAGCCAAACCGACAATGCATTGACATGCATTGACATACTAACAAGCATCGTATGTGTACCCAATTTGCCCTATTTTAACAGGTGCGTTTAGGGCGTGTACAAATCCACTTTACGAATCCAACGGCGGAAAAAAGGGTCCGTGCGCATGGTTCAAAAGGGTTGTACTTAGTGTCTTCATTAATTCATAGGTGTGTTTTGGGTGTAACATGCAATAAAATCAGAGTGTCATCTCCCATTCCCTTTAAAAGCCAGGTGCGTTTGGACCTTAGCGCATTGCTATTATGATAGAGGATTTGCTAAGCAGGAAACTGATCTGCTCGCGCCAGTAACCATAATAAAATGTAATAAAAAATATTTAGATATACACAATAATACCATTTCACATTGTAATATTTTTTATTTTTAATCTGTTGCATGGTTGTGTGTCTTGCTGTGTGTGTAACAAGCATAGTGTGCGCTCGCTGTGCACGAGCCTAGGCGCATTTTACTAATGCTCTGTTAAAATAACAATGAAATGCTGCGTTATTGACTTTAGACCAGGTTTTTGTTGGTCAATGGCGCGATCATTTTCTTCTGCCTCAAGATAGCAATACGCCATGAATGCACCTGAACACACCTTCCTGTAAGACCAGCACGCCCATGGGCGCAAATATGGGCGCAGGTGCATTTGCTATTTAAACGACACGGGCGCTGGACGGGAAATTGACGACTGTGTCGGTCTTAAACTAGCAAAGACAACTTGCATCGGGCTTTGTGCTGCGCCGGGTACAAGATAGGACCCAAAGCCTGATATGATGATTGTTGTCCAAAAAGAGTGACAGTTTGGGTTTATTTTGTTTCAATCCCACACACACACTGTCCTGCTGCCTCAAATACTCATTTGAGCACCAAATGTGGATTAATCCGCCGCTGAAAATAGTCCCCAACAAATGCACTATTTCCTCCTGTTTGAGTAACACTTGCTAAAAAAAAATCTTGAAAAAATGCTTTGTATTGGTCTTTTCTTTACTTAATGTATGTGTCGTTGATATTCCACCTTCCATTCCCTCTACTCTTCCCTCTTTCTTCTCCTCCTTCCCATCATCCCTCTGCCCCATTGTGTTTCCTCTCTGTCAGCGTTATTCTCTCTGCCAGTCACTGGTCAGTCTTTGGAGCAGAAGCCTCAGGGAGGGTCTGGATTTGTTACTTCCTGGAGACCCCAGGTCACCCCTACAGTAGAGATGCCCTCACCTTCTCCTTTAAATCCTTCCTCTGCTCTCCCGCTCTTTGGGTCTCCTCCTCCTCCTCCTCAGCCTCATTTATCCCAAACTGCCATAACCTCTATCAGTGACCAAGATGCAGGTACAGAATAAAAAAGGAGTAACATTGTTCCTGCTTGATTACAATTAGCATCAAAACTAAGTGACTAAACCCCACCAATACAGTATGTAAGCACACGTCTCCCCCTGCTGGTTGATTTCATTAAAGCAGCTAAACACTTCACAGGTAAAGCTATACACTGTTTATGCTGTGCTAGTGTGGTGGTGTATGAACATCGACTTTCAGCTTCTTCTGTATGATCTCGTCTGTTTTTTTTCTTTTTGTTTTAGAATTCAAAAGACAGCTGAGCACCCTGAGTGAAGAGGATAACCAGTGTACAACCGCTACAAGTGAGTGTGAACACAAAATAAGTAGAACAGGGCTACATTTACACTACTGTGTTTTTGGGTTTATATTACAGACAGTACGTTTACACCTCGCGTTCACACTACTCCGGCTTTTCCGAGCCCCTAAAACGGAGAGATTTGGAAACAGTGATGCCCCCGTTTTGGTTTAAAAACGCCGGGGTTGCTTTGTAGTCTGGATGGACACAAACAGAGACCTTTGGAAACGACGACGCAGTCAGTCAGTCTTATCTATTAGGTAGGCTTACATACCTTTCAGTAACAGTTCCAACCCGTCGTCGGTCCAAGCTAATAAATCCCTGCTCTTACTTTTCACCATTGTTGTTCTTTCTCCAAAGTATTTTCTGTATTTTCAACTTATGTAACCATAATTTTTAACCGCAGAGTAACATCAGACGGACTCTCAGTCTGTGTTTTCTGTCGCCTTGTAGTCACGTGTTACTTTCAGTAACAGTTCTCGTCATCGGACCAAACAAAGACATCTCTCTCCGAATTTTTGGCCATTGCTACTCTTCCTCCATATTCTCTTCTGCAACTTAAAGCTACTACCATGGTAACTACCCCCAACCGCGCAGAGTATACATGCTGCTTCCTGTTTACACAGGCACGCGCATGCCCAGTATAGGGCTGCACAATTAATCACAATTTTATTGAAATCGCAATATGGACTAGTGCAATATCCAAATTGCAATGGCAATATATGTGTCAAACCATTCTGAATGAAGTATTGTGGTGCTGCAGAGATGTCCTGTACAAATCCTATCCTCCAGACCACAAAAAACATCTTTGTTTGGTACAGATCCTCGCAAAAATCACACTATAATCATTTTAATTTTTTAAGATTCAATATTAGTCAATGAAAATGAGAATAATGATACAAACGTGATCATTCCTTTCAATATCGTGAATCATATTGCAATCGCAATATCAGTCAAAATAATCACAATTAGATATTTTCCTCATATCGTGCAGCCCTAGCCCAGTATACGCATATGGTCACGAGACATGCGTTTTGGGCAGAGATTACTTACAACTACCGTTTTTTTCAACCTGGACCCTATTTCCCTATGTTTTTGTGTCTAAGTGACTGATGGGAACAACAATCTTTAAAATTAGTCCAGTATTAAGCGAGATCGCTGCAGTCAGCAGCGGCGAAACAAGCTACAATGTAAGTTAATAGGACAACTGTCCAGCTTGTATTTACCTTCATAAAAGTGCACGTTTTGCCACTGACAGACTCAGATTAATATTCTGACAACATTATGCAAAGGATTTCTAAGGAGGTCGACCTTTCAGTTAAAGAGTAAGATCCTTTTTTTAAACGTAAAAACATCTGCGAAATTGCATTCGCTAAACCCACCAGACTCCATGTAAATAAACAGTAATTTTAGCATCGTAAAATACACTTCATTCAAAGTCGACAGAAACAAATTAAACTATGAAAAGCCGTTTTGGGTCGTCTTTCCACTTATCCAACCATCACAACTCTAGTTTTGGTTGAAATAAACACATAGTTTACCGATTTACATGTGAAAATATGTTGGCTCTATACACGCTAAAAGTATATAAATGGAGTCTGGTGGGTTTAGTGCTAGCGACTTCAGAGCTGTTTCTGGTTAAACAGAAAGGTCTTAAAGGTCTATCTCTGAAGGGATCCTTTCCATAATGTTGACAGACACTTAGAATATTAATCTGAGCCTGTCAGCGGCAAAACAAGCACTTTTGTGAAGGTAAATACAAGCTGGGCAATCGACCTATTAACTTACATTGTAGCTTGTTTCGCTGATGCCGACTGCAGCGATCTCGCTTAATACTGGACCAATATCAAAGATTGTTGTTCCCATCAGTCACTTAGACACAAAAACATAGGAAAACAGGGTTGAAAAAAATGGTAGTTACCCTTTAAAAACCAAAACGTAGTAGTGTACTGTAAAAAACCTAAGTGACACCTATATGCAATGACTACATGGCTTACTTTATATGACTTTATGTTGTTCAGCAACTGATCCTAGAGCGCCGCCCAGCCAGAGGCCAACGTCGTCCAGGGCTTCAGAGCAGAGAAGAGATGCACATTTTGGAATCGAGGTTGTTAAGACATCAGCAGGGTGAGTACATATAAAAGCTTGCCTTTCATCAGGTTTGGTGTCTTTTAATATAAGGTGTGGTTGGCATGGCTCTAAAGCAATAACCCCCCACCCGTCAGATACTCCAACACTGTTCATGGCATCAATGTATGTTGTCAGATGTATTACATGAGTTGTAAGAATGTTGAGATTTAAGCATGGATGTTTATTTGTGACATTGGAAGAAGCAGTTTTGTCATAACTGTGGAGAAAATGTGATGGGGTTGAAACGGCTTGATAAAGCTAGTAAGAGAACCTTGATTTGGCATTGTTTTGTCAACGTTCACACTTCAGTGCTTCTCAAAATCATTTAGCACAACATATCTAACAATCAGGATAGTGACAAACACAAGAGCAACAAAATAGAATGAAAAAAAAGAAGCTAGATCAACAAAAGACAAAATGATCTATTAAGAAAAGTGATCTACTGTTCAGTGAGTCTTGAGAAGATTTTTAACAGAGATGAAAACTATTTTAAAGATAAGGTGACATGCAAATATTCTGAGTCTTCATTTTAAGCCAAGGTCTAGGAATATCCAGTAAACTCTGGGCAGCCCACCTGAGATTTTACTAATATATGGAAATTTACTGAGGACCTTCACCATGTCGTGCCTGATAGGTAAAAAATAGTATAATCTTTAGGAAGGTATGATTGCATACGGTTCTTCAATCAATCAATCAATCAATTTTATTTGGCACATGAAATCGTCGAGGTACAATTCCAGTGAAATGTGATCCCATCAGCTTCTTCAACTTCATCATAAAGCAGAAGTGGCCGTGAGATCGGCACACAGAAAAAGAGTCACTCGATTGAATGGCACCGGCACTCCAGGATCCAGCCAAGTCTCGTTGAAAGGACGCCACAGCTCCCGACACCCTCCTGGAAACCCACGGAGGCTCACCGTCCAACGCCTGCAAACTGGCTAGCAGGATGGCGAGCAGAGAAGTCACATTTGGTGTTCAATTCCTCTACGCTTGCCTCGGTAGCTCCTCTGGATATGAATCAAGAACACCCAGACCTATGACGCTTAACAACACACATGCTGCAGGGTCTTTTGAGCACTCTTAGGGCTGACAATAAGAAAATATATGGGGACATGAAGCCTTTCATAGTCTGAGTTCAGGCAGTAATTTAAGTTAGTAACTGTAGATTGCTGAAATCATCGCAGAGACAGTTCAGATGTTCAGTCTGCATAAATGCCGAAGGATATATGAAGCTTCAGTTGGTGATTTCCTGGTACATAAAATACTATACAAATACTTTCAACACAGTTGTTGAACTGTGAACATGGAAGGGGTTTAGTGTGAAAAAATGTGGCTGGTTGCTGCTCGTATGTTTCCTTTCAACAGTGCACAGCATTTATACATTTTAATGTGTAAAATTGAACTCAACAATCGGTGATGCCATTTCGCTGAGCAATGAAACTACACTTTGTCCTGTCACATCATGGCAACTGATTGGGATTGATTGTATTGATTATTTGAACAAGTCGAAAAACAAAATATGCCCGGAAATGCAAAGCACATTGCTGCTACGTGTATTTAACAGTGTTAGAGTATTTAGGGGTAGATTTTTCCTTTAGCAATTTTCAAACGTTAATCGCACTGCATGTATGTTACTGCTAACAACCTTTGCTGTGTAATCATACATGGCAACACATTATTTGCACAGAACAAGATATTGTGTCTATTCAATACTTACATTTGGCAACTGAAGTACATGGGTCTATATTTTATTCAAAGCCAAAGAAGATCTGCAGTGACGATATAATGTTATGTTATAATAAGATAGTCTGTTATTTTTGATACAGCCTTTTCTGTCTACATGGGTTTATGTTGCTAGACCCTACAGTACTTTGACAAAAGTTATTTACTGTTTTAAACCAGACCAGACCACAACCAGGCTTCTATCTATGTAGGAGTGGGCAGCCCCCACAGTACAGTATGTAGCCTTACTCTTTTTGCAGACTGCAGTGTTACAGGGATGTCAGCTCCAGGCTCTTCAAGCTATTTGTTTGCCAAAGAATGCCTCTGAAGGCTGGGCATAGATGAGGTTAGTGATGATTTTTCATCATGATTCATCCCAGTAATTGTTGGCAATGTTCCACGACCTTGGTCAATACTGAAGTTCATCACAGAATACTTTGTACAGAGAAGGTTAGTACCTGAGCTTCTCCAGGCAGACCATTTTTCTTGGGGTTTGGTATACCAAAAAGGGACAAGACTTTGAATAAAAGATTATAAGCCTGAGCAGACAGCAAATTATATGAAATAAAGCTGAGCAATATTGTTTATATAATCATTGAATCAAATGCCTCCCTGTACTGTGAAAGACTTTCTAGTAGCCTCACTCAGAGTTTTGTGAAGTTTCCAGATAATTGTTTTGGTTTGTCAGTTTGTATAAATTGATATAAGCATACACAGCTACCCTTAGTTCACAAGCTCATGCATTAGTTATATGTTACCTGGCCAGTGCAAAAATGTTGGAGCCAAAGTAAATAAGTGGCTGGTGAAGATAATATTGAAATATTATTTTCAAAAGTAAATAGACTGGAAATTGTAGACTTGTATTTAGCAAAAAACTCTAAAGGAATGCCCATCTTGCTATCTTTTTGCTGGATATGTTAGGTGTATGAATTGGGTAAGATCATAAGACTTGAAATTGTTTTGGAGACGTACCTTATTCCTTATAGCATTCAAAAAACGTCATGCAGCTTTAACATAGACACTGTCTGCAGGGTCACAACAACATTAAGGTGGCTAATGTAGTGTAGCATGTTTTTGGCGTGCAATTTGCAATTAACTGGTTAGGCTTGGATTAGCAGCTTTGTCTTTTAAGGATTATTTTTGGGGCATTTTAGGCCTTTATTTCCACAGGACAGATGAAGACATGAAAGGGGAGAGAGAGGGGAATGACATGCAGCAAAGTGCTGCAGGTCTGAGTCGAACCCGCGGCCGCTGCATCGAGGAGTAAACCTCTATATATTATATATGTGCGCCTGCTCTACCAACTGAGCTAATCCGGCCACAGCAGCTTTGGCTTTTGATACTTCATCCGACAAACAAAATTCCCTACTATTTGGCAAATAATCTATTTAAATTTAGTTGCAATGCAGGTTCACATGTCTTAGCCTACTACAGATCTCATTTAGATATAAAAAAATCCTTAAATATTTATTTGTTTTCACTGTAAAATCTGGTAAAGCAAGACCCTGGTGCCCACTGTTTAGCAGCTTCTACTGTTTATAATCTTGTGGCTATGTTTTTGTAAAAAATGTGTTATCCTGCTGCTTGTTCAGCTGCGCATGAAATTACCTAGCACATGGGATTTTTAAAAGGATTCTTTTTTCGTTGAAATATAAACAAAAGTAACTTAGTCAAAGTCATGTTGATGTAGCAAGTGTCATGTGATCTGGCAGTGCTGTTTCAATGTAATACTTTAAAAGTCTGCTGCTGCTTGGCAAGACCTGGTAATTTCTTCCGTGATTTCTCACAAAACGCTTGTTTGGTTCATGACTTTGGTTTGAATCTCCTGTCGTACATTTCTGCTATTTATCATTTCTGTAGTTTCATGTCACATTGGTCATTTACTTGTATGCTGTTCAGTGGAATTCTGCAAAATATGGCCAGGGTATAGACCGCATTACTGCGGTGAAGACTTTCCTTCCTGCATAACGGCATAACTCTGATCTTCATTTGTTTGTCCCTCAGACCTGAGAGCATGGCCTCACTTCTGCCCTTTAGCCCCAGAACGACCGTAGACCCAGGGCTAAAATATTTTGAGATGCCAAAAACACAGATGGATCAAACAGAATCAAGGCCAACAAGGACATTCCCTAACATCCAGCCAACATTTCCTCCCTTCACTTCTGCGCCTAAGCAAAACCCTGATTTTCAAGATCAATGCAGATCTGCTTCAGTCAAGGAGCTTCTGGTTAAACCAAGAAGTCACATGTCCACAATGTCCATTCAGTTAGGGGATTTAATAGCACAACCAGAGCCTGTTCAACATATACCTCTTTCTCCTACCAACCCCCAACCTACTTCCAGATCACTCCAGGGACCTTCGTTGCACTTGCCTCAAATGGCTAGAATTGACACAAAACCGATAGGACGGATAGGAGTGGCCCATAAAAAAGAAACTTTAACTATGGATTTGGGGTAAGTGTAGTATGGTGCTCTGTCAATTAAATCCTGATTCTATAATCTCCAAAATACATCTAAGTTCAATGTTAATAATTGCAATACAAAATGAAATCATGATGATTAAAGAAAAGTAGATTCAGTTCAGGCAGTTTTGACAGCTTTCTAAAGCTCTCTAGCCTTTTTGTACTGACATCAATCTTTGGTATACTTTACTCCTTTAGAAATGAGAGCGTGGCTTTCTCAGTGTCATCTTGTGTCAAAGACGCCAATTCTGCACAAACACCTGAAGCTCAGTCTGGAGAACAGCCCATTGCAAAAAACCTACAGTGGGAGAACCTTCAAAAAGACACTCAAAAAATAAGCCCTGCTGTTCTAATACCCATTATGGATAAGAAAACCATATGCAACATGACTGCCTCAGACAAAGTCACTTCAAGATTGGACTCTGATTTTGGGTTTCTCTCAGCACAGCAGGCCACAACAGACACTTTATCAAAGCAAAGAGAAAAAATTAAAGTGGATTTTTCATTGTCTTCCACAAAATGCTTTGATATGCATGGTTTGGACCCAGAACATTGTATGGAGAAAGGGAGTACTGAAAATGTGGCTTCTGTGGATGAAAGACTACTGTGTGAAAGAGATAGGAGAGTTGCACAGGAACTTGTGTTGCCAAGCTCTGCAGTCGGTATACAAGAAAAGCATGTCTACACATCTAAGGTGGAACTTTTTCCATTGAGTACAACAGGGATTGCTATTTCTCATTCACCGTCCACTTCACAGCCTAAAGTTCAGATTGAAGAACCAGTGGGGGTGCCAAGAATGATTAAGTCACAATCAAGCTGCCCACAATATTCCAAGATTCCTGGCATGCCATCTTTACATCAGTCTCAAGTTATAGCTTGGTTCGATGATAGGTTATCGTTTCAGAAGTTACCCAGCAACAGATTTCCTTTACTCCTGTATTCAGATTATGTTGGTTCCATTTCTGAGGGTAGTGCAGGAATTGCCAAAATGGTGGACTTAACACCCTCCTGCTCCAGGTCTGCCAGTATTCCTGGATTCCCATCTGCTTTGAAACGTGAGCCCAATATGACTTGTCTTTTACCTACATGTCCCAGAATTAGCAGGATTCCAGGATTAGCTTCTGCCGGATCAGTGACCGGATATGAAAAGAGTGTTTGGGACAGATGTTCTCTGTGGAAGAAACCATTGCCGATAAAAGAAGCATTTGCTTCATACATGCCTTGTGTTCAGAAAGAAGCTGTTAGTGATACTAATATCATTAAAGGCATGGTGGCCATGTTACCAACATGTTCTAGAAAGGCCAGTGTTCCAGGGCTTCCTTCTGCACCATTGCAGAAAGCTTCAGATACTCTAAGTATACCCCAGAAGCTGTTGCCAGGTATCGTCAGTCTTCTACCAATATGCCCTAAACAGACCCAAACTCCTGGTATGCCATCTCAAGATCAAAACAATGCAGAGAACAAAGATTGGCATGCCCTGGGGCGATTAATTACCAATAGACCAGAAAAGAAAACACAAGCTTACATTGGCCAGTGGATACCGAAAGACACAGAAAACCCTAAAGCTATGGTAGATATGTTGATAAGTTGTCCACAAAAAGCCAAAGTTTTTGGCTTACCCTCTGCTCCACGACAAGAACCCAGTATGGTTAATGTAATGCCTTCATGCCCCATACATAGTCGAGTCCCTGGTTTGCCTTCAAAGACTAGACAAAAACTTTGTTTGTCCAGCTGCAATAATTGGTTTGCTTCTAAAAGCTTACAGTGCAAGAGCCCATTTATCAAAAAGGAAGTCCAGATTGTAAATGCAGTTTTGCGTTTTGATAAGAACACTGCTGAAAGTATGAGTGCAATATTACCCTCTTGTGCTAAGAATGCTAGTGTACCAGGGTTTCCCTCTGCCCTGACACCAACATTAGCAGATGGCCCAACTATGGTGAATGTATTGCCTAGTTGTACAAAGGAATCTAGAGTTCCTGGAATGCCACTTAGAGATACAAGCAAACAATCAGTGTGGATAATGGAAAGTAAGTCGCTGCTAGTACCTAGGGAGAAGTCTACAGTTACATTACATTTACAGAATCTTAATGTGTTCTATTGTGATTGTGATATGATCAAAAATATGGTATCAATTTTGCCCTCCTGCCCACGGACAGCCTGTTTACCAGGCTTTCCATCAGTACCATGTCAGGTGTTGGCCGATATACCAAATATGATCAATCTTCTGCCTACTTCTCCAAGACATTCCAGAGTATGTGGATTACCCTCTAGATTCCACAGTGAGGCTCATGAGTCAGAATGGAGTCTAAACAAAAGGCCAATATGGAAAAGGCCATTAACAAACCCAGGAAAACCTTTAGTAATACATGACCCTAAGATGTATTTAAGAGAAAAGGTAGTGGCTACAATTATGGTATCAATGTTGCCACCTTGTCCAAAACACTCACATATTCCTGGAATTCCCTCTAAGGCACGAGAGAGACCAGTGGAAGCTGTGACGAAAGAGGCTCTGAGCATGTTAAAATCCTTAGCCACTTTCCCAGAAAACAGTAAAATTCCAGGTCTACCTGCAAAGTATAGTGCAAAAGCTTCTGATGGCTGGTATGTTGACAGGGATGAGGTTTGGAAAAACCCATTCAATATAAGGTATTGTGTTGTTAACCAAGATTTTCCAGTTAAGGAAATGTCAAGTAGGGAGAAAGAAGTAATGCTGAGTATGCTTCTATCATGTCCACGACAAGCCTTGAACCCTGGATTTCCTTCTGCTCCACGACCCCAAGCTGTTGATGTTAGTGTGGGAAAAAATCCAGACATGGTACAGTTGCTGCAATGTTGCCCAAGACAGTCAAGTATAATTGGTTTCCCCTCCAGAGTGTCAATTATTTCCCATTCTAAAGTAGGGGGCTGGCCGGTGGTAAATATGCAAGACTGCTGCCAAATTTACCCAAAGTATAGTTTTTCTCACAAAGATATAGCAATGGCAAGTCTTTCTCTTGAACCTTCTTGTCCAAACATTTCTCTCAGTTCTGGTTTCACAGCAGTTTCACCGCCTGACATAGACTGGCTTCCGAATATGGTAAATATAGTGCCATCTTGCCCAAAGAAAGCTTCTGTTCTTGGGGTACCATCAACACATGTGCACCATTCAGAACAGGGGTGGCCAGGAACAAAAATAATTGGAAAGGAAAGTGAAAACCTTAAAAGTCAACAGCTGTCACTGGAAGAACATTCTCTTTGTAATGTTTCTGTCAGAGAGAAATCCATGCAGTTCATATTCCCAAGCCAAGATGTACCAGAGGATCTACAACAAAGAATGACAATTGAGTCATTAACCTGTCCCGTCGAGGCTATTGTCAAAGATTTACCATCGTCAAATTCTAAAATCCAAGTGGACCAGCGATCCTCTGTCGTTAATGGGATTGAGATGTTATGGGATGAGGCCAGTCCAACCAGATTAGATCTTGACACAAAGAAAATTAAATCTGATGTGTGTTCAGCTTTGGAGAGACATAAAGATGAACAGGGCTTTTGGATACCGATTGAGGCTGAAGAAATAGCTGTTCTCGAAAAAGGGTGAGTGAGTTGGAGAGTGGAAGTTTGAGTTCTCTATGTGATGTCAGCGGGTTAGATTTGAAACATATGCTTGTCAATTCTGTTTTCAGAAACTTGCATTGCAGAATGTGGCACTCCATTCCTGACATGCCATTGTTCTTGAGTGTTAGGAAGAGGTGGGTTGCCTTGGTTTGCACAGTGATGCAGTGATGCATTTCTACAATAATGCATTTGCTTTATCTCAACGCCATTTGACTGCACAATTTGCATTTGTTGTGTGTCATACATTCTGTTGCTTTGAGTTATTTTGTTTTTCACCAAATTTTTAGTGTTTTCCCGCTTGTACCTTGTCATTGTTTCAGCCCCCGGGGTCAAAAGGATATTCAAGAAACACAAATATCAATGTTTGAGAAGGTCAAAGAAGTAGAGACTGCTGTAGTCACTGTGAAGGGTCATGGTTTCATGCCCTTAGAAGAGTCAAATAAAACGATGTCAATAGACATCATTACTACTACATGTTATGACAGTGTGGATCAAAAGTGCATTAGATACTCTGAGAGTGGGTAAGTATGAGAGAGGTTAATACATAGGCTCTGCACTTGTCAGTTTGATCTAGGCGTAGTGATATGTGTTGCATGGTTTTAAGTAAAAATGTCCTCTTTAGACAGCGTAGCTTAAATTCTTCGCCTTTCATTGTCAAATTGTATCGCTAGTGATAGTGAGCAAAATGGTTTACCATTGAGCGTTCCAGCAGTGTAGCGTGACCGGGACTTTGTATATCTGTATAAACGTTATATTATATATGGGCGCTCGCTCTACCAACTGAGCTATCCGGGTGCCCTACAAATCATTTTTTTTAAAATATTTGAGTCTTCTGAACTGTGGCAGTTTTATTTCGTGTGAAATTTAAGGAAAAAAAAACCTGACAATCTATGGTCTTTATACCTATAGTAAACTGTACTGTTTTATGTGTAAAGTGGGAGGAAAGGGGCACCGTAGGGCACCACATTGTGTTTATCTGGGTCTGATTTGAGGAATATACTTTGAGGAATACTTCTGTTGAATTATTGGATGTTTTTCATGCCGTAATAACACTGGCTTTACTGCACTGGCTGTTTTTACTGTATTTAACCTAAGCAAATGCTGTGGCATGATGTTTCTGCAGTGCAGGTTTTTGGCTCTAGTGGTGGGTTGTTTTAATACAGGCTGTTTGGAGTGAATAGCATTTGTTGAAATAGCATGCATGAGAGTAAAATACCTATTTTAAGAATGCTGAGTAGTTTTATCCAATTTTGCTATCATACTGTATGAAAAATAGTTGATACTATACTGTTAAGACCTGATTACTTTCTCACTAATTGATTTAGGTACACTGTAGCAGGCTTGCATTGTATTGTGAGGAAAATATGCAGAATTACAATGTAGCTAATGGGATGGCATCTTACAACAGTAAAGCTTGACTATAACTTTGTATTTACCTTCTCTTTAGACATGAAAACATGGTTTCACTACAGCCATCATGCACAATTGTTGCTGGTGCAGAAGAACTCGCATCCCAAACCCAAATAAGGAATGCTGAGCAGCAGTTAAAGAAACATCCATCAAACAAGACCATACTATGGGAGGAGCTTCCGAAGGCCAATACAATAAAATATCCTACACAAAATACTATAATA
Organism: Sander lucioperca; assembly: GCF_008315115.2. NCBI lineage: Eukaryota > Metazoa > Chordata > Actinopteri > Perciformes > Percidae > Sander > Sander lucioperca. The sequence goes on along the minus strand of NC_050189.1, from coordinate 30,691,727 downwards.
TGGGAGGAGCTACCAAAGGTATCTACTGAGGTAACTAGAAGATCAGAGGAAGAAATGGAAATGGCCAGTCTCCCTTCCATGATGTTAGACACTGGTGATGGAATAAAGACAAATACAGAAGCTGGGATTGCAGATCTATTGCCAATGTGGCCAACAGTTAGCACCCTATTTGAATTCACTGCTACTGCTAAACAAATAGACGAATGCCTACTGGACAGCAAGTCTACTTGGGATACTCCATCAAGGGATAATGAATTAGTGGATGAAAAGTCTTCCCCCCCTCGCGCACAATGTGTGCCATATTATGTGAAGCCTGAAATTGAGTATAAACAGTACACTTCCTTGGAAGCCTGCCCAGGTGTGACAAACATTGCTGGCATGCCGTCCAAATTGCCCGTAAAAGACAAACACTGGCTTATAGATCAAAAGCCAATCTGGGAGAAACAATCAAAAATTAAGGAAATATTACTGACGGATGCATCAAAGGATGATGAAAAGAACAAGAAGGAAATGGTTTTACTGGTACCCTCTTGCCCCAGAGAGGCCAGAAATCCAGGGTTCCCTTCTGTACCACAATACAGTTTAATTTTATATGGACCACCAAGTTGTCCAAGTGTATCCAATATACCTGGTTCACCATCTACCCATGAAGCCAATAACAGATTATTGGTATCTCAACAGGAACCACCTTTGGAGAAGAAAATAAAAACTGAACTTGTTGTCATGACAGTGTCACCAAAAGAGAAGGATGAAATGAAAATTGGAGCTTTGGTACCAACTTGCCCAAAACATTCTTGCATAGCAGGCACCCCCTCAATTCCACAACCTACTGTAGCACTTCATGGATCAGATATGATCAGCCTTTTAAGCTCTTGCCCCAAAACCTCTTGTATTGAAGGTATTCCATCATTAATGGAACATTTCAGCAACATATGGGCTACAGATTACACACCCTTAGGGGTTAAACAGCCAAAAAGCAACGCAGTCATGATTGAAGAGAGACCTCACAATGATGACATGGGGGCCATGTCAGCTTTAGCCCCAACTTGTCCAAAACAAGCTTGTATCCCTGGATTTCCATCTGCTCTGGAACCTACAGTAAGTAATAATGCATTTAGTAGGGTCAATCTCCTTCCATCCTGCCCGGCCGCCTCAAGTATGGCTGGTTTTCCTTCAATACAGAAAGCTGACGGCAAAGACTGGAACACTATTCATCAACCATTATGGGAAAAGGAAAATAAAAAAGAGTCTGTTTTACTACTGGAGTACGATAAAATCGGCAAAGACATGAAAGGAGTTGTGTCTCTTGCACCAAGTTGCCCAAGAGAATCACTCATCTCTGGCTGCCCCTCTTTACCAAAATCCACAATGATTAATGCTGTTGACAAGACAAATATGGTCAGTCTTTCAAGCTCATGCTCAAAAGTGTCACAAATACCAGGATTTCCATCATCTCATAATTCAAAAGAGTGGACACAGAGCAGGGAATCACTATTTGAACCAAGATTGAAAGACAAGCAGGTGTCATCAATTGACAGATGTCAAGGAGATAAGAGAGCAATGAAAGCAATGTTTTTTCTTGTACCATCCTGTCCAAAAGTGGCACGGACGCCAGGATTTCCTTCTCATCCAAATCCCCTAACTGTGTATAGTGCACAGAATATTATCAGCCTTTTTACATTGTGCTCGCAAGTTTCCAAAATTCCTGGATTCCCATCAGTTGATGGGAATAGGAGTGTAGGATGGGTAACAGAAAAGGGTTCATTGCTGAAGAGGCTACCGAAGAAGACAGTCATATTTGACACATCAAATGAAAACAAAAAGATAATGAAGAATATGGTTTCATGTGTACCATCCTGTCCTAAAGTGTCAAGCATCCCTGGTTTCCCATCTATTCCGAATCCTAAAATGGTGTATTATGGCCAAAATGTAGTCAACCTCCTTCCTTTGTGCCCCCTTGTTTCTGTCATACCTGGATTTCCATCGGTTGAAGGGCACAGGGAAGAGGGATGGGGTACTGAACTGGTTTCACTGATGCACAGACCACAAAAGAACAATCTGTTTAGGATTGACAGCTCGCCAATTAACATAGACGAACCAAGCAACATGCTTGCTTTAGTTCCTTCTTGCCCAGGAGCATCAAAGATTCCAGGCTTCCCATCTGTCCCGCAATACAATATGCTAAGGATTGTACCTATTTGCACCAAAGTATCCAGTCTCCCTGGATTTGCATCGTTTGAAGGGGCCTCAAAATTCCAATGGCTTTTTAAAACACCCACTTTGTGTGATAAGCCACTAAAGGAAACTGTTTTTGTGATACACCTTCCATATCAAGACAAAGAAACTGCGAAGACAATGTTTGCTTTAGCGCCATCTTGCCCAGAAGCACCCAGGGTCCCAGGGTTCCCCTCTGCATCTCAAACCAAGTCAGAGATTGAATCCAATATCATACGTTTTGTACCTTGCTGCTCTAGTGCTTCAAATCTCAAAGGGTTTGCATCCATGACTACAATTCCAAGCACAGGGTGGATAAATGAAACAAAACCAATTTTAATAAAGCCTCAGGAGAAGAGGGCACACATGATTTTGTCACTTGCTGGACAGGACCAGCTATATTGCTACAACACGAAAGGCATGGTGAAATTAGTGACATCCTGCCCAAAAGAGGCCAGAGTATGTGGTTTTCCTTCTGCTCAAGTTGTAAACAGACCGCCAAACATGGTCAGCTTATACACATCTGCTCCATGTGTTTCATGTATCCCAGGTTTTCCATCAGCAAGGATGCTTAGCTCTGAATGTACAAATATACAAACTAGGACAACACACAAGTCCCTGTTAGAGAAGCTGCAGGATGAGAAGATTTCTGTCATAGCAAAGTTCCCAGCCAAAGATAAACATGATCAAGATGAAATGAAGTACATGGTAGCATTGGCTCCATCATGTCCACATTTGACTCGAATCCCTGGGCTCCCCAGCATTTTACAATTGAATCCAACAGAGAATAAAACAATGACTATTCCAGACCCTTGTTCTACTGAGAAGCATATATCACAAGAATTGCCTCATGCACAGTCAACTCAGTCATATCTCAAAGACCCAAGAATGCCTGGTGTTCCATCCACATCTATTCACCTCACCAGCACAGCACTTGCATATGGTGAGACATTCACAGTGTGAAGATTGAGTTCACATTCACCTTTCTTTGTCTTGTTTCTTTACATGTATTTTACTATGTTTGCTTTTATGACAGAGGAGAAATTCAAAGGCAGTGCAAAGCAAAACATAGACTGTTGTGTAGATAACGGGTAAGTAGAAGAGCCTGGTGTTCTTGCATTGTTTGCTGTGAAAGGGGTCACTTTAGTGCTTGCCTAACACAGACTGTTTGGACCAATTAACGGTAGCTTTAGTAACTTGATAATACAGTGAATGGTACATTTCAGCATCTCTGTGAAGGCAGTATTTCATTACATTTTTCATTGTGTTGCTGCCTGAGTTCTGTGGATCACGCCTTAAACTGCTTTGTTTCTGGGTCCTCAGCAAATCCCATATAGAGAGGATAGTAGGGGAGGAAGCCCTAACAGGGAAGAGACCATTGGACACATCAGAGCCAGCGGGAGTCTTGGGTTGGGAAGTTTTGGAGGCAGAGGGAACAATTACAGAAAAAAAGGCAAAATCCTCTTTGCCAGCAAAAGAGGAAGATGCATCAGGATTAGTACATGCTATTGTGGGTGTTTTCCATAAAGGGTAAGTGTAAGACTGGTCTGAAACTAATAGTGTGAAGCATGCAACATAGGGTGCGTCGATTATTTGTAACCCTAAATGAAGATATTTCATCCTCCACTTTTATCATACATCAAGCTCATTTTGTTTTAAAATATAGATTTTGACATTTTAAAGTTTGGGGTAAAGTAAAAACTGGACTGCATTTGCATGGATTCTTTTTACTTTCTCCAATGCTGACTGGTTTCTATAGTTAGCTATATGTTTATTGAAACCATTGTTTTTGCATGGTTCCAGGTTACATTCACTCACTACAGTATCCATGTCTCACAGTTATGAAACAGTAGCATCCATGTTGGGGCCATCTAGCTCTACTTTAGCTGAGGTGGAGCACCAACCCAAGGCTGCCTTTTCTATGGATCTGAAAGACACGACACTGACCCCTTCAGATAAGTTTTCAACACATTTTGCGGATAACACTACTACCATACAGAAGATAGAGGGCCAGTTTGATGAAATTCAAACCAAAGATAACATTGAATTTCCAAGTGCTGAGCCTTACATGTGGGACTTGTTAGGTGATCCATCAGCGTCTCCATCACCAACTACCAAAAGTGATGATAGGTTTTTGGTTTGTGCAAGTATGAAGAAATGGCCACCGCTGACAGAGGCAGATATCACTGAAATATCAAAGGAAGATAGTGAACAAGTAACGGAACAAAAGGCTTCTCTTGATCAATGGCTCACAAAGGAGAGGCCACTCACAGGGCAGGATTCTGTTCAAACATCAGTATACATTGAAAGTTTGTTAGCAAGGCACCAGACTGAGATGGAACAGGATGAGGGTAGAACCGTGTCAACTTCTTTACAGCTGGATAAAGGGTGAGTGGGGGTGGACAATGACCCTGTTAAGTGTTTGGTTGCACGGTGTGATAGTGTACATGTTCTGCATTTTTGGCGATAACATTGTCTCTAGTACTGCTTATTGTGATGGTCAACTATTTTGTAATGACTGTAAAGATTGGAATTGTGATGTGGAATGGTAATGTTGCTTTTTTATCATGTTTTACATGGTGTTGTAAACTTAGGGCAACTTTGTCTTTATGTCTTGTGTCTCCATTTGTTTTGTTTGTTTTATGTCTGCAACCGTGTTAATTGTGCTGCTGCCTGTCATGGCCAGGACACTCTTGAAAAAGAGATTTTTAATCTCAATGAGTTTTATACCTGGTTAAATAAAGGTTAAATAAAAAAAAGTGTCTTTTATTTGCTGCTGTTTCTGCTGTGTGCTCTGTGTTTTAATGACAGAGTGCATGTAGACAAGTAAAGCAAAAATAAGTGATTGTGAGTTTTGTTTTACACTGTGTCATAAGATTTGTTTGCTGGTTGGAGATGGGGTGCATGGTACATGTATGACAGAGTAAAGAACAGCAAATTCTGAAGCTTGTCCTTTCTTTTCCTTAAGCCACCAACAAACACACATAGAAGACATTTCTGCCACTTCCCTGGAGCCTACAACAAATGAGTCACTGACAGATGCCAGTGTACATGGAGAGATACTCATGGATAAACCCTCAGACCTACAAGCTATACAAGATAGTACTGTCCCTCAGCAAGGCAGAAAGCCCAGGAGAAAAGTTCCAGAACCTCAACAGAAAGGGTGTGATAATGAAAAAGACACTGTTCCATTACGACCACTCAGAAGGAAGGATAGTTTAACACCAGACCACAAACAAAAATCTGATGGTTTGTCAGTCAAACCCCTCCCTGAAGTTGTTTCAGTCCAGTCTGTAAAAAAAGATGCTACTGGTGAGATACAACCTGCCACTGCCCCATCTTGCAACATAAAGAAAGAAGACAGTAGCGTTCCTCTTGGTGTACCTCAGAATGATCATGCCCAAGAAAGTGTTAGTGCTCGAGTAACCCCATACACAGGTGACCATAGACAAAAAAGTGAAGTTGAATCTGTGCAAATATCCATGGATGTTGTTGCGCCTCCTCGTGTGAAAAAAAGAGATGGCAGTTTGCCACCTGAAACTCCACAGAAAACTGCCCCTTGCAAGCCTCAGAGGAGAAAAGACAGCGGCACCAGACAGACATCTGTTACAAAAGCTAATGGCCAACAAGATTTGAAAGTCAGTTCTGCTTTGAAAACTACGGATCCTGTTCCTCCTGAACCTTGCGAGAGAAACTCTGATGTCTCAGGTGCTCTGGAACCTTTACAGAGCCTTGATAAACCCAGTCAAACAACTACTGAAATGATCCCTTCACAGCCTGTTGGAAGAAAAGACCCAACAACCAAACAGCACTCTCAGGAAACTGATTTTGTGCGGAGTGCCTCTCAACAGGCAGACACAGAATTGGTCTGCTCAAAAGACACTGAGCAAACTTCTTGTACACTGAAATGCCCCAAGAAAGACACTGATACATCTGTCCAGGCCTCTTCTCATGTAATTCCACCCTCGAAAAAAAAGGGAATTGAGAGCATCACCCTAAAGCCAAAATCAAAAATATTTAATGTTGAGCAAACTGCTTCCCTCTCAATCATTAAGAAGATACATCTTCCACAACGTGGCAATAAATTGACCTCAAGCAAATTTGGCAAAATTGACAGTGACAAGGAGTGTGTAAAAGCAGTCCAGATTGTCAACACTGGTATGGAAGAAATAAAGCAGTCTAGTATAGTTGGTGACACATCTGTTGATACAATCGACATCACATCTTCTAAGAAATCAGAGCACGCATCAGAGATGCCAAAGAAGGACAAACAAACAATTTTTCGTATCCCAAGGCCCCGTGTGAAGAAACGTCTTAGTGGCTCCTTCCCAGAAGATGTTACAGCTATGGAGTCCACATCTAAGGTTTCCCATGGAGAAGAGGCACAGGCAGCGAGGCAGGGTGGTCTTTCATCCATTTCCCCAACAACTAAAGAATTGACAAAGATGCAACACAACAAAGGCTCCCCTCCTGTTCCTCTGGGTGATCAACATTCTGCTTCTACAGAAGAGGTGGTGTCTGTAAAGTTGAGGAGAAACAGATTGGCCATTGACAGCAGTGTTCAAGTAGAGGATGGGCATATTTCAGAGAAGACACCAGGAGCTTCAAGCTTGCCTGTACCAAAACCAAGAGTAAAGAAGCGTCTTAGTGGTTCGTTCCCAGATGACATCACTACGTCTCCCTGCCTGCCAGACACAGTTACTGACACCATTGGTCATGAATCAGTCCAACAGAATGAACAGTCAAGCTTGCCTTGTCCATTGCCACGGGCCAAGAAACGTCTCAGTGCCACTTATTCAGAAAGCACACAACCTGTAGACAATTTATTCCCCCAAGAGATGGAATTCTTTCAGAGAAACCCAGAAGATACATCTGCCATGAGCAAGGAAACTGAGGAAGGCTCAACATCTCTGGATTCAAGTGTGATCTTTGAAGGAGGTTTTGTCACTATCCAAGGAGAAGATGTCGTTGCGTCAGAGTTGGAACGGGAAGTGCTAGAAGCAATGGAAGAAGAGGAATTTCCTCAGGCAGACTCTGTAGAAGATAATGAGAAGGCTCTGGAAGAAATCATGAAAGGCTGGACCTTTACAGAAAAACCTATTGTCACAGATGACTCAGAGAAATCTGCAGAGGCAGTGTCTGAGCAAGCTGACATTGAAAAAGTCGTGGAAGCAGAGGTTGATCGGTCCACTGTTGCATCGTGTCAGGATGACTGGTTGCATGTAGAGGATGATAAAGACAGTGAACCAATGGAAATAAACTCAATGAAGGAAATGAGGGATGAAGAGTTGGACTTTGGCTTTGTGTCTGTAGATGTAGATGCTGGTTGTTTAGAGGAAGAAAGGTAAGATTAGTCAGTATACATTAAGGTGTGGGGGGTGAACTTGTAGCTGACTAACTCTCTAAACAATAGAAATTCTAATGACCTTGTATTTTTTTATTATCATAACCTACAACATAACATGCATACAGAATCATTAATAATCATTGTTTTGTTGTTCATGACAATGTTTTCAGAGAAATTGTTAAATTTATTTCTCATTTTGCTTTGTTTTTTGTTTGTCTTTCCAGGCAAAGGGAGAAGTCACAAGTTGCTGGCCTCCACCAAGCCAATGAACCAATAACTCCTCATAAAATACCTGCAGATGGGACTGCCTCTCTGGAAGTATGTTAAAGCTACACTTACCTAGGACTTATCACCAACTCTGCAATCCCCCATCGCTTCAAAGAGTTAGCCTCTTTCCGCTCATTGGTTTGGTTTTAACCTAATTTTCCAAACAGCAGTCAGACACAGTTTGTGACTAGCTGGTGAAGAAAGTGGAAAGTGTAGTTAATATTGGACTTACATTACAGGTGGACAGAAAACACAACTCCAAATCAATGCTAATATCGCATTGTGTCTCCTAGATCTGTTAATTGGCAATAATGCTACATATTTCATATGTCCAATGTTTTGGGACGGAGCATGTTTTAGCAGCTTGGGGAGGCTTTTTGTAATTGTTTTTAATGAGGGTACCTCACGTTTTCCCGTTGTATGCACATTGCGTTTGTGCAGAAGCACCCTCAACGCCTCGAGTTGAAAAAACTTCAACACAGAGCGGAAAAAGTACCCAGCGCCATTAACTTCACAGTGGTTGCCTAAAAAGAATAACAAAAAGACGCAACTGCAAAACACTGATTGGGGTGTCTTTGGCTTAATAATGGCATTTATTCTGATACAAGCTCTGACTCACTCTATGTACTGTAGTGCAGGGGTCTTCAACGTTTTTTAAGCCAAAGACTCCTTAACTGAGAGAAAGATAGAGCAGGGACCCCCTACTGCATAAAATTAAGTTGAATAATAAACTGGGCCTACAGTAACGTGTAGGGCGGCCTAAAGCCTTTATACATACCTTTTTTGCATATTATACTAAGCTATTAAAATAGCCTAATAGGTGTTGCCGTGATTTTATAAATCATGTTTAAATGTTAAACGTACATGTGGCACAGTGAAGCCTCACGATGAACTGTATCTGTGGATGGCTACCTTAGTGACTACCTTACCTATAGGCCAGTATGATTATCATCAGTGGGGAGTTATATTTGCTAATAATATGTTAGATTCATGTTAAGACTTTAACTTTTTAAAAAACTTAACAACACAACAATTAACAATAATTTGGAGGCCCCCCTGCATTGACTCTGAGGACCCCCTGGGGGTCCCGGACCCCCTGTTGAAGATCCCCATTGTAATTTATATTACAATCATCTCCCAAAATTGTCATTGTGTGTGTTTCAGAGCTTTTCGCCCAGTCCCAGCTTAGTGACATCCAGTCAGTCTCTACTGGACTGGTGTCAGGAAGTCACACAGCATCACAAGGGAGTGAAGATCACCAACTTCAGCACTTCCTGGAGGAACGGCCTTGCTTTTTGTGCCATCTTACATCACTTTCAACCAGAAAAGATGTAAGAAACAGTTTAAACTAGATGGTCTACAGATAAAAAAGGCATTTAGTCCTCTTTATTCATACACTGTTTTATGTGTTTATTTTGTCTTCTTGTTCTTTGTGTAGTAATTATGAAATGCTGGACCCGTATGACATCAAGCACAACAACAAAAAGGTGATTGGCTATCTGTTGATTAAATTACCAACATAACATAACTAACTTTTTTCATGTGTTAGTTAGTAATTCCTAAGCTGATCTATTTTTCTACAAATTGCAGGCCTTTGATGGCTTTGCCGAACTTGGCATTTCCAGGCTGATGGAGCCTTCAGACATGGTCATGCTAGCAGTCCCTGACCGCCTTATTGTCATGACCTACCTCAACCAGATCCGCACCCATTTCACGGGCCAGGAGCTCAGGCTGCTTCACATAGAGAAGGATAGCAGTGAGTCCAGCTATGCAGTAGCAGGGGACCGGGAAAGCCAAGAGGACCCCCAGGCAACTGTTCGCTACTGCGCCCAGAGGCTCCAGGAGGAGGGTATAAGTCTAGAGAGTAATGGGACTACAAGCACAGCCGAGTCGGACAGTAAAACCAGGGATGTCGTTCCACCTCCTAGAACCAAACGGCTGCAGGTTGCTGGGTCAAGTGTGGCTCAGTTACCAGTGGCACCACCAAGGACTCATTTCCTGTCCAAGACTGGTTTCTCTCATGTCAAAGACGCTGATCTGGTCAAGAAGCGTAGGTCACAGCGGCGGAGGAGTGGGTCAGTAGAAGAAGGAGACATATCAGTGGTATGATACCTTATTGCCTTATTAATTTATCACTTTAAATTCCTTTACTACATTTTCTCTCTTATCTGTGATATATGAGCAACTTTTTTGTCTGCAGGTCGTTGCAGGGCAGGATGACAGTGTAATTACCCGGAGAAAGTCAGACACTGGTTAGTACTTCTCAAGAACAGATATATATCTGTTACCATGTATATTAATATATCCACACTTTTTAAACTTTTAAGATACACCTTTATTGATCCCCAGCAGGGACATTTGGTTGTTGCATCAGTACAACAGAACCAACAGAAGTAAATACAGATAAGTATAGAAAGTAAATTATGAGGGATTCATAAACCAAAATAAGAATAGAATAAAGTAATACAAGAGTATTTGGAGACAAAATGACATGATAAAGTGACAGTGGTGTGATTAATAGCAGCAGAGTCAGTAGGTCTGTGTAAACAGTGTTCACCAATATGTGATGTGATTAAGTATTGCTACTTAGTGTTTGTCTGTATTAATATAATAGCATATGACAGTCTTTCTAAAAGAGTGGAGCGACCCCTAGTGTTCCGCAAGTAGATTTGGTAAATTATAATGTTTTTAAAGCAACACTAGAGAACTTTTTCCACTTCGGTCTCCCTACAGGTTGGAAGCGGAATTGTCCCATTATGTCTCATTCGAACTACAGATCCGCTACCCCATCTGGCAAACTTGCATAGTGTGGTTATAGCCGATAGAGAGCCGCAAAGTGAATGCAGGAGTGCCGTTCACCCTGTTACGAGTTGATGAACCAGTGAAACGATTTTGGAAACATTATTTTAAGTTACAAAAAGTTCTCTAGTGTTGCTTTAATTTCAAATTCAAAACAGTGTTTCTTAAACTGTCTGCCAGCGACTCTAAACCTTAATAGTGAGGAGCATAGATGTGTTTTAATATTAAGTGAAATAGTATACGGATTCAAACATTATTTTAATTGGCTTTTTCTGTGTTGACCTTCAGCAATGAGGCTGACTGTTTTACAATAATGCCTCCAATTTACGTCACAAATGATCAACGTGACATTTGAAGGAAATACAGGGGAAGAAAGTTTACGTTACTGTCAACTGACAAGATGGATCGATGGCTTCCCTGATGTCTCAGCATAAGCAGCACCATTCTTCCTCACTAGGATGGCAACAGAGACAATGAGGGAGGAAAACCATCGTTTAATTTGGCTGTAATGTGTAATATACTGTTGAAGTAGGACGCCTATTGTTTTTGGGAATATTTTGGCAGTTAGGTGGTCCCTGAGTTTAAAAAAAAAAAGTGATCCTTGGTCTGAAAAAGTTTGAGAAACATTGGCCTATAACGCAAAAGTTAATGTAACATGTTGACACAATATAGTATAATATGGAACATTAGTATAGTGAAGGAAATGAGGAATAGTACGAGCAGTAGTGTAGTAACATAGTACAGAATAACATAATATATAGTATAGTACAACAATAAAACAAAGTATATAGTGTTAGTATGATACAACAATGTAAAATATATATTTTGTTGACTTTATCTGGACATGGTGATTTGGAATGTCATGATAAATTTCAATTGTTGAAATTAAAAAAGTCAAGCATTGCTTTATTCATAAAGGTATTTTGGTTAATTTGTGTTTGTCTCACAGAGAGAACAGAGGCTGTGGCTGAGGAGGGGAGACCAGAAGGCCAAGTCAGTAACCGTTTGTTTCATTGGCGGGTTGAATACCTGGAACTGTCCCTAACTGTCTGGAGGTAACAGTATTAATCTATCTATCCAGGACCCCAACCAGTATGTGCTGAGTCAGATGGAAGCCCTGGAGGCGGAACAAAATCATATTGATAACAGAGCAGGTGTGGTGGAGAGGAAACTTAGACAACTACTGGAAACAGGTAAGATAACCTGAATACAGATGGGTGCAGAATAAATGAAAAGCACAGGGAAGTCTGGGTTACAAAGTCATATTTTGAGGGAAGAAAGTACAAATTATTAAATTTAGGGAAGAAAATTTGTAATTTAAAGCAATCATTTGTAATTTGAAGGCACCAATTACTCATTTTGGGCTAGAGGATAAGATACATGATGCATGTAATGTGCCACTAAAATTCTATCTTCATTACATTACATTACAATACAATATACAATATCCAGCCCACATATACTGTACATACACACATTGAAACAACTGTGGTATAGACTAATGATAAATTATCGGTTTTAGAGTTGAAACTCCATTATCCCAATTTAGGAAAGAAAGAGCAGGACTATACCTTACAGAGGAGTCAAAGTAATGTGATTTTCTGCTGCAGGCAGTGACAAGGTGGAGGAGGAGCGGTTGATTCAGGAATGGTTTACGCTGGTCAACAAGAAGAATGCTTTAATCAGGAGGCAGGACCATCTGCAGCTGCTGTAAGACATCCACGACAAACACTGCTGGAAGTGTAGAATTGACCGTATAGTATTCACAATTGACAAAACAATCTCACCACAAGGTCCATTTAGTTAAAGTTCTGGAGCTTTTGATCATTACAGAGGGAGTTGTGCAGTTGTCATTGAATTGTAGAAATTGTTCACATTCAGTACTGCAGCCAGCCACCAGGGGGCCATCCAGTTGTTTTTGCTTCACTTTAGCTAGCAAGATGTCCATCTTTATATACAGTCCATGATACAGCCCTTTCACATTGGTAAATAATGCCCTGTAGCGGAGAAAAAGTTAAAATAAATTGGCATGGTTGCCCCATCATCAATTAAAACAATGAATCCCTGGTCAAGCAAACCAACATATATAAAATAATATGAAATATACAGCCATTAATAAAGGTTATTCCTACATTTATACAAGAGGGATTACAGGAGAACATAATTAGTATGTAAATATGAAACTGTATTGCTAAAGCAAACTTCACCAAGCGAACTATATAACAGGAATAATTATACTGCACTTACTTGATCATGGACACACATGAACACAAATAAAGTCCACACCGGATTAATACAACAGAGTGCGGTTAGGAGTGTGTACATTCCCATGAGGCTTGTCCGTCTTCCCACCATAAGAAAAAAAAAACTCCCACAATACTCTATGGCTATAACATAAGAGATAAGAAACCTTTATTGTCATTATGTCATTACTATGATATCATAGTAGTCTTAGTCTAATCTTATTATTCCTGGGCATTTTTTACGCTTATGTTGTAATGCATCTCTTGTGATTGACAGGCTGGAGGAACAAGACTTGGAAAGAAAATTTGAGCTGTTAAACAAAGAGCTGAGGGACATCATGGCTCTTGAAGGTACGCCTTTATTGCTAAACATACACGGCTTTATACCACTCCAGAACATTGTCCATGACAGGGCGACACCAAACACTGTGGTTGATGCTCATATTGTTGCCCTGTGCTCCTCGTGACCTTCTGTCTCACTGCATAGAATTAGAACAAAAAAAACCTTTGTGTGGGGAGTGCCTTTACATATGTGTGTGTGTGTGTGTGTGTGTGTGTGTGTGTGTGTGTGTGTGCCTACAGCTCTGTGGGAGGACATAGAACTTCTCCTTTTAACAAACAGGGTGATAGGCAGCCTTCTGGGAATGAGAGATCAGAGCTTCTCAGCTTTGTTTAGCTTAAAACATTTCTACAGAGCGATAAAATGGCTTTCAGCTCAGCACTGAAAATTGTAATTGACGTGATTTCAAGCTAACTACGGCCAAAGCTTGCCAAGAAGCGACTTTTAATATGCATATGGACTGGTTTATGGACAGGGTTATATGGGGCTTTTTTAAACGCAGAGCACGAGCAGAGCTACGTGCATGTGCGTCCTCGTCGGCGTGCACGAGATAAAGATAAAGGGGATCCACTCATCCATAGCACTACTAGAGGTCTAAAGCTCCACAGGGAACCTTTACTTTGTTTTTAGGACCCTACCTATAACAGTTTTCTGGGGGCCTGAGGTGTTAACTAAGGCAGTGGTTATGAAACCTTTTCACGTGAAGGACCCCTAAACTGTCACAGATTAGACCTTGGACCCCCATTTGATAAGATTTTGTCCCAGGGTCCACCATCTGATAGGATTTTTGCTTGTAAGTCTTATTACCGAAAGTGTATTCACCCATGACCAAAATAGTCATACATTCTGTCATTGCTACTTATAGATGGAATAATAATGAAACTTTTAGTGAAAAAATGATTCCCCTTTTTGCTGTGGACCCCATGGAACCCCCCCCCCCCCCCCCCAGGACCCTACTTTAAGAACTACTGAAATAAAGGGGTCAGAGACTATTTTGCACACTGGTGGATGGACCGCTGACAAACAGGAATGTGAACAAAGTTTTTTTTATCAGTTTGGTGTTTAAGTGCAATACAATAATTCCCCCCAAGGATGGATAAACAATCCCAATAAAGAATTGTGATGTCAGTAATGAGCTGAACTGCGGTCGTGCTCTCTATCATTTCAAATGTTTCTTTTCCAGAAAGTGGTCACTCTCCTCACTCTCACTCACTCTCATCTTTTGTTCCTCTCTGCGTTCTTTGTGCTGCAGAGTGGCAGAAGACTCAGGCCCATAAACACAGGGAGCAGCTGCTGCTTCAGGAGCTGGTTTCACTGGTCAACCAGAGAGACCAGCTGGTCCACAATATCGACGCCAAAGAGAGAGGGTGAGACACTCCTACTGGGCTGTATGAAGGGTTAATAAAGTCTGTCAGGCTGTTCTCATGGATCGTTCGTGCCTGAGAAAAGAAAAGCTAAGAAAAGTAAAGCGCTGTAATTCATTTGTATTCCACGTATTTATTGCTGTATGCAATAAATGACTGCTGCTGTATAAGAGCGGTGGGATCCGCGTAGGGAGGCGGTCGGGGTGGATAGGTGGGTTGGAAAACACAGGGCTTTCAAGTGTTGGAGCAGCGTAACCCTAACCCTAACCCTTTTTAAAAAAAAATCTTAGTCGTTTTGGTGCCTAAACTTAACCGTTGCCACAGAAGGGTCACTTTTTGTCAGCTAAACTTAACTGCAACAGCTGCTGAAAAGACTGTGACCTCACAGTGCTCTGTACCCAGGCCTAATTTAACCGTTAAGACCGCTAAACTTAACTGTCATGTGACCGGTTGTTACGTGACGATGTCACCATAAGTTCATAGGATATCATAGGAATTGTTGTGCATACGTTTTCATGCGGTACCATAGGGCTGGGCAATATATCCATATTATATCGATATCAACATATGAGGGTTGGATAGCGTCTTAAATTTTGGATATCGTAATATGACGCAAGTGTTGTCCTTTCCTGGTTTTAAAGGATTCATTACAGTAAAGTGATGTCATTTTCTGAACTTACCAGACTGTTGTAACTGTTCTATTATTTGCCTTTGACCACTTAGTCATTATATCCACATTACTGATGATTATTTATCACACATCTCATTGTGTTAATATTTTGTGAAAGCACCAATAGTCAACCCTACAATATCGCCACAATATCGATATCAAAAATATCGTGATATTTGATTTTCTCCATATCGCCCAGCTCTTCAATATCATACAAACCCGTTATCATCATCGTCAATCAGAATCAGAATACTTAGTGATCCCCTCAGAGAAATTTGTTAGTTGCAGTTGCTCATAGTCAAATTCAAGGTAAAATAAGAGTAATGACTTACTTAATGAGAATGCACGAGTCTGTCTGTTTCTTTTTCTGGCTCTCCAGCTGTGGGTGGGGGCATGATACAGCTGTTACATCTGTCTACATGTGCACTCATTACACTTACTTATAATAAACCTTATGCAGCAGTTATTTTTAGTTTAGTTTATTATAAGGATCCCCATTAGCTGACGCCTAGACAACCAGCTAGTCTTCCTGGGGTCCAAAACAACATTAAATCAGACAATATTAAAACATGTCACGACACATACAGGAAAAGAAAATAAACACAACAATATCTAAGTATAAAACAAAATAACAAGGAAACAACCAGAAAAACCCAAGAAAAAAGATATCTATAAAAATAACATTACACTATGTTACATTACATGACACAGCTAACATCAAGGCAGCTCACAAAGACGGAAAACAAATATTTCTTACAACAAAATAAAATAAAAATATAAAACCTCAAGATAAAAAAAATGGAAGTCAGGCAAAGCAGTTCTGTGGCTGAAAGCATCCATTGTAGTCCATATGTGCTCCGTCAGACAGTACGCGTGAGATAGACGGACACCTGAAAGACATCCTGTGTAGACAGCCTGTGACTCTCACCCTCTGTCCCTGTCCTCAGAGCTCTGGAGGAGGACGAGCGTCTGGAGCGAGGCCTGGAGCAGCGCAGGAGGAAGTATTCTGTACAGCAGAAAGAGAAGTGTGTGATGCAGTGATTCCATCCACCTCCAGTCACCAAAAACGCCGAATCACCTATGTGAAAGAAAGTGGGTCAAGACAACAACAAAAAAAGAATGGGACAATCGTTTTTCGGTCATCTACCACTTGCTGCCTGACTGGTTGGTGTGGTTTGAAGTCGGCAGTAAGAGGACATTTAGACACAGCTGACCCAAGGAGGGTTCTTCTGAACCAATATGGGTATTTTCCAATGGAGACTCAGATGGCCCAAAACCCGAGTGAGGCTCCGCTATGTTTAGGCTCTGAATCAACTTTTATTTTGGTTTGCTTTCCCCTTATTTTGAGCATCATAAAATGTAGCGCTAGGCTCCATTTAATCACCAAAGATCAATGTAATTGAAGTAGGCAGAATACAATATACAGTATATCGTGTAAGTTTTACCAAACCCTACAGGATGTTCAGCACCCACTGAGCAGAAGGCATCGGTGGCTCAGAGAGAGCAGTTTGGACAGTTTGCTTTGCAGTTTCTGTGCTGTGTTTTTAGTGTCTATTGTTACAGACCTGCGGCTGTGAATGTAACAGTGTGTTTGATTGAAAGTGTGTACGAGACTGAAAATGTTTGCTACAGGATATGATGAGCTGCCATTTAAAAAGGGGAGTAGGTTTGACCAGTGTCACAGCGGTAATGACATGTTGGGATTGGACCTGCTGATAACTAAAAAAAAACTAGTGCCAGTACATTCATAGAGGATTCGGTGTTTCCTGTTGACTGTTACTCATGGCAGGGAAGATACATAAGATAAGATAGACGCGATACATAAACAGATATTAAAGTGTACTCAGTTCTGCATTTCTGCTGCTTTCAGAATTCTTCTACAATACAACCAATTGCTTGTTGAATTTAAAACAAATGAAAGGAAATCATTTCCAACATTCTTTTATGAACAAATTGAACATTGAATTGAATATAAAACGCAGCCCTAAAAGAAGAATGGCAGTTTTCTACCGATATTTTCTTTCAACTAACACATATGCTATGATATGTTGCAGCCTTTCACAATGTTTTTATTGCGCCTGTTGATATTGCGTTAATGATAAAAAAACTATATATTGTGCAGCCCTAGTACGTACAACAACAACAAATATCGGTCTAGCCCTAGAGGAAAACTACACTTTTTGAACATGCAACTAGTCACCACAGCTGCCTTACTGAAGGATAAAATACACAAAGTTTTAAGTGCCCATGTTTTGGTGTTTTAGAGTTTTAGAGGTTTTTACCCCATGGTGATCCTACTGGAACTGGATTTTAGTCATGCCCTCCCTTTGTGTTTGGGTACTTTTGTTGTTGACGTAGCTATTTGGAAATGAGAGATCTAATGTAGTCTGGTTTTGGTGTTTGAGATGTTGAAATGTTTACATCATATTGTATGACAAGACGTAGGTGCAAATGGAATGCACGGACGAGGAAAGCAGCCATGGAACATATCTTCCAATAACTTATTGGATTCATTTTCTTTTAAGGTTTTACTATTTATTATCAAGACATACAGTATCAAGTGGAGAAGCTGCCACACAGATATGTATGTATTTTAAACAATGCTTATCGTCCTCATTATTGCAGCATTTGACTTCATCTGTGTAGAAAATGTTCATACGGTACAGTAACATTCATGACAGTGACAGAAATAGTTCTATCATTGTACTATGTGGGATTTATATTTTGCCACTGATTTGGGACATGTTTCTGATAAGGTTTAAGGGTTTAACACATTCAATGACTCCAGTCTTTTATTTTGTTTCTATTCAAGCAATTGGAAATACTTTTACATTATGCAAATGTATTTATTTCTATAAAAGATGATGAATGTTTCTTCATAATAAAAGCCAAATCTTTGTTAGCACAATATTAACACTTGCTTAAAGTAAATTAGCACTTCCATCTCTTCCAAGGATACTTGCAGCTTGTTTTTTGCGCTGAAAAGTGATGTTCTGTAATAGGGACATATATTATTTTGTGTCGAAAAGTTTGCAGTTCTCATGTTGCCATAACTGCTGGTTGTAGCAGCTCTGACCACCACCTGTTTGGAATTAGTTACAACCTGTCTAAATGATTGATGTGTGTTTTATTTGTGGTTTTTATGTTACATTTGCACTATTTGTAAAGTTTGAAAAATACAAAAGATTTGAATGCCATAATTAAATCTGTTGCATTATATCGGTGTCAGTATGAGTCCATAAAGGCTTTGTTCAGAATGGGCTTTCGGAGGCTGGAGTTGGTCTCTTCAAAGCTTTAGTGCGTAACTTTTTGATATTAATGAACGTCCGTTACATTCAAGCCATTGCCAAATGAGTTGATACAAAGCTAATTAAGACTATCAGCTCCACACAACTCTCTCTGGATTTCTCAGTATGGCTACGTTCAGAAGATTGTGGCGAGTGAAGATAATGACCTATTCTGAAGAGTCCATCATGTTTTTTTAATCCTCCTTGTCCTCCTTGGCTACTAGCAACTGCATGGAGGAGGGGTTGGGGGCGCATGCGCGATCACGGAAGGCTTGTATCATGTGGACGCGCTGACAGTTGTCATTACTTAGAATTCCTCATGGGGGAGACAGAAACTACGCATTATAGCTTTAAGCTGCAGATGGACACTATTTTTCTTTTTTTTATCAGAAACTGTTACATGTGAGTGATCAAACTTTATACAAGACATGTTAAAATAAGGAAAAAAGGGAATCCAAGCTCATTTGTAAACTGATAATTCCAAATGAATACGGTTTTGAGTTACTCCTATTAAATTAACAGAAGTAAGAATTCCTAATTGCGACAATGTAAAATACATTATCCTAACTAGCGCGGTTTTAAAAAAAGTCTAAAATTTCAACGTCAAAATTATTTTTTCAGATCAGGAACTGAAAAATTAATGCCCAAGTGAATCAACGTTTTCATGAAGTCAACATTTGTTCCTTTGTTTCTCTTGATGACATTTAAGGCATGGGGCAGTGGTGGCCTAGAGGTTAGAGAAGCGAGCTTGGGACCGGCAGGATAAAATCTGGGTGGGGAAAGTGAAAGAGCAGCGCTTGTCCCTCCCTCATCACCACCACTGAGGTGCCCTTGAGCAAGGCCCTTAACCCCAACCACTCCAGTGGAGCTGCTCAGTGGCCAGCAGATCAGACTGGTTGTACTGGGCAGCTTCAAGGTATGAATGTGGAACTGTGTGAATGTGACAGGTCGTCGATGCAAATGAGAAGTAGTTCTCAATCTACTTACCTGGAAAGACACTCTGAAAGTCAGTACAGAACACTTTTTACTTACAAGTCTCCCCCCGCCCCCCCATGCTGCAGGAAGTTAAGAATCTGATTCAATGAGTGGATGAATAATACAATATAAAAATAAATGGCGAAAACAAAAACATCAGCATTTCTAAAGAGAAATAATAGAAAGAGGAAGTGAGAAAGTCTTGCCCAACACTGGACAGAAAGGATGTGTCGGCTGGGAAAAATGCAACAAAATACAGAAGACTGCAGTGGATCACTTCAAATTGGTTGCACCAATTATAATTCAATTGAATTAAATCACAGTTTATCATGACATCTTACTGCGTTAAAATTTGAATTCAGCCAAACCCATCTTAGTCCTCTCTTAACCTGGTTTAATGTCACTTTTAATCCTAAAGGCAATGCTTCACTAATGTATGTCAGCTCGACTAAAGGAGCCTATGGAGCTCTGTACAGCTTAATTGTACCCAAAATATAAAAAAAAAATGGATTAGTACAGCTGCAAAGTTTTCAAGGTGTTTAACGGCAGGGGCGGGAGGGGAGCAGGAAGGCTAAATCAAAAGTGTATATACATATGTGTATGCATATTTATATATAATTCTATTGATTAAGGCTGCAACCACTGATTATTTTCGTTGTTATTTTTGAATGAATGAATGGGTTTATTTCGAACAACATACAAAAGAAATAAACACAAAACTTTAAATGCAAGCCACAGAGTATTTCACTCTAAGAAAAGGCAAGAATAAGCAAAAATTAAAATAAATACTCTTGTCCGAAAAGGAGCAGGAAGAAGCAAAATGCTTTTCTGGTCCTACCCTTTTTGAAATAGCAGCCTCTCTCTCTCTCTCTCTCTCTCTCTCTCTCTCTCTCTCTCTCTCTCTCTCTCTCTCCCTCTGGGAAGTATCAGATACTAAAGCCTAGTTCAGCCTCTCTCGCTCTGGGAAGTATTCTAGTGTGTGTGGCTGGCCCACCTCCAAAAAGAGACAGTCCTGAAACCAAATATCCCCTTATCATACAGCTGTCTAGATTCCCTGAATCTGTAGAGAGACAAACATGATTATCCCCTGTGTTGTCCTTGGGTCAAATTTGACCCGTTTTCAAAGTTTTTGTATCACAAATATGTGTTTCTTAACAACCAAATTGCCCCCAAAATAACTAGGATGCATGGATGTATATGTTGCATACAACATATACTTTAATATATTTAATTTCACAGCATTTGAAAACAACAAAAATTGAAATGGTTTCAGAACAGCATCCTGACCAAACTTTGACATAAACCAGTCTGTGATTCACTAAACACCCTCTGATCATAACTATTGTATTAGTCAAGATAATTCATAATTTCTGTTTTTTTTTTCAAACTCAAAAATTAGGTATAATGTCATTTAAATGAGGTTTATTTACCATGAATTAAAAAAATCCAGAATGACAAATTCATGGCTGACAGTGAAGACACAAGGGTTATACATGAACAGGTTTGGTTATTAAAGAATGGCCAAATATTCTCGTCCCCTGACCTGTGACCTGTGAATGTCCTCATGTTGTCTAAGCTTTCCCTTTAGTCTCATCATACCACAACGTGGTGTTTCTTCAAATTCCACCACAATTATGATGAATTACTTCGATTTTATTTTATGTCAAGAGATATATAGGCTTTCATACCATTTCTTAAAGTTGTGTTTAGTGTATTGCTTCTTATAGTAGTGTTAGTGTGTTCTGGGAAATATGGTCCTATTGTTTTCTTTAAAGCAGCAGTAGCACATAAATACAGGAACTCCGACGGTCCAAAGGGGGAGGCGTATTCTCCAGAGGAGGAAGGCTCACTTCAGCAGTTTAATTTACAACATTCCTCTGAGCCAAATCAGAAGGAGATGTAAACACAGACGTCATCTCATTGGTCTCGCTGAGGGGAACTCTGACAGGCTGGGATGTAAGAAGTGGCAGCAGTGGAGTAGCTGGAAACATGGCTGTGTGTAACTCTATACTGTGGCGTGTCTGGCCTACTTTGATCCTGTTGTGGGTCTGGATGTGGGAAGTCGGCTGTGACATACAACACCAAGCAGAGGAGGGTGAGTGCTCAGGTGTATTCAAATTAAGGATTGCTTTTTTTAAATTAATGTATCCAACTTTAACATGCTTATGTGATGGTATGATCATGTATTTAAACTCTGAGGTATATTCCAGTGGACTTTGAGAGGGTTTGGCAGGGAGTGTTCCAGGAAAAAAAGTCATTTTTGTCACTGGAAGTGATAAAAAAAGTACTGTGTAACTTACAGTGGCGATTTTAGACCCATTTTAGGGGGGCTCAAGCCCCCCTAAATTTCATCTCAGCCCCCCTAAAAATTATAATATTAAACAAAATATATATATTTAATCAATTTTGGTGCTTCAAGTTAGAGTTTGCGAAATTGTCTGTTAGTAATAGAGGACAAACAATTACAGGTTCAAAGAAACAGGTTTAATATCCTGTGTCGCTGTCGCCAACGCTATGCACCTGTAACCCAGTCAAGGGAAGTTTTATTTTCTATTGATTTATTGTTTACACCTCATTATCAATTCCTTTGATTCTGGTAGTCCATACAGGGACTTTCGTAGTTTTTTCACATGTTAAATATTTTTAATTTATCTTATACTGTTGTAATAATAAATACATATATGCATAGTTATCCAGTGAAATTACTGATTTAGCAGTGGGGGGTTTAACACTTTTGCAAGGCACTGTATCCGTGTCACATTCTCATTAGGGGCTGAGCCCCCTTAAAGGTTGGATCCTAGAATCGCCCCTGGTAACCTATAATACAGACAGTTACTGTATTGAAGTCCACACCGCTAGAGTCTTCAAATATTATATTGTATATTATATTAAAAGTTGGGGATTCACTGATGCATAGTGAATCAGTTAAAAAATCGATATAAATGTGTAAAGATTACAAATGGTTGAGATAAATGCAATTTTTAAAACGGCCTAGGGCTTAATCTACTTTGGATTTCACTTGTTTGACTTGAGACGTCACTACGTCTTCTAAGTTTTTTATTGGAAGAGATTTATTTATTTAGTTATTTTGACATGGGGTTTGATTAAGAAATCTGATTATGAAATTATTATTACATGTTTGTTATTCATGATAAAACACAGTTTCCATGTCACTTTTGAGAAGAGGTCACATTTGTTGTTTTTGCAGATTTCTATATAAATGAAGGGAATGTTTTCAGTCATTTGTCTGCAGCTCATTCTGTTAAAAAAAAAAAACGTGAGGAAATCATGAGTTGAGTGCATGGTTCCCTTATTAAGAGTGTGATTTTCTTTTGTGCAATAGGCAGAGGTGGAAGTATTCACATCTTGTAAGTAAGTTATGCCTCCAAAATTATTAAAATGACACCAAGTATTTACAGCAAAACATAATGATTGTATCAAAAGTAAGTAGATGTAGTAGATAGTTGAGGTAGACCTAATTTAACCTACATTATACTGAAGAGTAGTTTACCTAAAAACACTGCATCATAATCTGTATCCAACATGTTTCGTCTGTAAAAATTAAATCTGTAAAGTAACTTTGTACAGCTGACAGAAACATGTAGTGGAGTAAAACGTACAATATTTCCCTCAAGTACACAAGCAACTTTACTTGGTTACATGTAATACTTATTATACAGTAAACTACAACCACCTTTTTAGAATGATGTACTGAACTAATTCATAGGTAAGACATATAGAACTTCTTAAAAATTAAAGTCATGCAACCAATTAACAAAATATGCAATCATTTTATTTAATCATTTTTATTACATATTCTAAAATGTACTTAATCTTGACCTATCAAGGGGTAAAATGGTTGAAATATTTGTGTTGTATTTTTTAAACCCATTTCTTTCACAGTATATTCCATGTATGTCTCTTAACTGTTACGGATAGCCTCAACTCATTTATGTGTGAAACAATGTATATTTGACGTTAACACATTTCTCCTTTAACTGAAATATTCTCATAAGATTTCCATTTTGTGAGAGCAAATGTAATCCACTGAAATCTACCAAAAGATGTGTTTATCATGAAAGCGGAAGCAAGGGCGTCAACCAGCCTGATGAAGACAAGCTGAAAACACTTGGGAAATCAGGGACTTTTCATAGAGCTGTCTCATACTGAACAATAGCCTACACTGTGACGCAAAGTATTGTTCCAGTCCTAATCTATATGTGTACAATTACAATTGCTCATGCTGCTGTTGGATTTTCATTTTGGAAAATGTCTGTTATGCATGATTCCACAGAGTAACAGAGTTGACTTTCTCTCTTTTTCTTTGGTTAGTGGAGATTTTCAATTCTGACAATGAGACCATTTTGCGATGGAATTCTGACCCACTCAAAAAAGTAAGTTGGGTTGCTGAGTGACACATTTTCATTTTTATTATAAGGCTTGTATCATGTACAGTGAAAACACTGTTTAATTATTCGCTGAATAATGACATAACAACAGTTTGCCCTAATTGTTAATTGCTAACTGTACGAATGTGTGTTAATGTATATATATACTATACTCTGTATTTTGGCAATATGTAACTGTATAATGTGTTACATTAATCACATATCATTTATTTAAGCAATTTAATGACATTTTTAAACAATTTAAATAATGGTATGGAAGTACGGTAGCTTGTGTTTTATGTAAAAAAAAAATATTTGGAGAAGAAGAAAGAAATTTGGTTTTCAACTATTTTACAACACAGTAAATTAATAATGGAATAGTCTTCCAGTTTGAATAACATGGAAAACAGGACTGGCTGATATGCAGTTTAATTATCATATTATGCATACCTTATTATTTAAATACCCTATTTATTTGCCACTGATATCTTCTGGGTTTAGACTTTCGCTAGTCTGGATCAGTGGAAGTACATTTCCAGGCTAAAGCCTGAGAGGATGTCGGCAATTCGAAGATTTGGACCGTGCAACAAGGCAGGCCTGCTTGGCTCTTTCAGGGAATGATTGTAAAGATTTACAAATAATATGTTTACGGCATTTAGTATCTAACTAGGACGTTATGAGACAGATTGGTGGGATTGCTGTGTACAAGTACACACGGCAAAACAACGTGTATCCAGGTATTTTAAATAGATCACGTTACTGTATTGTGTGAACAGTTAACTTCATTTAACATTGTATGTGGCATTTCTTTTGCGGGGTGCAAATGTTCCACCAAAACAAGTTCCTTCCTGAGACTATTTCGCGGAGCCACCGCCACTGCGTCCGGAGCTTAGCACTGCCCAAGATGATTGTGATTGGCTTAAAGAAATCCAAACAACCCAGAGCGTTTTTTTTCTTCTATCCCAGAATGTGTGTGTGGTATAGCCAGACCTTACTCCACAGAGCTGTGGAGATAGGTCTGACAATGCGAGACTTATCTTGTACAGACTACAGAGGTTGCCCAGTCTTATCAGGGTTTTTGTGTGTACCTGTAGTTCTTCTGCAGATTTTCACTCATGTTCTCTTGCATCTTTCCTATCATCCCAGTGGAGTGAAATTCGGCTAACATTGGGCAACCCGAGTCCAGTGCCTGTGCTGCAAGCTTGTGGAAAAAGGGAAATGAAAAGTATTTTAAGCCAGTGGATGGAGCGGAAAGATTCCCACAATCTACTGATGGATATTTCATTTGCCCAAGAAGAAGAGCTATCTGGTCAGCTCAGCTCGCTACAAGTTCACCTTTTTGACTCAGACACACCAATCCCAAGATTTATAAATGGTTGGAAAGTCCTGGACCTTAGGGCCTCCGAGCCATTCCCTGTCAAAGTCCTTCAAGACCAAATGTCAAGCCACCTGAAGCGCAGCCTGGCTCTGAGCCTGGGCTCAGTCAGCCGCAGAGGCTTCCAGCTGGCCTTCTCCTACTCAGGAACATGTGTGCTGATAACATCCATCAGACTGTACTACAGGAGGTGCCCTGACACCGTGGCTCACCTGGCCCTGTTTAAGGGGACGGGGGCCGCGTCAGGTCCCTTGACGGGTTCCTGTGTGAAGGGAGCTGTGGAGGTTTTCCCCCCGGTTAGAGAGTGTAATGTGGACGGAGTATGGGGTCCACTGCAGGGGGGGTGTACCTGTGAACCCGGCCACCAAGTCATGAATGACACCTGTCAAGGTACGGAGATGATTTTTCTGTTATTTAATATTTTTCATTTGTAATTTATTAGGTTAGTTTAGTTTATTTTGAACATGTTTAAAACATTTATAATATATATAAAATAAAATTAACAGATAAATAAGAACATGTACGTACATCTCAGCACAATCTTCCAAAATTATTGTAAGTAATTCAAATAAGAAATTCCCATATTCAAAAAGGAGTAGGAAGAAGTTAAAAAAAAAACCTTTTCTGGTCCTACCCCCTTTTTCTATTTTTATACTTTAGTTAAATACAAAACATTTTGATGCTTCACTTATTTATACATGTTTACATACACATACATGTACCGTACAGTATATCTACCTACCTACACACAATTCTTGATTACCAATTAGGCATTCAACAATAAGTAATCTTCACAGTCTTCACATTGTAGTCACATACCAGACAAGTGTCTGTCTTGCACAACAATCAATATCAGAATACAAGTAAGTTACAGCTTGCACATGTTCTGATTTAATGAAGAAGGAAAAACATACTCCTGAGATTAAAGTTAATATTCAGAGTTTAAGGTCATAATTCTTAACTGTAATTCTTTTTTCAAAAAATTCGGACTTTACATTCAGGCATTAGATTTTCTAAAATTTCTGGGATCAATCAGAATTCAGATATTTTTGTTTCATCTGGCACTTATCATCTTCCATACATATTTGCATGTTTATTTCTTTATATTACCAGAAAAAGAAACAACAACATCATCAATGCATGTTTGTTTTAATTTAACTGAAATTCATCAACATACAGATATTATTCAACAAACACACTGTTATAAAGAATATTTCGAGGCAACAGACTTCCATTCGAATTAACTTACCTAACTAACTTACCGAAGTTAAAGTAACTCAAATCTGCTGATTGTTTTACAAATGAGCTTGGATTCCATTTTAATCTTAAGATTTATAAGTTTTAATCCTCATGACAGCTTTAGCAGTCACAATAAGCCCAAAGCAAGGCCAGGCAATTTATTGATATAGCACAATGCAGACACAAAGGCAACTCAAAGTCCTTTACATGCACATAAACATACAAAACAAATACAACACAAATTCTAAATTATATAAAGTACATACATGAATAATAAGTAAATAGTATTCACAATACGTTTGAAAAATATATCTTTTTAAAAAGAGGGATAGGCTATGTTTTGATTTTGTCTATGTTTTTATTAATGTTTTTTTTTTTTTTTTTTTTTAACCTAATATGTTAAAATTAGGTTAAACAACTCCAGTTAGTTATATATCTAAAGAAGGAGGGGACTCAGTTAAGAGCAGAATTCTTTCAATATGCAAGGAATTGGTATCTTGTATCTGCATAGTTTATATCCTCGACATTCCACTTCCAGGATTGCCCCGTTGCTGCCGGAAATTCTGCCTTAAGTCATTTTTTTTGACCGGATTTCCTTTACTCAACGCTTCCTTTGTGTTGGAATTCTAAACTCCAGTTAACTGCTCCTCATATCTCTGCAGGGTAAATCCAGACAGCTAGCTAGACTATCTGTCCAATCTGAGTTTTCTTTTTTTTAAAGATTATTTTTTTGGGGCATTTTAGGCCTTTATTTTAGGACAGCTGAAGAAACGAAAGGGGAGAGAGAGGGGGAATGACATGCAGCAAAGGGCCGCAGGTCGGAATTGAACCTGGGCCGGCTGCGTCGAGGAGTAAACCTCTATATATGGGCACCCGCTCTACCAACTGAGCTATCCAGACGCCCCCAATCTGAGTTTTCTGTTGCACGACTAAAACAACTTTCGAACGTACACCCACCGGGGCTCCGTGTAGAGCTTAGCACCGCCCAAGACAATTGTGATTGATTTAAAGAAATGACAATAAACCAGAGCACGTTTTTCTCCCATGCCAGCATCGTGTGTGGACGAACCAGACCCTCCTCCGCAACGCTGTGGAGGAGGGTCTGGTAAAGTGAGACTAGTAGCGACATGAACTGCCACAGATGTCACCATTTATTTTTGTCCAAAGTTTCTGCAACAGCTGGCAGCTGAACAAGCAACAAGTCATGTGCTGACTCATCATTTCTCTGGACAAGTATCTTGGATAGACTCCATAGATGACTTTCACATCCTCTTCACCATAATCATCTTCCTTCTCAGTTTTACATATTTCCTGTGCACTGCTCAACAAATATTCTTCCTTCTCTCATGGTTTCTTTACTTAAAGCAGCCTTAGGGGTGGTGCCTAGCAGCTACATTGTTCACTCTCCCCTCTGACAGAAGAGCATTAACAACATGACAATTTTGATCCTCTTTGGGCCATATTTGTAGTTGAAGTTCACCTCTTTGGAACCGTGATTATGCTAAAAGACATGTCAATAGTCGGATTACTAGATATCCTAAGTGGGCCAGACATGTGTAGTTTATTGCTTTTATTCCTTCGAAAAAGTCAAATATCTCTGATTGTATTATTGCATGTCTCATGTAGTCTGTTCACTTACAGTTTGGTCAACACAAATGTCGGAAAGAACATCAGAAATGTTAAAAAAAGCGTCAAAAACTTCGAAAAAAGTGACAAAAACTAACTGGGTCAAAATATATTGTGAACCTAAACTGACATGGGGGCCAGATCAAAATTTACGAGGTGCCATCATTTTTTTTTCTTTGGCTCCTATTGAGCTCCCTAGCTATAAAATACCAGCTATTTATCGGAGGATATTGTTGCAGATATATCAGTGTTGGTGTGTATGGTGGCCAATGAGTAACAAGAAGAGTCGGTGCAGAAATGTCATGAATATGTTTGAGGTCATTTAAAAGGAGTCACCATTACATAGTTTATTTTTACACTGTAAAATGTGCTGGTCACTATATATCTTAGTTACAGTTTTTAAAAAGACAAATAAGGGATCCCTTTATGAAAAAAATGAGCTGATGTCATTTTCATAATTTTTAAAATAATAATAAATCAACGTAATACAGTAAATAATAATGACTCTGCCCTAGCATCAAAATTTCTGTAAATGCCAAAAAACATATTTTTCACTGTAGCTGGGGGTTTGGTGCCTTGCTCAAGGGCATCTCAGTTTTGGTAATGAGGGAGAATTACGTGCTGCTCTGTCATTTTCCTGGCAAATAACTCCAGTCCTCCAGACGTTTAGGTCTGGACAAAAGTGTTAGACAAAAATAATGGATTCTGCACTAGTGAAACAAATAGTACAATATTCGTCAACGAACCTTTTTCACGGACGAAAACTAAATAAAAACTAAATAAAAAGTCAGATATGATGACGAAGACTGTGACGAAATATAACAGACACTTTAATCAACAAATAAAAATGACATGAAAATGTTAGGGAGGGACGAATGGAGAAGAGATCCAATCAGAACCACTATTTTTTGTGGGACAAGTTGGGAAGAAATCCAATCAGAGCGAATCTTTGAGGGTAGGTTGATTTATGCGGAAGCAGCAGAGCCATTTCAAAAAGCCGCGGCAAATGCAGGCGCAACAGCTAAACAAACGCAGCAGCAGTTACACAGGAGGACGAGTTTGCAGAACTTTGCACAGTTTCGAGGACGTTTTCACAACAGTAAGGTTGTTTACATTATACTTAGTTGTGTTTAGTTGCACAGTTTTAGTTACACAGCTTTGGCTGATTTCAGTTGACTTTGCTTGTTAGAAACGCGCTAACGTTTTGCAGTGCACCCGGTCCGAGGGCAATGACATGTCTCATGAACAACAGGAATGTCAGAGCTAGGTCTAGGATGAACCGTTAAATCTGTGTCTGTATTGCATATTCAAACCTTAATACCATTCCATAACAGACTGATGGATACTTCAAATGACCAAAAATTCTGGAGAAACATTTAGTCAACTAAATCCTCTGTAGATTTAGTCGACTAAAATCTGCTAATATTTGGTCTGCTAAAACTAGGCTAAGACTAAAAGACTTAAGACTAGACTAAGACTAAAACTCTTATGATATTTAGTTGACTAAAACTAGACTAAGACTAAAAGATTTCAGATGACTAAAATAAGACTAAAACTAAATGGTGTGTTATTCAAAAGACTAAGACTAAGACTAAATCAGAATTTGCTGTCAATTAAAATTAACACTGCTATGCATGTCTTCATTGTGAAAGGAAACACGGAGAGAACATGCAAACTCCACACAGAAAAGCCCAAGAAAGGCACAAGCCTGGACTACAGGTTTCAAAACCAGTACTCTGCCTACTTGCTGTGAGGCAGCAGTGCTAACCACTGAGCCGTCGGGCCAACCAAGAGAATATTATAACCACATTAGAAAATAAAGGTTTTACAAACGCTACTATTATCAGTGGTAGGAAAGAGACATTCACTACTGTATTTCTATTTTACCAGGATGTAGGATGGGCTACTACAAACCAGCCAATGAGAGTGGAGGATGCCGACTGTGCCCACCGAACAGCAGGACACATGGGGAGGGATCAGAGAGGTGCGACTGTCTACAGGGTTTCAGCCGCCTGCCAGCGGACCCCGATGACCTTGGCTGCACCAGTAAGAAACATTCAGTGGGTTTATTGGAATATGCAGGATTAGACAATAATGGTCCCATATTGTAAAAAGTGAATTTCAGTGTCTTTTATTATAAAGCAGGTCAAGGTGCTGTATAAATCCTGCATCATTTATCAAGTATTTAAGTATCAAAATGCTCAATCCACAGAGAAATGCACACAGCCTGTATTCAGAAACTGTGCCTTTAAACGAGCCGTCAGGACTTCCGTACATTTGTGATGTCACAACTTTACTATAGAAAGTGGCGCAACAGTGCTGTTACAGTCATTTCCCGGCTGCAATAACGGTGTAGAGACTCTGAACGCGCAGATGCAGAAGGTCCAGAAACGCTGACCAATCAGAGAAGACTGTGCTTTTTCGGGAGGGGATGGCTTAAAGAGACAGGCGCTAAAACAGAGCGTTTTAGACAGAGGGTGAATACAGGTAAAAATAATGTGTTTTTTGAACATTAAATCATGCAAACATGCAACAAGTAGGAACCTGAAAATGAGCATGATATGGGACCTTTAAAGCCTATGTGAAGTTTGGCACCCCCAACCCCCCCCACACACACACACACACACACACACACACACACACACACACACACACACACACACACACTTATAGATTCAGAAGAGACACC
Source organism: Sander lucioperca (assembly GCF_008315115.2). Classification (NCBI taxonomy): domain Eukaryota; kingdom Metazoa; phylum Chordata; class Actinopteri; order Perciformes; family Percidae; genus Sander; species Sander lucioperca. The sequence goes on along the minus strand of NC_050189.1, from coordinate 30,660,904 downwards.
ATGGCAGACTGACAGCCGGACACCACTTGTCTTATTTTCCCACTTGTTTGTGTCATTCCATGTCTGCTATCATGAATATGATGCAGGCACGGATGGTGATCTAATGTCATTCTAATGACATATTTTGTAGATTTTCTAAGCATGATTTCTAAGCATGTTTTGCTTCCCTGTCTTGTCCTCCACAGAGCCGCCCTCTGCCCCTGTGAATCTAACAGCCCATCATCATAATGACTCTGTGCTGATAATGACATGGGATCCTCCCCATGACCGGGGAGGCAGACGGGAAGTAAAGTATTACATCAAGTGTGAGAAGAAGGCAGAAGCTGGCAGTCGGTGGGAGGCATGTGGGGACGATGTGGTCTTCCTGCCAGCCTCAGGAGGGCTGACCAACACATCAGTCAGCATCACAGAACTGAATCCACAGCACGACTACAGACTCTCAGTGCAAGCCTGGAATGATATATCCACCCTGCCTGGGGCGCCACTATCATCCACTGCCACTGTTACTATGCATAGATGTATGTAAGATGTAGATATGTAAACACATTAGAAAGTCCAGGGAAAGTGAACAACAGGGAAGAGGCAGCCAGTGTGGTGGGAAATAAACATGTGAGGGTTCAATTCTAGCTAGGTGAAAGAGTTAGCTTGCTTATTGGACTATATTTTCAAAGAAACCCAAAAGACATTCTTCCTCTTACAAAAGAAAAATGGAACTCATACGCAGTTTAACACACTCTTAAGCAATTCACTATACTCAGGGGATTTGTTGCTACAGCCTTGATCTGGCATGACCATAATACAAAATAAATAGCATTGTACCATCAGTGACGTCACCCAGTGGTTTATGGACTGTAGTTTTAAAGCCTTGAGTTTGGCAATTTGGCTGTCGCCATCTTGTTTTTTTAGAAACAGAACGTGGCGGTTTTCGACGAGAGGGGGAGCTGGGGAGGACGACGGGGCAAAGCAAGTGTTGTTTATAGTTGCAATGGCGCTGTGCTAAGCTAAACACTAAAGAGGAAAAGTTGGCAATTTTCAACCCTTCTGAAGCAAGTCATCCGGTGGAGGTTGACCGGCAGGTAAACACGGACCTCCGGGTACTGCCACCATTTATCTGCATGTATGGCAGTATAGAAAATCGACAAACTTTCCTTTTTTTACCAGCTTATGCTAGGGGTGGCTAGCTAGCTTAGTTGGAAGGACGCTGAACAAGGCATTTTTAGGCGACCAAAGTGTTCCAATTAACTTTGAGGAAGTGAAAACATGCACAGACAATACCCAAAAGCTAGTTCAGGTCTATTTTAATGGTTAGCATTGCTAAGCCTCTGTCCTGATAGGTAGGTAGCCACGCCCCTAAAGCACCCCCTGCTTTATTGTCTATTTTAAAATAAATGGGACTTTAATTTACAAAATGAACATCATGTTGTATTGACGAAGACTTGAAACTAGCTATTGAGGCCATAAACTGATTATGAAAATGATTATTGAGGTACCAAGTCTTATAGACATCTGTAGACACAGACTTCTTTTCGCAAACAGTGAAGTCAACCACTGCTGGAAATTAGATAGAATGCACTTCCGCATTGGCTTCACTTTTCAGACGCGAAACCTTCGTCCATTATTTTTACAGTCTATGGGTATGACAAGTAGCTTATGGTGGCCAATGTAAGATAATGTTAGCAAACTTTAAATAGGCATTGCTTTGTGATTGATAATACTGAGTCAGTTTGCTGACTTTATGACTCTTCTCCCATTGTGCCACTGCACAGGAGTACATATGTTTGCTTTAAAGCGCCACTGGGTACTATAACAAAATTAGAAACTGCATCTCTTAGTAGATAGAATTTCAAAGGTACTGTAAACGTCTGAGCCAAAGGTAACACTTCTGTGTTCTTACAGGGAAAGTTCTACCTGTGGTGATCAATGTGACCCCGGGCTCAAACATCTCCGAGCCTGCAATAGTGCCAGCTCCTCAGCAGCAGAGTCGCTTCTCCATGTGGCTGACAGTTGGTGTTTTATTTGGGATCCTGCTGCTCATGGCTGTAGTTCCCATTGTTGTGTGTGTCCTGCGCAGCAACTACATTAAACTCAGGTAATGGGACCGTCCATTTCTATTTCTTTGGCCTACTGCTTTAAAGTTACTGTTAAGGAATTTGAAATTGACAAAAATAATTTCATAATTTACGTTTTGATGTGTGGGAACCCTCAAACACAGTTAGGTTCACATAAGGTGATGATGACTAAATGTTATGGTTGTATATGTGTTTCAGTTTCCTGTTTTATTTTGTAGTCTGTTTTTCTCCCGTGTCATGTCTTGTTTTACTTCCTGCCTTGTGTTTTCCCGCCTTTGTTATTGTCTGCCCCACCCTGGGGCCCCTTTTTAGGAAGGAGGTTTAACAAACTCTGAGTCTAACCCTGATGTCTGAGTTGATTGACCCTGAGATGGGAAACTCTGAGTTTTCGGTTCCAGAACAGCTGATTTGAGTTGGTTCAATCAACTCAGAGTAGGTTCACTCAGAGCTAAGCGCATACACCACCACTATAAAAAGGCAGCATGAATGGAACCATGATACTACGATTCACCATGGTAACAACCACAGACAAACTTGTCGGCGAAAATACTCATGTGCAAAAACAGCAAGTTTGAACATATTTCGTTAAAAAAGCAACACAGCGGCTGCTGCAAAAGAGGGAGAATTTGCGTGGGAGAAAATTGCGGCTAGAGTAAATGCGTAAGTTCCAATATACTGTATTAATATCATATTTAATCATAAGTATAATATTACTGGTGAAATAGTATTGAACCTATAATATATTTCATTTAGGTGCAATCTTGCGGGCAAAAAAGTACTAGGCCTACTAATCCCATTCTGAGGCTGCAGTACCATCATTAACAGAATTATAAGGGTTTACATCATTCACCTGCAATACTGTGGAACTTCTTTTTAATAGCTCTTACTGGTTTGTGTCCAGGGAACACTACAAAAACGTTTAAAACACGTTTCAGAGCGAGTCACACTCTTCTTACAGCACTTTGCTACAGTGGCTTTACTAATACGCTCCGCATCAACAATGTTATAAAGAAAACTGCCGTTTGCAAAAAAACGTAATGCGACACAAATAATCTGCTGTGATGTAAGAGCATGTCCACGATGGGTGATGTTAGTGATATGAGGACGGATGAGGTTATGTAGGATACATAACTGATAGACTGGGAAGAAAAACGATACCGCTCAAATAGGTAGTTATCTGGAAATAAAAATGCATCTATAGTCGGGGCCTCAATATCATCTCCTGACGTATGTTTAACTCTCTGCGAAGTAATACAGCTTCTTCATCAACGGGATAGTTGACAAAAGGAAATGCCATGTTTTGAGAAAAAACATATAGTCTGCCTAACATGGTTAATAAAACAATCCTGTTTTTTTATTCATGCAGATAAACTGCGCTAAAATGAGCCTGATACAGACTGAATGAATGAATGAGGAAATGAAAGAGCGCTGTGTGAGAGGGAGGAGACTGAGAGAAACTCAAGGTTTCCTGAAGAAAACCTGCTCCCAACCAGGTTAGGTTCACAGACTCAGTTACCATAGTAACTGACTCTGAGGTTAAGTTACCTCTCTTTCTGAAACGAGCTGGAGTTACCCCTCTCTCTCAGGTTTAAATAACCTCTCTTTCTGAAACAGAAAACCCAGAGTTTCCCTCATCTCAGGGTTAACAAACTCAGAGTTTTCACTAAACCTGCTTTCTGAAACGGACCCCTGATGTGTTTCACCTGTTCCTGAGTCCTCGTGTCACATGTTCCTTGTTTCACCTTACCTCTTGTATTTAGTCTCTGTGTTGTCTTTGTCTAGTGTCAGATCATTGTTCTGTTTTGGATTGTGTGTGTGTAGGCTACCTTTTTGTCTCAGTGTTCCTGTTTCTTGTGATTCCTGTTTTTTTTACTTTGTTTTGGACTACTGCTGTATTCAGGACTCCTTTCGTTTGTATGGATTTTATGGTATTAAATCCTCAAGCTCACCACTGCCTGCTGCCTCTGCATTTGGGTCCGACATTCTCTGAATCTCATGACTGATGAAAAAACTTTAAGTTATCATTTTCCTACAGGTCTGACCCGGAAGGAGAGCTTTTGCCGATGGCTGAATTTTCCTACCGACGTCCACAGGAGGTGGAGGCTGCATCTGAGCCCGCCAACAGTAAGCATCATATTTCATTTTTTTGTTTGATACTTGAAAGGTGTAAAAAAACATTTTATTAAGTACAGGAAAAAGCACATATACTGTAGTGTCATTTGGTACTTTCAGTCGACTGTTTGTGATTCATTGAATTAATTATATCGTAAAATGTCTTCAAAATACAGATGTAGAAAATACAGATTTATAAGAGTTATTACATAATTGTCTGTCTTTTTTTAATTTTTTTTAAATTTTTTTTATTTATTTTTTTACATAATAACACTTTCTTTGTTTAACCGCAATTAATTGCTACATTAGCTAAGGTCCTAAGAGATATGACTGTTGATTGTAATTGGTGATTTTATTCAGATATGCCAAATTGTGATTATATAAGTGATTATTGGTCAGACTGTTGAGCTAAAGCTATGCTTGTTGGTGGCACTTGACCACATACACGTTCATAGCAACAAAAATGACGAGGCGATTTACAGTTAGAAACAGTTTTATGATAATAAAGAGGCGTGGTTTACTTCATAGGCTGTGTATTTATGTTATTACAATATATGGGTCACATGACAGTGATATAACCAAAAGATGTATCCTGGGATTCATTCAAAGTAATACATAAGTAATTAAATATTATTAAATTTGACTGAAAGAGACAATTATTTTGTTAATTGCAATTATTTCTGAGACAATTAATTGTACAGCAACATTTGGAATTGTTACAGCTCTATCCTTTGATTTCCTATTTGTTTCAGGGAGTGAGGGTGTGGTCCAGTTGTTGGAGGGGCTCAGCGGCAGGCTGCTGGACAGTCTTAAGGAGGTCCTGGTAGAGAGAAACAAGCTCACCCTGGGCAAGGAGCTTGGTAAAGGTCAGTTCACGATTCCTCATTACAAATAATCCTGTTTTAGCTTCGCAGGACCATTGTTATGCAAAGATGTCTTGAACCCTTATACAGTACACCTGATTGGTTAAAGCAGCCCAGTTGACTTTCATGCAGGAGAGCAGAGTTCATGGCTGTTTAGTGGGACGACACTATCTCACAATGCATAATAACAGTGAACAAGGGACATTGCTAACCAAATCAGCTGCCACTATGTTTGACCACCAGAATGACCTAAATACTAGGGGTGGGGGAAAAAATTGAGAGTGATAACATTTAGTCCTGCTTTTCTGTTCTACAGGAGAGTTTGGCTCAGTCTTTGAAGGGGTCTTTACACCAGATGAAGGCTTGGACATCAAGGTGGCTGTGAAGACCATGAGAGGTGTGTTCTGATATCAAATCCTTTATCAGAACTCTACTTTACTCTGCTACTTCTAATTTTTGTAATTTTTCTCTGTCCCACGCATCTAGTTGGAATCCACAGCCAAGAAGACTTACATGAGTTTTTGAGAGAGGCAGAGATCATGAAGAACTTTGATCATGAAAATGTGGTCGGACTACTCGGTAAGATATACTTATGCTGAACCCTCCGGTGTTTTCTATTGGACTATAATAACATGTATCTTAAAGGCAGGGTTGGTAATGTTGAAAAGCTAGCAAAATTTGAAAGTAGCGTCTCCTCGGGCCTCCGTCTAACCCCTCCCCCTGCCCTCGGGGCTCCGCCCACACACAGATGTGCACGAGCTCCGCTGCAGAGCGGAAGAAGGACCGCAATTTTACTTCAAGTCTCATTCACCGGTAAGCAGAAATTTGCTCTTTGCGCACCACTAGGTAGGGAGCAGAGGAAGAGAATTAGTCCTATCCTGTTATCTCATTGGTTGCGCTTTAAAAGGTCAGCGGCATCCAACGTCAACATTGAAATAATTTGAACTTTGAGCAGAAATCCTGAGTGGTGTGCCACACCAAAGGTAGCGCTGTGCCTAGTTGGATGGCACGGCTCTTCCAATAGGAAAACAATGGCACAGCCAAGCAGAGCAGTTTTACTGCGGATCGTGTAGGCGGCTTTAGCCTTAAACAGACCATAGTGTCACAGCTGCTCTCTGCCTTTGTCATATACTTTCCTGTCAGTTCAGTCCCTGCCACTCCCTTCTGCCCTGCAGTAACCCCTGTGTTTATGCCATTCCACATCACTTGACCTCCCCCTGCACACCTACACAATTGTTCCCACTTCCCCTTTAGCCTTGCAATATATATCCTTGCCCACTTCCATTCATTCCCCACCAGATTGTCTAATGTGCTTGCTACTTAGTGTTCTAGCTTTCATTGCTGCCTGTCTGATCTCTGCCTGTTTAAACAACTGCCTGCTTTTGGATTTCTGTCCTCTTTCCCTGATCCTTAACTACTACGTTGGCTTCTCTTACTACTTTTTTTACTAATACTTACTACTGTCTGTTTCATGCCATGAGTAAAACTAAACTTTAACTTTACCTTCTATGTCTCTGAGTCCTGCTTTTGGGTCCAAACATGGTTTTACTGAGCCCTTACATATAGCAACCATGTAAGTATGAATAATTCTACCACATCATATTAGATCCATTCATAAATCAATCCATGTTCCACCACTCATACGGGTTTGGGTCACAATGGCAGCAGGCTAAGCAAGGAATCCCAGATGTCCATCTCCCAAGGAACACCTTCCAAATTTTTCTGAGAACCCTTTTCCTAAGCCAAATGGGATACAGTATGTAATCCCTCAAGCTTATGCTTGGAAAATCTCCACACGAGGTCCTGATCAGATGCCTGAACCACCTTTACCTGACTCCTTAGTGAGAATCAGCTGCTACGCTGAGCTTCTTCCGGATGTCTGAACCCCTCACTCTATAAGCCCAGTAACACTGCAAAGGAAACAAATCCAAAGCTTAGACTGTAGCAGAGGGTTAGAAAGTAGAATCAGATGAAAAATGACAGAAACCTTTCAGCAAGTTCCCCAAATCAACATATGTTTACAGTCAAGTGACAAAGCCCTCTTACGGCTGTAGTTAATAATTTGCAGCCCGCAAAATTAAACTCCACATACAATATTAAATGAGCTTAACTTTTCACACAATACAGTAACGTGAGCTATTTAAATTAGCTGGATACATGGGGCACAGGCCTGTCTTATTGCGCGATTGAAATTTTCTGCAAAATCTGCCATTTTCAGCGTGTAGCTGGCTAGCTTGAAGGTTTGTGTTGTTTCCAGAAGCAAACAGAGTTTTAGACAACACAGAGAGCATCCTGCGTGTGAGCCACGCGCCGGATGTCTGTATCCTGGAAATTCTTCCGTTGATCCAGACTATAGGTCATGACCTCATATAATAACTTCTAAAGACTTAACCAAGTTATAAATAAAGCTCAAACATTTATAAGCTAAAATACTCTTTTGCATTATTAAATCACTTGACAGAAAGTCAGATTTAGGATAACTAAAGTAAATCTGACACAGTTTGTGCCTGGCTTTAGATCAGGGGTCTTCAACGCTTTTTAAGTACTACATATATTGTAAAAAATGAAGTAGCATATTAAACTAGGCCCACAATAACATGTAGGACATCCTAAAGCCTTTAGTGCATAGAATACTAAACTATTAAAATAATAATTGTCGGAATGATTTTATAAATCATCTTTTAATGTTCCACATACATGTGGCACAGTGAATCCTTAGGATGAACTGTATCTGTGGATGGCTACCTTAGTGACTACCTTACCTATAGGCCAGTATGATTATCATCAGTGGGGAGTTATATTTGCTAATATGTTGGATTCATGTTAAGACATTTAAAAATGTTGAACAAACTTAATAATGTGGCCGTTTAGCTCAGTTGGTAGAGCGGGCTCACATATACAGAGGTTTGTTCCTCGATGCAGAAGGTCTAGGGTTTGAATCCAACCTGTGATGGGTTTCCTGCATGTCTCCCCCCCCTCCCCTTTCATATCTCAGCTTTCCTATCCAATAAAGGCAGAAATGCCCAAAAAATTTGGGTGAGATGTTGAAGATCTCTGCTTTAGAGGCAATGTAGTCTATATCCACAACATTCCACTTCCAGGATTGCTCCGGTGCTGAGGGAAACTTTTCGGCCAGATATCCGTCACCTTCCGCTTTCTTTGTGTCTCTGGTTGATTTATGATGACTGCTTCTCAGATCTCTGCAGGGTAAATGTAGACAAGCTAGACTATCTGTCCAATCTGAGTTTTCTGTTGCCTGAGAAAAACAACTTTTGAACGTACACATGCTCCACTAAAACAAGCTCCTTCCCGAGGCTATTTTGGCACCATTGCTCCATCCGGCACCGCCCATGATGATTGTGATTGGTTTAAAGAAATGCCAATAAACCAGAGCGGGTTTTTCTCCCATCCCGGAATGCTGTGTGGACTAGCCAGACCTTCCTCCACAGCACTGTGGAGGAAGGTCTGGCTAGGTCTGGCTAGACTAGAGGCAATATAAAGGTTTGATATTGTACCCACAGACTTAGTTTAGCCTTCTGTCCTCTACTGCAGCAGCAGCAACAACAACCTTGTGACAGATATGTGTGTGTGTGTGTGTGTGTGTGTGTGTGTGTGTGTGTGTGTGTGTGTGTGTGTGTGTGTTTTTGTCCTGCAGCGGTTACTTTACAGAGAGAGCAGGACTGTCCTCTGCCTGTTCCTCTGGTCATCCTGCCTTACATGAAACACGGAGACCTGCGCCGCTTCCTCATTGCTACACGATATGGCGAAATTCCTATGGTGAGATGCAGTCTGCACATGCATGTACATAAATGGGGCTAATTGCACCGTCAGCACATGCTGACATAGACAGATACACACAAGGACAACCCATAGAAGATTGGTTTGAAATGATGTTGACATGATAAACAGCATAAAGAACAATTACATTACATTCTTGTTTTTGTAGCTTTTTGAGCACATTTTTGTTTCCCAGAAAGTAAAACCTTTTCATTTTGGTCCCTTTATAGTCTCCATAGCCCTCCAGACAAAATATCAACGTTTTACACATGGATATCAGAAACCAGAATTAGGCTGCAATTAATTGTTTAGACGTGCATTAACGGCTCAACAGCTCTAAGACTAGCTAAAGAGTCAAATCCAGGAGCAGCTAGTTTGAGTTCTGCATGACATTTATGGCTGATTGGACAAAAACAAAACCACAGTTTATACTATCAAACCCTATTTTACAGCTCTGTAAAGATATCCTGCTGGTCAATCATTTCATCCACTGTCTTGCGAGGTAAACAGTAGAATTTTATGTTACATTACAAAGTGGTCTTCATCAGGACTGTGTGCTTGTGTGTATTTGTATTCAACAAAACTCGCCTCGCTGCATGATGTTGAATTGTGCTGTGGCAAACTGAGCCAGGGTCAACTGATGCTTTTCTGTGCTGTAGCCATCTGTGTTGGAACACCAGTGTTGTAATGTAACAAAGTACAAATACTTCACTACTGTACTTAAGTAGAATTTTCACACATCTGTTCTTTACTTCGTTATTTATTTCCAGAAACCTTTCCTTTTACTCCACTACATTTCCTAAATAAAATGTATACTTTTACTCCACTACATTTCCTAAATAAAATGTATACTTTTACTCCACTACATTTCCTAAATAAAATGTTTACTTTTACTCCACTACATTTCCTAAATACAATTGTATAATTTTACTCCACTACATTTCCCCTAAGCATCTTAGTTACTCGTTACTACAAAATAAAATCAGAAGAAATGTGTTACACTGGAAAAAAAGCAGGTTTGGCAAATCATTGCTCCTAAATTGCCAAGATACTGCACACTCCATTCCAGTTGGTGACCTTTTGTTGCCAAGCAGCAAAAAAAAAAAAAAAAACAAATCTAAAGAAGAAGAAGAGGAGGAAGCATAATGACTGATAGTGTCATGAAAGCACCTGGTGCAGGCTCTGCTGCCATGGTAACAGATGCTGATCACCCCGACAACAGTGGTGATGACGATAATGTTACACACCTTTGGCCATAAAGTTCATAATCAAAGTTTTTTTTTTTTTAACTTTTTTACTTCTAATACTTAAGTACATTTAATATCAGAAAAAATTACTTTTGATACTCAAGTACAGTAAATATCAGATACTTTAAGACTTTTACTCAAGTAATATTCTAAAAGGAGACTTTAACTTCTACCAAAGTCATTTTCTGGTAAGATACTTGTACTTTTACTTTTACTCAAGTATTGCGTTCAAGTACTGTATATAAGACTGTGGAACGCAAAATAAATGAGGAGGCAGTGTTTTTATCTCAGCTGTCTGTACACGGCCATCGTAAGTTTTTGCATATGTAATGGGGGATGCAATTAATATTGCAGCCTGTAGAGGTCCCTAGTGGGGCTTTAGACTTCAGACTGTGTCTCAGGCTCTGTCTGGGTGTCATGTGTGGTTTACCCTTCAGTAGGTTAAAAAAAAAACTTCCTGCAATATTTATTTTGTCAATGAAAACTACGACAAAAGCATATTTGTTGATGGATTTTTTTCAAAGAGACAAACAAGATGATAACTAAATAAAATAAAAAGAAGCCTTTGAACTGAAACACCCCCCCATAGTGGGGGGCACTATGATTAAGTGTACTGCAATTAAAAACGAATATGAACAGAACAATAATATGAAAGGCGGACAAAAGGGACATGTGAATATTATAATGCAGCCTTATTCAACAATCTGCATGCATTTGCAGAATCACACCGTAACAGCTCCAGATTAGTAAAACAGTATCCTCCACCAGCCAAAAAATCTCTTCTGCAGAAGTTAATTTAGCTGCTTGGAGTAATAAACAATATCTCACACTTCAGAGGTCTTATGTCTTTTAGAAGGAAAAAGTAACACATTTATGGGCTTAATTAATTGCTTGTGTAGTATTCTATTATTATTTCATGTATATTGTTTCCTATTATTTAATGTATACTCTGTATGTGTGCTGTGTGTCTGATATTTTGCTGCTGCAACACCGTTATTTCCCATTTTTTGGGATTAATAAAAATCTATCTATCTTAATGAATCTGCAATCCCATTGAAAATTGGACTATTAGTAATAAAATACCTGGGACAAACCCCAGAAACACGCAGGAGCATGCTGATATAAAAAAACGGCAAGCAAATGTTAACACAACTTTACTTTCAGCTGGCTATTTTTGTGTGTATTTTTTTTTTGTATCTATTAATGTACATTCTTTGTTATCCAAAGTTTTAGCTGGTCGTCCTGAGCTAAACCCAGGCAGTACATTTGTATTTTAGTGAACAGCCTGGCGATGGATGAGAACTACACCTGTAACCATAGTAACGTATCAAAGAACGTGACTGCTCTAGCTTCATAACGCCTATGAAAACAGAAATCTAAAATTCATGTAGAAAATGAAACCGATAACAGTGATCAAATAACAAAAATGTGATTTTGTAAAAAAAAAAACTATACGTTCTCTTTACACCACCCGCACCTCCACCACACAACATGCTTACATCTGCACGTGTGTATGTCCAAAAATGTAAATACATCACAGAATACACCTCTTCTCTGCCCCTTCTTGCAGTTTGTGCCCCATCAGAGTCTCCTGCGCTTCATGATTGACATTGCAGCGGGGATGGACTATCTGAGCTTGCAGGGCTTCCTGCACAGAGACCTGGCTGCACGCAACTGCATGTGAGTCCATCAGAGGGAGACATTGAGAGGGGGGGGGGGGGCTTCAAATGAACGACTCCTTGTCCGTATATGACTGTGTCTCTGTCCTCAGCCATTGGTATTCAGCCATGGCTTGTATCCGGGAAGGAAGCTGCTTAAAATGTTAATAAAGCAGACCGAGGGCCTCAGTAGAGACTAGTTTAGGGACAAAATATAGAAAAAAAACGTCAGAACTCTCATTTCGTTTCATTGATCTGACTCCAGAGAGCATAGAGAGCTGAAGTCCCTCCCCTTCCGGTGAACCACAATGGGACCTTATTTCGGGAACAATATGTACGGTAGTGAACGGGTAGAGCGATTAATCAGGGTGTGAGTTGCTGGGGGGGATACGTGGGATTTCCCCCTTTCTGGTCTACATATTCCTGTCTCTGTTGAATTATTTTTATCCCCGGTGGGGACAGAATGAACCCCCCCCCAAAGTGATCAATCCTACTTCACCAATAGACCATATATTATATACCTAAAACAGAAGTATGTTAAACTGAGTAGCAGTTGCTGGTTGTATTTAGCTGCTACAGAGCAGCGGCAGTTGTTTAGCCGCCTATAGGTGACTGTGAGATGGGTACAGACACCGCCACATGACGGTCCTTTCAGGGGCCGTGATAGTGGAGTTTAGCCAGAAAAACTGAGCGTCATGCGGCCATGACAGTTAAGTTTAGGAACCAAAACGACAAGTTAAGTTAAGGAAAAAGATCGTGGTTTGGACTAAGGCATTCCCAAGGAACGAACAAGCATTTCCTGGGTGAGAATTTTTTTTTTCACCGCTAAGTGACCTCCGCCCTCCGGCTTGAAAGCGCTGTGTTTTATGTTGACACTACGTTTCATTTTGAGATTATTTCCCATTGAATATTGAAGTTCATAAATACGTGTTTTGGCATGGCTGACTACCACTATCCATGGTATTTCAAGGGGGATTTAATTCTTGCGTGTTTTGTTTTGTTGTGCATGATCAAAAAACATCCACCCCCCCTCTGCTTGTTTCACAAATCGCACACAGCAAATAATGATGATTCGGTTTGAATTGAGCCATAAATTACACATATGATGTTTGTCAATTTAAAAGCTTTTTTTTTGCGAGGGAAGAAAATCAGTTTGTTGTAGGTTTTTCGTAGTACCACTTAGTTTTGTGTGAAACCACTCAGTAAACTACATATCTCGTCTTGCACGATATACGTCACCTTGTCGTAGCAACCTACAGTCGTAAAACTGTTGAGTATAAGACTGTGAAAATACGTAGGCTAATTGGAAAGACTACTAACCCCAAAGTCCCATACTTGATGTCTCCCTGAGGCTACGATGCCGGTGTGTTTCGCACCGGGATGTAACGTTACTCACACCAGCAACAAATGGTGCTCGTTCTTTTGTTTTCTGACTGATGAAAAGACGCTGGATGAAACACATCAAGTAAGATAACGTTACATGTGTTGTAGTCTGGCATTGCCAGACCTTCATCCATAGAGCTGCGGAGGAGGGTCTGGTATAGTCCACACAGCATTCCGGGATGGGAGAAAAAGAACGTGCTCTGGTTTATTGGCATTTCTTTAAACCAATCACAATCGTCATGGGCGGAGCAACGGTTCCGCTGCAGAATAGCCTCGGGAACTTGTTTTGGTGGAACATGTGTACGTACGGTCTGGATTTACCCTGCAGATATCTGAGGAGCAGTTAACCATAGTCCTCAGAAATCCACCGGAGTTTAGAATTCAAACACAAAGAAAACAGAAGGTAACGGACATCTGGCTGAAATGAGGGACATCCGGCAGAATTTGCGGCGGCACCGGAATAATCCAGGAAATGAAACGTTGTCGATATAGACTACATGTGTTGTGGAACATTGCTAAACTAGCTAGCTAACAAGCAAGCCAAACAGCAAACAAGGTGACGTATATTGTGTGAGACGATAGATGTGGTTCACTGAGCGGTTTCACACAAAACTAAGTGGTACTAGGACAAACCTCGTCATATGTATAATTCATGACTTGGAGGAGGGACTTTACCTCTCTATTGCCTTACCTGTCGTGATTATGCAAATGCATTTTTTTTCATCCACAGGCTGGGTGATGACCTTAGGGTGTGTGTGGCTGACTTTGGCCTGTCCAAGAAAATCTACAGCAACAATTATTATCGTCAGAAAGTAGCTATCCGTGTGCCAATCAAGTGGATGGCCATGGAGAGCCTGTCTGAGTCTGTCTACACCACCAAAAGTGATGTGGTGAGTTCAGTGTCCGTGGAACGACACCTTTTTTTCGACAGGCACATAAAAATCATCTTTGAAAGCAGAGATAAGACCCTGATTTCTGGATTGTGATATTTACTGAACGTCTGAATTTGTACGTTGAGTGTGTAAAAAAAACAAAACAAAAAACATGCCGCCATAATCTGGAATAATGTTTGTCTTTGTCGCTACTAGTAGTGTTTCTGTGCTTTGTGCTTCTGTCTGTGCTTAACTGCAAATGTGTTTTAATGTGCGTCTGTGCACGTTTACCTGTGTCTATATGCTACTTGTGCTGTGTTTTTCTCATGCCATTAACCTGCCAGCTGTCATGATCTGGAATAGGGGTTGTGTCATTTTACTTGTCTATGCTCATGTGTTCTTGTTTTATGCTTAAGTGTTGCATTTTTGTAACTTATTCAGTTTTTTTTAAAGAGCCCCTATGATGCTTTTTTAGATTTTACCCATCTTTTAGTGTATTATATAGATTTTTGTGTATGTATAAAGTACAAAAAACACATTTCACTCCCAAAAGAGCTTTCTATCCCACATACAGCTCTTTCTCAACTGCCTGAAAACAGCTCTATTAGTGATGTCACTGATTGAGAAAGCCAGCCCAGTTTTTCATACATGCTGCCCATTGGTGCTGCCTGAGCAAGCACAGCCTGCCCAGTGGCTTGTTTGAATTTGGTTAACCAATCACAACAAAGAGGGCCAGCTGACCAATCAGAGCAGACTGGGATTTTCAGTTAGGCGGGCCAAGAGCTCAGACAGAGGGCATTTCTCAATCTGTTCTTTTATGGACTTGTGTTCTTGTGTCCCTGTGAAACGTCATCTTCTGTGGCCAAAGTACTGTCCCAATACACAAGTTCGCATTTCGCCAAGAACAGTTAAGATTCCCAGAAATGTTTACCGAGGATGCATTGGTTGGTTATCTTCTATGAACTTGGCAGCACCCGTATCCCAACATTCATTTCGGCATTCAACGAGGGTCAGGTTTCCGGTACATAGACAGACCAACAACGGGACAATTTTAACAATTTTCGCCATCTTATTCATCACTAAATTCACTTCTGAGAATGTTTTAAAATAAGCGCAGAAAATACCGAAAAAAGGGACAAAACGTTGGGAACAACATGTTGGAAAAGTGAAAAACCGACAACAACTTCAAAAACATCAGAAGAAAACGTCAAAGGCGTTGGAAAAAGCGTAAGAAACATCGGAAAAAGCTATAAAAATGTTGAAAAAAGCGAGCAAAACGTTAAAAAAACAATCACAAAAACATAACTATAAAGAACTTTGAAAAAAGCAACAAAACATTGAGAAGTGACAACAGAAGTGTACACTCAGAAATAGAAGTACCATTGAGTACCTAATGCTTCTCTTTCATTTTGTACTCTCAAATTAGTCAAAAGGTACAGTTCTGACCTCTTAAAAAACAATACTGTACTCTTAAGAGTACATGTCAAAAAGTGTACCTGTAAGTACAGAAATGTTCTTGTCTCGAACCTCCATTTTTGTGTGTGTTGTTTTCATGGTCGACGGGAAGAACAACACAAGGGCTAAATAAAAATGAAAAAAAAAAGAATCTATATCTATACTTACTGATTTCCTGTCCCTGTCCTGTCAGTGGTCCTTCGGGGTGACCATGTGGGAGATTGTGTCCCGGGGGAGGACTCCCTATCCCGGGGTTCCCAACCACGAGCTGCTGGAGCTGCTGCTGACCGGACACAGGCTCAAACCCCCCGAGGACTGTGACCACAAACTGTGAGTTCCTGTGCTCCTTCAGGGACATATCTCATTTCCTATTTTGATGAGTATTTAAAATATGAACAAAAAGCTGGGCATACAATAAGTTATTTGATATTGTATTCATGTTATATTGATAATAGAAGGCATTAGGTGTACGGCTTGGCAATATATCAATGTTATATTGCCATCAAAATATATAAGGCTAGATATCGTCTTACATTTTGGATAACGTAATATCGTGATATCAGAATCAGAATCAGAAAGCAGTTTATTGCCACATTAGTGGAACTACATGGAATTTGCCTTGGTGATTGGGTGCATACATACAAACAGACAGACATATTCAACATTAATAAGAATAAACAAGAAATACTGAAACAGAGACAAATATATACAAAATAGTTGTTTAAATAGTTAAAGCACTGTGTGCAATAGGCAGATGTATAGTCCAGGATTGAGGTTAGTGCAAAGTGTAATGGCTAGGGGGGGGGGGGGGGAAAACATACAGTAAGCCCTAGTATACAGCAGACTGTTAGCAGTCCCCCACTTTTCAAAATCCGGTTTGTGTCCCCTATTTTATGCAATAAAGAAAGTAAGACATATTTTTCTTATACATAGTTTATAGTAGTATTCTTTCTGGCATAATTTATCATTATGGTCAACCTAATTATTTTCTGTATTTTGTATCACCTTCGTCCCTAATGAATTTAAAAATGCAGGAAATGGGATTGAAATTGAAAACATTTTTCTGGCAGATGACTATCACCCCAATGTATAGTTATCTATAGCTCACCCTGCCTCCTCCCTCTTCTGTCTCCATCTCACCCCAAACACAGGTATGAGGTCATGCAGAGCTGCTGGGATAAGAGGCCGACCCACAGGCCTGGCTTCGGGGAGCTGTGTGAGACACTGAAAGGTCTTCTGTCGGAGCTGCCAGTGCTGGAGGCCAGCCAGGAGGCCAGCTACATCAACCATGGCCTGGAGGTTGCCGCTGCCGCTGCCGCTGCCTCTCAGGATCCACAGACAGATTCTGGGGGGAGATGGGAAAATGTCTACCTGCCTACTCCTGTGGGTGCTACTGCTACTGTTGCAGCAGCAGCCAGTGATGAGGATGTGGAAGTAGATGATGGCTACCTTAAGTATATTACTGGCTCAGAAGTTAAGGGGGATGCTAATCACTAACAAAAAGACTGTTTTTATAAGTTACAAAATGTAATTCTGTATCAAAGTGGACTTCTCATGATCTGTGTGAGGGAGAGGCATAGATTTTGTGTGTGTGTGTGTGTGTGTGTGTGTGTGTGTGTGTGTGTGTGTGTGTGTGTAAAAAACGCTCAAAGGCATTTCCAGGCTGGAAGAGGACAGCCAGGGGTGGCACAGGCTCCCCTCATCTCATTGACCACCATGGCTGCCCCCTGTACTAAATACTGAAATTATATGTTGATATAGAGTGAGTTACAAATTTTTTTTTTGCACTTTTTTTATTTTTGTATATTTGTATTGCATATCTGTTACTAGAAAATATCTGTTACTAGAAATGGTACACAAGTTTATAAAAGTCTATTATTTTATTACATGAAAAAGGTTCAACAAAATCTGCCACAAAGAACACCGATTTTATGAAAAATTATAGAATTTGATCTAGCAAAACACAACACATTTGACATGATGGTAGAAATAAGAGTTTAACTCTTTACTTGTGATTTGAAATACTTAAGTGAATATTTTAGCTTATTGATATTGAGTTGACCTATGATAATTATGGCAATATAAATTGTGTTTATATCACCCAGCCCTAGCAGCTGCTTGAAAAAAGTTAAGAAACTATGAAACTGTATATCCTTTTGTCTTCAGAGTGCATGCTACTGTATAGAATGTAGTTGTTTTTTTTTAAACTTACTTTTTTATGATAAACTACAACTCCCAGCGCCACTCTAATTCTCGATTCGTCCTGTTTCTGAGCAATGACACGTCAGCTCACGTCACTACCGCACCTGCGCAGCCATCTTGAGCCTTTAGCAAGCAACGGACAAGGCAGAAGAAAATACGAGTAAAATACAACAGCCTAACCTGAGAAAACAGGGATATGTCCGCTAGAATCAAGGATATATGAAAGAATAAAGGTCGAATACAGTGGAACGACCACGGGACAGTAACGGAGACGGTAAAACAGCCATCTAAGTGCCTCGGATACCCGGACCTAACGTTACAAGTCATCTTTTTTTCGCCGGAGTAGGAAGGAAGAGTCGAGTCGCCGACAGAAAAACACATCCAGAGTGAAACCATGAATCCCGAATAGTGAGTTTAAACGTTAGCTACATTGTAAGGCGGCCACTGTCGTGTTAATTTATAAATCAGAATTATTTGTTACGTGGTTTGTGATGTGACCTTATATAAATAATGCATGCTAATTGTTCTGTCGATTAATGTATTGTCAAACACCAGCTAGCTGGCTCCCGTGAACAGGGCGCGGACAGCTTCTTCTTTAATGTGTCAGTCTCGCGAACGGGTTTTCTTTAAACGTCAGCTGACAGTTTGCTCGTGCCTCACCGTGACGGCTGTGGCACGCGACCTTTTCACGGGAGAAATAAACGAACAGTCCAGCTTGTAAAACACGAGTAAAAACATTCATAGGGAACACGCTGCCATATACTTGTATTCAAAAACTAGTATGGAAACGAATAGCTTTAGCTTGACGTTAACGTTACACGAAGTAATGAAGTAACAGATGAGGGTTGGCTGACCTGTAACGTTAGCCTCGATAGACAGTCTATAGCCTGCCCTGTTGTTTTTTTTTTTATGGAAACATATGTTTAAGTTGCCGTCTTACTGTAACGTAACATAACGTGGCGTTAACATAATACAGCCAATATAATGCACGCAACTCTAAATTTGCCATTAATGCAACATATCGGCATCATTTCAGTTTTTAGAAATGGCTTCCCATTTACTAACATTAACGTTACAATGCACTATGGTAATCATTTGTAGATTTATTTAACTACCATTAATATTACTAGCCTACTATTTGGCTAGGGCCGAATTAAAACGTGGTTACCAGGTCCTTATCTTGAATGCTGTCGTACCTGCTGTAGGCTATGTGTGTTAGCTTCTCTCCATTGCGTACCGTGTGTCGGGGCTAACGCTAAATGCAGCTAACAGCAGATGTTTTGACGGCTGATCTGCAGCAGCCTGAAATAAGAGGACTCCCGCTTGTCACCGAATCTGTCTGTCAGTTCTGAAACGTCTCGCGGTCTCAGCGGCTGTCCTGGAGCCGACAGCAGGAGCTTCCCTTTGAATCGCTATGGAACCCTGTCTAAACTAGCTTAGCTAACACCTCCACACACCCTTAGCAGACCGTCTTTATTTCCATGTTTATTTACACACACACACACACACACACACACACACACACACACACACACACACACACACACACAAGTGCGTCTCACTATCTTTGTGGGGACCCATCATTGACATAATGCATTCCCTAGCCCCTTACCCTAACCTTAACCATCACAACTAAATGCCTAACCTTAACCCTTACCCTCACCCTAACCATAACCTAATTCTAACCCTAATCCTAAAATCAAGTCTTAACCCTTAAACAGCCCTTTAAAGTTGTGGGGTCCAGCATTTTGGCCCCACAAAGCTGTCCGGACCCCACAAGTATACTGTATTCCCGGTTTTTGGACCCCACGAATGTAGTTAAACAAGAACACACACACACACACACACACACACACACACACACACACACACACACACACACACACACACACACACACACACACACTGTATAACCTTAGATATGCTTTAATATTGCATACACTGTATCTTAAGTAGGCAGGGTAAGTGCAGGCTTTCCATCGTTAACAATTTGGTGCCACTTTTTATTAAGGCACCCCTTAATAACTGTAACAAATGGGTGTATTAATGGTTACCAAATCTAATCACATTTTGGGTAGTAAAAAAAATTATTTGACTGGTGTTTATCCTCCTCCACCATGACACTTGTCTTTTTTACTTGCTCTTAAGTTAACCAGGAAAGCCCTTTTCCATTGGATCATTTGACCACATATCTTGTTTAAAAGACTGCAGACTACAATGGACTACAATCCAGTTCTCAACAGCTTATAACCACTTGATAGGTTGTTTACCCCTTATTAATGACTGATTACCGTAACTGCAGACCCTGTTGCCAAAACGTCTTTCATTGCTTAATATAAACGGTTATATTTTTTTTATTCAAGCCAAAGTTCTTGAATGCGTCAGTGTTTAGAACTACTTTACAACTATGATTAGAGACGTCTGATCAGAGAAAAAAAGAGCCAGAGCATTTGGTGCCAGTCTTTAGTAGTTTTTGGTGTTCATACATCAGACCAGTTCAGTCAGTACACGATAAGTATTGAGGTTTCATAGTGACCTGCCTTGTACATTATACATCTGCTTTGACAGCCTTCAGCAGCGTGTTTTACATTAGTAATGAGCCTGCTTATTTACTCCTGGCTCCTGACAGAAATGTGTCTATTGAAAGTTGGCTTCAAATCTCTGGTCAGATTCCTAATCTTGTTTACGTATCCTTTTATCAGATAGTTCTAGATTTCATACTACTTTATTTGTTCTTGTAAGGCTTTTTGATTCTACACAACAATTTACATTCCAGAAATGTGATTCTTTTGTTAAATGAAAAAGGGTGTTTGTAGAAAAACCTGTTCATATTCCTCAAAGTAGGGTACCAGAAAAAAACGACCGTTTTGTCTATCTATCACCAACTCTCGCACTATTGAAAGGTTTCAAACGATGCACTGGCACTTATCTGGCAGTAAAAGCTGTTAACGTTGCCACGATGACTATTGTTAGCTGGCAGGTTCAGTTTAACTGC
Source organism: Sander lucioperca (assembly GCF_008315115.2). Lineage (NCBI taxonomy): Eukaryota > Metazoa > Chordata > Actinopteri > Perciformes > Percidae > Sander > Sander lucioperca. The sequence continues at coordinate 30,640,271 of NC_050189.1, read as the reverse complement.
CTTTTTCATATCGCACAGTTCAAGTATATATAAGGCTATGCACTTGGGTTGCTTGTTGCAATAAATGACAACTGATTGACCCTCATCGTCAGTCCACATCAACACAAGCTATAGCCATGTAGAAATGTGAACTGGGCTGATTGCAACAGTGCTGTTGCATCCAGTGTTTGTGAGATATTGCCAGTTGATCGAGTGTCGGGCTGCGCTACACGACAGGTCTCAGTTTCCTTTGACACAAGAATAGCAGTGGCATTGGGCAATTCTCTACAGCTGTTGTGCTGTGTGTCAAATTCATGTGATGTTGTTTTCCTCTCAGTGATTGGGTGGGGTGGAGGGTGGTGGATGTTATTCCATCATTTTTGGGAGAACCTGCTAGAAGGAGTGGGTATCAAACCTCCACAGAAAGACCTAAACGTTTATATTCCTCAAAATAAGGCTTTAAAAAGTTTAAAACTGTTTAGGTATCAGTGCTGAGTTCAGGTATAGGCACTGAAATCCAAAAGTTTTAGGTGTTACCGGACCAGCCCTAATCCTAGTACCGGATTAACCTGCCCAAGGGCCCCGGGCACAAGTCTGTGCTTGGCCCCAGTTAACACTCCCATTCCTCCCACTCTCTGTGCATTCTGTACAGTTTGTCTATGTCAGAATACTGCCTAACCCTATTGCTTTATTATTGACCTGCAAACAGTAGTTGGACAAAAACTCAGACTCTTTGTTTGTTTGTTTATGTATGCACCATTCACCAAGGCAAGGCCACATAAGTGTAACTCATTGCGGCGATAAACCCTTTTCTGATTCTTCTGATTCTAAAATCTATACTCAAGGTCCCCTCACTACCTTTTTCTGGAGCTTTCAACCACAACAACTAAAATGGTTGAAAGACATCCCTAATAAAAGCACAACACTGAAAAATGTCTCTTGAAACTAGGGATGCACTGATCCAATCCGATGGATTAGTATCATGTTACCTTACATAAATGTCAATTGAATTAGCACAAACCACATGGCACTCAGTAAGCCTGGAGCTTTGGGATCGATATACTTCTCTTATTGTTTAAACATGTAAAAAGAGTGTGTGTGTGTGTGTGTGTGTGTGTGTGTGTGTGTGAAAGCCTGATAGATCTTCTCCCTCTGTGCCATAAAGCTCCATTGTTGTCACAACAATTAAAAACCCATCAATGAGCCACTCCACCGCTGAAAATAGTCCCCAACAAAGGCACTATTTCTTCCAGTCTGAGTGACGTTTGCTAAAAACTACAGTGGCCAGCTGTTTTAGGAAATTACTGAGCCTTTAAAAAAAAAAAAAAAAATTATATATCCCTGAGGTGTTTTGGAGCATCTTCATTAGGAACCACTAGGCTTGGGGTGAGAGCCACAGACAGATTAGGGAAGACAGAGTATTGTGAGACAGACTAACATTTATTGACAATAAGGAAAAGGAGTTTTTTTTATACTCAGCAACGTAAGGTGGTCTAAAATAATGTTCAGGTAGCTGTACTGACATCCAGGTGTCATTATTGGTAATGGTGTGTGTTAGCGCTTTTATCAACTGTGATATTCCATGCGGTAGTGTTAGAAATGTCCCGGTTCTAACCTGGATGGTTTTTCTTTCAGTGACTATCTGTTCAAGCTCCTGCTCATTGGAGACTCTGGAGTAGGGAAGTCCTGTCTTCTGCTGCGCTTTGCTGTAAGTAGTTCTGTCACACCCTCTTAAACATTTTTTTTTTAATTACTCTTGGCCTCGAAATGTCTCTGTTTCGAGCGCAACCTTTGGTTTGTCCTCATTCTGCTGTTGGCCTGACCCCGTCCTGTTGTCTCTCTCTCTCTCTCTGCAGGACGACACCTACACAGAGAGCTACATCAGCACCATCGGAGTGGACTTTAAGATCCGCACCATCGAGCTGGATGGCAAGACCATCAAACTGCAGATTGTGAGCGCACACACACACACACACACACACACACACACACACACACACACACACACACACACACACACACACACACACACACACACACACACACGCACACACACAACAGTCTCTGTAACCCTCACCTGAGTTAGGGCTGAGATCCAACCATTGTTATCAAAACACACAGGAGGTGTTTGTGTGTGTTTGTGTGTGATGTGTGTGATGTGTGTGCGGTGTGTGTGGGTTTATGTTTGTGTGCATTCAGACCAAGCTGTAACTGGATCCTGTGTTTTTTAGTTAAGGTAACAGGCTATGCCACCTCAAAACCATCCAGTTTGTTAAGCAGACATACAGCCGCTCTGCTCATACATATACACAGAAAATGAAAAGCACAGTGAGCAGTGGAGTTCTGTTCCTTTGCTTTTATAGATCACTTTAAACACACCTGGAGATAAATGGAGTTACTGTAAATGTTCTTGTTGTCACTGAGCCCATTCACACGGCAGACCATAAACAACCAGTAACTTGAGCTTCCCATCGCCTGAACCTTTCATAACCTTGTGAGGCTTTGGTGCTAGGTTCTTCTTTGTGTTTCCACTGTATTCACAAACTGGTACGTTTCAGATATATGTCATAAACCAACTATACTATGTAACACATCATGTATAACGTACATCATTTTCATGAACCGTTTGGTACGCGATTGAAGTAGCGGACAACAATGGAAGAAGTGAAGCTGATATTGTTGTTGTTGATTTCTTGGTCTGTTTAGTGAAATCTTTTGGTCTATTACCCCTGATTGCAGCTCCCTCTGGAAAGATGTTGCAATTATTGAACTTAAAAACACACAAATCAACAGTGAAAACACCTTGAACTGTGAAATTTCCCTTAATACTTTTGCCATTTGAAATTCTTTTTTAAATTCAGAACACAAGACAAAATAAGACTTTACTTGCAAAATGTAATGTGCAAAATAATCTTTTTTTCCTCCCGATTAATCGGTTTTTGTAATCATTAGGAGCCGAAATTGTAATCACGATTATAATTTTGATTAATTGCACAGCCCTAGCCTCTTGTCCATCAAGTGTTCTTTTGTTAGTTTAAAGTATTGGTTGACCACCTCCTTCCAGATGCAGGAGTAAAATGGTCCGAGTTGTATTTGTTGTAGTCGTTCTTGTTGTGACCTCACATGTGCTGAGGCCAATTCTGTAAGACAGCACTGCCTCCAACCCCTGAAAGTACCCGGCACTGGGATTTAGTATCACTTCCTAAGCAGCGCTCCAATTTATTTCCAGGAACTCACCTCCAAAGAGGGAGGACAACAGCGGAACAAAAGCAGAACACATATGACAAAAGTCCCTTTCACACAGCCTGTTCAAGGCGCTGCTGTTGCTGCCTCGCCGTCTGTAGGAAAGTTAGGAAGACGGATTGGGGAGACAGACTTTAGGCCGGCAGTGGAGGTAGTCACAGAGCTGTAACAGAGCTGAACTTTGATAGCGGGACTGTAGTGATGCGCGAGTCGACCCACAGGTCAAAATGGGGACAAAGCAGCGTTCGGAGTAGCCAAAGTTATTAATAACTTACGGAAACATTGCATGCAATAGTCCACCTTCTCTATCTCTCTATCGCTCTAGGCTGCAACATATTGCTAAAGACTCTTAGAGATTTCTTTGTTAGTTGAAAGATAGGTTCAGTAGAAAACTGCACTTTAAAAATGTAACTGTCATACATTTTTAGTGGTGCCTTTTATATTCAACTCAATGTTCAATTTGTTCATTGGAAGAATGTTGGAAATGATTTCCTTTCGTTTGTTTTGAATTCAACAAGCAATTTGTTGTATTTTAGCAGAATACTGACAGAAGTAGAAATGCAGAGCTGAGTACACTTTAATATCTGTATTCATCGCAAGTAATATTGTTATCGCAATATTCAACAACATTATCGTGTATTTTCCTCATATCGTGCAGCCATATCCGGACTGCAGGCATGCTATGTGAAATCACACACTGGGTCTTTGCCCCACCTTTGCTTGGTTCTGTGTGGAAAAGCAAAGTTGGCGTAACGGCGGACCGCCATTACGCCGCTATAGCGTAGCCTCTGTGTGAAAGAGGTGAAGTCATGACTATGGATGTCCCGATCGCATCAGATCGGAGACGATATGGGCATTTTTTAACTGATCAGGGATCTGCATTCACCCCGATTACCTTGGATCATTTACATCAGCTTGTAGTTATCGCTTCCTTTAATCACACACCTTGCGCCACATACACACCGTCAGACCGCATGGATGCAGGCACCTTTAAACCTTGTGTTGACCTTGGGTCACATTGACCCGTTTTAAATTTTTGTTTTATATCAGAAAATATGGGACGTAGAAATAAGCGCTGAAAATGTGTAGAAGAAAAATAAAAAAATTTAAAACGTTGGAAAAAGCAAAAACAAATTGTGAAAAAAGGCGTAAAAAATGTCAGAAAAAAATGTGTTTTTTTCAAGGTTGAAGGGAAGACAACAACACAGGGTTAAACCAAAATGGCGTGCGGCAACTCACCATTGTCTGTTCAGAGAGTGTCTCGTAGCTTGCCAACCCTTGGCAACAAGTAAAAAAGGCCCGCCTTTCTTAGTCACCCGTTTTACAGAAGTGGATTACTCCAATTCTTCCCACTTTTTAACCACGCCGTTATTCCCTGGAGCTGGCATCGGACGAGAAGAAAATCAAAGATGGACTATTAAGCACAAGAGGCGTTACTAAGTTTAGTTTTTGTTGTCCAGCGTGGAACTGAGACGGTTTATTTTTTGGTTGGGAGGTTTGCCGGGATCCTAAAGAGAACTGTTTTGGTGTTGAGAGAAAAGACAAATTTGCTGCTCTGAGTTAAATGTATTAAGCATAACACATATTTTAGTTACTTTGTTTACTTAGTTATTTTTGTAAACAATAAAAACGGCGTGCGGCTCTATTATCTGAGCAAATACAAGTATCCGATAGGGACTCGATATCGGCAGATATTCAATATTAAAATGACAGATCGGATCGGGGGGTCAAAAAAGCTGATAGGGACATCCCTAGTTATGACCATACAGTGCTGTAGGTTTAAAATAAGCATTATTTGTATTGTTTATTTTGATTTATAAAGTCTTAACATTGCCAATACAATGGTCGAGGACACCACAGGGTTGTTAAATGGCGCATTAGAGTTTGATTAGTCACACTTGGCAATGGAAGACCTGCTCCATTAAAGCAGCCATATTATGCTCATTTTCAGGTTCATAATTGTATTTTAAGGTTGTACCAGAATAGGTTTACATGGTTTAATTTTCAAAAAACACCATATTTTTGTTGTACTGCAGTGCTCTCTCTCACTGCTGCAGATCCTCTTTTCAGCTGGTCTCTGTTTTAGCTACAGAGTGAGACCTCTTTTCTTCTTCTTCTTCTGTACTATCTTTGATTGCACTGCACATGCCCAGTAGCTCAGATGTAGATCATGTCAGCTAGCTAGCTCCATAGACAGTAAAAGAAAGGCTGTTTCTACAACTTTGGTCAGTTACAAGGCAGGATTAGCTGGGAGACTTCTAAATGAGGGCGCACATGTAAGTAGTTCTTTTGTAGATTATGGTGAACTTGTGTGTGTTGTAGCAGTGCTTTGCTATTGAGAACGAGGTAGCATGCTAGCGTTAGCCATAGCGTTAGCATGCTAACGCTACGAGCTAATGGTTGCGGTTAGCCTGCTCGTTTCGGCTTGTGATGTCACAAGCCGTGCCGATTTTGAACAGCTCACCCAGAGACTGAAGGCAGGACACATTCAGAAACTGTATCTCACTCTAAACAGCATGGATGGATTTTTTTCAAAGTTTGTATGTGTGTGGAAGCACCAGAGACACAACATAACACCCCAAATCCCAGAAAAAGTGATTTTTTCATAATATGGGCACTTTAAAGGGTAACTTCGTGTTTTTTTGTCTTAAATGACTGACAACTTAAATGACAACATTTTTTTTTAAATTGGTCCAGTATTAAGCGAGATCGCTGCGGTCGGCAGTCAGCGATACAAGCTATAAAGTAAGTTAATACCTTCAATTTACGTTCACAAAAGTTCTGTTTTTTGCCACTGACAGGTGTCTGACAACATTATGGAAAGGATCCCTACAGAGATAGATATTTTTGATAAAGAGTGAGATCCTTTTTATAAAGAAAAAAACACCCCAAGATCACTATCACTAAACCCACCAGACTCCATGTAAATAAACAGTAATTTTATCATTATAAAACACACTTAATTTAAAGTCAACAGAAACAAACTAAAACTATCTAAAGCCGTCTTGGTTCGTCTTTCCGCTGTTCCAACAATCACCACTGTGGTTTGGTTGAAATAAACCCTTAATTCACCCATTTACTTGTAATAAATACGCTCGCTCTATACATGCTAAAAGTATTGATCATTTTCATGGAGTCTGGTGGGTTTGGCAATAGCGATCTCAAGGATCTTACTCTTTTAAAAAAAGGTCTATCTCTATAGAATATATCTATATCTATATAAATATATTTTTGCTGCTTTAATGTCCTTTTATAACCCTGTATGGTGTCCTTGAGTGCCGAGAAAGGCGCCTTCAAATAAAATGTATTATTATTATTATTATTATTATTATTATTATTATTATTATAGGGATCCTTTCCATAATGTTGTCAGACAATTGGAATAATAATCTGAGCCTGTCCGAGGCAAAACGAGCACTTTTAGTGGACGGAAATTGACGGTGCACATTTTCCCTATAAGAATACATTGCAGCCCGGTTCACAGCTGCTGGTCACAGCGTTCTCGCCCAATACTGGACAAATTTCAAAGATTGTTTTTCACATCAGTCACTTACTGTGCACACAAAAATATAGGACAATAGGGTCCAGGTTAAAAATAAACTGAAGTTATGCTTTAAGTGGGACTTGGGACTCTGGCTTAGATAGGTTTCATTAAACTAAGTTTAGTTAATCAGATTGGGTTTGTGCTCCCATGAGTTCAAAGCAGGAGTAGGGGAATGCTCACTTTCAATCATGGATAGCAGGACAAAACTACAATAGAATCCACTGTGTCCTTAACAGGCACAGAAATAGAGCTGATGACACTGTTAGAATCTGGCATACACTTCACAGTCAACTGCCAACTACATTAAAGCATACGCTTCTTTATTTATCCTCCATAAATACTTTAAATGAATAACGGGTATTTCTACAATAAAAGCCAGTTTTTAAATATTTTCTGATTGTGGCCACCACGAACAAAGGAACGTTTATAAGAACGTTGAGATTGGGCCTTTAGCTGCTTGTAAATGAATATGGTAAACTCAGCATAATGTGCATTTACGCATCACTAGTTTCATGACTCTGCTGCTCTGTATTTATTGTGTCTTCATCCACTAATTATTTCACCATTTCTTCTGCCTGCTACACAGAAATAAGCTGACTTGAATCAAAGTAAATGTAGCTTACTGTTAAGCTTCCTTCAGGTCAAATACACTTTATTTGTTTATAGTGCATTCTACTTCCTACTGCTCTATTTCTCACGGCTACTGCTCCTTAAAGTCAAACACACATTACGTGAGCTCTTTTGGCGAGGGGATTTTGATAGGAGGCATTCATTCATTTATTCAGAGTCTTTATGGAATAGTGTTTGTGTTATGTTGATTTCTAATCTTTTCTCCCTTGCCGTTCTCAGTGGGACACTGCAGGCCAGGAGAGGTTTCGTACTATCACCTCCAGTTACTACCGCGGAGCCCACGGCATCATAGTTGTATATGACGTGACGGATCAGGTGGGTCGGCCCTCTGGACTTCTTCCTCAGAGTAGGAAATCAGTCCGTTACTTTATTGCATTACTAGTTAGTTACCTTGCTGAGTAAGTTAAATCCAGTAATCAAAATATTTTGAGGTTCAGTACCAAAACCTGTTCCAGTTGGACATTGTGAATGTGAGGTTGCTCCAGCTTTTCATGGGAACATAACATTTAATTTGCAGGGTACTTCTTCAAAATGTTTTTCAATAATTGGCACCAAAACACCATTGTTTGATTCAACACAAAGCACACATTTGGTAGGCTACAGTTCTGTTCATCTGATGAACTGAAATCCATAGACAGGCAATCCCAAGTGTTTCTGCTCCCAGCATGACATGTAGAGCTCATTAATGAGCACTATAGTTATTTGAATGTGATGTTTAGCTTTTGGAAATCAATCAGCCTCAAAAACGAGCAGAGTTAAATCTCTAACAAGCACAACAAGTAGTGAACATTAGAACCACTTGACAAATAGTATTCACTGCAGGGCCTCATTGAGTTGTAATGGAGTGTGCTGGTGTTAAGAATGATAAACTACAATTCCCTGTAACTGTATGAATCCCACTGCCCAGCCACAGTGGCGTTAAAAACCTGTAAACTCCCGTTTGTCATGCTCGTTCTCTCGTCATTGCGCAGGAGTCCTATAACAACGTCAAGCAGTGGCTTCAGGAAATCGACCGCTACGCCAGTGAAAATGTCAACAAGCTTCTGGTGGGCAACAAGTGTGACCTGACCACTAAGAAAGTAGTGGACTACACAACAGCCAAGGTAAGGCTGCTCTTTGTGCATGGGGGTACATTAACATGTTAATTATTGGCCTGTATGAGGCTTAAGGGGACGTCAATAAAGACATATTATTAAAGAACATTTAAAATAAAAGTTGGTATTGAGAGCGCCCATATACGGAGGCTCAGTCCTCGACGCAGAGGCCGCGGATTCAATTCCGACCTGCGGCCCTTTGCTGTCATTCCCCCTCTCTCTCCCCTTTCATGTGTAAGCTGTCTTGTCACAAATAAAGGCCTAAAATGCCAAAAAGATCATCTTTAAAAACAAACAAAAAAGTTGGTATTGAAATAGTCAACATGAACAAAAAAGCCTCAAGGCTCGCGGGCCAAATCCAGCCGTTCACCATTTTTGATCCGGCCCGCATATCAATTTAGGTTCACAACGAAATTTTGGCCCAACTAGTTGTGCGCCACACCAAAAAAAGTCAGGAAACTGTTTTGTTAATTATGTGACACTCAAAGCCGATTTTTGGCAGATTTGCTGACTTGGAGCTTCAGAAACGGAAGGCTTGTATCATATGGACGCGCCGACAGTGTTGTTGTCATTACTTAGAATTCCTCATGGGGGCGACAAAAACGACGCACTATAGCTTTAACTTTCTACAACCACTGATAGGTCTCTGTATGTTTCGAGTTTCCCTCATAAGTGTCTTGCTTTTTTCCTGGCAGGAGTTTGCCGACTCTTTGGCCATCCCCTTCCTGGAGACGAGCGCCAAGAACGCCACCAACGTAGAGCAGGCTTTCATGACCATGGCCGCAGAGATCAAGAAGCGCATGGGTCCCGGGGCCACAGCCGGCGGCGACAAGCCCAACTTAAAAATCGAGAGCACCCCCGTCCGGCAGTCTGGAGGGGGCTGCTGTTAAAAGACCCCCCAACCCACCACCCTGACCATCACCTCCACCACTTCCACCGAAATCTCCCTTTCTTCTCCTGCCGTGTTCCCTCCCATCATCTCCGCCACTTCCACACCCCACCATTCCTCCATAACACCCTGTAACCCTCCACCCCTGCTCCCTGACTCCCCTTCTATCAGCCCGCCTGGTCATCCGGGGATGGTTGGTCGAACAGAGGAGTAAACTGTAAGAGTGTTAAGATCAGAAAACAGATTGAAACTTTACAAGGGTTAATTCGGGCCTGGACACCCATCAAACAGGTGGGCGAGCAAAAGTGAATAGTCTGTGAGGGAGGGACAGAAACAGACACCCAGACCACTTTGGCTTTCTGCCAAGAGGACAGATAGAAAACAGATACGGGGGGAAGATTGGTATTGATTTAGAGTGGAATGAAGGCAGTGGGGGATTAGGTTTAGATACCGTGAGCTTATCTCTATACACACACACACACACACACACACACACACACACACACACACACTCTCAAACACAGTAGTAGGGTGGCAGAGGTTAAAGAGATTTAAGCCAAACACTTTCTCCTCAGTCTGTGTCTGTCTTTGCTGATCTCCTTCTTAGGGCCACCCCTCCTCGCCCCAGCCCAGACTTTTCATCCCTGGAATAATTTACCTGCACAAACACACACACACGCAGGTACAGTGTGCTTGAGTCGCCCACTGTAGATGCTCCGTACACAGCAGGAAGTGTTCCTGAACAGTGACTCATCATTGCCATTTCTTGATGAGGATCCAGGGAAAGCCCATACAGCGAGCCTCCTCTCCCTTCCATCTGTCCTCTCCCTCACACTCTCACAAGGTGTGTTCAGACAGGAAGCAAAGGGAATTTTCTCGTCACGTCAATTACGTGAGTTTAACCCACACAGTTCGATCCGACTGGGCACATACCGGTTCTCCTCAACTTCTGTTATGCTGCTCAATTACCCGTGCACCGTCCATTTAAAGGAAATACTAACTAATGACGACAACAGTACTTGGCAAATAGCCAATCAAATTGCAGCGTGGCCACAGGCAATCAGCCACACTTCGACGCATTCGATTTGTGACATCCTCTTCCATTGCCAAAGACTTTAGGCATGTGTATTGTTGTTTTCTCCACATAGCGGCCCGTTGAGCCAAGCACAGTTAAAACACCATATTAAAACTATTATACCAGCCACTGATTGTAGAATGATACTTTTTTGTTGTTGTTGCTCAAGTTAAAACACAAAAGTACTCACCTTTCCATTGACTTTTTATGCAATCGCGCTAGCTCTAAAATTTTCCTCGCGTTCTGTCTGAACACACCTTTTAAGGTACTGTATACGGACGACTGAAGTAGATGCATGAAGAATGAAAAACAAGAGCTTGTTTTCACAACTCTTCACACGTAGCCAATGGCTGCGTAAAGTGAGCACGATTGTCGGATTATAGTTGCAAAAATTGTCAGATGCAGTTCCCCGCGAAAATGCACCACGGAAAAGGGGGTTTTAGATGCTGTTAGTCAATCCGACAAGCATCTCATTTGAAGCATACCGAAGTGCAAAAACAAGCTTAAGTAGCATAGTGAGCACTTGTGGGGCTAGTTGGCAAGCCACTGTGGCTGGGGAGCTAACTTTTAGCATTGTCAGCTAGCTCGGCCGCTAACAGTAAGTTAACAGTTTACTCAAAAGACAAAGTTGCACCATCGACTCCTGTCTGCAAACCGTTTCTCTTTGCTGGGAATGTTTACATAAGACGCGGTTGGTACACCACAGCTAATACGATAGCCTGCTCCACGTGGGACTCTTCAGCTCTCTGTTCCCTCTAAAGGCGCAACTGCCAAGATGGTTTGCGATTGGTCAATGGCACAAATTCACGTGTCAATAAAAATTCACCAAAGTCAAACTAGGGGAAGCAGTGCAGATTTACTTTGGGGCGATTCCGCTGAAATAAATTGTTTTTAAAAAGTTAATGCTGGTGTGACCCCCAGCCGCTTGTCTGAAACTATAATGAGGAGAGAGAGCTCCATGCAAAGACAGGTTGTAGTTAGTTTAGACGGAAGCATTAACCAAGAGATCCTCCAACCAAAGTCCCCGCTCAACACTTAGAGTTAGAAGAGGACCCACTGGCAGGTCGGGTAATTCCCCATGTAGACGTCAGAGCTGGGATGGAGGCGGAGGGTTGTGAGAACTGCAATATATGATGTTAGTTTAGTCCTTTTTCAGTCTTCATTTCACACACACAAAAGAAAGCAATGTGACAGAATGCTGTAACATTTAGCACGGTGACTTCCTGGAATGACACTAAATATAACAGTCCAAGGACAGGTAACGCTGCATACACATGGTGAGATGTGAGGGGGGGACACAAGCAGGTTAACTTAAAGAGAAGCAATTGGCAATTCTCTGCATTGAGCTTAATTACTGTTTTATTATTGTGGTTTTACTGTTTTTATTTTTTTTATTTTATTTTCTCATTGATACTTCTGATAGAGGCAACTTGTACAATTAGTTTAAACTCTCATGCTTAGTCAGTATGTGACGGAGTAGGTTTTAGGGTGTTATTTTCTTCTTGCTTGTTTGCAGATGAAGCTGAGGTGGAGATGTGGTGTGGGTGTGTGTGTCTGCTCGGGGTTGGGGGGGGTGGGGCTCTTACAAAAGCTGCTGTCCCTTCCCTGAAAACATAATTGTGTCCCGTTTGGACACATGGTTGACGCCTGTCTCTCATGTCCCTGTGCGTTTCGGCTTCCCATGATGCTTCAGTGTTGCTGTTTGTGCCACCTGTGTTATTCTTCTTTTTTTTACATTGGGAGTCTTTGACAATAATCACCGCTGCCTCAGTATACTTCAAATGCACTTTTAACCAGGCCATAAGTTTGTTGTCCCACAACGTCAAAAAGGGGGTTTCAGACGCACGCCATTTGAAGTGTACTGAGGTCTTCACATTCAACACGGCAGACCTTTTCTGCATTATTGAAGATGTCTATAATCGTGGACATGGACACTTGAAGACATCCCTGGGAAGTTCTAGAGCCATCTTCAAAAACTTGTTTAGATGTGATCAGTGATCTGTCAGTTTTTCAGAGTTTACTCGTATTTGAGCGCGACATTTCATTCTTGACGTCAGAATAATCTTAACTCGAGGTCCATTCACCATTTTGCTGTCCTGATCGAGGAACAAACGGTTCAGAGCAGTTGTACGAGACGCGTCTGTCACTGACGTATAAACGGTGAAATCAGCGCCAGGTGTCGGTCTGTTTTCCATGCTCTGGAGCTCTGAGCGGCTCTCTGCTTCTCACGGCTGTATTAGGTCTCAGTGGTGTTTCCAGGGGAACTGGCAGGAATGTGAGGAAAAGAGCATCCCCCCTGCCTTTATAGATGGGCCTCTACACTTGTGTAAAACTTCTGTGAGACCTCGTCGATCTGAGCCGCAACTTTTTACCCTGTTTTTACAAGAACTGGAAAAGATGGTCAAAGGGCGAACGTACTGTACTGAAGTAGCATAAGGGCCGTCTGAGAGGTCGCGCTTTGATTTATCTCGGTTAGCCACAGCAGGGAGATGCATGCTGAACAGAAGCTAATGGCATTCTGTTCCAGACCATAGTCAGCGTCGTCACACGTGTCGTGCGTCTGGAGGTTCAGGGACTGACTGGTCTCAGGTTCGCCGACCGGATATGAACTCCCGACTCTCCCCTCCAGCCAGCCATGTCACTGCAACGTGATGAATTCCTGGAGATGCTCCCTGACTGGGCCCCCTCCACTCAGATAAGGGAGTCTCACCCAGGCTTTGGTTGCACTCCTGGTTCTCTCTGAAACGAGAACCAACACGAGTGTCGCCGCTCTCCTGAAACCTGAATATACACGAGTCCACGTTACGTTGAAAACAACAGCCTCATCGCTGATTGATGCTCAGTCAGAAAGCGTCAATTCTGGAGTGATCAGAGTGAAGCACTGATGTGACGTCAGCTACTTATGATCCCGTTGGCATCGCTCGGAGGGGTGTGTGTGTGTGTGTGTGTGTGTGTGTGTGTGTGTGTGTGTGTGTGTGTGTGTGTGTGTGTGTGTGTGTGTGTGTGTGTGTGTGTGTGTGTGTGTGTATATCTCATTTTCCACAGATGCATTTTTAGCCTTGTGTTTTTCAGCCCTGTGTAGGACTGGAATCTAACATTAAGGGGTAGGGAAGGAAACAGCTGTGTGTGTGTGTGTGTGTGTGTGTGTGTGTGTGTGTGTGTGTGTGTGTGTGTGTGTGTGTGTGTGTGTGTGTGTGTGTGTGTGTGTGTGTGTGTGTGTGTGTGTGTGTGTAGAGCGGGGCAGTGTAACATTCCTGAGCTTTTTGGACACATGTTGGCATCCTGGCATCACGCCAGTCTCACTTGAGTAGATGCAGAGCAAGCAATCATTTGAAACTTAACACTCAAGTCACACACACACACACACACACACACACACACACACACACACACACACACACACACACACACACATATACACTGGATGTTCAAGGGTTTGACAACTGATTTCCTTTTTTTTTTTTTTTATCTTTCTTTCAACGAGTCTTTGTATTCTCCTGATTTTAATGTATTCATTGAATACTATACTGTGTTGTCTCGTCCACGGCAGTCTGAGGGGACACTGGGTAGGGTGTGGGGGGGGTGCTTTTAGCTTATGAATGTGATTCTGATGAAACAACACTTGACTTTACTTCTTCAATTCACTTTTTGTATTAATTTGGGTTAAAGGAACACGGCGACTTATTGGGACTAATGGGATACATGCCCTTCTCATCTCCGTGCGTGTCATAACTCTGTCTGACGCACCCACCGCTAGCCTAGCTTAGCACAGATCCTGGAGGTAACCGGCTCCATCTAGCCTACTGCTCCCCATAACGCCAACATTTTTCTATTTCCATGTTGTGATTTGTATAGTCACAGCGTGTACAAATAACAAGGTCACAGCCGTCTTCTAACCGTATACACACTGGGAACTATATTCTAAGAAGGCGAAGCAGCTGCTACTTCTGCTACTTGCTGGGCTTCTCGGGTGCTGCAAGCAAATCACTCCGCCCAAGTAGCAGAAGGATCTGTGGATCCAGGATCTGTGCTAAGCGAGGCTAGCGGTAGAGTTACGACACGCACGGAGATGAGAAGGGTATGTATGGATACGGTGAATAAGCTATAGTCCCAATAAGTCGGCGTGTTCCTTTAAGTGTGTGTGTGCGGGAGGGGGGGGGGGGGGATTTTCCATGTCATTTGCACACTTGTCCTTCGCTGTTCAATGGCTTAATAAAGGCACTCACTAGGTGTTTGTTAATAAAAAGCACGGAGCTCGCCTATCTGTCACCTTCTGTCTTTTTTCTGTTTGGCTTGTCTCCCTGCTGAGTCTGATCATGTTTTTTTTCTGTACATATTATAAATATATATATAATAAAATGATGAAAAAGATCAACGTCAACACGTGAGCTGGTCTGGTATTGTTCCATATAATGGGTTGTTGAATACTGGGGGGTAATGTTTCACTTACTAAAGAAGCAGTACAATTTGTTTTATCATTGATAACTAAAGGTGTGCAAAGAATTTAGGAAAATGTAACTCAATTTAAACTAATATGTTAATAACAATATAATAATGTCTGCATATGGCCAACACGCCTTTATGACCTGGCTTTTGTTTTGTGTTTTTACAATAAATGCCTGAGGGAAAAGTGACATTAAACAGTCTAGTACCCTTCTGTTTCAGCTTCCCCAAAAAGCCTAGTTCTTTACAGTCCCTAACAATAACTTTTATACTAATAATCGGTAGCAGTCAAGTGTATAGTACGTGCTTTCAATGCCAAATCAATGTGCGTGTTGTACATCAAGCATCGGGATGTGTTCTGTTTCCTACAGAGTCAGTAGAAAAGCCTCTGAAATAGCTGTTGGACATGAAACAGTATATATATATATATATATATATATATTGTGAGGAATCTGAAAAAGTTGAAGAATTTGATCCCTTTGGCACATGCAAAAGTATTCTGTTATGCAACTTATTTGGTGTTATTATAACAAAGATGATTTATCAAGTCCAATAGGATCAATGTGTTTTAATAAATAAGAGGATTATACAATGTTATGTATGATGTTTTTTTGGTTCTATAAATCCGAAATATACATTTTTGGTGCTCTTAAAGTGTCAATCAAGTTATTTAGAATTCCACTTCCATAAACTTAGAGGACTTCCAAAAAAACTTAATAATGGAGCCAACAAAGACTGACTCTGAAGAAGGCTGCTTTGTGCCAAAACGCGTGGGTTGCTGCCCAGCTTTACTTTTAATGAAAGATTCGATATGAAATAGCCATCTAAATAAAGTCTTTTTATAATCATTTTCACAAGAAGACTGCCTTGGATCCTTTCTTTTCTTTGAGACTGACATATGTTGACTTTTAGTACCTGACATCAGTCAAGCACCAAAAACATTCTACATTTCCCAAAATGCAACTCAATAGTGTCTTTTCATTAGAGCACTCCCTGCCTGCTGAACACCCATGTCTTTCCAACTCCACTCCTCCAGTTTGTAGCGCAGGCTTTTTGTTGTAAAGCGTAAGCCCGAGCCTGCATGACCCTGACGACATCGCTATGACGACATCAGGGTTATTTGCTCAGACTTGAATAAGCTCCTCCAGAGCCACAGAAGACATTGTACCACTGTGTCACAGGCTGAGTAGTGTTGCCCATGACGAGGAAACTGACCCTTATTTATAGGTCAGATCAAAATTAGACCGTAACACTTCAAACGGTAAAATGAATATCAAGTTTTACAATTATATTCCATACTTAGTATTTGGTTGCAAGTTCTGTGACCCAAAGACATAAGAATGGTGTCTTCTTTACTGCAGCTTCTTCACTTCTTGTTTGAGACATTCTACTATTTGCCCTATAGCAGTACAGTGACAACCTGACACGCACACACACACATTTGCTGTGCGGCACAAAAATACCCTGACAGAAGGTGCGCTCATTATCTACCCCATCATGTCAGTTATGTGTATCTGCCTTAGCGATGTTGTTTCTGAGCTTTAGCACCAGTAACACCATGTTTGGCCTTTGCTGCACAGATTTGGACTTCTTTTAATTTGCCTGGTAGCATAAACAAAAGGTATGTAGGAGATAAACTAAGATATGATCTCCTACGTACATCTCCTACGTAGGAGATAGCATCTTCTACGTAGAAGATGAACTTAGGTTTTTGTCAACTTTGCATGCAATTTCTTTTTTCACCTTGCCTTTCAGGGCTTCTGTATGTTTGGTACCCCATGTCATCTAAATGTTCCTCTTCATATTCTGATAATTTTCTCTCTCGCTGCAGCAACATGTGTTCAAGGCACTTGAGAATGACCTTCTGTTTGCACGTTGGCCCGGTGAAGATCTCCCTCTCGCGAAAATGAGAGAGCGGACCTTCTTCAGGTATCAACATAACCATATGCAACCAGTGCCCCTTTAAGATCACATGCCATTATTACATTTGCTTTAATTCAGTTCAATTACATTTTATTTATAGTGTCAAATTAGCAGCGAGGAAAAACTTCCTTTTAACAGGCAGAGACCTGGGACAGAACCTCATCACGTTACATAAGCAGGTAAGGAGCTGTGACATGCTGAGCTGTCTGGCTCAGCTCCTCGTGGTGCATCCAATCTGGGACTTTTCTTAAACACATTGCTTTCTCTGTTCATGGGAACAATATGTGGGAATGAAAATGTATGCTAACTGGGATCATTTAATTCCATGTTTTTGATTTAAGGATCTTGGAGTAATGTAAAGGTGTAGGATTTGAACAGTTTGGCTACTCACAGCTGTAGCATGGGGGAAATAAAGACACTGAGGGAGAAGGGGGGTGGGCAAAACATGTCGGATTGATTTTCAAGGGACCGTTCGAATGCATTTCAGATTTCATGTCAAGCTGGCCAGAAATCTTGCTCTATAGCAAAGTGCTGGAAATATGTATATTGTTATCATCAGGACCAAAATACAAATTATTATTCGTAACACCAGGCATATTTACTGATATCTAAAATTGTAATGAACTCCCAATCATGTCCTTGTGTTTTACACATACAGTACATGCTCTCCATAGGAGTGCACTGTTGAAGTCTGAAGCCACCACAGGAAACATACATTTTACTTAAAGTGACTATATGTAACTTTTTAGTGTTTCTGAAGCTCTGTCGTTTCTCATACAATGGTCTTAAATGACCTGTAACAGCAAACAAGACTAAAAGTGAAAAGAACACTATTTTGATAAAGTTTTTAGTAAGGCCTCTGCCCGGGTCTGATTTTTCCCACGCAGTCACAGAATGATTTGCAGCGGGTAGACAGCGCTACGGTAACACATTCTAACGGGTCACAGATTTCTTTGTAACACCTGAAAAGCCTGTGTTATATCCAGCTTGTAAAAGGTAGCAGGAGATGTCTTTATATAGGCCTAATTGTATTTTAATGTTATTTTAGAAGTTATCTGCTGTAATTATGGCTGATACTGGGGCAGGGCCATCACAGGAAATTAAACGAAGAACAACTAAAAGCTAAAAGAGAAAGTGAAAGATGACGGGCGATTAACGTGAGTCACACTCGAACGGGCTTTCAACAGATGGAGACAATTACGGGACTGTAAATGATTCAAAAACGACCCTGAAATGGCTCTCAGGTATGTAATATATCTATTTCATTTATGAAATAACTTTACAATGCGCCATGTGGTTGTATGTCAGTAGCCAACATAAAATGACGTCCCCCTTCCATTTAGCGCCCGGTTTTTATTTATTTTACTCCATGTTTGTGTTGGTTTACTATTTTCTTTTCCTTTGTCTCCCTGTACTTGTGTAAATCATCTGTGGGTTTTAAATAATGCGCTATATTAATCTAAGTTATTATTAGGTTGGTTGCTACAACAATCTCTTTGGCCTACATCCAAAGTAGGCTAAGTTAAATGCAACGATGCATCTGTAACGTTTTCTCTTATTGTAAATGAATGATTTTCTGTCTGAACAAAACATTCATCGTGACGATATGACCTCCTGGTAACACTAACTCAGAACTCTACAGTGTGTAATACAGCACCGTAAAGAAAAGAGCTTTAGGACAGCAGGTGTGGTAAAAACATTCCCGCTTTAGTCCAAAGGGGCTGCTAGAACCAACACAAACTGAAAGTTACATATAGCCACTTTAAGTAAAAGTATGTAAGTATCATCAGGAAAAATGTACTTAAAGTATTAAAAGTAAAAGTACTCAATGCAGACAAATCCTCACATTTTAGAAACTGGAAACGATCCAAACAGTTCAGTGTTTAATCGTCTAATCATTTCAGCTGTTAGTGCAGGCTGTTAATATTATTGGGTAGTTTAATTTATAATAAAACATAGTTTAATGTGTAAAGTAACTAGTAACTAAAGCTGTCAGATGAATGTAGTGGAGTAAAAAGTACAGTATTTCCCTCTAAAATGTAGCGGAGTAGAAGTAGAAAATGGCACGAAAAGAAAAGACTAAAATTTGTACTTAAGTGCAGTACTTGAGTAAATGTACTTCGTTACATTCCACCACTGCCAGCATCCATTACCCCAGCTACCATACAGTAGATCTCCTCCTCTGTCATCCACATGGCAGCGCCCTTGATTTGTACCCCTGCCTCTCCCTGGGGACCTTTAAATAACCCCACCCACCAAGCAGATCATCAGCTCCCCTGTAGTACATCACGTTGGAAGGGCAAATGAAGAGATACTTGATGTTGAATATCGCCAGTTGTTGTTCAGGGTCTGGCTCTGGCACTGGTAGAAAAACCCTGCGGCAGCTCTGGGTGGGACTGCAGCTGCCCTCTGTATCCACTCTGCACTCAGCCCTTTTCAACAGATATCACATGATACGATACAAGCAACATCTGCTCATTTGCAATCTCAAATACTACGTGTACCTTCATGTGGTTGTTATATTGAAGATGTGTGTAAAGGTACGGCTTGTGGAACATCCTTGCGGAGTTCTTAAATCTGTACAAACTGAAGGGTTTGTGCCCTCTCCATCTCTCTCCCCCCTCTTTGGTGGGGAGGCATGGGGTGCTTGGTGACCTTGAGTTATTTTTAGCACAATGGGGACACTCATCACACATAGAGACACTCCGTAGAGTCTGCAGCTTACCACGGTGTAGTCTGCATGCTGGCTGCTGTTACTACCGCGTGAGGGCTTCTCAGAGGCATTAGTATTCTTCCAGCAACATGCAAATCTAAAACTGATGTAGAGCAGCCTTGCTACTAGAATGTTGCAGCTATGCAGGTACTTGAAGGATAATTCAATTTTTTTTTTTTACAACTTGGGGCTTTTGGCCATCATTTTTCTAGCACTTATAATAACTACGTGCTCACAGTTAAATTTAGGCACAAAACTTTAAAAGAGGAAAAAGATCGTGGTTTGGAATAAAACACTCCCGAGGAACGAACAAGCGTTTCCTGGGTGAAAGCATTTTCTCCGGCTTGAAAGCGCTGTGTTTTATGTTGACACATTGTGCTATTTCATTTTGAGATCACTTTCCTTTGAATTTTGAAGTTCATAAATACGTGTTTTGGCATGCCTGGTCGAGTGGAACTGTCCATGGTATTGGTACCCCCACAAATCGCACCCTGGTTATAAAACATCTAGAGTAAAAGCAAAAATATATCCTACCTATCAGATGAGGGGCCAATTTTATTCCATTCAGGGGTCTTTGATGTGAAAAAGTTTGGGAACCACTAATCTAAACTACTAGCCTGGGAAAACCCTGACAAACTTCCGGCAAATTTGCTCTGCAAGTCAGTCTGGCCAAGAGCCAATTCAAGCCCATTTCCATTTTTTCCAAATCAAGGCACCAATCACAACTGTTGAGGCAGGCTTTACACAATGACGATAGCGCAGCGATGGCAAGCAGCTTTTTGTTTACATTCAACATGACGGCAACCCGTTGATGCCGCTGTCGCTGCTACATCAACCGATTTGTTGATCTGATTGGTTGAAGGACTATCCAATGCACCCAGAGGCATTTGAGCGGAGTCCGTTGGTAATGCCCCTTTGGAAATGAGCTGCGAATTAACCTTGCCCAGACCCACTGGGGGTCTGGTGTCAACCAGGCAACTAAACTACTTAAGTGCACCTGAAATGTTGCCCAAGAAAAGTGTGTGTGTGTGCGCACAACAACAGCAAGAATGGTTGATGTAGTTGAAATGGTTCAAGCTAAATCAGGAAGTCACTCTATAAGGCTCTAGGCCTATCATGTTTCTCCGTCTGCTTGCAAGCAAAAAAACAACATAACTGTTTTCTTTTAGACTTTTGAATCCACATCCCAACTGGAAGTTGGATTGACCAATCAGCTTGTTTGACGCGAGGCTTACACCTTTCTTGAGTAAGATGTTATAATTCCTGCTTAAAGATTTCCTGTGGCGTTATAGAACACTAGTCCCGCAATGGAGCCATTTTTGTGGGTCCCCGTTTTGTTTATCTCATGTGCGCAGGCGCACACACACACAAAAACACACACACACACACACACACACACACACACACACACACACACGTTTGTTTCACTATCTTTGTGGGGACCCGTCATTGACATAATGCATTCCCTAGCCCCTTACCCTAACCTTAACCATCACAACTAAACGCCTAACCTTAACCCTTACCCTCACCCTAACCATAACCTAATTCTAACCCTAGTCCTAAAACCAAGTCTTAACCCTCAAACAGCCCTTTAACCTTGTGGAGTCCAGCATTTTGGGCCCCACAAGGCTGTGCAGACCCCACAAGTATACTGTATTCCCCGGTTTTTGGACCCCACAAATATAGTAAAACAAGCGCACACACACGAGTCCTACCAATGGTTTCACACTCTTCCACTAATCAACAGGTGGCGCTAAAACACTGAGATATTCTGCAATGCCCCAACAAAGACAGTGAAGAAGAAGACTGCATGCTCGTAAACATGAAGGTCAACAATGCAGGATTTAAAATACTTTAAAAAAGTATTTTTTATAAGGTAGTAAATATGTTCATAATGTTAGTTAAACCTTAGTTGAATGTAAACATAAACTTTGTTTACAAAAATTCAACAGGGCAACTGTGATAAATCTTTATATCACAAACCTTTGTTTAAGCTTGACTAACCTCAGAGTTGGCTTCCAACATGTCTGGTTGTCTTGTTTTTGGCACCTTCCCTTTTAGTGTTGCTGTCAAGCTCCCAGTTGCACAATGTTATGGGCTCAGACTAAGCAGGTACAAAAGATCACTAAACACATGTTCATTTCAACACAATTTATTTACATATTCTCCTTACACCTCATATTCCATGTGAAGCCTTGGCAATCTACTATTGCATGGCACTTTCAGTTCAACAAGTCAACGGTCCTTTTCCTGTATACTCATCGGTGCTTTCTCTGTCATCCCACACTTGAGTGTTCAGATTTTTGTTCCAGCACACAGTCTTTTTTTTTTTTTTTCAGCACGTCCACCTCTGCCCAATCCACCGTCACATGTGGCTCCCAGGTCTGGGCTTCAATCGACGGGGCCTTGGAAGATGAGTTTGATGTGGCCCTGCTCCCCTGTCAACCAGGTTCCACAGAAGGGGCAGGCAGCATGGAAGGCATGGGTGCCGTGGGGTAACGGGATCTGGCTCCACCCCACCACAGTCTTTTCCGAGCATACATGGCCGCAGGGGCAGAAAGCGTGAGTGGGCGGCCCGGCATCCAGGTACAATCCCCCCTCACAGCCCAGCCACAGCGGCACGTAGGGGCCCACTCGCCGGCACATGGGGCACTCCCTCTCTCCGGTGCTGGCTGGTGCCGTGCCCCCGGGCCCGGCGGGACCCTTCTCCTTGCGGTAGCCCCAATTGTGGTAGCCGTGTACATGGCCGCAGTTTACGTAGACCCAGGGCTGCTTCTTGTCAACGATCTCGCGCTGGGCCAGACTAGGGAAGGCCAGGGTGTTGAAGCCCACAGGACACTGGGGCCGTGCGGCGTTCAGCTCCTGGCGAAGGGACTCCAGCTGTTTGAGGGTGGGGGTGTGGCGCAGTCCGGCGGGGGTCCTCCACAGCAGAGTAGCCCCACACAGATCAATCAGAGAACCGTCCTGGAGGGTGTTTGACTCATTTTCAACCTCAAGAGGAGAACAGGAGAAGGAAATGTAGCAGGGGAAAGAGAAGAAGAGAGGGTTTGTCAGTTCTCATCACTGGGCTGTCATTAGCTAGGACACAGGAATTGATTTGTTATGGGCCATACTGGTGGGGTTTGTTAAAGGTCCCATGGCATGAAAATTTCACTTTATGAGGTTTTTTAACATTAATATGCGTTCCCCTAGCCTGCCTATGGTCCTCCAGTCCAGTCCTCCAATCTTCCCTTTATGAGAACATAAGGAGGAAGGTTACCTCCCCTTTTCTCTGCTTTGCCCAGAGAATTTGGCCCGCGCATGAGAAAGAGAGAGACACCATGGCTTGCAAACGAGCGAAGCATGGCAGTTGGTAAAGGGCACACCCCCACCCTCCACCTTAATCCCCCTCTCTCCTCCTCAATAGCATTTAAAGCTACAGACACAGAAATGGCACATCCTAAGGAAAGCTCATTGTGGGACTGGCTCGTAGTGGCTGTAATTCTGCACCAAGGCTGAATTTCGGGAAAGAGACTTCAGATACAGTATTAGGGGACCACTAAGGTCTATATAAAAGAGACTTCAGATACAGTATTAGGGGACTACTAAGGTCTATATAAAAGAGACTTCAGATACAGTATTAGGGGACTACTAAGGTCTATATAAAAGAGACTTCAGATACAGTATTAGGGGACTACTAAGGTCTATATAAAAGCATCCAAAAAAGCAGCATGTCATAGGACCTTTAAACTACTACTTTAAACAACTCTGCACTGGGCTGGTACATTCCACTTTGTACCACCACATGATGGCACTGTGCTCAACTAGTTATGGTTCAGACAGTTGACTCCCATCTATTGCAATTGGCTTCCCTCAAAATATCATCATCATCATCATCATCATCATATACGCATCACATTTACAGATGGAGTCTACAAATCGGTCAATTAAGGATAGTTTCCTGTGACAGTTTGAGTTCTTGCAGGTGTTTGAAGTTGAAAACAGCGCTCTACTTCATTTACAGCCCCAATGGGGTGTTTTGCCCAACTGCTGCCACTAAGAGTGTATTTCCCACTCCCTGTCTATTAAGTTTGCAGATGACACCGCATTAGTAGGTTGATTTCTAAGAATAATAGAGCTGAACCGGGCAGTTAACTTGAGGGCGAAAGCAAAGATAGTAGTGGTGGGCTGTATGATGGTCATAAATGGACAGGATATACAACAGATTCATAGTGTGTATCTCCAATAGTGGGAGGTCAATACCACAACAGTGCTGAGGAAAGCTCAGCGAAGACCTTTCTTTTTAAGACAGCTAAAATTTGATCACGCTGGTTGCATGTTCTTGATTACTGTGTGATGGACAACACCTCAGGTCAAGACAGGAACGGCATAAACAAAGTGGTGAGAATTGATACCAAAATCACAAGCCAGGAGCTACTGTCCACTTCTGAGGTTTACACCAATAGGGACAAGGTTCTACAGCATTATACGTGACTTCATTTCTTTCCTTCCCCTTTAAAAATACTGAAAAGTATATAGGACAGCCAGGTTCTGCAACAGCACCAGGGTGTTCACTAGGGCTGCAACTAACAACTATTTCCATTGACCCGATTAGTTGCTTGGTATAAATTTTTTTCCCAAAGCTCAAGATGACGTCCTCAAATGTCTTGTTTTGTCCATAACTCAAAGATATTCAGTTTACTGTCACAGAGGAGTGAAACTATACACTAATATAATAATGTATTAATCCCGCAAAGGAAATTACAATGTTTTCACTGTTGTTAGAACACACATTACACACAGGCCTGAAATACACACACATGTTCAGTACCTATACATGCACCAATGGCGAGATGTCAGAGTGGGGGGGCTGCAGCCGTAGATGGACAGGCGCCCCCAGCAGTTGGTGGTTCAATGCCTTGTCCAGGAGGTGAACTGGCACCTCTTCAGCTACCAGTCCACCACCGTACTTTGGTCCATATGGGGACTTGAACCAGCGACCATGCTGTTAGTAACCCAACTCCTACAGACTGAACTACTGCCACCCCCAAATATATAATATTACATATACATATAAATATATATATACACACACACACATATATATATATATATATATATATATATATATATATATATATATACACATTACAAATACTATTTACATTTAAGAAGCTGGAAACAGAGAAATTTAACTTCATTTTCATAAATGACTCAAACCGATTAATTGATTATCAAAATAGTTGCCAATTAATTTATTAGTTGGCAACTAATCCGTTAATTGATCTTTGCAGCTTTGGTGTTCACGTCCTTACATTGCATTAACAAACCCATTTCTACAGAATTCCCTGCAGTTCACGGGGCTAAATCAAGGTCAGTAACTTCAAACTTTGTGACCGTATCGAAGCAAACAAAGGACTCGTTATCCCATCAACCCCCTTCATCTTACCAGTTTTCCCCTCTGTTGGGCTGAGCGAGTCTCCCTCAGGGCAAAGACGTTTCCACAAACTGAGATTTCCCTCCAGACGCCCGGAGCCGGCTCAGACACAAACTCCCCCGCCGGGTGCATCACCAGCACCCCGTTGGTGGTCAGGCCGTCCATCAAGCCATCTGACGTCCTCCATTTGGCGGCCCGCTCCTGAGAGACCCCGCCGCACACAGACACCAACACACACAGGCAGACGTAAAGGTTAGAGGAATATTCGGGAGGCACAGAGGGAGGATAGTGGAAGAGGATATAAGAGGTGGCGGGCTACAAAAACAGCTAACGTTGCTTTTCTGTGCTGCTATATTTAGCTCAGTACAGAACGACTACTGTACTGACTGATGCACAGAGATACGCCCACGCTTAAGAATGAACCCATCCCTGAGAGAGAGACAGAAAAGATGTATTATGAACACAAATTAGCTCTGATGAAACAGCAGATGTCTGGCGTGTGTAGCAAAGGAAAAGAAACAGTCTGGAGATGTATTCTTCAAACATTTCTTTATGGCTGTTGCTGCTCTGGAGATTAGAAGAATTTCACTGGATGAGTTCAACATTAATGTTTAAGGCCAAATAATCAGTTTTTTAGATAACAAGTTAGCAAACTTAAAAGCTTGACTTATTAATATATAAACAATAAGTAAATGATTGTGTAATGTGAAAGGTGTCACGTGTAAAGACGAATTATCACCAACTCTGCAGTTCCTTTTTAGCCTCTTTTGGCTCATTGTTTTAGTTTTATGGTCCCCGAATGTACTGTTTTGGTTCAGTCTCACCATGCAATCTTATAAGCTTAGTTTAGTGAAAAAGTCTCTGATAAAGCCACTGTACACTACCTGTTCAGCAGCAGGCAGACACGGTTAGAGACTAGCGGACATAGTGGAGCATTTAGCAGCTAAAGAGATAATTTATTTTCAGGAGTTGGTGGAGACCAAAGCAGAGTTAAAAGGAGAGTCAATATTGGACTTACATTAATCAGGTGGACACAAACACTACATTAGCCATATTAACTGTATGAGGTGATAATATGTTAATGTTATGTTTTCAGCTTTTATGATTTAGTAAAGCTTAAAAGAAACTGCTAAAAATGTGTCATGTTTTTATTATTATATATTTTATTCACATGTCCCTGCAATAATTGTTCGGATATCTCTTGATATGTGTATTTGGTATCAAACATGTCACAATATGTTGATAAGTCTTCCCTTAAAACGTTGCAGAGGGTGTGTACACAAACTAATTCAATCAAATGTGACTTGTTTTGACAAGCTAAACCTCGCCCACCTTATAAAACCACACTTTTTTTAGCTTGTGGGTCGTAGTGGCTGAGGCTGGCCAAGAGTTTATAGATTGCTTTCTAATCTAACAAATCTATAACTCTAATGCTTTTCTATTACATTTATCTTGTGTTGATCTATCACATACCTAAGACTATAGTGTATAAAATAGGCTAGGTCAAGTTATTCCAAGGGTCATACATGAGGGGGTCCCCAGTATATTCTCTATCTTGTAAGGGGTCATTGGCTAAAAGAAAAAGAACCACTGGTCTAAAGTATTCATCCTACGCCTCCTAATCTAGAAATGAGGGAGAGGGAGGTGGGGTTGGAGGCCTCTACTGCTCCAAATCACTGTGGTTCTCCAGGAACCTATGCTCGCTACATCACTGAACAATTCCTTCTTGAAAATCTCCTGCCTGCATATTCATTTTACTTGGACTTTAAAGCCACTGTATGTAGGATTTGAAAATGTCAGCAGGCCACACTGCCTGGAGCTGTAACTCACAGAAATAAAACAGAAGAAGAGCAACTGGTGTATCTGTTTAGAAAGCAGCCACACAAATCATAACTGAGAGGAATAGTGTCACGTCATGTCCTATAACATGCTCATTTTTTAAGGTTCATACTTGTATTTTGGGTTTCTTCTACAACATGTTTACATGCTTTAATGTTGAAAAAACACATGAATAAACCTGTATTCCCCCTCTGTCTGAAAAGCTCCGATTTAGCGCCTGTCTCTTTAAGCCCCCCTCCCAAAAAAGCCCAGTCTGCTCCGATTGGTTAATGTTTTCAGGTCTTCTGCATCTGCCCTCTCACGTCTCTGCACCATCATTGCAGCTGGGGAATGACTGTAACGGAACTGTAGCGCCACTTTCTACCTATATAAAGTATAGTTGTGACATCACAACAGTACGGAAGTCCTGACGGCTCGTTTAAAGGCACAGTTTCTGAATACGGTCTGTGTGCATTTCTCTGTGGATTGAGCATTTGGATACTTTTACAGTATTTATATAGCACCTCAACTGCTTTATACTAAAAAAAAAAAACATGTTACATGATACTATTTATTCATAAATAGTATCAAAAATGGGGGTGTTATATAATGAAATCTTAACGATTGTTACTTTAAGGTCTTCCTATAGATAAT
This sequence comes from Sander lucioperca, assembly GCF_008315115.2. Taxonomy (NCBI): domain Eukaryota; kingdom Metazoa; phylum Chordata; class Actinopteri; order Perciformes; family Percidae; genus Sander; species Sander lucioperca. Next base: position 30,612,850 of record NC_050189.1, on the reverse strand, counting down.
CATGCATTATTTATCAATCACACAAAAACTTATCTACATCACATCCAGAATACAGTTCAGAGGTGATCCACAGAGCCTGGCTTTTAATAAAAGGACAATATTTGTTCCATATATCATTGTTATTGTAGTTCTAAAGGCTGGGGGAGTTATACAAGCCTCAGTCACGTGTGTGTGTGTGTGTGTGTGTGTGTGTTGAGCGCTGGTTGCTGACGTTATCTCTCTGACTGCTGGCCTAGTTGTCGGGGGGGTCTTGATGAATCTTGCATGGGATGAAGTCATGCTGTCATGAGAAAGGGCTATTATTGGTTTGCTTTGTGCACCTACATGTCACGTTTTAGACCGCCCCACCCCAGCAGCTCCTGCAGTGGTTTTGGGAGCTTGCACATCATGAAATATATCAAAAAAGAGTCTACTAACCTAGGACAGTGCAGGGCGAAATAACTACTATGTGGTTAGTTCATTTGATGACATTCCTATATTGAAATGGGTCAGGGTTTTGGTTACTTTTTTAAATAATTAGCCGCTAGCTGTGGTACGGCTCCAGACAGCTCTACTCACTGAAGATACAGCAAGACAGAGCCCAGTGGAGGAGTGCTGAGTTGGCCGGATGGTGCATGACTGTGCTGCCTTAATGAACATAAGCAGTGTGCTCTTTTCTATTTAAGGATCACTCTGGTTTATTCCAATTTGGGTCTTCCCATTATAGTTCTGGTCTTTCCTACCAGTGATGATACAATTGTAATCACCAAGTTAAAAGAAAACTATGGTTATTACAATTTGGGTTTGAATTCCGTAACTTTAACCACTGGTTATGATAATATTGTACTCCCATATTGTAAAAAGTGAGATTTCCATGTCTTTTTTCTATTATGAAGCAGGTCAAGTGCTATATAAATACTGTGAAAGTATCAAAATGCTCAATCCACAGAGAATGCACACAGCCTGTATTCAGAAATTGAAACGAGCCGTCAGGACTTCCGTACGGTTGTGATACTATATATAGGTAGAAAGTGCCGCTACAGTGCCGTTACAGTCATTCCCGGCTGCAATGAGGGTGCAGAGATGCCGAGAATAGACGCAGAAGACCTGGAAACACTGACCAATCAGAGCAGACTGGGCTTTTTCGGGAGGGGGGGCTTAAAGAGACAGGCGCTAAAACGGAGCGTTTCAGAGAGAGGGGGAATACAGGTATACTCAGACAGACAGTATGAGAAAAAGAATGTTTTTTGAACATAAAAGCATGTAAACATTTTCTAGTAGAAACAAAAAATACAAATATGAACCTGAAAATTAACATAATATAGGATCTTTAAAGGAACACGCGACTTATTGGGACTTTAGCTTATTCACCGTAACCCCAGAGTTAGATAAGTCCATACATACCCTTCTCATCTCCGTGCGCGTTGTAGCTCTTTTCGACGGCTCTACCGGTAGCTTAGCCTAGCATGGATCCTGGAGGTAATTGGTTCCAACTAGCCTATTGCTCCGAATAAGTGACAAAATAACGCCAACATGTTCCTATTTACATGTTGTGATTTGTATAGTCACAGCGTGTACAAATAACAAGGTCACATGAGACCCATCTTCTAACCATATATAAACTGGGAACTATAGTCTCAGAAAAGCGAAGCACTGCTACTCTGTCCGGTGCTTCTCAGGTGCAAGCACATCACTCCGCCCAAGTAGCAGAAGTAGCAGTGCTTCGCCTTTCTGAGAATATAGTTCCCAGTATGTATACGGTTAGAAGATGGCTGTGTCTCATGTGACCTTGTTATTTGTACACCCTGTGACTATACAAATCACAACATGTAAATAGGAACATGTTGGCGTTATTTTGTCACTTAATCAGAGCAGTAGGCTAGTTGGAACCAATTACCTTCAGGATCCGTGCTAGGCTAAGCTACCGGTGGAGCCGTCGGAAAGAGCTACAACGCGCACGGAGATGAGAAGGGTATGTATTAGGGTTTTGACGCCGAACTTCGATATTCGAATATAATTTGAATATTAAAAAAAAAAATTGATATTCGAACGAATATTAGGCAGCCCTTAATATTCGAATTTCGAACCTGTTATGGGCATTATTTTTTTGTTAATGTGTTTGCTTGTAAACCTTGTTTTCAATTCAGATTCCGAGGCTTTTTCACGCATTTCAAAATGTAAACACGTCGCGGCGACGCACATCGCTCGGCCGCGGCTTGGTAGCGCATTTCCCCCGACTCATTTCCTGGTTCTCCTTCTCCATAAACAACGTAAAATCAAGGAGAGGGTTAACTTTTCCTGCTCCAGATTTCCCACCGTGGTCAGAAAGAACAGAGGAGACACTTTGTTTCTCTCACTAAGACTATAGAGTCGCTACTCGCTCTGAAGCTACCGGTAATCACCGTCACTCTCTCACAATACACACTCCACACACACACCCACACACACACACGCGGCTCGACGCACACACCAGCGCAAAAGTATGAACATCAGACCACTTACGTAGGCTACGGTGAAATATCCGACCTTCCTGTTGAAAGCATATTGTTTGTGTTTAATCCAGGGTCTGACTTTTAATTTAAAAAAAAAACAGCATCAACAACATCATTGCACGCCTACTGACTGATACACTGCCCTCTGGTGGACAGAACATATACGAAGTTTGATACCAATATAAGCCTTACTGAAGGCATTTAATGGTCAAAATATTATTAATAAATATTTGAATATATTCGAATATTAATATTCATAAACAAACGAACTTCGAATATGATTTTTGGGCAAAAGTCAAAGCCCTAGTATGTATGGACTTATCTAACTCTGGGGGTTACGGTGAATAAGCTAAAGTCCCAATAAGTCGGCGTGTTCCTTTAAAAACAACATGACGTGACACTAATGCTCTCATTTATGATTTGTGTGGCTGCTTTCTAAACAGATATACCAGTTGCTCTTCTTCTGTATTATTTCGGACACAGTAACAGCTCCAGGCAGTGTGCCCCGTAAAGTAGAAACCCAAAATACAAGTATGAACCTGGAAATGAGCATGATATGTCCCCTTTAAAATAAGAGCTGAGATCTCAGAGCGTGACTCACTAAAAATAGGTCCAACAGGGTGAGAAATGTGCAAGCAAACCCTTAATTCCCAGATGTCAACATCTATTTTGGTCAGCACAATATTATCATAACTGATAGAAATTATTGCCAAAACTAAGAAAGTAGGTTAAAAGCACTGAAACCCGAACTATTTGGTGTATCACATAGGGCCTACAGTACATACATACGGTGATACAGTATACTGATATGCTGCATGCTATAATATGTTATTTGTTCACTGACTGGTTATGTAACCTGACACATACGCATCTCACCAATAGCTTGAGACAGTAACATACGACCAGAAGCAGTACATAACACACACACACGCACACACACACACACACACACACACACACACGGCTCCTATGCTACCTCGAGCCATGGTCACATACACTGACACCCATTCCTCGCAGCTATGATGTCACCCGTGGGTGGCACAGCCATGTCCCTGATGTCGTTCTCACCATGGTTGTCATGGTTACCAGTCCCTGTGTAGTTTACCAGGAGAAGCCTGACCCCCACAAGGGAGAACACTCACCCCCAGGAAGATGTTCTTGGAGGAGTCGAAGCCGGCGGCGTAGATGCGGGCCGTGTAGGGAGCGCTGCGTTCACACATGATGCGGCAGGCGTAGCGGGAGATGGTGCTCTGGGCTGACTGGCCTCCGCCGCCACCCTCCCCTGCCGCACCCCCGCCCTGGCCGCTGCTGCTTCCCGCCGTGTCAGTCACCACAAAGTCGATCATGCTCTCTGTGGACCGGCCAATCTGAGATCACCGAGAGAGAAGAATCCATATCATAAAACAATGATAAGAAGACAAACAGTACACAAGTGTGATCATGTTTGTACTAAAGGGCTAGTTCACAAAAACTACAAAATATTTTCTCACTTGCATGTAGTGGTAAGAGCCATGTCTGGATTTTCAGATGGCTGCCCCTGAGATTTTTCACCTTGAAATACTAAATCATCTATGCCAGTGACCAAATCAGTTCATCTTTACATTGGTGACTAAAAGTGCCATTGTGTCACAGTGTTGCCACTATTTGATTGGGTAAGGATGGTTTTGGGTTACTACAATCCAATGAATTGGCCCCTCACCTCCTCCAATTAGGATAAGTATGATTGAGATTGACTTCACTGCGTCAAGTACCAACTATGGCTGCATGATATGATCAAAATATGCGATATGCGTTGCTGAACATAACGATAACGATATTACTTGCGATAAATAAACAGTGTACACAGTGTCTGCCTTTCTGCTGCTTTCAGTAATCTGCTAAAATACAGCAAATTGCTTGTTGAATCTAAAACATTTTTTTTCGTAGACATATCTAGGTGACCCAAATGTGCCAATTAACTTTGATAAAGTGACTCACAGTGAGAAGGTCGAAGTTCAAGATTAAACACGTACAACACCCAAAAATAAGTTCAGGTCTATTGTAATGGACACAAAAATAATGGACTACGCTTCCAGGTCTGAAAAGTGAAGCCAATGCGGAAGTGCCTTAAACTGCATTCTATCTAATTTCCAGCAGGGGGCAACTCCACTGGTTCAAAAGGAAGTCTTTTTCTATAGAAGTCTATGAGAAAATGACCCTACTTCTCACTCAACTTACATTTGTATTACCTCAGTAAACTTTGACCCACTCACTGTATGTTTTCACTCAACATTTGGTTGCCTAAAAATGTCTTGTTCAGTGTTCTGCCCAACAAGCTAGCTAGCACTAGCGTTTCCTGCGTGCCGCCGTACATGCAGACGAATGGCAGCAGTACCCGAAGGACTGCGTTTACATGCTGGTAAATTTCCACTGGATGACTCACTTCACAAGGGTTAAAACCCGGCACCTTTCCCTCTTTCGCCATTGCAATCATTAACAACACTGTCATCCTTCCCAGCTCCACCCTCTTTGTCACGTATGGTTTCAAAATCCCCAAGATGGAGACAAAATTGCCAAACTGGAGGCTTTAAAACGGCAGTCAACAGACCAATGGGTGATATCACTGCTGCTATGTCTACTAATTTTACAGTCTATGGTTGAAATCTTTTTCTTTTTTTCCAATACTATGAGCAACACAATATGAATTCCATCCGCCTCCATTGCATCTTAGTGGAGGCAGAATACCACAGATATCTAACATATATCTATAAAAGGTTGGCAAAGCAAACACTGTGGGTGAACCTTCCTTTTTTAACAGAGCAGACAGAGGCAGACAGACATGGATAGATTGGAGTGGAGCCCTGTTGATTCTGTCTGCTGGAGTCACAGCTCTGTATGGATCTCCTTGATGATGAGAGAAGGTGGATGGAAAAACAACTGTGAGCTACTGAGAGCAGACAGGTCTGACTCATCTCCTCCTGTATATTTTATATCTCCTCAGCCTTTTGTCTTCCTTCCTTCTTACGCTTCATCTTCGTTCTTGATGCCCTCACTTGCTCTGCTCTCCTTTGACTTAACAAGGCTGTCAGCTTACAATGACTGTTTGACTAAATATTCAAATGTAAAAGACACCTTAAAGGAATAGTACTTTTTTTGGAAGTGCGCTTATTGGCTATCTTTCTGAGATATGGATATTAGACTGGAAGTTAACCTGTAACGTAATTATATAATGAAACGAATAAGCAAAGGTCTCGGGATGAGCATGGGAAGCAACGGTCATCCTTAAAACTTCTTCATACTGACAGTGGAAGCACAGCAGAGCATTGATGCATTTAATGGCAGGATGAAGAGTTGTGGATATTACTACATTAAGCTAAGACATTGATTTCTTAATGAAATGAGGTTGTCTACAGTGGTTTTTAATGGGTTGCAATGTTAGTGGAAGAGATGCAACCAGAACTAAATAATAAAACAATACTACTATCTACGACAAAATAATTGATATCAGCAGTATTAGTATATTCAGGCTACATCTATACTAATGCATTTTCATTTTTAAGCAGTTTTAAGACAAACACAATTTCAATCCACACAAGAGTTATAACAGAACTAATCTCCATCCATATTAACGCGTCTGACGACGCATATCACATGACCATTCTCATACACTGGGCGTGTCGGTGCAAACAAGAAGCAGATTCTCTGACGTTACTCTGTGGTTTAAAATCATGGATGTATAAGTTGAAAACACAAAAAATACTTTGGAGAAAGAACAACAATGGCGAAAAGTAAGAGCAGGAATTTATCAGCTTGGACCAAGCCTACCTAACGGATAAGACTGACTGGTGTGCATCGTCGTTTCCAAAGGTCTCCGTTTGTACCCGTCCAGACTACAAAGCAACCCAGGAGTTTTCCAACCAAAACTGGAGCAACAGTGTTTGCAAATGTCTCCGTTTTAGGGGCTTGGAAACAGTGTGGAAAAAAAGATGTTCATTTTTATACCAAAACGTAGTAGTGTAGATGTTGTTAGTGTAACAGCTGCGCTGTTTCTAGTGCTAATGTAAATGTGTTAATTTGCCACAATTAGCTTTTTATAGAGTCAAAATGTCCACAGAAGCTTTTCAAACCTCTCCTGTAGCATATATGATCCACTTCTCCGCTGTTGACCCGTACATTAAGTATGTTCCAAACAATCTTTGGTGTTTGTTGGCTTGGTTCAAAGCGTGTTTCTCTCACCTATTTACGGCTCTTTTTAATGACGTTTTTTTCAGTCAACATGTCTCTTTTTTGACTTCCAACATCCTATTTCTACAGTAGGTCACACAGCTGAAATGTTGAGTTGGCATGGCACATGTGGACGTGTGTGTGTGTGTGTGTGTGTGTGTGCAGACACTGACCTGAAACATGTCTGTGTTGGTGTCATGCGTGTACTCCACAATGACAGAGTGGCTCCGTGACAGTGTGTAGGAGATGCTGTGCTGGCTTTTGTTGCTGAGTGCCTGCCAATGGAAAAGACATTATCCAGGTCACATAACAAGGAGAGCTGAAGGTCTGGCTTCCAGGAAAATCTTCCCAGAGGACATTTCCTGTTCTAGAGGGACAACCCCGGCTCTAATTAAACTGACTGGCACCATTTTATTAGCTGATTTGTTGTTATGATGGAGAGAGATCATCTATTGTCAATATACTGTGTGACAGTTCATTACAATAAGGAAGTGATAATTCAGAACATATATACAATACATTATATTTACAATGTACAGTACACCTACAATACAGTTTGGCACAGCAGTGCTATTAGCTAAATGCTAGCATCAGCACCCTAACATGCTCACACTGGTCTTGTTTCCGTTCTATCGTCAAGTGAATTTTAAGCAAACTTTTCACAAAAAAGAAATGTGACTTAGGCGCGTTTCCATCAGCTGGTTTTGAGTCAATAAATTCGGCTGCAGCGTAGTTTGATCAGAAGTTGGCGCTGTATGCTACGCATGGCTCTAATCCACTCAATCAAATGTTTTTATTATTCAACAAACAACATAAACACAATTAGCAGCATGTTACAGGTAACAGAACATACATGTAACACCCCAAAAAAAAGAAAATGTAATTAATGAATTAAAATTAAATAAGGACTGTATATATATATATATATATATATATATATATATATATATATATATATATATATATATATATATATATACAATATCACCCCACCCTCCCCAGGACCACGTGGGCTGGCAACAGTAGTCATAGTCGGCCTTGAGCGAATAAGGCAGATTAACCCAAATAAGATGAATGGAAGGCGTGATTGTTACCTTGTACCAGAGACCATCAAAGTTCCACATCACAGTCAGGAACATGCAAATAATAAAATGTCAGGTGGCAGAGAAAGAAACCATCCAGCATGAAAGCATGAAAAAGAACTGAGTCCGTGGGGACTGTGGCCAAAATCAAAGGCGAAGATAGGCGTATAATCCGCGGTAAAACTGAGATAGCCGTACAGTCAAAAAAGTCCAAAATCTGCTTTATTAGCCCGATGTCGGACCACCCGGAGAATGCAAAAAGCCTTTAAGTTCAGACAGATCGTAGGTAGAGCTCCATATTAAACCAGCGATTAGTGGAGGTCAAGCCGAGCAGCTGTGGCTGCGGGCCCCGGCTGCGCCTGTCTCTGGAGCCCGTCGGTTGCTCTCCCGCGTAGACATCGGCCGGGAGTTAAGGAAGTCCTCAGCTTCGCAGGGATTGTTAAACACATGGTAAAACCATCCGTTTTTAATTTTCAGACTCGCCGGGTACAGCAGGAAAAATTCCATGCCTCTCTTCCGTGCTGTGTCCATCGCTTGGCCAAAAGCTTGTCGGCGTTTGATTGTATGGTTACTGTAGTCTGCAGCAAACCTCACAGTTTTGCTGTCAATAATGACCGGGTCCTTCTTTGCGGCTGGAAGAAGAGCCTGACGGGACGAATAACGAAGGGTGTTGAAAATGAAAGTACAGGGTCACTGGAAATCCAATGAGCCCGCATGATTTCCAGCTGCTCGGTCTGGAGGGACAGGAACCACTCAGGCAGAGATCGTGTTAGAAACTGCACAGTGTTCGAGCCCTCGGTCCCCTCTTTCAAACCGATAATGCGTAAGTTGCAACGCCGGCTCCTGTCTTCCATGTCCGCCATTTTAAGTTCAAGGCTACTTAAGGCTGCCGCGTGGTCCACTACGGCCTTTGAATTGTCTTCAACAGCAACTTTTATGGTCAACATTTCAGCTTTGATTAAGCCAATACTCCCTGAGAGCGATGCCAGTTCAGCTCGGATGACATCCAGCTTACTGTCTGTGCCCTTGGCCAACTCATTCAGCTGCGTGAAGCGAGATTCCAAAAATTCAGTGTGTCTGTAATGGCGCCGAGCTCGCCACCGCGTTGCCCTTTATTTGTCTTCGCAGAGGCTCCACTTGCATTGTTTCTCCTCACAGAGTCAGCCATTCCTACTCCTAAAAGCTGAACACTGTTGAGGCGACTGAGAAAGTCAAACTTAATGGGATAAATTAGTCAAGAAGGGAGAGTCAGACGACCGGCCGGCCACGTGATTCCTTAATTGTTCTTTCACTTCAGCTATTGGCCATGTTTCATGCTGTCCGGAGAGGAAGACACACACATTATGGGAATATCCAGGAAGACACCGACAGCATAAACAACTGATCAGTCCTGTGAGTTAAATGTTCGCTACTTCAGAACTTGACTTGGGGAGCTAGATGGGATATGGAAATGACTTTGCCGAATCAAAGTCGTTTCCATATCCCACCTAGCACATTTGGGCAATTAACCAGGTTTTATGATTTTTGCTGTTTCCATATAGCTTTTCTAATGCCATAGGCCTACTTCAAAGTGTGCTTAAGAATATGTTTATTGATACACGGCTAATGACAATGCTAACTGTAGGTAATGTTGACCTTTTTCACCATCGCTTATTAGCTAAGCATTGATGTAGAGTGACAATTCAATTGTTAACTAAAACCATTTTCAACATGATATTATTACATGACATGATATTTTACAATCATATGTAAAGAAATAAAAATATAATCACCAATATGATTCTGTAAAAATGAGTTTTCACGGTTAGTTTTTTGACATTTTCATGTCTTTAAATACACCCATTTGAAAACCCAAAATCACAAGTTTATAATTCATTAGAGAGAACATTTCTTCATGCTAATTAATCAGCATGAAAGAACATGTCAAATTAAAAACGATATGTATTTGTTCTTTTAACACTCCCATTTGCCGACACCTGAAATGAACATTGCAGTAGAAAGAAGATCCTGAATTTGTTAAGACTACAGCTAGTGCTGTTTAATGTACCACCCGCACTGATACGTTTTTTCATACTTTTCCTTAGAGATTTCAAAGGAATGTGTCGCAGAAGAAATAGACATGTTTACTACAGATGTACGTTATAGTAGATTTGTCCGAGAATATAAAATGTGGTTCCTTTCTACCTGGGACACACAGATTCAATGACAGCCCAAACTGAAATGATCCTCACCTTTGACACCAAAGGGGTTGAGACATTGTGAATAACATCAGGTTTGACCCCGTTGGCTTTAGGTCTCTTATAGAGGGCCAGGCGACTTCTTCTGCGACCCTTGTCCCCATTGGCCAGTGACCCATTGTGCCTGTGAAGCATAAGAAGAACATTTACTTGATTATAATGATGTTAATAACTGGGTTAAATTGATAATAAATGCATTGTGTGTTTAGTTTTTGCTTCTCCCCCTATATTTTGTTAGAGTGTCTAAATTCACAAATTCATGTAGTGGCTTCTTTGATAAAGCTCCTACAATGTAATGCTTTGCCTTTGATAGATATGTTCATTGCTGTCATTCAAAACTACACCTGTCAGTATTTAAAATTTCCCAGTGATGAAGGATGCAGATTAAGTGAAGGATCAGTACAAATGAAATCAAATAAAACCATGTGATTGAGGCATGACACAGAATTAAAACACTTAAAGTTAAAATAAATGCCCCAAATCAAGACAACAACAAAGTTCCCCCATCAGTTTTTAAACCAACTAACTGCTAGGTTATCACACCTAATAGCTTCACATTTATTGCACAAATATGTATAGAACCCATTGTCCATATTGAACCTGATTCTATCAGTCAGGTCAACAAGGGCTGGTTTTCGTATTCAAAATCGTATTCCACACACACACACACACACACACACACACACACACACACACACACACACACACACACACACACACATATATATATATATGACTATACTATACTATACTGAAATAGGCACCAAGCTGGTCACTCTCTCTCAAATGTTTGATGCCACAGGAAGTCCAAATATACTATCCTTGGATTTATTTCAGATTGGGTGAGTTATCCAGTATTACCAGCCATGATTATTGCATATTATGCTGCAGGTATAATGACCAGTCATGTTCTGCCGGCCACAGAGAAGCCATGATTGGATGGATGTTGTAAAATGTCAGTGGCAGGTAATCCCGCCTCGCTCTGTAATCCCATTCACTGTGAACCAAGCCATACTCATCATCCATCAAGTGTTGATCATCCACTGCATGGATCAATAAGGGTGAGGAATGGAAGCATATGTCTGTGTCTCTATGCCTATGGGAGAGACATCCTTTTCTCACACTCATATGCAATGTATAACATGTCTATCTGGTTGGTGTTCCTCATGGAGGTTAAGGTTTACATGTGCCACTGTGGCTCAGTGTGTGAAGGGCACTTTTCTGTGGAGTCCAATGAGCTCTTTTTCCTCTTATTAATGGTCTTAAAGGAGACATTTCGTGCTCATTTTCTTACTTGTATTTTTTGTTTCTACTTGAATGTTCACATGCTTTAATGTTCAAACACATTTTTCTCATTCTGTCTGTCTGAATATACCTTTATTCACCCTCTGTCCATTTTAGTTCTTAACTAAAAATGTTCAAAAAACACATTTTTCTCATTCTCTCTGTCTGAATATACCTTTATTCACCCTCTGTCCATTTTAGTCCCTCTGTCCGTTTTAGTGCCTTAGTGTCTGTTTAATGTCATACTAATCCAAAACAAACCCAGGCTGATTTGTTCCATGTAGCATAGCCTTATATAGCGTGGTGCAGAATATTAAGAGGCTTTTAAGATATGGTTGGTTGGTTGCTGGCTGGGGGAGCCTCATCGAAGCCAATAGCTGATTTATGAGCCTGCAGTTGTAAAAAAAACCAACCCTTTTCTTATTGTTCAAGGTAGCAATTAACTCTACATGCTAAGCTATTGATTTCCTGGGCCTGGTGACCCATTGGATCCCATCTGACTTGGTTAGTCACTAGCATTTCTCGACTACTTAGGTTTCTAGATTACTTAAAGTAATCGCCCAGTTCAGACGCTAAAGTTAAGACGTGGTTAGCCTAGTTTAGCATAAATACTAGAAGCACAGGCAAACAGCTAGCCTCCTCTGTTGAAAGTTCAAAAATACACTTACCAACACCTTAAGGCTCATTAACATGTATCTCTTTCGATTAATCTCCACATATACAGAAACATTTTGTATTTTTTGGGCAAGAATAAGATTCACATTCATATAAATGATGTCCATGACACCTTTAATGTAGGGCTGTCAATCAATTACATTTTTTAATCGCAATTAATCGCATGAATGTCCTAGTTAACCCGTGATTAATTGCAAATGAATCACACTTTTTTATCTGTTTTAAATGTACTTTAAAGGCATATTTTTTTCAAGTTTTTAATGCTCAAGTGGTATATGATTCTTGACATACTCCGGTGGTAACTCAGTTCACATCGATAGTACATGCAAATAACTTTAGCCTTGTGGAGAAAAACGTCTGGAAGGGCTTTGAAACTCAAATTGCCATTCAAATGACCATTACTTTATCCATTTCTGCCATCTCTGCTGCTGCCTGCAGTGAGAGAATATTTAAGAGGAAATTTAAATGAACTCTCACACAGATCTGCATGCAAACCAGACCACAGGTTTTGCTTTGTTCACTGTGAAGCTATAGGCAAACAGGCATTTGCATTAAATAGGAGTGGAGGACAGATGCAAAACACACGCTAAGACCTATAGGGGCTCTCTAACCCCTTGGGCCATCAGTAGTCAATCCATGGAGGATAGGTACAGTATGTAGAAAATATTGCAATGTACATCTGTCCATTTATCAATTGTATCTCAGGTGACGTGTCAAGATGCCAATGGTCTTATTTTGCTCAAACCTTGGCTGCTACTACTTCACACTGCTTGTGTTTGAACAATTACTCTGAGTTCGGTCTGATTGGTTACTTTGATCGGCCTTAATGGGGACTCTATGAGATTACCATCTCAAACATTGAGGTTCACTTTCAAAAGAAGATCTGAAAAAGACCCAGGGACACACTGACCTACATCATTATATAGGGACCCACCGCATCAGATTGAATACAATTTAGACCCAGTCAATCTGATCTTGGTTCACTCGTGTCCACTCGGTTCCTAGTGTGATCTTGCTACCTTATACTCAATCTGATCTTAGTTCTGAGAACCCAACCCAGTCTTCTTGAGATCTCTGTGACAGCTAGGGTTGGGTATTGTTCATAGAATTACGATACCAGAACCAATACCAGTACTAGTTCCCTTAAAGTGATACTTCATTTTATTATCTTTTTTTCCTATTTCATTCGATACCCATCGTGTTAATGGAAGCATTCAGTTGTGTAAAATGTCTCCACCTATCCTCCCCATCCAAATGATTTTTTATACAAATGTGCACAGCATTCCGGGATTGTTTTCTCTGGTTTATTGACATTTCTTTAAACCAATCACAATCGTATAGGGCAGTGCCAGACACAATAACGGTGCCTCTGCAAAAGCCTTGGGAAGGAACTTGTTTTGGTGGAACATGTGCTCGTTCAAAGTTGTTTTAGTCGTGCAACAGAAAACTCAGATTGGACAGATAGTCTAGCTAGCTGTCTGGATTTACCCTGCAGAGATCTGAGGAGCAGTTAACCATAGTCCTCAGAAATCGACCGGAGGTTAGAATGCCATCACAAAGAAAGTGGAGGGTGAGGGAAATCCGGCTGAAAATGAGGGACATCCGGCTGGTCTTCTGCCGGCACAAGAGCAAGCCCGTAAATGAATCGATATAGACTAGCTGCGACCAAAACCATTAAAAAAATTGTCTTTTTTTAGATCTTAGTACAAACAGGATTGAATGCAGGTATCATTTGACTGGAGAAAGTTCATTACTTATAGTTGCTACTGGGTTATTTTGGTCTATACCTTAAAGTTATCGAGTACCAATACTCAGCTTCAATGACAGCGCAGCGCTTGAGATTGCAAGCTCTTATGAATCTAGTTCTTCACTGAATTTCAAAGCCACACTCACACTTGAGGTCTTTGGACCTGTGGAAAACTATATTTTCAAAAGAAGAGACTCACTCCAAAAGGAACCAAAGGACACACAGACCCCAGCAAGACCCTTCTGTACCTGATCAAACTGAATATAATTAAGACCTGACTTGAGTCGGTACCTGGCTCAGGGTCCTATAACTCACACATGCATATCACAAGCTCATACTCAGCCACAGGCAGACATATAAAGACATGTACATCAGCGGACATGGCGCTTCAGTATCTCACCCTAAGACGATGAGCTCGCCGTACTTGACGGGCTCCTTGTCCTCAGGGAAGACTCCGTCGTGAGGTTGCGAGCTTGAGCCCAGAGGAGGCGAGGGCTGGCTCTTGTTGCAGGATGGACGCAGCTCCAGAGATGGGGGGGGACACAGCGCCTCTGAGCTACCCTCCAAAACCATGCCCACCGGCCACAACTGGGGCTCACTGCTGGGGAGGGAAAGAATGGGGGTTCAAAGAGAGAGAGTCAGAAGATCTTGTGTTACTGATTAAGAAAGTCAATTTAATGTGTCAGAATAACATGGAATATAACACTGTATGATACCTGAAAGAAGGTAGCCACTTTCTATATAGAATTAAAACAATAGATTGTAAATTGAAAATCATCAAATATAGGAAAAGTTAGATTTACATTAATTACAGTCATATTACAGCATTGTACATACAGATTTAATTTAGAGTTAAGATTTTATTTTGGATAATATATATATATATATATATATATATATATATATATATTCATAAGTGCAACTCAGACAGGTTTTGTATATAAAACGCATCACCCAGCTTGTAAACACATATTTATATTAGCACCATTATTATTTACAACCATAGACTGTGGAAACATGAAGTCATAATGACATCACCCACATGTTTCAACAGGTACTTCTGAAGTCTTGAGTTGCGTTTAACTGGCATCTTTGTCATTTGAGAGCAATACCTTGAGAGAAACGTGCTAACAGCATTGATTCAGCAGCACTTTTTTATTTTGATTTTATTTGCCAATTGGGTGCAATGATGGGGGTCAATGTCCCAAAGGTGCACTCTGCATCAAATGCTGATTTTGGCCATGCTGAGATATCGGTCAGTGCAAAGCCACTCATTTCCAGTTCCATTTGCATCCATGTTCAATGGCAAAAAAACAGAAAAGCCAACAATATAATTCAGGAATAATGGGCAGAATGTGTATGATTTTTGCAGCACAGGATGGCTAGCCAGCTCCAGTCTTTGTGACGTTGGCTCTTCTGGTAATTGTCATCCTCTTTATGCGACTGAAGAGCCTTCTGTTTGCTGACCCAGGGCCTTAACAAAGCAATCGGCCCATCCAATATGATTGGATGAGCACAGGCGATTCAGCGTTTTTCCACAAATGCAGATAAACTGATACCTGCATCTATGAACCCTGTTCATACTTTATGAGGCATGTATTTGTGCCATTTTACCCGCGGTGATAATTTACACTTGACACGTGACTTCTGGCGAGTGATATGGAGCCCAGAGAGGAGTGCTGGAAACAAGAAAGCATGGCCCCTTCACAGACTCTTACAGTTAACAATCAGGCAACAATCAAACATTTCATACCCAAGATTCTTAAGGAAGCCAATGGCCCTGAGCAGCAGCCAGTGAACAGAGAGGTGGAGCAGCTCCATGATCACTGCCTTTCATTTCTACTAGAGGTTTTTTTTACAATGGCATTTCAATGCTTTTGATTGCAGTCTTGTCAAATCAGACTAAAGGCTTGGCATTAAATCACTTTGGACCCAACATACCATTTTCTGATAACAGAAATCCATAATACACCAGCAAAATGACAATGACAAGCATTTAATTAACTGGCGAGAGAGTAGAGGAAAAATGAATATTATGCTAAAAGGAGTGGGGCCATTCCTACCACATACAGTATAAGTCACTATGTGGATATTTTGACATTCGTTTTACACAAGTCAAACAAAGCTCAATCCCTGTCTCCGCGCACAGGTTCCAAACCAGTTTTTTATGCTCAAGCCTATTATTAATCAGAGTGGGCGAGACCACCTACACGGTGGAAAGCGAGCGGTGAAAAAGCATGACAAAGCCCTACAAGCTTTGTTCTTCCTTTGAGCAGATTAGATAATCATCCTGGCAATTTGAAAGAAATAATAATACTGAAAATACTACCCCATGTTTGGACACTTCCTTTCCTTCCCTTCCTGTTTGATTTCTATGTGTCAGCATTAAGCAACAGCCCTTTTTAGATCACCATTCACACAAAACTAACCCATATGGACTACACTACCAGTGAGTGAACTACATGGTTGTTATTAGACGTGATTGAATTTTGGCCATCTGATGGGAACTGATGAGGAGATACCTCCTCATAATCAGATGACGGATGGCAAAGGGCAGATTCAGGCAGCCATTGGCCATTTCATTACCCAGGCTCTCTGTTGCCCTGGCTGGATATTGAGCGGTGGAAGTGATGCAGAGGTGGAGGCAGAGTGGACTCAGGGGAGGCTGGGTGGACAGAAGCAAATGAGGGGGGAGCATACGAGCAGGAGGAAGAAATAGAAAAGGGGGCTTCCTGTGGGTGGCAGAATGCCTTATTGATTGTGGGGAACTTCCAGGGCTCTCTAGATCTTGACACAAGAAATGTATTTATAGTATCAAAATAATGTATCTAAAAATATAAATGCCAAATTAGGGATTAGGGAGTCACTGTTACGACTTTTTCTCTCCTAATACTAACTCCTGATCCGATTCCAAGTGTTAGAATCCCAATCCGGCAGATTGGTGCGTCCCTAATTTAATTCAATTTCAATGAAATTGTATTCATAGTGTCAAATCATAACACAATTTATCTCAGGCCGTCACCTTCTTTACAGTGGTGAAAATTACTTCAGGAAACATCTGGACTTTTACTCAGTCTCTGCACTGTAAATGACCTAACTGAGCAGAATTAGCATGAGGATCATCTATAAGAACATAAGAGGCATGACTGCCATGGGTGGATGAGTTATGTAGACGAGGAGGAGGATTGTGAGGTGGGAGTCAGAGGAGGAGGAAGAAGAGGAGTGGGTTTGAAGGGCAAGGAGAGGTGAAGGAAAGATATGAAAGGAGGGGCAGATGTGAGATGCTGCTGCTGCTCTCCTGGAAAAAAAAACACACACACCAAAGCTTCAACGATCTGTGTGGATGATGAAGTGAGGAAGGAAATGAGGAAGAGGAGAATGAGGTGGAGGGTGTGTGTGTGTGTGTGTGTCTCTGTATGTGTTAGCAAGCGCATGCGCGGAAGTGGCAGGCTTTGGCAGGGTGATGGATTGCCTGTCCTGTGCCACGCATTTTCTAATCAACCCACAGCCACATCCAGGGGGTGGAGAGAGAGAGGGAGAGAGAGAGAGAGAGAGAGAGAGAGAGAGAGAGAGAGAGAGAGAGAGAGAGAGAGAGAGAGAGAGAGAGAGAGGAGTGAAACAAAGAAAAGCTGTCTAACAAAGGAAGACAAAGGAAGGAGAGAATAATAGAGAGAAATAGATAAAGGGAATGCAGTCCGTAGGAGCCGAGTGAAGTGGCTTAAGGGTCTGTGGTAGGAACGGCTGCTTCTGCTGCTGCTGATGGTGCTCAGGCTAAACACACTCACACACAGTATTACACAACACAACACACTGCAAATAACACCGCCCTGTAAACCACGCAAAGCCAACGAACAAAAACCACGCAACATAGAGTAATACACTGTATCACAGCATTACACACTACACATCACGGTGTTGTGCGTACAATTTAATACAGGGGAATGTAACAAAACCCTGCACGCACAACACCGTGTAACAATAAACACAATACATCACAATACAACTCTACACATCAGTCTAATACAGTGATTTTCAAGTCCAAAACCAATATGGTTATTTGAGAGTTCAAATATTCAATATTGGCTGATATTATTCTCCTAACATAAACAAAAGTGTTTAGTGAGGACCTCTTAAAGGTCCCATATCATGCTCATTTTCAGATACATACTTGTATTTTGAGTGTATTTTGAGAAACATGTTTACATACGTAAATGTTCAAAACACATTCTATTTCTCATACTGTCTGTCTAAATATACCTACGTTACGCTACGTTTTAGCGCCTGTCTCTTTAAGCCCCCCTCCTGAAAAAGCCCAGTCTGCTCTGATTGGTCAATGTTTCCAGGTCTTCAGCATCTGCCCTCTCGGCATCTCTGCACAGTCATTGCAGCTGGGGAATGACTGTAACAGCACTGTAGCGCCACTTTCTACCTATATATAGTATAGCTGTGACATCACAACCGTACAGAAGTCCGGGTGGCTCGTTTAAAGGCACAGTTTCTGGAAACGGTCTGTGTGCATTTCTCTGTGGATTGAGCGTTTTGATACTTTGACAGTATTTATATAGCACCTCTACATGCTTTATAATCAAAAAAGACATGGAAATCTCACTTTTTACAATATGGAGCCTTTCAATTTCATCATTAATGGTGCACTAATGCATGTCAGTTGGTCGGTCCACCGTTTTGGTCCAGACTGAAATATCTCAACAACTTTTGGATTGTTATGATATATATGTTTTCATTGTCTAAAATTTGGTATGGTCTAGACTAAGATGACAACCATGGTAAACATGCCTAAACATGTTTGCTGGTGAACATAGTCGAGCATTTAGCAGCTAATGAGACATATTTTTGTCAGGAGTTGGTAGAGACCAAAACAGAGCTAAAAGGAGAGTGAATATTGGACTTACATTCATCAGGTGGACACAAACATGACTCCAAATAAATGCTAATGTTGCTCTGTAATTGCTGGATGTAGAAATAGGCATGTTTGCTAACATGTTTACCTTATCAGCTTCATAATGTAAGGTGGTAATTCATTTTGGGTTTAGCTTGTTCAGATAACCAAGAGTGGCCAAAAAACAAGCCAAAAATCAATTAATGCAGCATTTAAGAATAGAGTGTTGCAGTGATGACGTATTTCTGTAGGCCAACCCGAAAGTTAGCATCGTCCCGGTTTCCTCGACAAAAAGTCAACCAAATTTTTCCATTGAATTTTGGATTGTTGCAGGAAATAAGCTCTGTGGCAAACCAAAGCATATGATATTTACACGTTTTGTTTAGCAAGATAATCTTCACAAATGAACGCCACTTTTATGATTTCGAAGCGTAAATGATAACGTATAAATAATGTTTATGTTAGGCTATAAACAAACTACACCACGGTCGTTCCACCGCTAGCTTCCACCTGATTTTGCGTGTTTGAGGTCAATCAATCAATCAATCAATCAATCAATCAATCCATTTTTATTTGTCATATGTGACAGCGTGATGTTTGTAGTCTTATTTTGCCACTTGTTAGCAAAGCCTTTTTAATTGACGTACACGCTTAAAAAACTCACAAGTGGGGTAGTGACAAACACATTTTATGTCATAGAACAAAACGTGAAAATCTCTTAAGCTTGTGTTAACCACCTATTTTCGAGACAAGGAACCAGTAGTGCAAAAATGCTCATATGCAGGTTTTAGGACTCATTCCTGCAGCACTCTATAGAAACCAAAATAAGTAGTGAGCAGGACAAGGCAATGAACAGTTTTTTTCAGTGTCCGTTGCCAAATACCACACTGGTTGACTACTTTTGTATTCCGTTTGTTGATCCCAAATTCACATGTTCTTGGTGGCAGGGTAATTTTAGGAGGAATATAGTACATGCAAAAGGTGTACAGTATACTATACTTGATATTGTAGCTCAACATTCCCCCCTCCATCCTGTTTTTCTTGAACATTTGTTGTCCTCTTTTCTTTTGCTGGCTTCCCTCTCCTTCACTCCCAGCATTCACTCTCTCTTAACCACCCACTGCAGGGGAAGGGCGAGTGTGTGTGGAGTGTGTGGGAGAGAAAGAAAGACGAAAGAGAGAAAGAAAGGAAGAGTCAAATTTGTCTCTTCCAGAAACAAATGAACAGAGAGCTAAATATACTCCGACTGACAAATGAACTCTGCAATGAATTATGGCCTCATGACAAAACTCATCACACAATTTCTCCTCTTCAACCTGTTAAAATAAAGATTTTTCTCTTCACATGTATTCTTAGTCACTGGAACTGAGACAGTACTTTTCTGTCTCAGTAAGTCATAAAGAGATGGTTATGGTCTGAAATCTAATTACAATGTAGCAATAACAGCAGATGTATTTTTGAAACAAACATAACAGTGCAAAACAGCGAATCATACACAGATTGGTTGTGTATGTTTTCGTAATTGAAAGCATGACAGAGCCAGAGAGCATGTCTGCTCCACATTATGTAACACTTTATACTGTACAAATCCTACAAGCCAGTGTTATGAACGTTTCTGTCACTCTCCCCCACCACCAAATCCAGCCTCCACTCCTTCCATTTCTTTCACTTTTCTCTTTCTGCTAACGTTTGGTTCCATTCCATTCTGTGGTTGTTTTTTTTCTTAAATTCACCAATGCCACTTTAAAGGGTTAACCTTATGTTTATTTATTGATATGTATGGGATGCATCTAACCCAGACCACTGAATAACCCACATGTCATATCTAGCTTTCTACGTTGCTACATCTATGAAAAATTGTGACGGAAGATTTGCAATGTGTGAATGAGATTGTTGTAGTATTGATATAACAGAGGCCAATTCTTTCTGCCATAAATATATAGTCTCAAGTCAAAACGGAGATACCCCGATGACATCATTATTATCTTTTTAATCATTATTCAGACTTTAGAAAGCTTCCTCCAGACACGCAGAATACCTTAAACAACTGTTTTCACAGGATCAACTCCTCTAGTAAACTGAACTTCATGTGTACTATCCATAAATATGCCTTCAAATTGGCATATTTCATTATCATGAAAAAGACTGAGTGAACTGCTGCTAGCATGTCGACTGGAAATGAAATTGGCAAAATAGATGATCTCATAAGCTCTCATGTTTAAGAAGACTAAGAGTCTACAGCTGTGCTAACGGCTCTGCAACGCTGCACAAGTAAAGCTGATGTTATTAGGTATTTGGTCATAAAGTATTAAGACAAAATGGAAATATTATAACTCATACTGTGATCGTTTACATTTTGATGTAGTCCATAGCATCCTAGCTAGCTACTTTGTAGGATTGTGCAATGCTCTTACGCACAACCCAGTCTCTCTTGTGTGTTGGGAACAAAATGTTAAACAGAAGTACAGTATGTCCCAAAATGCCACAGTGTTACTATAAGGGGAGACTGTCTTCCCCACAAAAACACCCATATAAGTTGTTTGTTCAGGCAGGCTGGTTGGGGATGTTGGATGGGTCAAACAAACAAAGGACTTTCACCCAGGAGAGCAGGGTTTGAGTCCTGTGTTAGAATAAAAGTAAATAGCGAGTTTTTGTTTTAACTGTTGTTCAGCGTCACATGCAGAACCGGAAGTGAAGTAACATCTGTTTTTTAACCCAAACCACGATCTTTTTCTCAACCTAACTACAGGAAGTAGTTTTGTGGCTTAACATAACCAAACTGGGACCGTTTACGTTCAAAACCGCAACTGACATTCTCTGGTTTAGACATGAGTAGTCTTGCTTTGCCAGACCCTCCTCCAAAGCATGCTGAAGAAGGGTCTGGCTAGCATTGGGGATGGAAGAAAAAGGTGCTCTAGTTTAATGGCATTTCCTTAAACCAATCAGAATCGTCATGCGCGGCGCTAAGCTCCGCACAGAGCCGCTGCAAAATAGTCATGCGAGAGAAAACTCAGATTGGACAGATAGTCTAACTAGCTGTCTGGATTTACCCTGCAGAGATCTGAGGAGCAGTCAACAATTGTCCTCATTAATCCACCCAATTTAAAATTCCAACACAAAGAAAGCGGAAGAGACATGCATCCGGCGGAATTTCCTGCGGCACCGGGGCAATCCCAGAAGTGGAACATCAAGGATATAGACTAAGATATGACGACAGAAAACGCTCCTGTGGGTCGTCGGTTAGGAACAAACAAACCATGTCGTTGTCTGGTTTGGAGTAATTGTTGTTATCAGGGACATGCCACTATGTAATGAATCAAACTGCATCATATCACCCTTGTCATGCCGCTTTAGCAGCCTTACTGTGTTACCCATTTAGTATTATGCATCTAGCAACGGAGATGTGTGTGTGCATGTGTGTGTGTGTGTGTGTGTGTGTGTGTGTGTGTGTCCTGCAGCTCTGTCTGCTCCTAAATAGCCCTGCTGTCTCGGATGCAGTAAGGCGAATGAAAATGAGGAAAAGAGCAAGAAAGCTCGAGAATGGGAAACGCTGAGACGGAGAGAGACAGAAACAGAGAGAATGCACCTGTAGCACTCATCGGGTCGATTTGAATATCAAAGAAGGCAAGTTCACATGACCCTGTTTGCAGACAGGCCTGACCCTGGGAGTAGAGATGAAAGTAAAAGGAAATGTTTAAGGCTCACCTTTGTTCAGTCCTCTCATCATTAAGCACTACTCACTGCAATTCAAAAGGCAGTCAACTAGAGACACAAACAGCTGACAGAAAAGCCTTCAGAGAGAACAACATGGCTCTCTCTGAAGGTCACTATCAGGGGTTTGTGCTGATATTTCATACCTATGCAGGAACAATCAGTTTGAGTTTCATGGGGACAGGGAAAGGATTTCTGAGTCATACCAATGGCTCAGTACTTATTTGGGTGCTGAGATCTTACAACTCAAAGATTAGCTACAAACATAAGTGGCATGAGGTATGTTACAACATATGCATATATCATGCCTGTTCCTATGCAACATCAAGTATGAACAGCTTGTGACCTGTCTTAACAGCATCACAGTTTGCAATTCTGATAACTGAAAATGAGTCAGCGCATTTGAACTGTGCTATTTCAGAACATAAGACATGTGACATGGGTAATGTTATGCAAGCATTAGTGCCTCCACCCCAAATACCCAAATTCCCTGTGGGAAAGTTAAGTGAAAGTGAGCTGGAAAAATTGTTTGTGATTTGGCAGTGCAGTTGGAGCAAATCCTATATAACTTAATAATTATTTTTTTTAACTTGGGCCTTATTTTTGTAGCTTTGTCCATCATTGCCGTCCGTTATGATACACTGCACCTACCAAGTTAAAGCTGGGGTAGGCAGGTTTTTTGTGTCACTGGGCAAAAATCCCATTACAACCTTTCAGCATATTGTAATTCAAGTGGTCTGAGAAAAAACTAGACTTTTGCATCTCCCATTGGCTCAGTTGATTGTCTGATTGTCAGTCTGATTGGGCAAAAAGTCAGACAATCAGATGGGTTGCAGAAACAATCAGCAGACTATCAAATCCACTTTAATTCCGATGTCAAACTGAAAGTGCACACACCTGAAATGTTTCTAATAATTCCTCATTGCACATATAAACATAATAGTGTGTACACTAACACAGTAGGTCGACATTGAAGCAAGAAGTGGAACTGTAAACTGTGGTCTGCAAATCGATGTTCACAATGGACAGTTTGTTGAACTTCTTTGTAGCGATGTCACCGTGCTCGAGTTTGGCTACTATCTTTAGAAAATTCCACCCACCAAGTTGAAGGGTCATTTAACTCAGCCTCTTCCTGATGTCTAAAGCTGTCCATCAAAAACCTACAGATGAAGGTCCTGTCTAGATGGTAGCCCTAGATTTTTGAAAACTCTTGCAAGACTCGCTGCCCGACAACCTATCCTAACCTAACCCTTCGAGGTCGATGCCTAACTTTAACCATCGAACCATAACCATCCGAGGTCAATGCCTAACCATAACCATCAAACCTTAACCGTTCATGGTCAATGCCTAACCTCTATCATCTAACCTGAACCATTTGGGGTCAATCTCTAACCTCAACCATCCAACCATAACCATTTGAGGTCAATGCCTAACCTCAACGATCCAACCATAACCATTTGAGGTCAATGCCTAACCATAACCATCAAACCTTAACCACTTGGAATCAATACCTAACCTCAAACATCTAACCTAAACGATTTGGGTTCAATGCCGAACCATAACCATCAAACCTTAACCATTTGGGATCAATGCCTAACCCCTACCATCGAACCATAACCATTTAGGGTAAATCTCTAACCTCAAGCATCTAACCATAACCATTCAAGGTCAATACCTAACCTTAACCATCTCGCGTAACATTCGCAAATAATGGTTTACCATCTAGACACGACCACAGCGGGCCCTTCCGGTGCAAAGGAAAAATAAGTAGAATCCATACACTAGTGTCACTTTGGGAAACAGAATGCAGAACCAAAAGAGTAGTTCATGGGGCGGTTCGCTAGTCGCAGGTAAATCAAATGAACCGGCTCCATCCGTTAAACATTACCAAATCGCCTACTACTCAGATTGAAATGGGTTAAAACTAGAGCTCAAAGAACCACTTCAGAACAGTTTAACAGCAGCTCAAACTATTTTTGTGTTATTTTAAATCTCCCCTTTTTGTGATGCAGGCTCACCTCCTCTCAGTTTGACCCCTCAGGCTTCGTAAGAGCCTCACAGGTGGGCTGCTACTGTGTTACCTCATCTCTCTGTCACGCACATACACACAAAATCTCTTGTTTGAAGCTCAGGTTTTGGTTTGTGATTATCATGTACTTGTCTAACAAACCTTACATACCTGCCAACGTTGTGCTGTGAATAAGAGGGAGATTTTCTGAGGTATCGGTTGGAATTACCTACTCGCAACGCCCCATATAACCCTACACCACAAATTAATACAACAACGACTTTTAATGAGCCTTAAAACCTAAGCAATCTAAAATGTACAAAATGTACTGTGTGTAGTCTTGGTTCTCCTTGATGTGTATTTGCAAGCAATCGCAGAGTCAGGAAACATGTCTGCAACACTTTTTCTGAACTCATCACAAAATGAAAAATAAATGTTAATGAGTTGATGTTAGCAGTTCCCCTCTGTGACTCCACAGCCTGTTTATGTTATGCTGTTATGCTGCAATTAGAATGTTTGCTAACATAATTTTCCTGCCATGTACTACGCTAAAGTCTGCCCAGCATACTTTGCAACACGTATGATGTTTGCTGACGTGGCTAGCGTCTGTTCAAGAGGACAGGCATTTTGACGCATACTTCTTCTTTTTAGGAGCTGTTTATTCATTTTCAGTTCAGTTCATTGAGATTGTAACAGGAGCTTGAATGAACGGCACGTCAGGCCGAGTTGTTTGGGTTGGGTTGCCAGGTAGTACCACGACATATCCTACAGTCTGGATGTCACAGAAATTGTGAAACACCCATTTGAGTCATATCGCTATGAAAACCGAAGATTAGTGGGACAAATTACCAATCAGAAGCAGGGCAGGAGAAAGGGTTAAAAGTAGGGAGACTCTATTGCTGCTATTACTACTACTGCTGATGCTAATACTACTACTATTGTTAATTTGATAAATTGCCGCTAATGCTACTAGTACTGCTACAAGTGCTATTAGGCTAAGAGGTTCATGATACTAAAGTACTAGTAATACCACTACTAATAGCCTACTGCTATTAGCTATCTACTTCTAAAACTAACACTGGTAATACTATTACTATTGATGACACTATTACTGCTAAAACTACTACTACTGATGATATTACTACGTACTACCTCCTCTACTATAATCATAATGGTGCTAATGCTATAGGCTTTATACTACAACTTCTGCTACCACAACAGCTTCTGCTACAACTACAAAAGTATAAGTGACCTACTGTTACTGCAGGCACGGCGCCAGGATTCCAGTTTTGGATGGGCCAGACCAATTGTGGGTGGGCCTAAAATTAAAAACGTTATCAAATCACTGTTTAACCTAATACAAATGACTAGTATACTGTTATATTATCTGTGCTTACATTATAGAGATTTTAATAGCTTGATGCTCTTTCAATATTTTGTTGCATTGTAAAAAGATTCGGTGCATAGGACGGACCTATCCGCAATCGCTGTCCATGGTTCTGACCAAAGAAGAGCGCTTTGGAATCTCCATTACGCACCATACCTGGCTGTGCTATAGCGCATCGCATCTCTCTATAGACTGTAAAAGTCGTCAGGAATCTAAGTTCTGTTAGTATAACATGAGGCCGAATATTTTACAATTCTGTTTAATTGTTTTAAGTTTTCAACAATACAGATCAGCAACACAGCCCGACAGTTGACAATTGACAACGGCATCTGTCATGTAAAACAACAAGACTCAAGTTATTTCCTACCGAGACAAACTGTTACTTTAGTGTGATTCATGTTATAAACATGTTTAACAAAACGAAATAAATCACATAATAAGTCCTAAAGCATCATTGGCCATAACAAGAGAAAACCATAAGGGAAAAGAACTTAACGGTAACAAGCTGTTAGAAATAGAAATGCGCCTGTAGCGAGTTATGAATCGATTATTTGTATCCATATATCTCATATAATGACATAATACAATGCAGCCAGAGTAGCCTTCACATACATTACTGTTATCATCCTCTGGCGGTACACAATTAAACACAAAAAAAACCACGGAAAGAGTAATTTCCTCTTTTTCTCTCAGTTACTACTAAATTTAAACATATACTAAAATCATCTCTATTGTTTTTAAGTCGCCTCGCAGTCACACACACACACTGACACAACAACGCATTTCAGAAGCCATTATGGCTAACTTATCAGGCTAAAAAATAACTTGACTTGAAAACAACTGGGTAGGCTAAATTACATTCATATTACACTATACACCAAACGTGAAAGTAGATAGGCATGGGAGAAAGCATGAGAAGAATATTCATTCATTGCAAATCAATTTTTTTTAACAGAGCAGTAGGAAAAGGATGCTGTGGCCTACCTATCTCTCCGAAATTACAGGAGTAGTCGGCGGGGTTTGCTTTTGAAAATGTCAATGATTTCATCAATGTCAAGAGTTACTGTAAGCTCTCTCTCAAATGTCAACAGACAGAGGGACATTAGGCGAGAAGTAAGCATGGTGCTCCTATTTGGTGTTTTAATCCGGTTGACACTGGAAAAGACACGTTCAACTGTACAGGATGTCATTGGCAGTGTTATCAGAGCTTTTAAGAAAGCATGCATATTCGGGAAAACGTCCTCATTGCATATGTCCATCACTTCAACGAGACTTTTGAGATGTTCCCCTCTTTTTTTCTTCCTCTCTATGAGTTGCACAAACACTGCGAGCTCCGACTCTGATATGGTTATGTGGAAGCACTTCCCTGCATCATTGAGAGAGGTCACTATAGTGGCCAAGGTGGTGTCATTTGTATCAAGGCTAGGGGACATCAGGATTGCCGCAGATGCCATGAGGCCGTAGGTGTCACTGTGGAATCGACACAGTGGTTCAGTTCATTAATCTGACAGTCTATTAGCGCGTTGGAAATGTTGCGCAAGTCACTGTCACTCCTCACCCTTGTCAATTTCCCCAACGTGCATGTGACAGTACTTCCCTCAAATCGGCCTGGGAGCTTCCTTGAGCGGGGGGGGCAAACTGGGTACATCCCAGTTCTCGACATCATGATCCTCCATCATCTTATTTGTTGTTGCTAACATCTTTGAGAACGCACAGTCACCGGAGCGAATGTTTGTCAGTTCTTGTTTGAGGTTCTCAATCAAATCAACCGTGTCTGTCACAGATGTGGTGATGGACTGGAGGCTTTTAGACGTGAAGTCTGATTTACTGAACAACTGTTTAAAAAGTACAAGGAGGAATATGAACTTTTTTGTTCTGATCTGCTGAAGGAGTGACTGTGCCTCAATCTCACTCTGTCCCCCTTCTTCCGCGTACTGTGCCAGCACCTCCACGATAACATCATACAGAATGAAAACTTTTGTCACTGCGGCTGATCTTGAATCCCACCTGGTGTCACACCCTCGCTCCAATTCCAATGACCTCTGATCGGGCCGCATCTCTTTTTGCGCGTTAAGGAAACGGGCATGACGTGCGCTGCCGCACATGAAGGTGTGCAAGGTGTTGAGAGTGTCGAAAAAAGTTGAGGCATCTAGCGATGTCCGGGCCACAGCTGACAGGACGAGGTTTAACCTCTGAGAGTGACAGTGCACATAGACAGCGTTTTGAAAGGTGCCCTTAAGGATGGCTTGGACACCCCCCTTATGCCCAGCCATTACCGATGCACCATCAAACCCAAAACCAACGCAAAGGCTAGGGTCTAGTTCAAAAGGTGCGACAACTTCCAATATTTTCTGTGCTATCGCATCAGCAGTCATGTTGTCTGTCTACGAGGCCAACAGCGCGTTCTCTCACAGTCCCCATGTGTACATACCGTAAGCAAACGGCCACCAGCTGAGTTTTAGATACATCCTTACACTCGTCTGCTAAAATAGCATAGAAAGACCCCTCATGCAGTTCACGTTTAATCCGTCGCAACAGAAGAGTGCACGCAGCATCCAACAGGTCATTCTGAATTTCGTGACTGAGCATCTTTGCATTGCTAGGGATCGCATCTAGACGCTCTTGAGTTGCTTTGTCATGCCTGCAGACAAGTCTATAAAATTCCAGGAAATTACCTGCGTTTTTGAGCTCATCATTCTCCCGGTTGCCACGCAGGGGTACTTCTTGTTTGGCACAAGTGATAAGAACGTCCAGAATGACTTTGATGTGCTCCCGATTCCACTCTATGATTTCACCCTGTCTGCCATCTGTGTTGTTGAGTTGATGGATGACAGAGCCTCGCTCAGACATTGACAGTCTGTAATTGTTAAATTTATCCAGTGCAAACCTGTGCGATTTACTATTTTGGTGCTTTAAACAAGCGTGATTGAGGTGCTTCCAGTCCCGGTATCCAGTCTGGCTAAACTTCTCCTCCCTGCCCCGCTCACCAAAGTGCCTGCACATCTTACAGAAGACTGCATCCTTCCTAATGCTGTACTCAAGGAAATTGTATCTGCTATACCAGTGTGTAGAGAAACTCCTTGCTTTGTCACCTAATACTGTGACTGGATACTTGATCACTGGTTGAGTTGTGGGCTCATCCACTGAAGACAGATTCATAGGGCTGCTATCGTCCACTTGCGAGGCAGAGGCAGAGACACTAGCACCGGCGCTGGCCGCGCTGGCCGCGCTGGCCGCGCAGCCCGCGCTGGCCACACTGGCCGCGCTAGCATCTGGGGCCGTGGGTGGCAGAGACAAAGATGTGCTGCTGGGTGTTGTGGATCTCAGCTCTCCATCTCCTGGCTCAGAGACCGTTCGTGAACGTTTAAGATATCTAAACAACGACTGTTGCAACATTGTCCTTTGAAATGATTTTCACAACTGATCACTTGGAGCTAGCCTAGCATACCTGCCATAATGTCAAGCTACATCCGATCCAGAACCTCACTGTCTGCTGAACTTGCGCAGAAACATCAAAATAGACATATTAACCAGTTTTTTTATTTTATTAAATTGTTTTTGAAAACTAAACATTTAGACTATTTTAGCACAAATTATGAGATTATTTGCCAATTTTTAATAAATATATTAAGTTTTTATTTTTTTTAAGAAAAAGAAAAGTTTTGGGTGGGCCTGTTGAAAAGTGGGTGGGCCTAGGCCTGTCAGGCCCACCCATAACGCCATGCCTGTGTTACTGCAACTACAGATAGTTATTCAGCTGGTTCTAGTCTAGTCTGCTTGCTTCTACTACCATCACAAATAGCGCTGCTGAAAGTGGTATTCATACTATCAGGCTTCTAAGACAATTTAAGGGTCGAAACTGATCGACAGTTGGTGGTGGAAATATTCCAACAAACACTGCAAATCACCGGCAAGGGGCAAAAAAGAAGACTGCTAGTTAGCAAACTAAAGATTTTTTTTTTTTAAATCTGCATTGCAAATATTTTGTTAGAGGAAATTCAAGGGCGCCCTGGTTGAGCGTGCGCCCCCATGTACCAAGGTTCAGTGCAGCGGGCTGGGTTTGAGTCCAACCCGTCCCTTTTGTCATCCCCCCTCTCTCTACCCCCTTTCCTGTCTTCATCTGTCCTGTCAAATAAAGGCCAAAAAGCCCCAAAAAACATCTTTAAAAAAAAAAGAAAGGAAATGCATTCAACATGTGTATTAGAAAGGAAATGCATTTGTTTTCTAGACCTCAAGAATACACACATTATCATTTGGTAAGAAACACTATAACTACTAACAACATATAACTGCTTTTGTTGACGACAGGGCACCTTTAAAGGACAATTCCGGCGCAAAACGAACCTAGGGGTTAATAACAGATGTGTACCCACTCGATCACTCTCTGGGACATGTTTTCATGCTAATTGAAGGTGTTTGTAGCTTGAAACAAGCTAGCGCGGACCGCTGATTAGCTTACAACACTAGTATTCGGGGCACAGGGAAAGTAAAAACAAATCTCTATTTATACCACTTAAAAGGCTCAAAATATCACCAAACTTCAAAGGTAGCATAATGAGGGTCCCTAAATGTTAACCGAAGAATTGAGAACTTTGCAAGTGTACAGACAGTTTATTAAAAAAGATAGATTATAAAGACAGTCGCGTTCTCGTATACAGGGGGCCGCCGTCTTGGGAGCTACTGTCTTTCTAAACTATGTTTTTAATAAACTGTCTGTACACTTACAATGCTCTCAATGCTTCGGTTGAAGTGTGGTGATATTTTTAGCCGTTTTAGTGGCATAAATAGCGATTTGTTTTTACTTTTCCTGTGCCCCGAATACTAGTGTTGTAAGCTAATCAGCGGTCCGCGTTAGCTTGTTTCAAGCTACAAACACATTCGATTAGCATGAAAACATGTCCCAGAGAGCGACAGAGTTGTTACACATCTGTTAATAACCCCTAGGTTTGTTTTGCGCCGGAATTGTCCTTTAAATAAAGCCTAAAAACATAATTACAGTGGCACAAGAACAGAAGATTCAAGTCAGCGAACTGACTCAGTCAACTTGACTGTTTAACTGTACAGCAATAGCTATCTAAAGTTCACTAACAGCTAACATTAGCCGCCATAAGCTACTGGTCATACCAGACCAGGTAAGACTGTAGCAACAACCCCCTAAATGTGTACTGAACTGAACAAAGGTGTGTTATTCATACAACCTTTCACTTGTAAGACAATTAGTTATTTCGACTTTCAAAAGTTACATAGGCTCTTTAATCCAACATGTGCCTTCAAAGTGAGACTGTTATTTTAGGTTCATACAAATGTGACACCTTCGATGCTAAATTTCTATGTAAGAGTTTTAAATAACTGCAATTGTCAGAATAAAACAGCTTTCTTATAGACAGGCATCCACATAGATCATCTCGCCAATAAATATGAACGAATAACCTGCATCATATCCATTAATGCAGAGGTGGATGACAGTGAAGTATCTGGTTTTACATATTTTGGCCTCACATATCTGCAACCAGCCTCAGCCTGACTGTAATCACAACATCACCAGGGATCTATGTTTAGGCCCATATGCCTAAAACAGAAATTTCCCAGCAAGCTACAAATATTACTCATTACTCAGCAAACTGCAATATTATTGGATCATGAATAACAACAAAGCATTGCTGCTACGTTTTGTGTTGTGTGTGCCATTTAGAGCTCATTTCCACTGATCCTTTCTTTCTTAAAGCATCCATAGGCACATCTAGAAGCAGGGAAATATTGCATGAAACTGTTAGTGCGCCAGAAATGCCTCATTTCAGTCCAAGATGATTCAAACATGGCCTCTATCTGCTCTTGTTATTCCTGCTCTGTGTCTGTGCGGATTGCAGCGGATTGCGTTTTCCCAGGGCCATGCTGTGTGGATGGACGCGTACTTCTCCTATGCTCTCTGTTTTTTTTTTTTTACATGATGATGTAGTAACCTGATCTGATTGGGCCATTAACAGGTGTGACATGCGGAAAAAGGAGAAATCAGCATCCACGCAAAATCGATTATTTCTTACTCTTTTTCATATTAAAGATCAGTTTTTGGCGACGTAAACAGGCTATTTATTGTGCCATTTTTAAAGCGCATACAGGCTGGGTTTGTGCACAGGGGATTCCACCGCACAGACAACACACACTACATACAGTAGCTTATAGGGAAGACATCAGCACGCACACACACACACACACACACACACACACACACACACACACACACACACACACACACACACACACACACACACACACACACATATCCTCTTTTACGCACAAACACACATTTCCCTGTCATAGCCTAAACACAGCGGTGATGGAGGTAAATATTAAAAGAAAGACGCGCAGCCACCTATGAGAACAAAATCCACTATAAGCTCCCACGAAAGCCCTATTTTGCATCACTTCCAACAGTTTGACATCACTTACCAATCAAATTTACCTCATAAAGATTCGCGTCAGCTTGAACAAAGGCGAGAAAGTCAACAATCCACAAATAAAACGGGGACTTTAACCTCCATCATTTCCCTAGAAGAGCAGTAAAGCGGACAACAGGCCAGCTGGCGTCTCCTGTCATCTGCGCCTGTGTGGATGGATGGACGGATGGGGCTGCTGTAATAAAGACAGGTGATGGGAGAAATCAGGTAAACAGGCCCGTACCCGCTGATGTTTGCCAATGGAGGACCGGAACCGGATCGGATCTGTGCGTAATTCCTCCTCTGGGTGTGTGTGTGTGTGTGTGTGTGTGTGTGTGTGTGTGTGTGTGTGTGTGTGTGTGTGTGTGTGTGTTGTGTGCGGGTTGTGTCAGTCCCCGTACGGCCTGGGAAGCGTAGAGACGGAGATCGGGAGTGAAGACGAAAAAGACGAAGAAAGAGAAGAAACGCAGAGCATCGGCGGCGGTAGCATCGCCTCTCCTCCGTTCATGTTACACCGGAGACTGAGATACGTTCATTCCTGCCGGATATAACAGCAGACAACCCGATGTCACGCCTACGTCTCTCTCTCTCTCTCTCTCTCTCTCTCTCTCTCTCTCTCTCTCTCTCTCTCTCTCTCTCGCTCTCTCTCTCTCTCTCTCTCTCTCAAGAAAAAAATAAATCTTGTCACACGACTATTGTGTTGCCTTTAAGGGATCCTTGTAAATCCGTGGTTCCAAATCTGGTGCCTTCCATGACTGATCCAGTTCTGTCTAAATGCACAAATGCATCACTTTAAGACAGGGGTCAACGTTTTTTAGGCCCCCTAAGGGGCCTCTTAGTTGAAAGAGAGGGGGAGCAGGGACCCCCCCAACTACATATTGTATAAAAATTGAGTTGCCTTTACACATACATTTTTATGCTGTATACAATAGCTAGTAAGGTATTAAAATAATTATTATTGACATAGTCATATGTTAAACAAACGTCTCTCTTCGAGGATACGCCTATATCCTCGAAGCTTACACTCTAAGAAATATCTGTTGTATATTTTAACAGAAATTCCATAGAACGAGATTTTTCGTTCAGAGACGTTTTCAGAAGTTTACTAACTGAGCAGCTTTGTGTGAGAATTTAATAAAGTAGGCCTAACAGAAAATGTTCTGTATTTGAACTGCAGCTACACACATCATTTCTGTTTTTTAATTACGGCACAAAGTCCGGGTAACGAGCTGCCAGAACTTTTTCTGTTATTTTACAGATTTATTTCTTAGAGCTACCTTACCTACTGGCCAGTAAGCCTGTCATCAATGTTTAAAAACAAATTGACAAAAACGTCAAAATAAGCAACAAAAATGTTTAAAAAAGCGTCCAAAAATTCGGAAAAAGCCCAGTTTTGATTATTGGTGGGGTTTTAACCCCCCCGTCCCCCCCGCAAATGACCACAAACAGTATAGCCTGCCTGCGTACTATCAGCATGTTAGCATGCTAACGTACACATTTATCTTCAACACACCACAGTGCTTAACAACCTTACTAAGCTGCTTGCATGGCTGGAGACTTGTTTTCAGATAAACATGGGGGGCTATTGAATTGGGCAATGTGGAGGGGAGAGTTATGCTGCTGGCCTGTGCAGTTGTATCACAAGGAAATGAGGCGTTATTATGGAACCCACGCAATTTCGAGGCAAGACCCGCCATTCAATAGCATTCACACACTACTATTGGCCAGGCGTCCATGCTTACACAAGGTAACGTAACCCGATTTGTTCAGGTTCTATCCCCTGACCAGTCGACTATCCTAACCCTAACCACTCGATGTCAATGCCTAACCCCAACCAGCCGAGCTGCTTCGTAGGGCGGGACTTGCCTCGAACTTTCGTGGGATCCATAGTAACCCGTCTGAGACCTGAAAGTTGTCTCATCGGCCCCTATAAATTAAGATTTGTGCACACCTTGTCATTTTTGTAATGCAGTAGCTAAGTTTAAAAAGTCCTTCTTATTTTTCAAGTTATGAAGAATGACCTAAAATCCATAATAACTAAGAAATGTCCCAAGTCTGTCATATGGAAAAATGAATCAGCCTTGGAATTTAATAAAGTGATGGATGACTTTGTGCACCTGAGGAAGGCGAGAAGAAAAATCACCTGGTAAAAAGTTAATGTCTTGTTCACGGTTGGTTAATTTGAGTTTGGCAGGCTGTATGATCAGTGGGGGTTTCATTTCTCATAATTGACAAAACTCCTTCAAAGCCACAGAAGAATACAAATTCTACTGTTTTCACAGGCTGAGTCATACTCCTCATGACATTTCAGTGTAAAATCTGAAATCTCTTTGTAACTTAATACTAACAAAGCCTTCATCCCGCCCCCAGGTTTTGCATATCGCACACAAAATTAAATAGAAAATCCAGATTGTCACCTTTCAGTAATAAGCTACTCATATGTACCACAGACTGTATAAAATAGATATGAACCCAAATCATAATGAATGCCACTACGTGTATTTGAACAGTCATTACTTTGGCTCCATCTAGTGGCATTAGTTTTTAGTTTCCCACAAACTAAATAGCCTACAGTGTAGCCTACACCAGTGGACCACGGACCCCAATTTAGTAAGATTTTGTCCCAGAGTCCCCCATCTGATGGGATATTTGCTTTTAGATGTTTAATTACAGTAAGTGTACATACAAATATCACTCAGATTGGACAGGTTGTAAGGGATGGAGATATTATATCCTTTCTAGAAATAACAGTATGATTTGAATGATTGTGCATTTTTACAATATCTACAGCTGAAATCTATTCTAAAAACCTTTACTTCTAAAGCACTTGTGCCAGGATCTAAAAGTGTTGATGGTAAACTCAGAGATGCTGTTATCGGACGAGGTACTGTCTCAGTTATATATAAGTTACTATACGTCTATCCCTTCCTGACAGCACAATCTCCATCAAACAACAGTGGGGACGTGACATTAGCTCACCCCTCTCTACAGATCAGTGGGATTCCATATTGAAACGTTCAACATCCATGTCCAATTGTGTAAGGTATAAAGTTATCCAAATGAAGATCATAAGTAGGGCTTATGCTATCCACATCAGTTAACCCTCATGTTGTCCTCGACATGTCAAATTTGACCCGTTTTCAAAGTTTCTACATCAGAAATATGGCTTTCTTTTCAACCAAATTTCCCCAAAAATAACATGGATGATTCCATCCGCTAATTGATGATCACTACTTGTATGGTCTACCCGGGTGAAAATCTGTGATCATCCATAAACATATGTTTCTCTGACCTTATAATAGTCAAGATAATTCCTAATTTCTGCTCATTTTACTCCAAAATTATTACCGATCATTTCATGTAAATTATGTTTATTCACCATCAATTCCATAAAGAAGTGTAAAACTAGTGGTAACAACTTATGAAGTTGGCTAAAAAGATATAACATTCAATTGGGTAATCATTAAGAGGCTACTTTATGCTTTATAAACAGGCAAACCGAACTGGAGGACAACAAGTGCATGGTTGACGGGAAGACAATACGAGGGTTAAAAAAAAAAGTGGACCCAAATGCATCAGAACCGGTACCTTTGTGCATTTATTGTGGGCCTGTCCATTGGTAAAGAGATTTTGGACTGAGGTAATAGATGTTTTAAAAATGATTCTGAATGTTCATATTCCTAAAAGCCCTGTTGTATGTGTGTAGTGGGAAACAGATTGGAAAAAATACAAGCGAGACCTGTACAACGTATAGTTGCCCTAGCTTTTCTCTCCGTAAATTCAAGACTATAGTCATGAATTGGAAAACACGCACATTAGACTGCTATAACCAATATAACTGGTTGAGGGAGTTTCTGGATTTGCTTTCTATGGAGAATGCAGCTTCAACCCTTGCAGACTATGATCATGGTCTAGGCCAGTGGTTCCCAACCTGGGGTCCGGGCACCCCTCAGGGGGGCGGCAAAGATCACAGGGGGTGCGCAAGTCTTTATCTGGTTTGAGGGTGAGGTAAAAAAAAAATATTAACAACATAACAAATTATGATAATACACTAGAATATATAATGTATACAAAAGTCTGTGTATATATATATATATATATATTTGTTCTCGCTTAAAATTGTAGGCAGGCTACTTAGTGGGCCAAACCTCCGGGACCTCTTAACCTGTGACCCTTGCTGTCATCAGGTCAGCTGCTAGCTGCTATCATCCTCGTTTTTCCCATAGACTGTATATAAGAATGGACCAACAGATCCCGTTGCTCTGGACGGAGACCAGTGAAGGCCTTTAGAAGCACTTTTCCGGTGAGCGCTGAGCCTTACTGCGCAGCCTCCAACTGAGAGAAACGACATAAATGTGACGTGAGCAACGTGTCTGAAAGTTGGAAGTCTTCTGGTAGCTGTGCCAAGAGAAATCTCAATCATTCCCAATCTAGCAGAGAAGGAGAGCGTAGGTATATGTAAGGAGATAACGTGGACACAGGCTAATTATTGCTAACTAAAATGCTAGTTAACATTAGTAATTACACTTAAACAGCTAATGTAAGTCCAAACTGCCTGCGAGCTTCTCCTGTACTGTACGGTAATTCCTCTACTATGCGACAGTAAGTCGCGTGGTTATGACACAATCGTTAGCCTATTTTTACAAAAACGGCTGCTACGGAGCCATAACGTGAGGTACAAGGTAATGGAGCCTTTTATACATTGTCATGTTTCTTTAGAAATAAACAATGGACAAATAAAGTCTTTAAACGCTTCAGATGTAAAGTTATTCGCTGTCAAAGTGACGTCTAAATGAATGGCAGTCTATGGAATGCTAACGTCGGGTGATCGCTTTGTAGCATCAAAATGGCGCCATAAGAGATTCGAGCTCTGAAGCGAAGCTTACCCCTTTGGTTTTTCCTGCCGCCACAGCATCACTATTTTATGAATGAAACACGGCGGAGAAATGTAAAAGTGGTGATAACTCCTCTGTATCAAAAAAGAAAGTAAGGCTCTATCTCGAGAGTTACCTCAACTTCGGTTTCGGGGGGGGGGCTCAGCTTTTCTAAGACATGAGTGGGGGGGGGGCGCCAAGGAAAAAAGGTTGGGAACCGCTGGTCTAGGCAGTAGGGGTAGCAGTAGCAGTAGCTCAGTCCGTTGGGAGTTGGGTTGGGAACTGGAGGGTCACTGGTTCAAGAGGAGGGTCGCTGGTTCAAGTCCCTGTACGGAGTGTGCACTGGTAGCTGGAGAGATGCCAGTTGGGCATTGCCAAGGTGCCCTTGAGCAAGGCACCAAACCCCCCCCCCAACTGCTCAGGCGACCGCCTGTCCAGCAGTCACAGCCCACTCACTCTGACATGCATGTATAGACCTGAGCATGTGTGTGTGTATGGGGATTAATATAAATTATTAATTATATATATAATAATGAGGCGCCCCTTGGACTCTTATGAGAGAATATATGAACAATAGAGCAACAACTTGACTGTGTAGTGTTTGCTTTGGTCTGTTACAGAGATTGTTCAGGGATGCATAAAAGAGAGGCAAGTGTAAGGTTGGGAGCACTGTTCTTTAATCATGAATATGACATTGCAAATAAGTTTTAGGCAGTCATCAACTATTTTGTAATACGTATTTAGATAAAAGCTGTACCATATATTCAGAAACATGATTTAGTTTACTGAAGCAACCAAAAAGTAACAAAGAAACATCTATCGAAACCCTAAAGGCACGGGTATACTCGAGCACGACACCGTGCGCGATCCGCAATTGATGGCGCGCGCGCTACGAGCACGCACAGAGACGTTTATGCTCAATCAAAGATCCTCTATACTAAAGATAGCATCGCCAACTAGACCAATTGAAAAACTGGGTTGGCCTTTCTGGCCCAATTCTAAAGAATAGAGACTACTTTGTGTCTATAGGCAATTATGTATCTGAGCATACAAAAATTACGTGTGGAGTTCCCAAGGCTAACTTGTCCATGCTTTTATTTTTAGTAGACTTTACTATTGTAATGGTATCCTTACAGGTCTCCCTAAAAAATCAATCAGACAGCTGCAGCTGATTCAGAACGCTGCTGCCCGAGTTCTCACTAAGACCAAGAAAGTGGATCACCTCACTCCAGTACTGAAGTCTCTACACTGGGTTCATGTGCTTCAAAGAGTTGATTTCAAAATACTTCTGCAGGTTTATAAATCCGTAAATGGCTTAGGACCAAAATATATTTCTGATCTGTTATTGCACTATGAACCACCAAAATCTCTCAGGTTGTCTGAGACAGGTCTGCCTGTTGTCCTCAGATCAGAACTAAACAGGGGGAAGCAGCGTTCAGTTTTTATGCTCCACATATCTGGAACAAACTACCAGAAAAGTGCAGGTCCGCTGCAACTCTTAGCTCATTTAAATCAAGGCTTAAAACTTTTCTTTTTGATGTGAATGCCTTTCCTTAATTCTTATACTGTACTATGAATTGTATTTGTATATTTTATCTCTTATCAATTCTTACACTGAATTGTGAATTTTATTCTTTTTTTTGGGCTTCAGATAGCTTCTTTTTATTAAATCTGTATTCGTCAATATTTAAACATTTTTTTTATTTTTGCCTTATAGTTGCCTTGTGCTGAAATGTGCTAAATAAAATTGCCTTGCCTTGCCTTGCCAACGGTATGAAACGGTACACACTTCCTGTCTCCTAAAGGGGCGTGGCCTCGTTTGAACGTGTAGTGAATGTCGTGTAGATTAATGAAAAGTTATATTTGAATAATTTATTAATATGTTCGTACATATTTGGCATTAAGGAGATTAGTTTTGTTAGGGCGTTCACAAACGTTAGCTGACGTTAGCTTCTCTGTATTGCCAGATCTCGCGAGAATTTGGTCCTGAGACAAAAACAGGTCTCAAACAAAGTTAATTTTCTCCTGATGTGTCCGTCTGAAAAATGCTACTTTTTGTTCGAATGTTTGTCCAAGATCTATGATAAGGTTCATGCTACTGTTACTCCAATAAATCAAATGTTTTGTATCATTGATATAACATGTGATGATTTCCCATAATAGGGCAAGTCAGAATTCAGACTTTCTTCTCAGAATTCTGACTTTAAACTCCAAACTCAAATTCATTTTTTCAGACGTGGCCCTAATCCTCTTCCATAGCATTGTGTTTAGATACGTTTTCTAAAATAGACTCTATATTTAGCTTGTTGAGAACTCTACCCTGAATTGAAAGACCCCTTCTTAGTCAGGAATAAAACTAATTTGCTTTGAGATTTTATGGCAGTATACTATTGAAGGTACTGGACAAACCAGAGACAATGGTTGTTTGATGTAACCAAGGACATGACCATTGAAGAACATAATTAATTACACAGGATGGCAGTAATGAAAAAAATAAATAAATAGAATGCCGGCTGCCGTAAAACCTCGAAGAAGAAGGAAAAAAAAGCAACATACGATGACGTCATTATAGAGCGCCGCGGAAGCTAGCACTCCAGCTAGCAACGTTAGCTCACGTTTTGAAAGGAGGTGTTTGACAACTTTACGCTTCATGTTGGCGGAAGTTTTATCGTGTTAGATGGTCCACCAACCGCCCCGGTGCCGAGTAGTTGTTTGCTTGAGTCTCAACCGGCAGTCGTTATGGCAGAGGAGGAGGATTTATCACCAAACCTTCTGACAGAGGACATGGAACACAGCAATGGCGGCTTCGTACCTCCAGACGGTTTATGCTGGGTGTCAGTGCTGTCCTGTCTGCTGCTGGCGTGTTCGTACGTTGGGAGTTTATACGTGTGGAGGAGTGACCTGCCGAGGTGAGCCACACAGCGGCGGAGAGACACACTCCCAATGTGTTCAATATGGGTTTATTGCTTTATGCTGCGTGGTTTAGTTATACTATATTTATGTTCATTCCGGTGTTGTGTCGAACACTGTTCCCCCGTCGATATGTGTCTCCCCCTAACGTTACCTAAACCTGAACCAAACCTCTCTAACCCTAACTACAGATGGGGGCGCTACGCATTTTAACAGGAGGGAAACACTATGACACCGGCATAGCTTATCTATTCATTAGGCTCAATGGGCTTTTACTTTAAAGTCACAAACAAGTTTGTTACTGAATCATAATTAGTACACATGTTCTCTCAGAGCATGTGGTCCTCCTCACTGTATTTGACAGTGACATCAGTAGCGCCGCTATGTGGCCTGTAGTGAAGTACTTCAAAATGGATCTGATAATTACTCACCTTGGCACAACCATGGACAGACTAGCTATTTGGTGGCCCTAAGGCAAAATTAGCTGTAAGTCCCTTACTTATGCCCCCACCCCCCCACCTATGGGATGCATGCAAGTTAGTTGCAACTCAAATTCAGCCATCCCGGACCCTCATTTGTTAGTGCTTATGCTGCGTTCCAGACACAATTTTTAGCCCGTAAGTTACGACTTCAAGTCACGACTCACGACTTGGTAGCGTTCCAGGCAAAAGTCACGACAAAGTTAGCTAGCGGCTACCTAACGTTGACGTAAGCTAGCGCTAGCTGATACTAGTGAGTTCTAGTCTGCGACATATTTTGGGCTTCATCTAATAAACATAACCTGTAGTAGTACACAATCGTATGTGTATTGTTTTGATTATAATGTGCGGAATTACTTTACGTTGCCTATTTATGTCTATTTATTTCTATTTCTCACCGTTAATCACCGGCGTCTGTACAGCGTCAACAGGGGTCGCCATTGTTGTTTATGTGTGTGTGACGTCAAAAACTGTAACTGGGAGTACAACGATCTAGTACGAGTTCACGGGTAGTAAGTTACGGGTTTCATTGCCGTTACAGGGCACTTTCACAGGTAGAAGGTTGTAACACTAGTTACGGGTTGCCTGGAACGCAGCATTATTTGTGGTCTCACCTTCCGCTTTCATGTGTTGCCATTCTAAACTCCGGTCGATTCGGGAAACATCCTCTGAGCTAGCACCGACAATGAAATTATATCTCTCTTTTTTTGGAGTAAAATTCTCATCACACACTCAACAGCCATTATAATTCCAGAGCTCACTTCCCTATGTCCACATGTTCCACCAAAACAAGTTCCTTCCCGAGGCTATTTTGCAGAGGCACCGTTGGTTTAAAGACATGCCAATAAACCAGAGCACTATCCCGGAATGCTGTGTGGACTAGCCAGACCTTCCTTTGCAGCGCTGTGGAGGAAGGTCTGGCAATGCGAAACTATGTGATGTGTGATTTATTTATTTTTTTTGTCTCTACTGGTCCTTCCTTAGGGATCACCCCACTGTGATAAAGAGACGCTTCACCAGTGTGCTCATCGTGTCGGGCCTGTCGCCTCTCTTTGTGTGGGCATGGAGAGAATTCACAGGTGTCAGGGTGAGTCCATGTCTCCGAAACCACTGACCAGAACACCTGAGGATTAAACAAATTACTCATTTGACCGTATATTAGGATTGGGCATCGAGAACCGATTCCTACTTGGAATCGTTTCAAAAATTACGATTCCAGTAGAATCGTTTCTTTATTGGAATCGTTTAGAGGTTTTGGTTTCAAATCCGATCATCGCTTCCTAATTTAATATGCGCAAGTTTTGGTTTCCGTAGCAGCCAGGCACTTGTTGTGGTGCAGCCTTGGAGCACAGTAAGCAACGCTCTAGTCTGGCTTTATTTTACATTGAAAAAAACCTGTAAAACGGCAAACCACCATTGAATCAAAATAAAACGTTCCTCTTATTTGTGAAAATAGGCATGTGACCCATTTCAACTCCACCCCTCAAAGACTCTGACTCGATAAGAACCGGAATCGAAAGGAAGAACTGCAATTAGAATTGTTAAAATCCAAACGATGCCCAACCCTACCGTATATGTGCTGTTGTGTCGTGCTGCTGTCTGACACATTAGCTGTTGTATTATCAGACTGAGTCTGGCTTTTGACTTATTTGTGTGTGTGTGTGTGTGTGTGTGTGTGTGTGTGTGTGTGTGTGTGTGTGTGTGTGTGTGTGTGTGTGTGTGTCTGTCAGACTGGCCCATCGTTACTGGCTCTCATGGGGATCCACTTTGAAGGCCTCCTTCCTGCCATAATACTTCCTCTGGTGCTC
The DNA here is from genome assembly GCF_008315115.2 of Sander lucioperca. Taxonomy (NCBI): domain Eukaryota; kingdom Metazoa; phylum Chordata; class Actinopteri; order Perciformes; family Percidae; genus Sander; species Sander lucioperca. The sequence goes on along the minus strand of NC_050189.1, from coordinate 30,570,643 downwards.
ACTATGGTAAGAAACAAGTCTTCTATGATATGATGATGATTCATTGGCCCCTCAGAAGTCGCCCGTTGCTTAAGTTATAATCAGAATTTAACAAGCTGGAGCTTCAGCGGGCCTACAGTCTCTTATCGCCTCTTGTGACGGCAGCCCACTGTTACTCAAAGCTGCATGTCCTTATTTTTTCAGAACTTTATGCCTGAATATAATTTAAACGAAATATAAAAGAAAACGCGTGACGTACAGTTAAGTACTTAGCTTAAGAAACCAAAACCCTTTTTTTGTACCAGACTGTAAACATGTTTAATTCTGCTGTAAAGTTGGACATTTTAACATAGGGGTCTATGGGGATTGTCTCTCTTTTGGAGTTGGCCTCAAGTGGCCATTCGATGAACTGCAGCTTTTGGCATTTTGGCCACATTGGCTTCATCAGAGACGGTTTAGAACCGAGACGCCCCAACTCAGAGTAGTTTCTTGTCTCTGTGTCCCGTGGGCTCCTCCACCACCACGCCTCTTTAGGAGACTAGCAGCAGCTCAGTGTGTATTGATTCCAACAGGAGAAGTGAACATGAACACAGATTATGAGTGATTCTTTTGCCCCATAGTCAACAAAGTATATATTGGACTCATTCTTCAACAAGCCACATATCTCCAGAACATTCTGACACTAAACTGACATTTTTCAGACGGACACATCAGGAGAAAATTAACTTTGTTTGAGACCTGTTTTCTGTCTCAGGACCAAACTCTCATGAGATCTGGCAACACAGAGAAGCTAACGTCAGCTAACGTTCGTGAACACCCTAACAAAACTAATCTCCGTGACGCTAAATATGTCTTTGAGCTGTGTAAATATCTAACGTTAGCAAAAGAAAATGTTATTAAATTATACAAATCTAACTTTTCATCCATCCACACGACTTTCACTACACGTTCAAATGAGGCCACGCCCCTTTAAGAGACAGGAAGTGTGTACCGTTTCATACCATTGGCGCTGCTTGAAATGCGCTATCTTTAGTATAGAGGATCTTTGACTTCATGTTTCAGCACCAGAGGTTGACGCTGTGTGTGTGTGTGTGTGTGTGTGTGTGTGTGTGTGTGTGTGTGTGTGTGTGTGTGTGTGTGTGTGTGTGTGTGTGTGTGTGTGTGTGTGTGTGTGTGTGTGTGTGTGTGTGTGTGTGTGTGTGTGTGTGTGTGTGCAGGTCCTGTTTCTGGGCCCCCTCATGCAGTTGGCCATGGACTGTCCCTGGAGCTTTATGGATGGGATCCGGGTGGCCTTTGGTGAGACAGCCAAAAGGCTGGACTTTTTTTATTTATTTTTTTTTTTTTTAACATCACAGATTTTAGGGTCATTTCCAAATTGGACCACATCTCCGTCATAGACTGTATAATATTAATGGACAGAGCAGGTGCAACGTCACTCATTGGTTTGTGGAGATCTGCAATGAGTCGTTGAGTTTGCCGTTATGGGCGCAGCCATCCTGGTTGCGGATGTGACGATTTTAGACGAGAGGGAGGAGTGAGGGAGGAGTTTCGTTACACCGCAGGAAAAAAATAAATAAAAAGATTTGTGCCGTGGCCGGGTTGGCTCAGTGGGTAGAGCAGGCGCACATGTACTGAGAGGTTTATGCCTTGACGCAGAGGTCCAGGGTTAGAATCCGACCTGTGATGATTTCCTGCATGTCTTCCCCCTCTCTCTCCCCTTTCTCACCTAGCTCTCCTATCAAAATTCATACATGAAAATCACTCACCTTTCGGCGAAATTCGCCGTTTTGAAACCAAAATAGGTGACCTACGTGAATCGTGTAGATTCGATGAGAAAATGTTTGTAGGATTCAGTGAACTGCGAACAGGTGCGCGTGCCAGAAGAGAGCGCGAGTGCTGGATTTAACCAATCATCGAACTTCCACCTACCAATGAAACGAGTTCTAGCCAATCAGATGCAAAGCAGGGCGGGTCTTTACCGAAATGCGAGAGTGCGGTGCCGGTGTGGTCTCCGTGGTAACGCGGCTAAAAAAAATGGAGGCAAAGTTTATCAAACTTGGAGCATGCTACATCCATGGGAGCATGTAGACACAGCTTTAGTTGAGAAAGTAGTTAAAAACAAATGGCGCTGGGCACGAATAGAGGACAAGAGGAAAAGGGAGTAGACGGGAAGCTGTTTAGCACTTTGCCTCAAATTGAGGGAGCCGGGTGCTTGCTTCTGCAGCGCATGTTGAAGGAAGATACTGTACGGCAGCAGCGGTAAGAAAGTGCTTGCTAGTAATTAGATGCTAGTCACAAAGCTTCGGTCCGTGCACTCTGTCATACGAGTAAGTTACTGGCAACGACCGCTACCGCTGCGACTGCGCCTTCACTGACCGACCGTGATACAAACAATATGTGTTTGCACGTTGATAGCGGAACACGATTTGTCATTAACGATGGCCACTGTGTAAAAGCTATCTGAAGCACAAAGCTTGACAAAGCTGTCTGCTTGGAATTAGCATGGCAGGTATTTCAACATAACAGCCTTGTCCCAGAGTTTAGACGTCTAGCTATATGAAAAGCTAAACAACGCAATTTTTTTAATAAATGTAAATAAAGCAGCTAATATCAACATGAACAAAATCATGAATGTACTAATTCTCTTTTTTGATGATGACCTGGCCAAAGTAACAACACATCTAGAAAGTTTAGTTTTCACAGTGATTCATTGTAGGATTATGATATTATTGCAATATGTAAATCTACATTGACTCTTAATTTAACATATGGTTGGGAGAAGTAAAAATTGATCCAAAACTTTTTAGTTTTTAAAAACTATGACTTTTATTATTGTGTAATGTCAGAAGGACTTTAACTGTTTTGCCAGTCAAATTAACTTTAAAAAGTTTCAGGCTCAGGATTTTTTTTATTTTAAGCCCTGCTCATGGCTGAAGTTAAGTTTCTCCAGCTCTCCCCAGGTTGCCAAAAAATGCATCTCAAAATGCATCAGATTGATGCTCTAAAATATGGAATATTTAAAATTTTCTCCCGGGGGAGCATGCCTCCGGACCCTCCTAGAGGGGTAATAAACCTTCTCACTAGAGCTTAGATCGGCCCAAAAAATCAAGCCCGAACCTGCCCGAGCCTGAGCACGTTGTGTCCGAGCCCGGCCCGGCCCGACACATTAACTGTAATTATGAGCTCGAGCCCGATTTAAACCCGACAATTTTTTAATACGTGGGCCGTTATAACTGACGTTCTAACTACAATTCAGAGTTGTTTGAACTGCAGAAATCTGTTTAGAATAATACAACAAGGACGAAGCATGTAAACTGCGCTGTTTGTTTACAATGGAACGGATCGCAAGTGGATCCGAGTGAAGAAACGTAAAAAAAAAAAGAAACAATGATGAACAACATATTGTTGTCACTGCCCACGACTTGTTTAAACTGCTTCCATACCTCCGACTTTCCTCCACACTTGCTCAAAGTTAATTTTCCTGTTTTTCTTTTTTTCTTTACATCTTCAAGCTCCCGGTGTGATGCGTGCGAGAGGAGGAGACTCCGCGCATGACACGTGCTGCATTTTGTAACTGCAGCCTAACTTTTGTACACATTTGTTACTTTTATATAGCCTATATATATATATATATATATATATATATATATATATATATATATATATATATATATATATATATATATATAATATTTCTGATTATGGCATAGCTATCTCCCCACCCAAATAGGATAATAAGGTAATGGATAAAAAAAAAAAAAAAAAAAATTGCTTGATCAAGGGTCCGGCCCAGGCGCGGGCCGGCCCGGGCCCGGCCCGGCCAGAGGATGTGGCGGAAAATAACGGCCCGAGCCGCTTGGGCCGAGAATCTAAACTCTACTTCTCACCTTTTTCACTCCTGACCCGTTTTCATGCCTGAAAATTAAAGGCGGAAAAGCCCAAAAAATAATCTTTAAAAAAATTAAAATTGGTATAGAAAAAATCATTTAGGAACAGGTATTGAAGTCATGGTATTGGTATCGGAATGAATTAAAACAATACCCAGCCCTACATAACAGAGACATATAACAAAAGATGTATCCTGGGATTCATTCAAAACTTTAATTTGTTTGAAAAAGTAATAAATAAATAACAAAACTTTTTTTTTAATTGGACTGAATAAGACAATTATATTGTTCATCGCAATTATTTCTGAGACAATTAATTGTACAGCAACATTTGGAATTGTTACATCTCTTAAGTTTGGGTTGTATATCCACAACTCCAAAGCCACATAACCACCAAATTCTGCTGCAGGAAAAGAAGAGTCGGTGAACTATTACGAAGTGCTTTCTCTACTTTAGGTGGAAATAACGTGCTCCCCCGTCTCTGTCTCCCCGCAGACCCGTGGTTCTGGATGCTGTGTTTCAGCGACATGCGCTGGCTGAGGAATCAGGTGGTGGCGCCGCTAACAGAGGAGCTGGTGTTCAGGGCCTGCATGCTGCCCATGCTGGTGCCCTGTGCTGGCCCTCTCACCGCCATCTTCACCTGCCCCCTCTTCTTTGGAGTGGGTGAGTTCTTCCTCGGGCTGGGTACCAAATTCAATACTTTTTAGTAGGGTTGCACGAGAGAGAACAGGACATGTTTTATTGGTTGTACAGTATAAAAACAATAAATAAAGAGAACAGGACATGTTTTATTGGTTGTACAGTATAAAATAAATAAATAAAGAGAACAGGACATGTTTTATTGGTTGTACAGTATAAAATAAATAAATAAAGAGAACAGGACATGTTTTACTGGTTGGACAGTATAAAATAAATAAATAAAGAGAACAGGACATGTTTTACTGGTTGGACAGTATAAAATAAATAAATAAAGAGAACAGGACATGTTTTACTGGTTGGACAGTATAAAATAAATAAAGAGAACAGGACATGTTTTACTGGTTGGACAGTATAAAATAAATAAAGAGAACAGGACATGTTTTACTGGTTGGACAGTATAAAATGATATATAAAGAGCATGTCTACAGAACAGGACATATTAGAAACAATAAAAATAAATATAAAAATATTGCATACTTATTGCGACACTTTCGATATAATATTGCGCAACGTGATATCACGATAACGATATCCAGTCGATATATAATGCACCCCTACGATTTTTAAAATTGTTTCTTTTCCCTAGAATCGTGATCTTTTTTCTTCTTTTTTAAACCAATGATTTACCTAAATATTTTCTGTTTATACAGTCCCGCTGACGGCGACTACATCATATCTCTTTCCAGCAAAACAGAGCGAAAGCATATCCGTTTTCTGACCGAAAACAGAAAAAGCAGAAAATCCACGTTATGTTCTCCTTTACAAATGAATTGAATGTCAGACTGACTGACTGACATGTGATGTGTGTTCTTCTTAGAAAACATTTTTAGAAATGTCTCATGATATATTGTCTCTAGAAGTATCACCTTTTTGTTTTCGTTAAAGAAGGAAAAGAAAATCGCAATACTCAATACTCCTAGACTCGCAATAAATGAAAATCGCAACGCAAATCGAATCGGCACCCATGTATGGTGACAGAATCGAATCGGGACAAAAGCACATCGTCCCAGCCCTAGTATCGAGTATCGAAAAATGCCTCATCATTCAATACCCAATTTCAATACATAAGGAGCGTCGGTGAGCCAATAAGCATGCAGCATGCTTCTACCAAGATCTTATAAGGTTTGTGATTGGCTGTCTAGTGTTACACGTCGTAGAGGTATGCAGGAAAATCTTGTTTTGGAACGTGTTGCAGGCATCAAGTTCAAAATGACAATACAATACACCAAACAATAAAAATGTATCGGTTGAGCATTAAATATCTTGTCTTTGTAGTGTATTCAATTGAGTATGGGTTGAAAAGGATTTGCAAATGATTGTATTCTGTTTTTTATTTACGTTTTACACAACGCCCCAACTTCATTGGAATTGGGGTTTGTACATTTAGTTCCATGTAGCAGTCATAGCACATGAAAGCAGCGGATTCACACCAACGCTTGTTGCCCAGTTGATTGATGTCGCTGCATCTCTCCCCCAGCTCACTTCCACCATGTGATTGAACTGCTGCGGTTCAGGCAGGGGACGCTGTCAGGGATCTTCCTCTCTGCAGGTGAGCGCTGATGTGTTGTGTGATGTGTCACCGCTACAGTGCAGTCACTGTGACTGTATCACGGAAGAAGCTGATGATGAACCGTGTTTTTTCTGGTCTACTACAGTGTTCCAGTTCTCCTACACAGCAGTGTTTGGGGCCTACACTGCCTTCATCTTTATCAGAACAGGTGAGATGCTTCTCATTTACATCCTACGCTTATGAATTGCATTTTGTATCTTCTGTCTATGTTTGGACACTAATACAGATCCTTAAATTAGTTCAGTTTATTAGTTTATAATGTCGTGGACAGTCCCCCTTAATTCACTGTACAGTAAAAGGAGCAGCTTAAAGATAGGTTTATGGTCGCGGAGGTGTTCCGGGCGCGAGGGGCGCACGCCATAAAATTACATCACCACGGCTGTCGTTTCCAGCGCGAAGGCTTCGCATGCTGTCGCGGCGCGTGGTCTTGCACCTCTGAATTTTTGTAACTACGCGCCCACTGCGCGCGCTGTGTCAAAGCTAAAAAACGGCTTAATGTAGAGAGTGTTCTTCACAGTGTTACGGCAGACAGTTGTTTCGATTTGGAGATAAGCAACAGTAACGTTAAACGACCACACCGACTTATTGGGACTTTAGCTTATTCACCGTATCCCCCAGAGTTACATAAGTCCTTACAGACCCTTCTCATCTCCGTGCGTGTCGTAACTCTGTCTGACACACCCACCACTAGCCTAGCTTAACACAGATGCCGGAGGTAACCGGCTCCATCTAGCCTACTGCTCCCAATAAGTGACGAAGGCGAAGCACTGCTACTTGGCTAACATGTAAATAGGAAAATGTTGGACCTACACTGCAGCCAGCCACGAGGGGGCTATCCTGAGGTTGTGGCTTCACTTTTACTGATACTAGGATGTCGAAGGAATGTCCCGCCCTACTCTGCCTTACTCAGCCTCTGATTGGCTTACCCTGGTATTTTTACCCTAACCAAATCTCACTCCTTGTGCCTAAACCTAATCGATGGGGATCGACCGATACTGTTTTTTCAAGGCCGATACCGATTATTAGTAGTTAATAAAACCGATAACCGATATTTGGAGCCAATATGCATATACAATAGAAATTAAAATCTTTAAGTCAAACAAGATTTTGGAATGTTACAAAATCCAAAACACAAAACTTTGTTTATATATTTAATAACTTAGAAACTTTCAACTAGATGCAGCGATTAACCGATTTCACTTTTAACCGTGCTTGTAAACGTCACGGTAAATTAATCATAAAGGCTCCGCTACACCGAGTGTTAACTGACTGCATGTTATATGTAGCAGTGTGTGCAGTTCTTATTAAACCTCCTTGACAACATAAACGTTCACGTTTGCGCACAAGCGGCGCATCAGACGCCGGTCTGGTCACCGCGATGAGAGACAGTGGCTCTCCGTGGTGGGATAACTTACTGGTGCAATTTTTTAACGTTACATCGAGTTAGCAAACACCAGGAAAACACCGAGCAGAGCCATCCTCTGACCTCAGGACAGCTGCAGCTGCAACAGGGAATTCAACCCAAGTTGGTAAGCTTGCTAGCGACTTCATTGTTTGTTAACGTTGTTGTCAAGTGTTTGTTAGCTTGTTAACGTTACCAGTTAGCTAACATTAGCCTGTCTAATGTTAACGGTAACGTTACAGTTAACAGCTAAAGAGTCAGAGGCCAATGTTTGCCTTTTCAGTGAGCGAGCTGATAGTTTTACTTTTGTATGTGTCAAAACTACAGCTTCAGCTCAAACATGTCACTGACGTTACCACTTAACGTTACTTACTTACTTCTCTTCATCCCCTGGGGGACATAAGGCTTCAAAGAGATCTCTCTATCGCATTTATTCTGCTGCGCATCTCCCTGTGACAGGTGCATCTTGTCCAGCAGCTCCACCAACTTTTAGACACAGCAGCTAGCAGGGCCGTTTCTATCCCAAAAAGGGCCAACTTCTTCCAAAGAAGGACAGCACTGTTGTTGCCAACTTGGCCTTTGTTTGTGGTGTCACCTCTAGTCTCTAATCTTTTCAGATCACACAACAATCAACAATCATTTTCAAAACCGGCAGCAATAAATAACACATTAAAATCAAGAGTGTTCATGTAATTTCATACATTAGCAGTGAAATTAATTAATGCATAATAATCGTGATAATTGTGAAACCGTGATTATTTTTACAGAATCTATAATCGTTGCATCACTACTTTCAACATAATGCCCAGTAAAAGATAGTCACATAGTGTTGTGGGGGCGGGACATTAAAGTGCTCATATTATGCTCATTTTCAGGTTCATAATTGTATTTAGAGGTTATATCAGAATAGATTTATGTGGTTTAATTTTTAGAAAACACCATATTTTTGTTGTACTGCACATTGCTGCAGCTCCTCTTTTCACCCTGTGTGTTGAGCTCTCTGTTTTAGCTACAGAGTGAGACCTCTCACTTCTGTTCCATCTTTGTTGGGAGTCGCACATGTACAGTACCTAGGTAAGGACTACTAGCTAGTCAGTTGCAGAGTATGAGGGCGTGCCATGCTAGCAGCTAGGCGAGCATTATAACGTGTTTGTGACGCACGTTTGTCTCTGAAGTAAAGGCTGGACTACAATAGAGCTGTTTGGAGCAGTTTGTGAACAGTGTTTTCTGTTGGAGATGGTAAGTCCCTTTGGGGTAGACTTTGGGCTTTTTCACTTTGTAAACCTATAACGTACACAAAAAGATATATAACACAATAAAGGAAAGGGAAAAAGCCAAAAAGCATAATATGAGCACTTTAAGTCAGACTCCGTGGTGAGTGAAACTGAAGCAGAGGGACAGACACAGAGCTGTAGCCGAGCCTGAGTAGCGCACTTCTTAATTAATTAACTTTATCAGTTATCAGACAAATAAAACGCAGATACAGATAATCTGCAAACTGCCAACAAACGGCCCGATAATCGGTCTATCCCTACTAACTGATCCAACAAAGGCAATGAGTACGAGCCAATCCGAGGCAGAGTAGGACGGGACATTCCTTCGCCATCACATATTTGCATACGGATAATCCCCAAGTGTTACTGTTTCCTCTTCCTGTGTGTTGCAGGTCACCTGATAGGTCCGGTTCTCTGCCACTCCTTCTGTAACTACATGGGTTTCCCAGCGATCAGTGCAGCGATGGAGCACCCCCACCGCCTCACTGTCCTCTCCTCCTACCTGATGGGGGTCCTCCTCTTCCTCTTCTTCCTCTTCCCCTTCACTGACCCTTCCTACTACGGCCTCCCCACACCGGTGTGCACCCTCACCTCCTCCCCCAGCTCCCTCTGCCTCTCCTGATCCCTGCCCCCTGCCCCCCATCCCCCCACACTTCTCTGCAGTTGTCATGTCACCTTCCACTGACCAAGCAGTTGAGGCTGTTTTTTTGTTTTTTGTTGCCAAGTTAGAGTTCAGGTCCGGTCCATTTTGGACCGACCGCTTTAACAGCCATGTGGACTAAGTTGCCACGGAGAGGGGTGGGGGAAAGCTGTAGCCATGTCCTATGGTTGATGGACCCTTGATATGTCGATGCATTTACTTGGCATATTCCGCGGCCTACGCTGCCACCCTGATACTGGTTTTAGTGTAGTTAGAACACTGAAGTTCCTCTCACACTGATGGATCTCATCAGTTTGTCATGAAGCGTCATAATGTACCTTTTTGGTGTACCTAGTTCCCACTCAGCACGCCTCATCGTCTTAACGCATCATTCTGGTTTATTACAACTTAGGTCTTATTTTTCATAGTTTTGGCAGCCATTTATATCAGTAATAATAAAATGAAGTAATTGCAAGACTTGGAATCAAAGTGACATCCCAAAGAAGTCCAGTCAGACAGGTGTGAACAAATTCCCGGGGGAACAGTAAACGTATTAGCTGTCTGTAGTAAACATCAACCCACTTCCTTGTTCAACATCTGATCTACTGCACTTGTAGCAGTTGTACGCCTACGTTAGGGCTGCAACTGCTGACTGTTTTCGCGTTTAAGTGATTCATCCAAGACACCAAAGATGTTGAGAATGTCCTTTCAGGGTGATGCCTGTCACTGATACTGTGCCATCCTATTCTTTAGCATTAAAGGGAGCAATTTTATCATATTGGCTCAGCGGATCAGCACTTTCGGCTACCGTACCTTGGCTTCTGCTATATGGTGCTTCCAAATGTTTGTCCATGTTAAAAAAAATGTAAAACATTGGCCAGTATATCGAAAGAAAAAATATTGATAATGGCATTGGAGCGGGCTTTAATTGTTAAGGCCATTTTGACAGTTTGACCTCTGTTTTTACATCGAAAGAAATGACGGTCAAAACTATGAAAATTCAACCTGAATTGTAGAGTTCTGCTACCTAACAGGTCTCGACAAAGTATCGGGTTTTGGGTTCGGGTTGGGCTCATTTTGTTGCGTTAGGGTTGGGATTACATTTGGCAGTACTAGTTGGGTTCAGTTGAATCTAAAAGGCCTGGTCTGGTGCGTATGTATCAAGTTGTAATAAACCGGAGTTATCCTTTAATGCTTTTGAGCATTTCCTGAGTGACACATAGAAATGCTTGTAGTGGGTTGTTGGAGAATCAGTATTCCAGTGAAGACAGGGAGTGTCCCAACCCTTACAAAAAAAAAACTCAACATGTCTTATCGCTGCACTGCATTCTGGTCTGTAGAGGCCCAGAGAGATGTTGGCATGTAGCCTCTGCTGGTTAGGATTTCTCTCCATATGATTGTTGAATGGTCAATGACCTTGCTGTAGCTGCACTGGAGGACAGGGGTGATGCTGTGATGAAATAGGAAGTATCCGCCAGGAATGGTGCAGCTGTACTTGTTTTTAATGTTCTGAGCTTGTTTTTAACAGCGACATTTCAGCTGGATGTCCTCTCCGTTTGAAATCAGACACCAGGACTCTGCTGCTGCAGAGAAATGTTCTGCTGGAAGCGGTCAGTGTTTTGTACGATATATTAATGGTTATTTATATACCTCTGCATGTTTCAGTGCTGGTAGTTGTTTGTTTAGTCGGTGACGGTGGGTGATGGGATAGCTTAGGGGGTGGGGGGGTTCACTGTTCATATTGGCTGAAACGTACTCTATGTAAGTGCACAAACACAAAAAACAATCTGGTTGTTCATACTTACAAGAGTAAGGTGTGCTCTTATTTCCTGCCCTGGGCTGCCATGACAGTTGTAAAAAAACAATCTGCACCACTTTTACGCCTGTTTGGTTAAAACGAACCCAGGGGCACATTCAATCTCAAAACGGTGTGCACCGCTTTGCTACGGTTTCCAGGTTGAACGACCGGTTTCCTCGGAACGGTGTGCAACTGCTGTTTTCTCTCGTTTGGTGGGCGTGTCTCTCGTTTATTGGCTGTGTCACAGGTGCTACCCAGTCAGCAGAGACGTGTCTGTAAACTCGTGGTAATAAAAAGGCACAACAGGGTGTTCAACACACCCCCGTTTCGGTTTTAAAAAAAACCCTGCGTTGCTACGTTTTGTCGGGGCTGAACGTGGCCCAGGTTTGTACAGGCTGATGTGAAAGCTGTCAGTCAAACTCTGGTGCAGACTAAACAACCGGATCAAGACCGCTTAAAAGGGACGGTCTTTCCTTTTATCAATCACACGCACAGTCAAAAAGCAGTTAAAACTGTTGTGCTTGTACCCGCCATGCACCGTAGCAGTTTATTTAGTCCATAGAAAGTACTACAGGTGTGAAAGGGGCTTACAGTACAAGATTAAACCAAGGCAAGTCCTGTGTTGTTATGTAATCCTCTTATTCACGGACTTCAGTTTATATTGTGCTCACATAGTGCATGCTACTTGAGAAAGTTGTCTTTAATCGAATTAAATTAAAATAACAAAAACAGTAAAAAAAAAATTAAAAACAAACAAGGGAACACAATTGGTTAATTCCAGTGCCTCTTTCTGTGCGCTAAACGCTAGTTCTTAGGTGCTCTGTAGGTAAGGGGGTACATTTCATCATCTGACACCCTGTGCAGCCCGCGCCGAACCCAACATTTGTAACCTTTGTGGACTGTCAGCACTACAAGTGCGCTAACTGTGCATGTGCTAGCAAAGCAAACTAGCGGCTTTTCCGTGTACCGTATGCATGTACTGTATTCCCCATTCTCGGTCCTGTTCTAGTCTTGCGTTCCTACTTTCACTCCAATTGAGTTTGTGTGGCCTGCTACGTCTACGTTTGTGTCCTTACACAGAGTATGCTTTGGTCTTAAAGCTGGATTATGTTATTAGTTGTCTCTAGCTTGTTCTCTCGAGGATCTTTACTTTGATGTCTCTTAGTTTTCGTTTTCATTGGCGAATTGCTAATTGTCACTATTAAAATTTGGTTCTATGCTTTCTTAGGCTGTCTTTTACCCAGTGTATCTCCTAGATGTAAAAAGGGGTGATTATGCCCGCTGCTCCCATTCTCTCTTGCTTCAGTTATATGTTGCCTTTTAATTGAAGGGAGCGCAACACTCAGGTGTCGTTTGATAGAGTCAAGAGCGCTCCAGCCACTACACTGCATGCTGCTGCTGAAAGGTCATTGTGTCCACACCTGTACACACAGTTACTACGAAAACACACACAGTGTGCCACCAGCACATGACCCACTTAGAGGGAAATCATTTATTTATAACCCAGGGTTTGGCCATCGTTCCCATCAGTTCTGGTAACATTTACTGACTTAACACCGGTATCTGCTGAGTTCAAAAAGAGTCTGACAGGCCAATTGCACAGGTTAATCAACTGTTTGTTCTTTCCCCCATTTTGCCTTAAAGGGTAATTTCGTTTTTTTTTCAACCTGGTCCCTATTTTCCTATATTTGTGTTTGTAAGTGACTGATAGGAACAACAATCTTTGAAATTGTTCCAGTATTAAGCGTGAACGCATAATGGCCCTGACACACTAACCCGATAATCGGCCGACGAGGTCAGGGACTCGAGTCTGTTTGGTGTGTTCCGTGCCGTCAGCCTTCATTTTGGCCGACCTGACTTGCTGGGTCGGAGGGCGGGCAGTCAGACTCAATGACCAATCTGATTGGTGGAGTGCTAACCCAGAAATGACGAGCGGGATGAGCGTGACTAGAGCCTCTCAAAATCTGACGAAAATCTTTTAAACTGACCTTTGTCGATCTGAAATGAAGACAGATTCAATAAAAGGGTTTTGGGTGTATGGCCTATTTCTCGCTTAAAATGTTTTCAGAAACACGTTCCGGCGAACTATCTTCGTAAAATATGAGATGGTATTCTGAACGAACCGCCATTATGCCCGGTTGAAAAATCCGGGAGCAGCCAGACCCACGTGACACGTTCGTCCAATCAGCTGCCGGTTTTCATTTTTTGGGCGACAATACAGATTAGCGCCGCCTGCTGTTATGGAGACGTATTACGTCTCGTGCACGCGCAGAACGTACGCTCAAGTCGGCATCGCTTTGGTGTGTTCTGGCACTTTTTGGACCTCGGGGAGCCAACTGATCAGTTCGACTGCTTTTTCTGCTAACGGTCGGCCGTTGGTTTGGTGTGTCAGGGGCTTAACCGGCAGCCACAGACCGGGCTGCAATGTAACCCTATGTGCATGGTCAATTTGGTCCACTACAAGTTCTGTTTTTTGCCACTGACAGGCTCAGATTATTGTGTCTGACAACATTATGGAAAGGATTCCTATAGAGATGGACCTTTTTAAAATCTCTTTTAGACCTTTCTGTTTAACCAGAAACAGCTCTGAGGTTGCTAGCACTAAACCCACCAGACTCCATTTAAAAACGCAATACTTTTAGCGTGTATACATATTTTCACATGTAAATCGGTAAACTATGTGTTTATTTCAACCAAAACTAGAGTTGTGATGGTTGGAAAAGTGGAAAGACGACCCAAAACGGCTTTTCATAGTTTTGTTTGTGGACTTTGAATGACGTGTATTTTATGATGCTAAAATTACTGTTTATTTACATGGAGTCTGGTGGCTTTATTTGAGGCTGTCAATGGCAAAACAAGCACTTTTTCACTCTCTCACTCGTTTCACTGACTGCCGACTGCAGCGATCTTGCTTAATACTGGACCAATGTCAAAGATTGTTGTTCCCATCAGTCACTTAGACACAAAAACATAGGACACAGGTTGAAAAAAACCAAAAGGTACCCTTTAAAGCTAACCCTTGGAGTCTCTGACCACTGGTAGCACTTGCAGCCATTTCTTTATCAGTGGGTCCCGCTTTTGTTTGTATCGTGCACACGGATGCACATGCAAGCGCTCTCGAGAACGCAGGCGGTGCGATTCCCATCGTTTTCAGGCTATTCCATTGATTGACAGATGATGGCAGTAAGGTGCCTAGAAAAACCCCAACGAAGGCAGGGAGGAGGAAGATTGCTAGTTAGTAAACAGGGATGTAAAGAAACCTTGATTAAAAAAAATCCATAATTTGGCTTTGTGAATGAATGTTCAATGAAGAAGGAAATGCATTAAACACTTTTAGGCCTCAGTGATACACACTGTATAGTGGTGAGAAACGCGCAATAAAAATATAACTTTAGTTTTTTCCCAAGGAAACTCCCCAGGGCTTTAACGTAGAGAAGAACAGTCGCCTTGTTACCGAGAACTGCTTCACCAGACCTCAGCAACACTTTGTCATTAAATGTCCTCATAACCAGCTAGAAATAATGGCCAAAACTGACAAAATGAAACTCATGATAGAAAAAAAGTTTTTCACTCAATTTAACTTTTGTTTATGGCCAACATTTTATTTTTTTTATAGTTGTGTGCACTAGACTTCTGCCCAATCGTATACTATTCTCATTCTCTAGAGGGGATATCTAGGTGCATCACTGGCTTTTCTTTTTGAAAATGTTATTTAATTTTGCCTTTTTTATAGAGTGACTGGCACAACTAGCCAGAGTCCTCTCGGTGTGAAACAACCGGATAGTAAATACGGAAGACCATTTCTTCATCGGAGCGGACTGTTAAGCTCTCGCTCCACTTGTTGGAAGTTATTCGTAGCTCACAGTTGGTGACGTTTGAGGTGCTTCTGAGAGTGCGAGAATTCAAAATGGCAAATAAAACTCTATAAGCTATACTTAAACTGTGAAGAGAAAGTGGGCTGCTTGGGTCTTCAGCAATAAGTCCTATACTAATAATATCCTATCCAACGTTTTTGGATCCATTTTTATGTGACTGAGCAAGTAAAGCAGTAGATCTCTGAAGGAAACATGGCTGTATATGTGTATTAAACTACCTGGCAGGTAATTCTTTAAAGGTCCCATATGGTGACACTTATACTTATCGTTTTTGTGTCTATTAAATTACGGAAGAGGATTAGGGCCACGTGATGAAATTAAAGTCAGAATTCTGAGATTAAAGAATTCTGATTTTAATCTCAGAATTATGAGATTAAAAAAAAGTCAGAATTCTGACTTTACTCTCAAATTTATGAGAATTAAGTCTGAACTCAAATATATATATACTGTATATATATTTTTTTTACATGTGGCCCTAATCCTCTTCCACAATTAAACACTAATTTAATAGTGTTACCAAAAATATGAGTTGAGTTGATATTTCCGATTTCACATTTTCACAGCTTTTTACTTTGCACCCCCGCCAACATGACACACAAAATCCCATTTAAAAACCCATGTCCACCATATGGGACCTATTTTCCACGACAAGTAGAGAATTGGACATGTGGTGTGAGTTTGTACCTTGCCTAGCTGAAGCTGGCAGCAGAGGGCAGCAGAGCACTGTGAGAGGCAGAGCTGCTGGGGGGGGGGGGTGGCGGCTCCATTCTGTTTATCACTCCTTAATTTAGCTTCTACACAATTATGTCCTAATAGAGGAGATGGATGGAGAGAGGAGGGACCCTGTGGTGAGAGACTCCCTATTGCCTGCTGCCTCCCACATTATTTTGTTTTTAATTGCTCTACTATAGATTTCTTTTTTTTATATACCACAGCCATGCTTTACAGATAATCTATACAACAAAAGTCCATTAACACCTTGCCCAGAGATTTCATTCACATATTAATGGATCTTCTGAAAGAGCTGGACGTCCAGTCGCGAGAGTTTTTTTGTGACTTAATGGAACCATGGTTTGTTGTTCGACATATTTCAATTCCCAGGGCCGCAGTGTCAATAAGTCACTTAAATCTTGGTATTTGGTGTTTAGTTTTCCAAATATAAGTTTGAGGTTAGGGTTCAAATTAAATTTGACTATACAGAAATGATATGCTTCAAACATATTTAGTTCAAACCTAAATTATATATAAAGCCACTGTGTAGATCTGACCATGCATATAGTACATATAATTAGGGTTGGGCATCGTTTGGATTTTAACATTTCTGATTCCAATTGTGATTCTTCCTTTCGATTCCGGTTCTTATCGATCAATTCCGATTCTTTGAGGGGTGGAGTTGAAACGGGTCACATGCCTATTTTCACAAATAAGAGGAAATTTGAAACCAAATCCTCTAAACGATTCCAATAAAGAAACAATTCTACTGGAATCGTTATTTTTGAAACGATTCCAAGTAGAATGGATTCTCGATGCCCAATCCTACATATAATACATGTTGTTATAGCATCTTTTAAATTGTACTGATGCCATGTATTATTCTTTGTAGAAAAAGGAGCCAATTCCAGTGAAGATTTGGGTCAGCCTTTGGCCTCTTGTTTCCTGGTGCTGTGCTGGTGCATGTGTGTGCATGTGTCATGAACCCAGAGGCCCATGTGTTGCTTTGAGCCTTCCCTATCAGTGTTCAGGGGATAGGTATTTCACTGGTTCTTCTGCGGGTGTAGCAATGTGCATTAGCGTCTGCCACAATGTTTTTTATTTTCTTTAATGCCACCACTGGTGGGCACCAAATTCAGACATTTCCAAATGCTACACACAGTGGCTTTAATAAAAAAAAAAAGATTAAAACTACAGCAATCAAATAATCATTAGAAATCTCCCAATACCTCTTCTGCCTATTAAGAGACCAATGACAAACTATATTGTTGTCAAACGATTCAAAATTTAAACAGCGATTAATCGCATGAATGTCTTAGTTAACTCGCGATCAATCACACATTTTTATCTGTTCTAAATGTACTTTATTTTTTCAAGATTTTAATCCTCAAGTGGTATTTAAGTCTCTTAATACTCCGCTGGTCACTCACTTCACATCGAGAGGAACGTTACATGTAAATAACTTTAGTCTTGTGGAGAGAAGAAACTGAAACTTGCCATTCAAAAGACCCTTATTGTTTCCCATTTCTGCTCAGGGAGCTTTGTTTCTGCTAGCCATTGACTCCCGTTCATAGATGTATTATAAGACCCGCTCCCGTTATGCTGTCTTATCTTCGCTGACAGCCCAAAAGACACATTTCCGCCAATCCTGCTAGGAAATATTGACATATTAAAGATTGATCGACTTTATAGATTGAATCACATGTTGCTAGCTATTCTGTGTCAAGCTACATGTTATTAGCAATTGGAAGTTTCCATTCTTGTTATTCCTGTATACCATACACCATGGTTGACCTCTCTTCCTTTTACTTAATTGTTTACTCATTGTTGCTCAAACTATCCCCCCAATCAACTAATCAAAATATCTCTTAATTGTTTCTGCAAAAGAGGCACAGGTCAAGGTTGCCCCACTTCATCCATTTATTTTCTGCATAACTCAATGTGCACTGTTCCACCGCACGCAGCCCAGAAACTCCCTAGATGTTATTTGCAAACAGGCTGTCACTCGGAATACTTTTTCCCCTCGTCTGATCTCGTGTTTCCTGTCACCGGCTTAACCTCAGACACAATCGGGGTGCAACAGTTTTGCCTTTACTGCTGTAAAAAAGAAACACTTTATATTCCCAGTGTTCTCAGCCAACAACAACACATGAGTATTTGCTGTTGAAGATGACGAACCTGTATTAACATGCAGGGAGCTGCATCATCAGAGACTGCAGAGTCTATTTTTGCTGAGCTTTAGCAGCTCCATTATTTTAATACACAACAGCCAGAGGAAGAATACTGCAAATGTGCATTCTCAGAACTTGTGAAAAAAAGAATAGCGAGTCAGCTGGTGAAACCGAACTCCACAGATGTTTATATTGAGCACTATCTTTTGTAATCAGATCTATTTTGGTGACAGAGTGTACAGATATGTGCATGTATTTTATGCTTACCGTGTCACACTTGTACAATTCAAGTTGGAGACGACAGAATTGTGTTTTTAGTATGACAATCTTTTACAGAAACTTTGGAATCACTCTGCGAAATATCTATTTGTGAATAAATTATGTCTTTTATACATCGCTCAGTGTCTGTGCTGTTATTCATGCCTCATTAAATTCATGTCTGTCTGTCCAAATGTTGCAGAATGTATTTACACTTCATCCGTGATCTTTGTCTCTTTGATTTGACAATGATCCCCTTTTCCTCTATTATATTGCAGTGAGTTTTGAGATTAAATACATTAGCCAAACAACTTTTTTTCAGTGGACTATGCCACAAGTGCCCCAGTGTACCAGCTATATCTGATACTGTATAATCACGTTTCAATTCAACTTTATTTCAGACACACAGGTCCATATCAGTACAAAAATATGTAAAACAAGACAAGACAAACTAGACAAAAAAGGTTGTATGAATTGAATTTCATAAGATCAAAGTGATTAAAACACATACAGACATTTGTTCCAGTGTTTCCAAAAGCAAGAAGTGTACCTTGTGTCACTCTGTGTGGGGTCAGTTAGAGCTATTATAATAAAACATTTTTTTTTAAAGTTACGCAACACATAAATTTGTACATACAATATTGCAACACAGCATGAAAAGTAGCAACATTACCACTCACAAACGTGACTATGGTGTAACGTTTAGCCCTGTGTTCTATCTTCAGCTGTAAAACTTCACTGCTTGCTTGGATTTTAGACAGCGAAACACAAGAAATGTACCCTTGGATTAGCTTTTCTTAGCTAACTGAGCCGGAGACCTAACGTCATGTCTTTAGCTTCTGTTCCACTAGCTTCTGAAATGCATTACAATCTCTCACTAAACTTTTCTTTCTTTGGTCTTTCTGAAAGAAATAGTTGTGTTCCTGGGGTTTACTTTCCATATTCTAAGAAAAATTGGCATCCAGTACAACATGTGCTAATGGAAGTCGAAACGATCATGATTTTAACATTAAACTATTATTTTGTGAGCATACAAAAAAATACAGCTCCCGTGAAAATGTAAATGTTAGCGAGGGCGCGTTAGTGATATCTTTGTAACTTGGTTTTGTCTTTTTGTTCTTGTTTTTTTTCTGCTGTAAGCTTAGCTGCTAATAGGTTAACGTTTACACCGTTCATTCCTGCTGTTATTACAGACATGTACGCTCTGCAGTGCCCTGCAGTGTCCTGCTGAACCCTGCTGCATCCTGCTACGTCCTGCTATGCTCTGCTGTGCCACGCTACATCCTGTAACGCCCTGCAATGACATGAACTACTACAACTACCATTTGTAGTCACTGTTCCATTATCTTTATTGTGACTATTATTGCCACTGTTCATCACATCCCCAACCGGCACCGTCAGACACCGCCTACTAAGAGCCTGGGTCTGTTGAGGTTTCTTCCTAAAAGGGAGTTTTTCCTCACCACTGTCGCACTAAATGCTTGCTCTTGGGGGAATTACTAGAATTGTTGGGGCTTTGTAAACTATAGAGTGTGGTTTAGACCTACTCTATCTGTAAAGTGTCTCGAGATAACTCCTGTTATACTATAAATAAAATTGAATTGAATTGAATGTATGAGCTAACCGCGGCCACTCTAGCTAGCTAGTTTGCATTAGCTTTGCATTAGCTACAATAACTAATCTGGGTGGCTAATTTCTGTTTACTTTGGTTGGACTCAAACACAGCGTTTTGAAATGTATGTGAAATTTCAGTTTTGATAGAAAGCTGGAGGAGGCTCACACTGCTTGCCCCAATATCTGTTTCGCTGGCGACTCATTACCTAAATTGCAAAGTTAGCATGAGCCACAGTCAGAACGCGGACATAGTCTATATCAACGACATTTCTCTTCCGGGATTGTTCAGGTGCCGCAGAAAATTCCGGTACCTTCTGCTTTCTTTGAGTTGTAATTTTAAACTCCGGTGGATTTCTGAGGACTATGGTTAACTGCTCCTCAGATCTCTGCAGGGTAAATCCAGACAGCTAGCTAGACTATCTGTCCAATCTGAGATTTCTGTTGCACGATTAAAACAACTTTTGAACGTACACGTTCCACCAAAACAAGTTCCTTCCCGAGACTATTTTGCAGCGGCACTGTGGCTCCGTCTGGCGCTTAGCGCTGCCCAAGACGATTGTGATTGGTTTAAAGAAATGCCAATAAGGCAAAGCATATTTTTCTCCCATCCCAATACGAGGCTAGAATGGACATGCAGTAATTATGAGAAAGGGTTAAAAAAAGCAATTAAGTGCATTTATCCTGAAGAGCAAATGGCTCAATGACCAAGTTTAATAAACTGCATCCCTCCATCATCCTCTCCATCGTCCATCGTCACTTCTAGTCTTTAATTTTCCATCCTCTCTTGATTTCCTGCCGTCCCTGTCACGCTGCCTCCCTTCAACTCTTCCCTCTCTCCATTTATTGCTCATCCATGTCCTCTCTCATCCCCCTCCGTCTCTATGTCCTCTGTCACATCACTCAGCTTCAGTTGAAAGCAATCACATGTAGATTTAAAATGGAGGGAATTAATGGAGAGAGCCTCAAAGAGAGGAAAAGTTAAACTAGGAACAGAGTAATTGCCAATTTCATCTCATTACAGTGACTGGAAAGGACATCTTGTGGTACTTTGATATTCTCGCAAGGGATGCTGTTTTATTTGCAGCGCTGGATAAGTGCAGTAAGCAGATCTTGATGACCTGAAAGAACAAAAAGGACCTTCCGTTGAGAGGAGTGTCCTTCTCGGTAATTGTGGTAACTCAAGGTTCATTTATTGTTGCTGCACAATGAGATGCAGGTTGTAGTCAGTTTATGCTACACAAGAAAAAACACTTCAAAACTGTCTTTTGTAAAGTTTCCTTCATAGATGTGGTACTTTCTGATAGATAGTTGCTGTGTTTGCATTTTTTTTTTATCACAAAGAGCACTGTGCTTTATCTTATTTTTCAGTGGTGGAGTAAGTATTCAGATCCTTTACTTAAGTAAAAGTACTAATACCACACTGTAAAAATACTCTGTTACAAGTACAACTGAAGATGTTACTGAAGTAAAAGTATGTAAGTATTATCAGGAAAATGTATTTAAAGTATTAAAAGTAAAAATACTCACAATTTAGAAACTGGAAACGATCCAAACAGTTCTGTCACTCAACTAAGTGTTTAATGGTCTAATCATTTTAGCTGGAGTTGTAGGCTGTTATATTGTTGGCTAGTTTAAGTCATAAGGGACTGTTCGTTATTTATTTAAGGGGCCACTAGAGGCGCTTTAGGACCCTCCCCTCACCAGTAAAAACAATTCTTTGACTCTCCAAAATAATTTTGAAAAAAAGGAATGACCCTCCCCCAGCAATTTATCAATGCATTCTGTACTGGTTTGCGCTTCACAAAGCTATACAGACTCCCATTGTTTTTCTTCAGCCATGATATATGTGACTGAACCTCTGCATTCTCATCTGACGCATCCCACTCCTCTGTTATGGTGTGGTGGCCATTTCAGTAGATTTACTCACTAACGTTGTTGTGGAAACACAATAAGCATTATACTTCAAATACTAAGTTACTCCTCTAGTAAACTAGTACTCATATGAAATAAAACAATAAAATATTGAGACCAGTCAGCAAGGCATTCTGGGTAACGTTCAACACACAAACTGGTTGCTATGGACTCATCACTAGTCACTCCTCCACTTCGCCATTTAAACAAAGTGGAATAAATGTATACAAGTCAAAATCTACACAAAACCCGCAATCAATTAGTAAGCTGACATCAAATGTGGCATTTAGGAAACCTTTATTGCAACCTTGGCACGGTAAGATGTCCAGACAGTTTTTTGCGTCCTGCTGCTCCCATCGTCAGCCAGGTAATATTTTTTTTTACTAAAGCAGTATATGAAATCAGATGTATTACCTACCACCATTTAGTTGTTTTGTGTTATTTAAGATATTTATAAAATATCTGGTCATGCCAGATGTAATTATTCCACTCATTTTTTTAAACAATGCAATTATCCGTTTCAGCCACCAGGGGAGCAGCTCCCTCTGCCCCCCCAGCACCAGGGGAGCAGCTCCCTCTGCCCCCCCAGCAAACTCTGTGATGCGGTCAGACCCATCTGGTAGCGAAGGAGGGCCGAGACAATAGAGCTATATGGATAAATATGTACCAAACAAGCCACTTTGAAATGTTGCTGTTTCATGAATACAAAAGTTGGGTGACCCCCCCCCCCCTCTGGACTGAAAAATGTTGGAACGGTCCCTAATAAAACATCAGATTTTATGAACTGCATGTTTTTTGTGTGCAAAAATCTTATTTTGTAAAATAACTAGTAACTGAAGCTGTCAGATGAATGTAGTGGAGTAAAAAGTACAATATTTCTCTCTGAAATGTGGCCCAATGGTTAGCACTGTGGCCTCACAGCAAGAAGGTTCTGGGTTTGAATCCAGGTCGTTCCGGGCCTTGGAGTTTGTATGTTCACCCCACGTTTGTGGGGGTCCTCTGGTTTCCCCAACCGTCAAAAAACATGCACTAGGTTCTCCAGATCTGGAGTCCCCGGGCGCTGTAAATGCCTGCCCATTGCTCCCTTGAGGGATGGGTTAAATGCAGAGAATGAATTTCGCTATGTGTATGTGAACATAAAGTACCTTTACCTTTAGAAAGTGGCATGAAAAGAAGACTCAAGTAAAGAACAAGTACCTCAACATTTGTACTTAAGTACAGTACTTGAGTAAATGTACCTAGTTACATTCCGCCACTGCATACAGCAAAAAATACGTGGAATGCCTATGAATAACAGCTATATGTACGAATGGTTGATGCGAGCAGCCTGTGTAGGTGTAAATCTTCTCCTAACCCTAACACTGACAGAGGTGTTGTCTCTGCATGGCATATCTGTCCCACTGTGTTTTCTCTGTAATGAAACACCCCAGCTGTCCTCTCCTCATGTTTTCTCTTCTCCCCACTGCACACAGCATACGTGGCCCTGTGGCATGGCGTCATTCTCATCTCCAGGTTCAGTAAATAAACCGCGCCGCAGCGATAGCAACCACTCTGCTGGTTCGGAACCCTGTCTGGTTAACCTACTCCCCTCTGCCCAGCTTTCTCTCACCGTCTCAGTATGTAGACACAAATATATGCACAGGCTCTATCTAACATGTGAGTAGAGCCCTCTCGCTTTGTGATCAGGGTGCGAACTACGGGGGGAGCTAGGGGGAGCTCGGCTCCCCTTAATAAGACATGGGCTCCCCTGAAAATGTGATTTGTGAAATTTTGGGGGGGTCTCTAAAAAATACTGACAATGTGTCACTTTCATGTGCAGTTTCAGTTTTGTGTAATGTGATCATCTTGGATTATTATGTGTAAAATTGCAAAAATATCATTCATTCATATATGATGGCGATTTAAACCTAATTCACTTCAATAAAGATAACTATATGCTATTCTTGTCATGAGCATCAAGGCGTGGCGGCGCTGCGGTGCAAATTCAACTCATGTTTAGTACACTCAAAGATTCACAGAAAAAATATAAACGGAAGCCATTAATCGGCGCGCAAAGTCCTTGAAATCCATTCTGCAGTTAGGATCATTTAGCCATGGCAAAAAGAAAACAAGGCAATTTAATTGATTTGGGTTTTACTAAGAAATTGTGTAGTGGTGACAAGCCATGTTAGCACACCTCCCGCCGGGGTGGCAACGCAAGAAAAAGCTGAAGAAATAATGTCCTCTCTGGCTGAAGATGGTGGTGGTAACAGCTCGTCAGAGGCCGGTCACCATCCTAACCCCTCTCGCTCCTGTCCCGTTAAATTGGAACAGCCAGCAGTGGAGAGACTGAAAGAGCCGATATACATGGCTGTTTGTTAAGGATGGAAGCTTGAATTGAATGGAGAAATTATGGTATTCTTCGGTAGGCTGAGTAACTTTAACCGTTGTTCATGTGAAATCTCAAAGATAGCCTGATGCTTTGTTTATCAACTATTTGTGGGTGGCTGTTTGCCATTTGACCTATCAAATCCTGTATCCTGTATAGTGCATACACTTGCAGCTGTTATGAATCTTTGTAAGTCATTGTAAGCGACCACCTCCCCCAAAGGCCTCGGTATAGTTCGAACACTGTTTGTGATCTATTACCAGCGTGATCTCAAGGCAAGACGTTATTCCATCTGCTGTGAAGGCGGATAACAGGACACACTGTACACTCTGAGGTGTGCGTAGAGAGTGGAAGGGGCTGGAAGAATGTGCATGTGTGTGTGTGTGTCGGAGAGCAAAAAGTGAGAGTGCATTTCAGTTCACCATTTCATTTGACAGGGGGCAGAAGGTACACAGCATTCACACGATACTTTTGTGTGTGTTTGTGTGTGTTTAGCCATGACTCCTCTGCAGGAACATATGCTGAAGGAATGCCTGCCTGCTTGCATTAGGCTCCTCATGCCTCCTCTGTGTTCAGGGTAAAGAGCTATGGGTGGGGAAAAGAAAGCAACAGGGCAGACACGGAATGTGGATCTGATTTATCTCTTATAGGATCTGTCCCAAAGTTTGGGAACTCCACGTTTGTTTACCTTCTTATGTCAGATGAGAAGACCCATGTCAATTTGATTTGTATGCGCTGAGCACCAGACGGGAAGACAAAGACTGGACACAGTGGGAAACTGCTAGACTTGTTCTCTCCAATCGCTTAACTTCACACAGCTCTGTATCTTTTTTAACTAGTAATACATCCAAGTGTGATCTAGGTTGTGTTAGAACGACAAGTTTGTGCAACTTTTTGTCCTGGTGTGGGGTCTAGTCATGTGCCACATAATACATACAATGCTAAGACTTTCACAACTACGTCCTTCTACAGTATCTGTGCAAAGGTTGAAAGGTTCAATACCATTGTGCCAAAACCCATTAGCCTGACAAGCCAGACCCACACCAAGATGTTGGATCTGGGAACTCACCATTGGCAGGGCTCAATCCTAGGGGCGGGATAAATGGTTGTCTGTAAAATTCGCTCTGCATGCAATAGGATAACGCTACAACCAAGCAGAGCAATGAAGAAGGTAGACCTTCTGTTAGACCACTGTTAGCCAGCAGCAGCAGCCATTAGCCCGCCCACCGACTCTGTACACAATGTGATTGGCCCGGCCAGAATTTGGTTTTTCCAGCTCGTAAGCCAACGGAGAGTTGCTAGACTGACTGTGGCTGCAAATTACATTTGCTCCCGCTAGGGTGCGTCTAGATTTCTAGGCTAAAAACCCATACCAGCTCACTGACCAAATCTGGCAAAGTAGCTACAGACAGCGACACTGCCCCAGAAACCACACATTTAACGTTTCTGTTTGTAGAGGTAGCTGTAGCCCCAGTGGAGTACAATGCAATACCGTTTTTTTGTTTGTTCTCACCACCTACATGCATTAGAGTGACTTGTATGAGATAGTCTAAAAGTAATCTTGTGGAGTACTGTAGAGGTAGACACAAAGGGCAGGTAACATAAAGTTCATCCTGATTACATAAATAACTCCTGAAATGCACTGAGTATCATGGCCTGATGATAAATGACACGTTCTTTACATTAGAATGGACGCATATTTCATTGGTAGACTGAGGTCTCCTATTGCATTAGCAAAGCAAACAGCTCGGGGGTTGCTCCTGGAATAACACAGTCAAGTGGTTTGGAAAGTGAGATCTGACCTGTCACCCCTGTCAATGCAGAAGCCGGGCCTCCCTATGAACTAACGCTATATGGACTTGCATTCATGCTAATTTAATTTAGAGAGAATCCGTGCTCTGGTATGCAGTAAAGATGACCTCGACCCCTTTCACTGGGGCTGATTCTTCTTAACAGGAAGTGCCTCTGCTGGATTCCTGCGGCTCACATTGTTGGGACTGCTAACTTGTGATATAAGTTAGGCCAAACAGTTGGAGAGCTACGCAAAATGTGTAGTTTCAATGATCTCAGGAGGCACTGAGCACATAAACGCAGAAGACGAGGCTTTCCCTCAACGACCTCACAGGGTGGTAATTTAATCCAGCGGGCTGAGATCTCTGAAACCACTGCGGAAGGATAGTGGACGCTTTAATAGAGATCCAAAAAAAGCACTGCATTACTCTTGTAGTAGCAACAATAGGAATCATATCTACAAATGACAATTGTAGATAGGAAGAATGTTACTGTGGGTATCTGAAATGTTCTTTTTGACAAGGAAGAATTGACTTACTCATATCTGCAATGCATATCCAGCTATTAAATGTTAAAACGTTTACAGGATTTTTAGATATCTTAAATTTAGGTTTGTCTAGTACAGTCAAAGTTGTAGATATCTTGAAATACAATTTCTAAAAGTAAATTGTTACTGTGGGTATCTTTAATTGCCATTCTAACTTATAACTTATAACTTCCTTGAAGGCGGGTACTCTGTTGAAGTTTAAAACTATTGGATCTGCCCAGAGCCACTCTGGATCTGCCATAACCAATCGCTAACGTTTGGTCGTGATGTCGGCTTAGCGTCGTTAGCGTTCGCCTTAGCTAACTCCTTCACCACTAACGGCGCGAGCTGGAAAAACAAACTGTTCCCGAACCCCGTGGGGAGGAGGGCCACAACATCATGGCCACCAACACAACTCAGCAAAGATTGTTCTTGCTCAGGCTTTAACTGCACCGAATGGCTTCACTTGCATCTTTCTTTCAAACCCAAGAATATACCACAAACCCAGACGTAGTACTGAAGGAAAATGAAAATTGAGCAGAAGTACGTAGGAGGGCGGAGCCAGGCTATAGAAATGCTACTGTGAATATCTAAAATGGAATTACTAGGGGTGTGCATCGCTGCCTTATAGGACGATCCGATCCGTATCTAGAAACATGGGCTACGATACGGTTCAGGGACGATACATTTTAATATGAAACGATACAGTGCAATTCGATTTGATGTTGAAGCGATTCGGTGCGATACAATGAGATACGATTCAATCTGATAGATACAGGTAACATTTGTTTAATTTACACACATTCATTTCCTATTATAAATTAAAATAAACCAATTATATAAAAGAAGCATTGTCTATTTTGTAAAAGGGACCAGGAAATAGCAAAGCTAGTACATGCTAATAGTATACACTGTAACTTCAATTTAATTAGCTAACATTAGCCACTTATAACCAAATCACATCAGCTCCATGTTAAATAAAACTGCCTCCTTGCTGCTGTAATCTTAGAGACATTAACTCAAACATAGGTCCACGTTACACAGTCACAGTCTAATAATAATCATAGCTATGCAGTATACAAAAGTATACTCAGCCACTTTTACCGCTAACTCCAAAAACGAAACCTAGCAGTCTAGTTGGCACGTTTGTGCCAACTAGACTGCAGTGCCTTGTTTGCCAACCCAAACAAGGCACTGATTGGCTGATCCCTGCTATCACACAAATAGTGAGGCTTTTGTCTCAGTCACACATAAACACACACCCGTTTCTTTCAACAGCATTGCACACACTGTAGCAGCTTCGTTGAATAGACAGCAAAGCTTTAGTCAACCGATTGGTAACATTAGAACTGGGCCATCCACCGAATCTTGGTCCATTTAGACCGATGCAGGGGTCCGTTTATCGATGTAGCCGTATCTGTGATAATACAACCGGATATCGATTCGTATCGGTGAATGTTTACACCCCTAATAATTACAGATAGGGGTGGGGTTTGATTAAATGTTAGAATGTCTTGCCATAAGCAACACGATATCAGCTTTCTGCACAGTGCTGTAGGTTCACTTTAAGTACAAACAGTATGGGAACACTAGTGGAAAGGGTCAAGGTCCAGGGGGTCTTGTTGCGGCTGTAAGCAGTCCAACAAAGTGCTGCCACGAGGGACTAAACACTAAGAGATTCATAAACACATTGTGACGCGCTCGAGATTGTATTGCAATGATTTATTCCTCCACACGTAAAATACAACTAGCACTGCAGTTACCAAATGTAAAGTTAATTTGTGAGTCAAAATAAGTGCGCTCAAGCCGCGATGAACACGCCCACCACCTACAATATAAGTGCACAATAAAATAATCAATAAATGAGACCATAAACATACAATATGTGGCTCCTACAGACCTCCCCCTCCCCTTTAATAATACATCCATCATACACCTGTAGGGATTATTAGGGTATTAGGCTAAAAGGGTTAACCCATTTAAGCAAATACTATCAGACATTTTGTGAACAGTTATCAGCAAAGTATTTTTGTCTGAACCTACATGCATTGCAGGAATGTATGCAGAAGCTTCAATATGTTTTAGATACAAAAAGTAGTCCATCCAATTTATTCAGCCAGCAATACAATCATTTTGATGTAGATACAATTATTATTTATGACACTAAGAATGTAATATTTTTGCGCGGAAAATTAACAGAACATATCCTAAACTTACATTTATTCAGACAAAGAGCAACATTACCATTAGCATGGGTAAAAACATATTTGGCTCTTTGGCTGCTAAACATAAAAATTCAAATGCGCTAACATGTAGTTATAAATGAGACAAATTAAATTATTTGTTTAAATGAACTTCAGAGTTAGCCTGGCTCCCCCCTCCTACGTACTTCCGCTCAATTTTCCTTTTCCTTCAGTACTCCGTCTGGGTTTGCTGTATATTCTTGGGTTTTCTCCGACCAAATATTTGGCGGTCCAATCATCGAACAGAGGGAGTGGCTGAGAACGATGACATTGAGGTCGTGAAGTGCGCTAGTTTGAGTTATAGTTCCGTAATGGCGGTGGAGAAAAATTCGGTCCGTTGTGGCAACGCTGCCAAATATCCGGAAGTTAAAGCCTGAGCAAGAACAATATTTGCTGAGTTTTGTTGATGGCCATGATGTTGTGGCCCTCCTCCCCACGGGGTTTGGGAACAGTTTGATTTTGCAGCTCGCTCCGTTAGTGGTGAAGGAGTTGGCTAAGGCTAATGCTAGCGATGCTAAGCCAACAGCTGTTGTTGTCTCCCCTGTTGTTAGCCTGGTCCTACCAGACAGTTAGTAGGAGGGCGGAGCCAGGCTACCAGAGTGGCTCTGGGCAGATCCAATAGTTTTAAACTTCAACAGAATACCCGCCTTCAAGGAAGCTAACACTTGTCAATGGAGAGTGGCCAGACTCTCTGTACAAATGAAATGTACGAGAGTCTGGTAGGATATCAGAGTATCTTCTAGATTATTCTGATTTATGCTCTTGTTCTCAACTGACTTGAAGTATGGACATATTATTTTAAATTTTCATATAATATGTTTGTTTTACATTGTATAAATTTCAACAATGTGGAAGTTTTCTTTTAAGATTATTCCTGTGAGATAACAAGTCTCAAACCTCTCACAGAAATAAGGATGACGCTTGTTGGTCACATCTTGATTTAAAAGATCAAAGTCTCCTTGAAGAAAACAGCCTTCTGGTAAAATGATAAATTGGAAGGACAATGGCTAATGGGAACTGAAAGAGAACATGTTGGATTTCTGTCCTCCACAGACACTTGAATTCATTGCAGCGTGGAAGGACATGTATCTTATACTGAAATGAGAGTGTGCTCCATGGACTGATATACACAGGGCTTTGTGTTTCAAGTGCTTTTTTATGTAGTTGTGTTTTTCATCACTGTGTCATTAAAGCTGCAGGGCAGGTTTGGACTCTGAATGAGCATCTATTCATGTCAATATTATTCTGAATATTTTGTGAATTCAACCATTCAATTTAACAGTGCGGTGTGTCCATACTTAAAACAATTTTTGGGAAAACTTCAGGTCAGTTGAGGACATATCATAAATCAGCATAATCTAAAAGATATAATATATATATAATATATAATAATCTGGATCAAAGGAGGTATATTGTTCTCTGAGCACCACTCTAAAATACCAATCAGGGGGTTGCAGTTGTGGGTGTACATGAGGGGGCTGAGCACACAGCCCTGGGGGGCTCCGGTGTCCACTAGAGTGGAGGAGGTGTGCCTATCAACTCAAACTGACTGGGGTCTGTTTGTGAGGAAGTCCAATGTCCATTTGTCCATTTGCAGAGTGTAGTACTCAAACCCAGAGTGCCATTTAGTTTGATTGGGAGATTGTATTAAATGCTGAGCTGAAATCAACAAAAAAGCATCAGATGTAGGTGTTGTTATTTTTATTTTCAAGAAGTGTGGAGGGCAGTGGAGATCGCATCCATTCTGTTTGGCACAATGTTTTAATCACATTTTTTTAATTTTATTTTAAATGTAATTATATTAAATTATAATTAAGCATAAAGAGAGGTTCTCTGCAGGAAAATGAGCGGATTAATGCAATCATTGATTTCTTGGGGGAAAGCATCTGACATATTATAACTTTTTTTACGGCCTTTCCTTCACTATGATAGAGGTTGTTGCAGTGAGCAGAAGGTTTGCAGTGGAGATGACTTAGCTAGATGTGTGCTACTGAAAAGGAGAACATAATTGAGCATTTTTAAAAACTTGTCTTCAGTATCAACCATCTCCGCCGGCAGCAGAAACTTGCAGAAAAACTGCCCACGCTGACCAATCACAGTTGTTGCCTCTGTGATTATTCATTTCAGCGTCAGCGTTATATTCTCTTAAATGGACCCATTGAAATCAAGTAATTGTGGATTTAAAAAGCTTTGAATGTCGCAAGGTATCGTATATCTGGGTATCTTATTCCCTCCCCAGTTAAAAGACCTAGTTAACGTTAATTTGGATCCATTATTGAATAAAATCTCTTGTGATGTTAATAGATGGGCGACTCTCAATCTCTCAATAGCGAGGAAGGTTAATGTTATAAAAAAGGTTTGTGTTCCCAAGCTGAATTACCTTATCCAATCTCTTCCTCTGGAGGTTCCCCTGTCATATTTTAAGTGGTTTGACAGGATAACAAAGACATTTATATGAAATGGTAACAAAAACCGGCTACATTTTAATAAATTACAAAGACCGATTGATAGAAGAGGTTTGGGTCTACCAAATATGTTTTTAATTTAAGGCATTTGGCCCACTGGTCACTTGCTCCTAAGACAGCCCAACCCTGGTATTGTATTGAGCAATCTGTTCTTGCCCCATTATCACCCTTACAAAGCCTGTCTGTCAAACTGTATGGTGAGGCAAAAGCACATCCAATAATCTCTCACTTAAAACTCGTGTGGACTGAAGTGGCCCGGCTGTTTGAACTGGATCCATATCTAAATACAATCAATCATCAAGTATTTGGCAAAATCCGAAAATATGTATCTTCCCTTTTTTTGGAGGGATAGGTTGGAAAAGGAAAATGTGGGGAGATATGGGGGATATCTATCTTGGTGTGTTCATGTTGCAAATTGTATATTTTGTATGTTGTGTTGTGTTCTCTTTGGAGCACACAGAAACTCGTGTCTGACACATCTGAGAAATCCAGCTCATTAGTATGTCCATTAGAAATGGATGAAATCTGAAGTCGACATACAGTATAGAGCTCTGGAGCACAGGCCAATACTTTCGTAGAGATTGTTCAAAACGTTGTCTTCTTGATGCTTTTCCTGCTGTGCATTTGCATAATATAACAGTTTGCCTAATATAAAAAAGTAATACTAAAGATAATGAAAAAGTACATAAGTATGAACATAGATTTATCAATAGATCAGACTCTCATAATGTTAGTCACTGTTTTCAGTTTCAAAAAGTAATTCCTGTCTTAATCCAGGTACAATGCACCTAAGAGAATACAAGTAAAATGTTTAAAAGTATGGCGTTGACTTTCCTTCAAAGCAGTCTGGCAGCCTAGCAATGCAATATGTTCGAATTGTTTAACAAAAACAGTAATTTTTTAATGATTTAATATAATAAACAACCTGGTAATCTACTGTATTTTTTAAACTTTAAACTATCAAGCAAGTTCAACTTGGTCTCTCTGACAATCTTTCATTTCATCAATGACATTGGAAGAGAAATGGAAAATTAACACAACTCAGAGTCTACAGCCATGCTAGCAGCTCGAGGCTGTACAACTGCTAACATGCTGATGTTTAGCCGCTATATATATAAAAGTATATATAGTTAGGCAAGGCAAGGCAGCTTTATTTATATATCACATTTCAGCAACAAGGCAATTCAAAGTGTTTACAAAAAACATTAAAGAGCAGTTTAAAACAGTTAAAAATATAAAAACTGATCAAATACGACCATCATGGTCTGGGTGAATACTCGATTCTGATTGGCTGCAGGGTGTCCATAAAAAAGTGTTATAGCACACCTACTAAAGGAGTTCTGGTGAAACTGACTGTTTACTGTTTACACTAAATGAATGTGCTACATTAAAACATAAAAGAAATGTGAATCTGTTATTTCCAATATTGTGTGGTGCTTCAGTGCCTCGTCCTCTGAACACCACAGGATGGCGCTAACACACAAGCTGCAGGAAGTAAGTTACACTGCTCCACTGAACTGACTTTGTTTCACAGCGAATAACGTTATCTCACATCCCGTTCACTGTTCAGGTCGCTGTCGGTACACGATCCGTTCTGCCTGCACGATCCGTTCTGCACATGCGCAAAATGTTCGTGCATGCGCGGTTGTACGAGGATTTACGACACTGCACGATCTGTTCCACGCTTCCGGTCGACAGCCAAGCTAACGTTAGTTTAGCTAACAGCTAATTTGGCTAACCGCTAGCTGATTGTAGCGGTCTGCCGTTAGCCTCCACAGGCAAGCTAACGTTAGTTTAGCTAACAGCTAATTCGGCTAACTGCTAGCTGAGACAGCATGTAATAACTTTAAAAGACCCTCAAAATAAAACTTGAAAATAAACGTTGACATATATAACAAACACCTAACATATATAACAGCTGTTACGTCAGTTCTACTTTACTTGTGCTCATTTAAAATACAATCACTCAATACTTGTCTTTATTGTTGTGAAGTCTTAATTTAGCTGTAGCCTGCTTTTCCCATTACGTTTGAGTTAACGTTATTTTAGACTGAATCTAGCTGTCAGCTAGCAGTTAGCCGAATTAGCTGTTAGTTAAACTAACGTTAGCTTCCCGGTGGAGGCTAGCCATAGGCTAGCGTGGAACAGATCGTGCAGGTCGTATCCTCGGTAAAACAGTATTATCTTGCGCATGCGCAGAACGGATCGTGCAGGTAGAACGGATCGTGTACCGACAGTCGCTACTTCAGGCTGCGGCCGACAGTAACGTTACACATCGCGGATAAAATTGTTTGTAAAAATCGTTATATTGTTTTGGGGAAAATGACATGGCTGCATAGCTAGCTTATCTTGATGTTAAACTTACTGTCAAATTATTTTTACTGATTGCCAACTGTGCACAATGTTATTGACTTTAAATCTTGCTAGCATAGCATTAGCTTTCTGGCTCAGGTTCTACGAGCTGAGCGGACTATAAATATCTCCCGTTGCTAATGGTGGCAAGTCGTATCTAAGGTCTGTTCTATCCCCTGCATAAGAACCTGATGGGATGGGAATGGTTGTTCCAGGTATTAGTCAAACCCTCAGGCATAACCAGGGAAACTTTAGATTTCGATTGCAAAAAAATAACGCAGATTAATCCATTCCATATTGACGTTTGACCCGGAGCCGTTCTAGCAACCATTGGACTGTAAAATGAAGGACGGAGACGAGAATGTGCTGCCTGGATCATTAATTGGAACATTTACTTGTAAAAAATCTTCTTCCTGCCAACCCTGGCTACCGAAATCTGGTGCCACTGATATGTCTACACTTCTCTCTGATGCTCTGAAGACGATACAGGCAACACAAACACCGCTGCATGTGACGCTAGTTAACACTATACTCGACAGCAGCTAACGTTAGCCTACCGCTAGCTAGTTAACACTACTCGACAGCAGCTAACGTTAGCCTACCGCTAGCTAGTAGCTGGATTAAACATGGTTACAACGCTGACAGCTAACGCTGAACGGTGTAAAGTTTGACTGTGTTTTACTGTAGAGGACTGTGACTCAACACCGGTATGTAACAATCTGCAGCTGCCGAGCTACCGTCGGAAAAACAACACAGACGGTGCGTTCAATGAAACTGGTAAACTACAGCTTCGTGGTGCATTTGAAGTTATTGTAAATGTCCTTGGTGGTTGTTTTTGTCGTTCAACAGCAATTTACTAGTGGAATAAGTTATTGTTATTGTTATACATTATTATTAAATCATTTAATTTTGACCATATGGCCTTAGCAATAAACAAGCCGTTCTTTAATGTCACCGACTGTTGTTTAGTACCCTTTGTTTTCTTTTCTTTTTTTACTTTCTTAAAAAGTATCGGTTCAGGCACCGTTAATTATGTATGCGATTAATTTCGATTAATTAATCACAGAGTCTGTAATTAATTAGATTAATTTTTTTAATCGATTGACAGCCCTAATATATATATATATATATATAATAATAATACCTGACAATGGACACCTCGTCAGGCATTAACCCTTACTTAACACAGAGGTCCTACCTATCTGGCCCCCTGGAGTAGCTACACCTACCCCTGGTTGGGAATCACTGCTGTAAAGTACATGTCAATTCACTTGTTTGATCGCTCCTCGTTTTACCAGGAAATGGTTCCGGTCTTCCTTCATAAAGGCCATTTTAACAGTCACGCCAACATAAAGAGAGACTTTTTTTAAAACTGCTACACTGGCGGAGGTAATTTATTGTTATTTGGACAGTCCATAAAAATGCAAATACAAACTCCAACAAAACTCTTCACATCTGCCATCTCCCAGACTTAAGAGGGCCTTTTTCCATCCCACTTGTTGCCCCACTCAAAGCCCCGAATGATGTGTAATTCTTCTGCACACTGGCTCTAACAATGTGTACACGGCCTTTATCAGCCTCCCTTTCAACTTTATCATGTGTTTCATCATAACTCTTCTCTTCTTCTTTTGCTCTAATCACTCCATTGCTCTGGTCTCTTATCATCTGTCTCCTTCCCTCGCAGCAGCAGGCTTCCCCGGCTCAAGACATCGCATCATTGGCTCTCCTGATATTAAATCCAAGACCAAAAAGCTGTATGAATTCACATCACAACTGAACAGACATCAAACCTCTTTCACGCAGAACCTTATGCATAAATAAAGTGTAATCCAAACAGCATTTACATTAGAAGTGGTCTTTAAAGGGCCGTCCACACCAAGAACGATAACTATAACCATAACTATAACTATAACGATGTGAGCATCCACACTGCTGAGCGATAACGTTCTGCAAACAGTGACGTCAAGCACGCACTGCACGCTCCAGCTGATAGTAATACATCACAGCAGACGTTGCAACGTACATTACAGGGATGTCTGTAGTAATATCTTACATATTTGTGAATTTGAGTACATTTTATGTACCTAAAAAGTCTGGCCAGCGGTCCCCGGGGCGCCGACATTGCTGCCTTTTCCAGGATATAGCGGGCGCACAGAGCTCCAGAGAGCCGGGAATGAGAGCGGGCTGGCGGTGTCAGATCTGTGCCGAGCATCGGAACAAAAACATCGACAGTATGATAATAACATCTAAAATACAAGATTCACTCTCTGTGGTTTCTGTGCCAAATACTTTCAAAGTACTGATGTTTAAAAATACAAAAATACACATACAGTTAAAGGATCATAGCCCCACCGAGGGGAAAAGTCACACCACTAACCCCCTGTTCGCAACAAATCTCTCCACAGTGTCTGTCCCCGCCGTGCCATGTTGTAAACTCAGATGGATTCTGATTGGCTGTCAGTGTCTCTCCCCGCCGTGCAATGTTGTAAACTCAGATGGATTCTGATTGGCTGTCAGTGTTTCTCCCCGCCGTGCAATGTTGTAAACTCAGATGGATTCTGATTGGCTGTCAGTGTCTCTCCCCGCCGTGCAATGTTGTAAACTCAGATGGATTCTGATTGGCTCTCAGTGTCTCTCCCCGCCGTGTCCTGTTGTACACTCAGATGGATTCTGATTGGCTGTCAGTGTTTCTATCGTTCATCAAATTGCTCTGAAAGTGATCCCAACGATATCGTTCTCCACTGTCGTTGCCATTATAGTTGTGGTGTGGACTCCTTAAGAACCCTCTCTGTTAGGCCTTGTATGTGTGTGATGGTGAAACGGCACAGGTCCAAATCTGCTCTGTATTCTGTTGTACATAAAGAATCAAACAGACTATTATATTATGCATTAATTTACCTTGTGAAAAAAAAAAGATTTATTTTTACTTCCTAAGTTGTATAATCTTGGCACTAAAGATGGGTAACACTGGGTTAGCATCTGACAAGAAGAGTCACAGTTCAGTGCACTGTCGACAAAAGAATCTCACCTCAAGGTCCATTTGGTTACCTCACACATTACAATATTGCACTATTATGATACTTGCACACTGGTTACTTCATATTTAATATTATTAATTAATTTTATTTTGTTATTTATACTATGTATGTAGGTTGTACATGTTATTCTACACTTGTATATACATGTACATTCTTTTTCATCCCTCTAAGTATATATATATATATATATATATATATATATATATTATATATTTTATATATATTTTTTTTCCAGTTCTGGCATTTTTTAAATCTTTGCTATCTTATTTTATCTTATTTTTTTTTAAATCTTATTATCATTTCTGGTATATGTCTTGTATTTTCTGTAAGTGTGTGAGTGAGTATGTCCTTGTAACTTGCCGCTTGTAATAGAGTAATTTCCCAATCTATCTATCTATCTATCTATCTATCTATCTATCTATCTATCTATCTATCTATCTAAATCTTCATCAACAGCAGTTTTAATGATTTTGTAGATTTTGTAGACAAATTTAAATTTCTCTCTAAACAGTTAAAAAAAGGAGCGAAAAAAGATCCGCCATCTGCAGCTGCTGTAATCCTGTAAAAACGCCCACCAATCACTGGCTCGTGCTCTTGCTAGCTTTTCAACATTACCAACCCTTCCTTTAAAGGTGTAATATTAAACATTTTAAAATCAAAATGTCTCATTAGACTTAAATAAAAAAAGAGGAAGATCCATATTAAGTATAACGATACGATACAATAAGTATAGACTACATATTTACCTGGTGAATAAACTTTTTGCCATCTAACTTTATTTGCAAATATCAGGCTTTAGCAAGAATGTATTTTTATATATAAGTGGAAAAAAACAAGTCAGCAGTATGGACTGTATTTTTTTCTGGAATGTCTTGACATAAATCTATTTCATCAAGATGGTTTTCTGCCAAGTACACACTTCAGAGATAAGTGGAATGTGACTGTGCACATCTCAAACTCCTAATCCAACCACATTGTACACCACTGTGCTGAATGCATTTTTTTCCATTCAGATTATAATATAGGAACAAACTATTGATTAATTCAATTTAGCGATCAGAAAGATGCATAAGTGTAATGTTCATTTCCATATAAAACAGAATGGGTGTCAAACTCTATTTCACTAAGGGCCAGACTGAAAAAATGAGAATCACATCAAGGGCCAGACATGTATAGTTTGACATGCTTTTATTTAAGAGGAAAAGGTCCAATATTTTGACTTTATTATTGTATGTCTCATATAGCTTTCTCACTTAGTTTGGTTGACATAAAGCCCTAAAAAAGTCGGCAAAAAAGTTCCTTAGCCCTCATAGCAAAAAAAGCACCAAAAATGTTGAAGAAAACGTTTAAAATAGTGCCTTAAGCATTGAAAGGAGCGCAAAAAAAGGCGTAAAAAACGTTGGGGAAAAAAGGGACAAAAACTTTGGACAAATGCGACAAAAACTAGGGGGGCCAAAATGTAATTGTGAACCTAAACTGAAACGGGCTGGATCAAAATCTGCGAGGGGCCGGATTTGGCCCTCGGGCCTTGAGTTCGACACGTGATGTAAAGCATGGGCAACAACCAGCGTACAGCTCGATCCTGCTTAAAAACAAATCAGTGATATGCTTTTAATGGTCTGGGACCTGGAGCCTGCTGAGGAAACAGCTGGCTCAGGCTTCTTACTTCAATTAAGGAAGAGGCAACCAGGCATATCTGCATTCATTAGCTGCTCTGTGTTTTTGTGAGATCTATCAGTGCCCGGATCCTGCTGTGGTTCCGACTCTGTGTTCAAAAGGCCTCCTCTCTGTCATCCATCACTGTGATTATGCAAGCAGAGGCATTTAAGTCTTAATGAGTCACGATAATGAAAGTAGATCAACCATTAGGGTTGAACAAAAAGGCAGTGATGGCTCCTGGGCCTGTTCCAAGGCTCTGTTAGGTACAGACTTACACATGTTGCCTTGGTTACCTGCTTCGTACAACTGGTTTGGTGTTTGCCATTTTGTTGTAGAGCAGACCAATTCTTGGAGAGGACTGTGATCAAACAATTAAAGTTAACATCCTAAAGTGCCTTAATATGATAATGAATTACTAAGAGGTTACATGTTTTTAGGAAATGTGTGTGTGTGTGTATGTGTGTGTAAGAAAAATGTGCAGCTGCTAATTTCAAATGTGTGAGTAATTATGTGTGAGTATGCTTGAGTAGATAATCAATGGTGCTCTTTGCAATATGTGAGTATGCTTGAGTAGATAATCAATGGTGCTCTTTGCAATATGTGAGTATGCTTGAGTAGATAATCAATGGTGCTCTTTGCAATATGTATCATCGGCTCAGAGACCAAACTCTTGATGTCTTCTTATGTTGCTTCTGCACCTGTAGTTCAGTTCAGAGTGCCGCACTGGCCTGAAACTGAGGCTACATCTGGTTAAAAAATAATTTTCCTACGTTTACGCCTCACGTCCACACTACTCCGGCATTTCAGAGCCCCTAAAACTGAGAAATTTGGAAACACTGCTGCCCCCGTTTTGGTTTGAAAACTCCGGTCAGTCAGTCAGTCTTATCTATTAGGTAGGCTTACATACCTTTCAGTAACAGTTCCACCTCGCCATCGGTCCAAGCTAATAAATCCCTGCTCTTACTTTTCACCATTGTTGTTCTTTTTGCTAAATTTTTCTATTTCCAGGTTACACATCCATGATTTTGAACCGCGGAGTAATGTTGGACAATCTGCTTCCTGTTTACACCGGCAGAGCACGGTTTTTCTCCTATTCAGGAAAGCTGTGTGGACGAGCCAGACCCTCCTTCGCAGCGCTGTGGAGGAAGGTCTGACGTTAACCCACACTCAACACATGGAGGTGTTGAAGGAGACACTCATATGTAACTGTCGAGGATGTCAGAACCCATGGGATCTCCATGGGTTTTCCATACTTCCCATTCTCCTCTCTGCCCCTTGGGGTGACGGGTACAGCTTGTTCCCACTCAGCCGGAGCATACGCAGCTATTTATGGAGCGTACAAAGGCCCAGACATGACTACTGGTGCTGCCGAGCGAAGCCAGTATAAGGTCAACTCCTTACGGGGTGAAGAGGACACCCTTTTCCTCCCTCTCTTTGTCATCCTCTCATGAGCAGATCATCTCTCGCTCTCAGCCTTCCTCTTCTCCCTCCGCCTGAATGAGACATAAGATAAGATAAGATAAAACTTTAGTGTCCGTTCACACAGAAAAGGTTCTTGCATCAACTGCTCTATCAGTCAACAGGTCACATTAAAAAACACACAAACATAAAAACAAGCATCTGTATTTCACCCAACAACGTCTGACAGACCTTCAGTAGCACACACACACACACACACACACACACACACACACACACACACACACACACACACACACACACACACACACACGATTGTTTCACTATCTTTGTGGGGACATGACGTAATGCATTCCCAGGCCCCTTACCCTAACCTTAACCATCACAACTAAATGCCTAACCTTAACCCTTACCCTCACCCTAACCATAACCTAATTCTAACCCTAATCCTAAAACCAAGTCTTAACCCTCAAACAGCCCTTTAACCTTGTGGGGTCCAGCATTTTGGGCCCCACAAGGCTGTGCAGACCTCACAAGTATAGTGTATTCCCCGGTTTTTGGACCCCACGAATATAGTAAAACAAGCACACACACACACACACACACACACACACACACACACACATACACACACACACACACACACACACACACACACACACACAGAGAAACAGTGAAACCGCAGCCTGTCATCCTCTCCGGAGCTTGGCTTGCTCCTGTTTTTGTTTGTGCCCCCGTCCCTCCACTTCAAGCCTTTCACGAACATGAAATATCTAGCATATCTTTCATTCTTTTCCCGGTGACGTTCCCATGTGCCCCGCAGTGGATCATTGGCACAGAGAATGTAGCAGGTTGCAGAGACTTAATCTTTAATCAAATGATATTTTCTTCCCTTTTAAGGTTGAGGCGCAGGGACTGCTAGGAGTGAAATAAGTCTAGCTCCACAGTTCCGTCTCTAATATGGCATCCCTTTTTGCTGCCAATGTAGACTTGGTGATCAATCATTTGATTTAGCTTGGAGACTATGTTTGGAAAGGCAAACATATAGCTGAGCTGATATGTTTGATATGTGGGATATAGAAGGATTTCAGCATTATCTCAGACTACATGGGTGCAGGCCTGAGTAAGCAGCCGTAATGAAGATAAAAAATGTTTTTCTGATATCGCTTTGACTCATAACTAAGTCTCTGTTGGAATAGCAGTTACTCCGATGTTCATTAAGGATAAATGGGATCATGTCCAATTGCTCCTCTGTTTACAAAAAAAACAGATCCAAGTTTCCCTTTGTTCCAAAAGGCCATTGCATTCCTTAATGAATGATGGTCCTGTTCAGTCACAAGGTTTATTTGCTTTTTTCCAGCCGGTCTGGATGAGCGCCTTGGTCTACGTTATGTGTAGTGATGTCTGTTTATATGTTCATTAGTTGTTCTGTTTTCTTGTCTTTTGTTGCCAAACATGCCATTGGGATTTCTGCTGCAACCCAATTTCCCCACAGGGGCAATAAACAAACTACTACTATTTGTCTCATAATGATCAGTTTTAGACTTTAATTTTTGGCAGGCGGATGGCTCAAAATACTGCAATTCCCATGAGCCATGAGGGTCTCCCTCAATGGGCCCCGAGTTTTAAATAAAGGTTTGAAATGAAATGAAATGAAGCCTTGGTCGCCGTTACCATGGAGAAGAGGAGTCAGAGGCGCAAACCTTCATCGTTGCAGTTGAGAACAAGACAAAATTGACACAGTGTTTAAAACGTACTTTATCTGAGCTGCAGGTTGTGGTTTCATCTTTAACTTCCTCCGGCCATTACATGAATAATAAAGTAAAGTCATGAACCGTGAGCCACTTTAAAACATTAACCATTGGACCTTTAAAGGAACACGGCGACTTATTGGGACTTTGTCTTATTCACCGTATCCCCCAGAGTTAGATAAGTCCATACATACCCTTCTCATCTCCGTGCGTGTCGCCCCCACCGCTAGCCTAGCTTAGCACAGATCCTGGAGCTAACCAGCTCCATCTAGCCTACTGCTCCCAATAAGTGACTAAATAACGCCAACATGTTCCTATTTACATGTTGTGATTTGTATAGTCACAGCGTGTACAAATAACAAGGTCACATGAGACGAACAAAGTTCAGTGTAAATGAATACTTAAAATATTGATCATTGACTTCCACATTACAGTATGTGAATTTGTACTGGAAACAGGTCAACATAATTTTACTGGATTGGCAAATGTTACTACGTCTTTTAAAGTGCCCATATTATGAAAAAATCACTTTTTCTGGGATTTGGGGTGTTATGTTGTGTCTCTGGTGCTTCCACACACATACAAACTTTGAAAAAAGTTCCATCCATGCTGTTTAGAGTGAGATACGGTTTCTGAATGTGTCCTGCCTTCAGTCTCTGGGTGAGCTGTTCAAAATTGACACGGCTTGTGACGTCACAAGCCGAAACGAGCAGGCTAACCGCAACCATTAGCTCGTAGCGTTAGTATGCTAACGCTAGCATGCTAACGCTAGCATGCTACCTCGTTCTCAGTAGCAAAGCACTGCTACAACACACACAAGTTCACCATAATCTACAAAAGAACTACTTACATGTGCGCCCTCATTTAGAAGTCTCCCAGCTACTCCTGCCTTGTAACTGACCGAAGTTGTAGAAACAGCCTTTCTTTTACTGTCTATGGAGCTAGCTAGCTGACATGATCTACATCTGAGCTACTGGGCATGTGCAGTGTAATCAAAGATAGTACAGAAGAAGAAAAAGAAAAGAGGTCTCACTCTGTAGCTAAAACAGAGACCAGGTGAAAAGAGGATCTGCAGCAGTGAGAGAGAGCACTGCAGTACAACAAAAATATGGTGTTTTTTGAAAATTAAACCATGTAAACCTATTCTGGTACAACCTTAAAATACAATTATGAACCTGAAAATGAGCATAATATGGCTGCTTTAAGAAACTGTTTTCTCACTCAATATTAGACAAAAATGACTTGATGGAGAGATGGAGATTTTTGCAGTGCAGCTTAAGATCACTAGTGTTCACAGCAGAAACAAGTGTATCTCTATGTGCCTGTCTGATGTACGTGCGTCAGTTTGGGTTCAGTTTCATAGCTTGTCTTTAAAATGTAGACAGCTGTATTGTGGGCTCTGTCACAAGCAGGTCGTAATCAGATCAAAATCAAATGTGCGTAATGAAAGCACACTGGCGCCTTGCAATTTATCTTGGGGTCCTATTATTAACACATAGAGAGCTGACTCACTTTTGAATGCTGGCTTTATGTGCTCTTCCTTCTCTCAGTCATCACAACTGTCTGTCCACAGTCTAGAGGTCATATCCTGTGTACGTGGGAGGCTGCCGCTTCAAATAAAGCCTTTTTAAAAGAACCCACATATGCCTTCTTTCACAGAGCCGAATGAGAAGATCAGTTTCATACCGGTGTGTCCAGTACAGAGAGACTGTAGGTCATTTATTGTGGTTTTAGCCTATAGCTTATACATTTCTAGTAGAACAGGTTCATCTGCTATGACAAAAAACATGCCATCCTGTGGCTCCAAAGCTGTCTTATTGACATGTTGCATCCAGGGGTCGATGCATAGACTGTATATGTGAAGCCAAAACATCTGGATCCTCCCCTGTTGGCTGGCTGCAGTATATCCATGTTAGCGGATGGGACATGAGCCAAACTAAAAAAATCAAAGTACATGTATACATTTTTCCCAAAGATAGTTTCTGTCATTTTAGGTAGTTGTTATCTCGCAGTTTGTGTTCAAAGTGTTCATTTTTCTGATAAGAAATAAGTGTGAAATGTCATAATTGACAGCTGGGATTCACTCGCAATTGGTTTGGCCAGGTGAATGGGCAGGACTTCGTCCTTTGTTGCTATAACAACAGCTACTGCTACAGTATCCAAGAGTGCTACTAACTTTAAATAAAACAAAGGCGGACAAAGGAGCACCCGGTGATATGATATAGCTCGCTGTGCTCCGACACCAGCACAAGTCTATTTTCAGTCTATGGGCACCTTTTCCATTTTATCTTGTTGTTATGGAAACGACAGGTCTCGCTACTTAGCAGTGAAAAAAAACGGTTGATATTGGGCGTTTATTTCAGAAAAGTTGAACTTTTTTAAACTTCAAAAGACTCGGGGCGTCTGGGTAGCTCATCTGGTAGAGCGTGTGCCCCATGTACAGAGGCTCAGTCCTGGCTGCAGCGGCCGTGGGTTCAACTTC
The DNA here is from genome assembly GCF_008315115.2 of Sander lucioperca. Taxonomy (NCBI): domain Eukaryota; kingdom Metazoa; phylum Chordata; class Actinopteri; order Perciformes; family Percidae; genus Sander; species Sander lucioperca. Next base: position 30,526,760 of record NC_050189.1, on the reverse strand, counting down.
GACTTGCATGTTATTCCCCCTCTCTCTCCCCTTTCATGCCAGGTTTTTGCCTGCGTAGAGAAAGTTTTGGCGCCCACCAAAGAGGTTTTTGCCGGCGCCAAAGGAAAATCCCGAGTGCCAAAACGTCTGATTTTCAGCAGCCAGCCTCCTTTCATCCACAGCTGCTGTATGCAAGCTTAATGTGCTCCTTGGGGAAAAGTAACAGAATTTTGTGTTTTTCTTTACATAAATAAAAAACCCTTTCACCATAACTTTGTGCCTAAAAATGTATCAGAATGCAGGAAATGAAGTCTTTGACTCCCAAAATTTCCTGCATATGTGCATCTTTTTAGAATAAAAAAATAAATGAAAAAAAAGACGCTCTGAGCTGCAAACGTCAGCGGTGGCGTTAAAAAAAGCGCTTAGGACTTTTTTTTTTAACTTTAATGTAAAATAGACGCTGGCAGCTTCAAAAAAAGACGCCAAGTGTGAACATAGCCTTAGTTACTTACAAAGCGTCTGAATGATGATTTTAGACTTTCTGTTCTAACTTTCTTTGGTTTGTACAGAAAGTGCCTTTATGCATGCACAATACACAAAATGCTAATTAGCCTGCATAATGCCCACACAGGATGAAACTGAGGCAAGACTCTGTAAGATGGCAAACGAGTATTTCCCCAAAATTGGACTGTTCCTTTAACCGAGTTTACAACTAATTAAATACATTACATGGTGTTTGTTTATTAGTGGCATTTTTAACAGCTGTTTTATGGCACAGTGTGGTGCCCTGCGGCCTGCCTGCTGCCAGGTATGTTTCTTGGCCCAGAATGTTCTCTTTCACAAGAACAGATTGTTGTTGTTTTTATTGGCCAGTTTGTACTAGCGCAGATATAAAATGTCCCTCAGGTTCAAGGCTAAAGTTTCATTTTGGTGTTATTGTTATTTATGGAACTCTGAACTCAGCTGGAGCCAAGCGAATGCTAAAAATATACTAGTGGTGAGAAAAGGCAGCTCCCACATGGACTGAGATACAGACATACGTATATGGTATAAGAATACTATGTCCTTTCAAATCATTCCTTTTTGTGACTCACTCATTTAGCCATACCCTCTCTTGCCTGACCCCTCTCCTCATGGTTTAACCCCCTACTTCCTGTTGTATTTTGGGGAAGGCTCTGTCGGAGCGTGAGAATTCTTTCGGGGCATGCTGTCTTGACCCAGTGGTATTTGAATCAACATACGCACATAGCTTCTTCCAACATTTCAGTTGCAAACCTCACCCTGATGTGAGGACACAGGGATTGGGATTCATTAGGGTCCGTTTAAGATTTCGTCCCTTTCGTCACTATTCGATATCTGACTGATTATGTTTAGGCAAAAGAGACAATATGAGACTTTTATTGTATTTATGTTGTTGCTTTGAACCCAAAAAGCATTCTTCATTCCACCAATTACTTAACCACATGAATTTGGCTAATAGTTTCCTTGTGTATGCAGCAGCAGACAGTGGAGTGGTGGCTTAAATACATCGCCTCGCCTGCTCAGGCGGTCGCTGGTCCTGAGAGTCATAACCGTCCAACTACAGCTCCACAGCTGTCAGTCATCATGCCTTAAGTCAAATTATGGCTCCCAGAAACAATTTAAAAGGAAGTTGTTGTGAGGGGTTGGAGGTGGGGTGGCAAAGCAGGCTCAAGATTGGCCAATTTAAAGTGGGATTTAATGGACTTCCCTGGGGGTTTTCGCATGGTAAACATCTCCCAGAGTTCTCCCACAGCAGAGCTGGCTCACCTCCAGGACTCCCACACCACAGCCCAACTTCCCCTGCAGAGCCCAGCACGGTGTCCTCTGCCTTCTCTGGGATGAGCGTCACCTCGCCTCCACTTCCATCCTCTGGAGCTCTCATACCGTGTTTATTACAGGCTCTGGTTTGGAGCCGCACCACAATCTGGTTAGATTAGTGGTTGTCAGCCTGACGGCTGAGCATAGTGGTGGTTGTGTTCTGTGGGTGGCTGGAAATGGCTGGTCTGTGTTCTGTAATTTTCAGGGTTGGCAGTTTGGCCACAAAGACACACGCACACACACAGAGCATCAGATGAATGAATGCTATTCACCATATAATTGAAGACACAAAACAAATGGATATATCCTGATGGCTATTGGTCAACACAGCTTTTATTGTCCACAAAATATTACTGGACATAATATTATTACTTTAATATTATACAATGTACACAATTAGTTTTAGTATTGCACTTCCATTCAGTTCGAGGACTTTGTGACCAACCGATTAAACAAGGATGAGCAAAACCAAAGCACCTGAGGTCATGTAATCATGATGAGTGCTGTGTGCAGTAGGGTTAGCTAATTAAATTCAGCAGTAATTACTGGTTTGTAATTATAAATCAACAAACTCTATGATACTTGCATCCTCATCAGAAAAAATGCATGATTCAATAAAAGATCCGAAACACATGATATTGTAAAAGTGGAATTTCAGCCAGGAATCCAGCCATCTAGATATACGTGGGTTGGCGGCTCCCATCGGCCCTGTGTAGGCAGGTCGCTCAGTCTTTAGCTTCCCCTGCCCGGTTGTGATGGCATGCTGCTCAAAATGTGGTCAAAAGATTAGTATTTATAAAAGTAAAAATGTATTCAAAAAGGCAGGGTCGGTAACTATTTCCAATATTTACTTTTTTAGAAAAAGTAAATATCTTACTCTGAGAAAGGAACAAAAAAGATCGGTCATCTGTAGCTGCTGTAATCCTGTAAAAACGCCCACCAATCACTGCGAGGCCCACTTGGAAAGAACCAATGAAATGCCGCCTTGCCCCGCTGCGCGAACTGTACCCCTCCCGTGTACAAGCCTGAGCTCAGTGCGTGTTGTTGCCGCATTGCTAACAGTAGTCGTGTTTGTTTCAAACATGTATGATAATATTAGGCGTTTGCTTACCGGTTAATGAGACATTAAGTAAAATTGCGGTCCTTTCTCCGCGCTGCTCTGAAGTAGCAGCGCAGCGGTGCTCCTGCACGTCTGTGTGGGGGTCGGAGCCCCGAGTAGATGCTACTTTCAAATCTTGCTAGCTTTTCAACATTACCAACCCTGCCTTTAATGGATTAGGGACTTGTGGTTTTTACTTTCCCATTTTTCCCAAAGTTGAACTTTACTGTTGGAGTAGCTAGCCTATAGACCAGCGACCATTTCGACCGTGAGGAATTTGTTTACAATGTTAGGTGAGTTTGAACCGAACCAAATTAATTCAATTCAATGTTATTTATAGTGTCATATCATAATAGACATTATTTAGAGTATATCTTTGGATTGGGTTTTAAGAGTTGAGCATCGCCATGGTACATCGGCAAGAATGTATGAAGGACAACAGGTGTTTAAGCCAGCTATTTACTCTGCACACATTCAGGGCGAAAGCCGATGATGAGGCTTGACGGTTATGATTTTTTTCTATAAATGAACAGAAAAGACACAAATAACAGTTAATCAACATATAACCAACAAACTTAACGATTAGATACCTAAACAAACAATACGTATAAGTACTCTTACCTGAGTGCTTAAATTATAGAGTCCTATATAACCAACCCAGTCTCACGGCATTTCGTGAAATGATCACGTTATTTAATCTATTGATTCGTGTTCACGGGCACGTTTTTCTCGTTTTTTTCGTGGTGGCCAGCACGAAAATGTAAACTAATGTATTTCAATGGGAAGCATGACATGATCACAGCACGACTATGGTAGCGAGTAGTATGAAATGCCGAAAATCCGCATAAGAAGGTTGGTTGGGGTGGTGGATGGTTCAAACCACACAGGACTTTCACCCCGAAGACCGGGGATCGTGGCCCGCGTGTGGTGTTTTGTTTCCCCATTATTATTTTTCTAATGACAACCATCTTGTCTCCCAGCGTGTGATGCCTCCTTTCCCTGTTCTTCTTTTCCTAAACCCAACCTCCGCCGTCCCGTTGTTGTTGTCGCGTGTCCCCCAAAGACCGTGGATCGTGTCCCGGGGTGTGACATTTGCTTTCCCCGTTCATCTTTTCCTAAACCCAACCTCCGTATAGATGGTTCCCATTTCGTGCTGGCCACCACGAAAAAAACGAGATAAACGTGTTCTTGTACACAAATCAATAGATTAAAAATAATGTGACAATTTCACGAACTGCTGTGAGACCGTGTTGATATAACAGATAAACTAAATCAGGTTATAAGGATACTGTTATTTCCTAAAGGCTACAATTAACAAATCATGTGCACTGTGCACTTACACACAATATTATTCCTGTAGTCTCAAACAGGCAAACAGGCAAGACGACAATTCAGCATTTACCAATATATATACTGGTCAAGCATTAGATCACATCCACATCCAACATGTGAGGAAGGCTGTAAACTCACTTTTTCACGCACAACCATAGGATTTGCATCTGAATCGTGAGGACAGAGGTCCCTCACATGCTGCCTCATGTTGCTGCCAGCCAGGACAAAGGAAATGGCTGGGACTACAGAGTAGGCCATGATTAGTAGTGACTGAAGTCAGGTGAGTTTGGACCATGATTGGGAATGAATGAAGTCAGGTGAGAACGGTTGAGTCCATGCCATGAAAGTGGGCCACTGAATAGTATGGCTCTATTCTACAAGTTATCTTGGGACACTTTACAGATAGAGTAAGTCTAGACCACACTATTATTTACAAAGATCCAACAATTCCCCCCAAGAGAAGCAAATAATGCGACAGTGGTAAGGAAACGCTTAATTTAAAGTGCTCATATTATGCTTTATGCCTTTATTGTGTTATATATCTTTTTGTGCACGTTATAGGATTAAAAAGTGAAAAAGTCCACCCCAAAGGGACTTACCATCTCCAACAGAAAACACTGTTCACAAACTGCTACAAACAGCTCCATTGTAGTCCAGCCTTTACTTCAGAGACAAACGTTCTAACACACGTTATAATGCTCGCCTAGCTGCTTGCTCGGCACCCCCTCATACTCTGCTTCTGATAGTTCTGCTAGTAGTCCTTACCTAGCTACTGAGGATGTGCGACTCCCAACAAAGATGGAACAGAAATGAGATGTCTCACTCTGTAGCTAAAACAGAGAGCTCAACACACAGGGTGAAAAGAGGAGCTGCAGCAACGTGCAGTACAACAAAAATATACATTTTTTGAAAATGAAACCACATAAAACTATTCTGGTACAACCTCTAAATACAATTATGAACCTGAAAATGAGCATAATATGAGCACTTTAACAGGCAGAAACCTCAGGCAGACCTTGGCTCTTGGTGGGCGGCCATCTGCCGCTGCCGGCTGGGACACAGACATACTGATACAGAAATATGATTTCATAATAATTATAGCAGTTGGCATGATGCGCAGTGGCAATCATAGTAACAATAAGAATAATATAACTATGACTAGAAATAATAGTTGTAGCAGTGCAGGGCATAGCAGGGCGTCAAGCAGGACCACGGCAGCAGCTGCAAAAAACGATCCAGGTGCCACCACAATCCAAGTAAATCTGCAAGACGAGAAAGCATAAGAACTCCGGGGAAGAAGCTCCTGGAGCCAACTTAGTAACACACATTAAAGGGACATGAATGCACACAGATGGAGAGACACAGGAACGCAGTGTGTCAAAGGAAGTGTTGAAATAAAAAAAATGCAACAATGTTGCAGCTTTACCCCTGAATTGCACCGAATCTATAGGTTTGAAAGCGCCCTTAAGGAACAGTATGTTCGGAACGAATCCAAAATTAATTCTAGGTACAGTGTGATTGTATAAAGTCACTGTCAATCTAGTGATTGCCAATAGACATCAATTTGTGATTTCATGTAAAGAAGTGTTTATGCAATTTAAAATGTTTCCATCTCGGCTGAAAAATCCACATTTTCAATCACACATCAAAGTTCTTTTCACTTTTCCCAGTTTGTGACAAAACATATGGCAGGAGCTGATGCCAAGGCGACCAACACAAGTAACACTTATTCAGTTGCAAATTCATGATATTCATAAATGTCTAAGTCTTCTAAGTTGGTACCTGCATCATCTATACCACTTTTGAAATGTGTCTTTTACTTATACAGTCTAATGTCTATAATGAAAAATGGTTGGTACATTTCAGTCGGGCTCATTTGTCACCATTTGCTTTATGCCGATACAATTTTGCAAAAGTAATTAAACCAACATTTAGAAGGGCCAGTCATTCGTCTATCAGTGTCTTGGGTATGTACAAACAAACAGCCTGCTGCAATCAATTCACTCTTTTCTCTAATTAGTCATACACTGAGGGCTGATAAACAAGTCTGTGAATTCTCTGAAGCCTCTGATGTCCCGCAGTGAGGGAAGTCGTTTCCTGGATTACTGTGCACTGCAGATTGTTGTTGTACAGACTGTCTGTGGCCCAGTTTCTGTTCCCCCGACCCTGCCATTGCTTGAGGAGCTGCGAGCTGACTGACCGACAATCTGCTGTTCTGTGCCTAAAAATGCACAGCTTGTGGATCATTTCTATGTACATTAATTTCAGCTTGTTCCTGTCACATTGTAATGCAGAGATAAACCATCTGTCCTTGCATACGTTGTTGCATGTGACAAAAATACGTTATATTTAGCAGAGATGTCAAGATGTTTTAAGTATAAAATCAGTTTCATAGCAACCGAAATCTCAAAGTAAGAGCCCTCACGGATAATTTCACACTGACTGTACATTCCTCCACACTAAAATACCAAATAGACGTGAGAGAGAGCTCCATCCAAAGAAAGTTGGACTCAGTGATATCACATCTCTCCCCTCTTTGATCCCTGTAATATCATTTGGTACAAGTCAGTATTGGGGGATTGCCTGATTTTTCTTTAATTAGGCCAGTATAAGTTGTTTTGGGCGGGTTGTGATGATTTGGGCAACTTTTCAAACCGTATGGGTAGCTTCTTTTATCTCAAAAAAGTTGCTGCTGGCCAGTTGACCAGAAACATTCATTGGCAATGATAGATGGAGAGCCATCCTGCAAATGACAACGTTTTGAGACCGATTGGTGGGGATTGCTGTGGACGAAATTCACACGGCAGGCAGAGCTTATCGTGACACAGCTGCGTCCAACGGAATCCAGGTGTCACCGTAACACCAGGTCACAGGATTACACGATAATCGTGGGATCACAAGATCACACGAAAATTCATTTTCTCGGGCTTCAAGTAATGCATTTGTGTTCAAGCCACCGTGGTTCGGACCAATCACGTGGTTTAGGTGTGTGTGACGACACAGAGAGGCAAATTTCTTCATTCAAAACAACAATGGCGGCTCCTGAGGTTAGCGTAGATGCTGTGATGGCAGTCATGGCATGTCAGTTCTATCACAACTGGAGAGTCTTTCTTCAACTCATGATCAGGAACATTCCTTTCCTCTGTTGCTTATCTTTCAACAATACCTCCTTGTTCAGGTTCAGTGTGAAGTCTCTGGTTGTAATTACCTGCCTCGTGTTAGCACATTGAGTGGGCAGACATGCTTTGATCATTCCCATGCTTTCATTATAGTCTGTGCTGTGATAAAAGGGCCATCCTATAATTTCATCTGATTGCTCTGTAATTGCTATTGGACGTGTTTAGATGGGAGCTTCTTTTATGTGCTCCATGTACCTGAAACACGAAAGCTGAGACACAACTGATTCTCACAATTCGCGGTTTATTATTCAGGTGTTCAGGCTAATTTGACTATTCAGGAATCAATGCAAGCTTCTGCATAAGGCTTTCTAACCGCATACTTTATGTTCCATGTAGGTATCTTTAACCATCTTTTGAGCAAACACAGAGCAGGTTTGGTGTGCAGAGAAGCAGACAGAGGGAAACAAGTCTTTGATGTTCCTGTGCTGGGTAAGAGCCTGTTTGATGTTTAGCAGGGCTTTTGTTGTGACAGCAAGCGGGACGATCAGCTTTCAGAGGGGCATGCTGCTGCGGTTGCTGTGGCTGCTGTTACTGGTTTGAGGAAACCTGGAGGCTTTTAAGAGCCTCTTCAGCGTGACACGGGAATTAGAGTGAAAGCAGGCCATTCTGAACACGAAGATCTCGCTGGGAATAAGGTTTTATATCTGGAACTTTATGTTGAATTTATTTTCATGTTAAACCGCCACAGTACTTTTTTTTTACTGACCACTGCCATGCTATATTGTATTTGTATTACAGCCAAGCAAATATACTCAAAACACAGGCTAAGATCAGATACTTATATTTACCATTTAGCAGAGCTTCCGTATGCCATAGTGTTGATCAAAACGAAGCAATATGCACAACTATTTGCTATAGTCCCGAAAGCTACAATTTGAACCAATCCAAAAATGTTACAATAAAAATACAAGGCACACAGGGGATCAAAAGCCAAACGAGCCCCCATATTGTCATAACCATGGCTCTAGGTCATGACAAAAACTGGGAAGAGACACAAGATGCAAATAATTTAAAGTATTTATTACCACAAAAAAAATTAAATAAAATAATTTAAAAAAAAAACTTTTTTTAAGTGTGAGGTGTGGACATCAGTAACATCAGTAGTGTTAATGTGGATGTGTGTATAATGTGTGTTGGGTGTTGATACCTTGAACACAGTTATACAGAATTAGAACAAGTAGACACAGCTAGCAGGGGCCGTCACAGTATATTCTATATTTTCAATTATATTATATATATTTTAATTGCCTCAAATGATGCTACAAGGAAGATAAAGTTTGGGATCAAAACCTATCAATGGTGGCTGAGAAAACTCCCTGTGATCTAAAGTGAGACTGTGACACAGTAGTAATGTAACTAAGAGGCCGTTCACACCTGGGTTATCTGATCACAGCTCAAAATATGTCTGTTCCCACCTGGAAGCAGAATGTGTCTCTAAATGTGTCCTGAGTGTCCGCTTGTGATCGCATCCCACTTCCCTGCTCTGTATGCAAATAAACACGTATATCATTTCCGTTTGCATATAGGCTGGTTGTGTGTGAGTGTGTGTATAAATGTCAGTTGTTACTCTCGCATGAATTTTACATTAGAAACATGCGATTACTAATGAAAAAGCGCAGCCTGTGTCTGCGTGTCGACATAAGGAAGTCGACATAAGGAAGTTGACATAAGGAAGTTGACATACTGACGGGCAGCGGGACCTGTACGAGAAATATGTTTTTAAAATTCTCTTACTGTGTTGGAAATCGTTCCCTCATTCACTCACTCCCTATGCCCTATATAGTGTTTATTAAATAGTGAACTATATAGGGAACGACCAAACGTGATTTCGGGAAACTCATTGAAAGAAATTGTTGCATCAGTAGATGCGCCGGTTATTTGTGTTAAAGCGTAACTCTCGCCAAAATGTGACCTAGGGTCTTTTTGTGAATGTACTTGAGTCAAACTTTAGTTTAAACACATAATTAGGACCGAGATTTACCGTATTTTCATTTTTCGGTCAAATGGCCTTTTGAATGGGAATGCCAGGTGCACTACTATGATAGCATCAAAATCGCTATTTTTAAAACACTAAGAAGGCTCGACACAACAATGAAACTTTGCTCGAAGTATCACCAGGGGCTCTACACATGAACTCCAGCATTGAGAACATTGTTTGTGTACACAGAGTTACCAGCGGAGTTGTAATCGTGTCACCAACTGTCGAGTCCAAGTCAGAGTCACAAAAACAGAGTCAGAGTCGAGTCACCATTACCTGAGTTTGAGTCCGAGTCGAGTCACGAGTCCAGAGAATAGCTACTCGAGTCTGACTCACGTCCGTGTCCAGGACTTGAATACTCCATCACTTCCTATTTACACATAACAATACTCAGAAACTTCATCCAACTTCCAAGTCCTATTTCATGAAAGCTTGAGTTCGATTTCATAAATCCTCTGAGTCCAAGTCCAAGTCAACAGTGCTCGAGTCCAAGTCGAGTCACGAGTCCAGAGAATAGCGTCTCAAAGTTTTTTACTCCACCACATTTATTTGATAGCTTTTACTTCTCTGTTATGGACCAAATCCAATACCCAATAGTAAATTATATATTGAAAGTCCACAATTACAACAGTAAAATTCTACACATAAACGCATCATTAACAATCATATAATAAATAACAGTATACTACAGGGGACATTTTTCTGCATTATGAGTACTTATATGGCAGTATTGCTACTTTTACCAACTAAATTCTTTCCTCCCCATGAAGCTTGCAGATTAAGGAGGGTACCAAAGGAGTATGTGACAGTATTTTAATATACCTAGTTAGTCTACCCTGCAGATATTTTCTGCCTAAATGGCCTTCACACTGGATTTGTAATGGATTCATAATGTATTCTGTATTTTGTCCCAGACCTGCCCGGCAGCCAGCAGATATACTGTAGCTGCTGTTGCAGTGAAAGTTCTGGTTCCACATTCTGACATCAATCATTGACCCAACCAATCATGGACTGATTACACAGCCCTGCTTTGTTTTGGTCCTGGCAGTCATGTCTGAGTTGATACAAGCAGGTAGGGTGTAGGCTATATTATGAACTGTTCTGCGCCCATCCGTTTGCCTACGTCAGGTATAAATGATAGGCGCTCAGTGCTGGTGTATATGTGAGTCTGACCAAAGGGGCAACTCCCAGCACTCAGCACTCACCGCCTTCATCATATGAATAATACATCTCCCACTGACTGGAAGAACAAAGCAACAACTCAGTGTGGGGCTTTCCACATTGTGGCAATTAAAGCTGTGTGTAAAGGAGAGAAATGACTTCCCAAGAAGACTGTGTGTGTGTGTGTGTGTGTGTGTGTGTGTGTGTGTGTGTGTGTGTGTGTGCGTGTGTAATATTGCAAAAATTAGGCACATCCTGTCTCCAAACGATGCAGAACAAATAGTCAATGCATTTGTTACTTCAAGGCTGGACTTCTGCAATTCCTTACTATCAGGTTGCTCAAACAAGTCCCTTAAGACTCTCCAGTTGATCCAGAATGCTGCAGCGCGTGTACTAACAAGAACAGGGAAAAGAGATCATATCATAATTGCCTGAGGTTTCTGCCTATTAAAAGAAAGTTTTCCTTGCCGCTGTCGCACCAAATGCTTGTTCTTGGGGGGGGGGGAATTGTTGGGTCTTGAGATAAGTGTCTTGAGATAAGTACTGTTATGATTGGACACGATTGAATTAAACTGAATTGTGTGTGTGTGTGTGTGTGTGTGTGTGTGCGTGCATGTATGCATCACAGCAAGTAGGCACTGTAGAGTTGGATCCCCGGTCCAGGCAGGGCCTTTCTGTGTGGAGTTTGCATGTTCTCTCCGTGTTTGTGTGGGTTTCCTCAGGGGGCTCAGGTTTCCTCCCACCATAAAGACATGCATGCTAGGTAACAAGGACTACAGTTAGAAATTAGCCATCTGGCTTAAAGGTGCTGTAGGTAGGATTGTGAAGATCCAGGACTTAGCCAAAGAATTTGAACATTGATAACTTCTCAGTCCCTCCCCCCCTTTCTGCTTAAAGCCCAAACTGTCTCCTAAGCCCCTCCCCCCACAAGGGAGAATGAATGCGTGTGCATGAGCAGTGATTGACACAGTTAGACACCCCCCCTGGCCCTGATTGGTGCATCTGAACAGGGAGCTGTGGATTTTTGCAAATCGCACTCCAGAATTCTTTTTTTTAATTACCAGCTTCATATAGTTCTACTGGAACATAGGGTCAGTTTCAGCAAATATGACAGAAAGTTAGTTTTATAAGTCTTACCTACTGCACCTTTAAGGGTGATTTATGGTTGTGCGGAGAATAGCAGGGCCGGCATGTGTGTGTGGGGAGTGTGTGGTAGAGCGAGTGAGAGAGTGACAGTAGTAGTAGTAGATAACTTTACTGACCCTGTGGGGCAGTTGGGTTTGCGGCACAGTCGCAAGGCACTTCATGACAGGACATCAGACATATGATACAAACAAATAGTTCCTACATCAGACACCGACAGACATAACATGAAGAACATACATCACACACTACAATACACTATACACCCTTGGTTATGACCAGGCTAGCTGGACATCTAGCTTATTTTGACTGATTTAAGGCTTTTATGGCTTGTGGTACAAAAAATAATTTGGATCTGTTCTTGGTCAGAAGGGGTGGGCAGAAGTGATTAGCTTCAGAGTGAGTAGTGGCTCTAGAGGCATAGTGGGAGAAACAAAGTGTCTCCCCTGTGCTTTCGGACCACGGTGGGAAATCTGTAAGTTAACCCTCTCCTTGATTGCATGTTGTTTATGGAGAAGGAGAACCAGGAAATGAGTCGGGGGAAATGCAATGCTACCGAGCCACTGGCGAGGGACGTGCGTCGCCGTGACGTGTAGTTACATTTTCCTCCTACGTACGTAGCCACGGCGTAGATTTAATGCAGAAGCATAAATCACACTTTACACTGGCACATTTACAAACATGTTGATTAATGTGCCAATAATATAGGCCTTCATGTTTACGCCTCACGCTGGGTTCAGCCATGGAGCCCTTGCAGCCATCTCGCGGAGCCACGCGGGACAGTCGGTTTCTTTTTTTTTAGCAGGTTTCTTTGCTGGCTTTTGCATTTAAGACAGGGATTTGTTTACGGATTAGTGACGTACCTAATAAAGCTTGCCCGGAATACGTTTGAATCTCAGAGTTCAGGGAAGTGCACAGACATCTCCCCCCTCAGGAAAGGAATGTGAAAACACATCTGTAGTGACAAAATTTTGCACAGATCCAAGTCAATACAGTCAAGGTCTGACATAAACATGAGAAAAACACTACACTTTTGAGTGGAGAATTTAATAATTAATGGGACTATATTTTATCCATATTTTAACACATGATTCATCTAAAGTCTTCTCTCTTAATTACACCAAATGTATGTGATGTACAGAGCCATAGCCAGAATTTCAGAAATGTATCCTACAAAATGAATAAATTAGTAACTTTTCATTTGCAAACATGAGATGAATGCTGTTTTCAAACTTTCTCTACATAACCAAGTGTGGTGAAGAAATACGGAGTCATTTATTTTTTCAGGCTATGTCTACACTATCCACAAATACAGATGCCAGACCTCCTCAGCCATGAATCAGGTGAATAGCTGTGTACCGGTTTGACTTCCAGAGCAGGGGAACATCCAAAAAAGAAAAAAACAAAGGCTGCTTTGAAGGAAATGCCAGTTAGATTTATTTGCAATTGTGGAATAAACCTTTTTCATGCTTTTAATAGACATGACATGTCCAAATGTCTTCTGTGAATAAGACCTATTGTCTGCAATTTTCCTTCTGTCCATTTCACATTTACATATAACATACCAGGGTATCTGCCAATGTATATGCAAATAGGAATACATACAGATCTTACAGTGTAAAAAAAAAATTAAACAATGATTTCTTTTAAGCATTAAAATTGTTTAAGCGTAACCCAAAGATCTATAGTAAGGCGCTTTGATACAAAAACATATCCAGGATGGATTTGGAAGACTGCAGGTGATCACGAAAGATTATAGGTTTTTTAGTTCGCAAGCAAATCCTGCGAGTGCTTGGTGTCATTGTTTTGCCATGTAGCTATTACCACATGAGAAGCCCATCCATTCCTATCAGTAATTGTTGCATTTGTTTACTGACTTTCTCATTACACTGTGCAAATAGCTGCTGACAGGGACGGTATTACACAGTGCGCATATAGATAGCCAGCACACCTTTATGTTGCTCCCCAGAGAACCAGAGAGGATGAAGGATGGCATATATGAAGGAATGCAGGAAAATGGGATAATGGAAAAAGAACCCATGCCCCAGCCCAATCCTCCTGTACCTTATTTACATGCACCAAGGTGACATCTTACTGCTTCCCAGCCCGAAAGGTCATTAATGCCCCTTTCACACTGCAACCTTGAACTTATCTAGACGTTACTCAGAGGAGCTGTACGTGAGAACGCAAATGTCAAATCAGTTAGACCAGACAAAAAAGTCTGGGTAAAAATCTAACAATCTACATGCTGAAAATGGCAAGTTTTGAAGAAAAATTGGATCGTGCAACAAGGCAGGCCTGCTTGGTTCTTTGAATGATTGTAAAGATTTACAAAGAATATGTTTACGACATTTACTCTTTTTATTTTGGGACCGATTGGGGAGATTGCTGTGGATGAAGTACACACGGAGATACACTGGTAAGAGCAAATTATGTTTAACCATGTATCCAGCTAATTTAAATAGCTCATGTTACTGTGTTGTGTGAAGAGTTAACTTCTTTTAGTATTGTATGTGGCGTTTTCTTTTGCCGGGTGCAAATGTTCGACCAAAACAAGTTTCTTCCCCAGACTATTTTGGAGAGCCACCGTCGCTGCGTCCAGAGCTTAGCGCCGCCCAAGACGATTGTGATTGGCTTAATGAAATGCAAACAACCCAGAGTGTTTTTCTCCTGTTCTAGAATGTATGTGTGGTGTAGTCAGACCTTACTCCACCGCACTGTGGCGATAGGTTTGGCAATGCGAGACTACATGGGTTTGCACAGGCTAATGGTTCCAAACCAAGCTTCAACCTCCAGTGCTAAACAATAAAGCCAATGTGGAAGTGCCAAAAACTGTGACTCATCAATTGGCAACTTGAGGCAGACTCCAAAAGTTAAAATTCCCAACTTAAGCAGCAGAATTAAACATGTTTACAGCCTGGTACAAAAAAAAATAAATGTTTTGGTGTCTATAGCAAATTTTCCCCTTCATGACAACTGTGGGGGGTGGAAGAGATTTCTTCATAATTTTCCCGTTTAAATTATTTTACTGCTTAAAATTCTGCATAATTAAAGGCGTGCCGGTTTGAGTGACCTGTTGTCACAGGAGGCGAGCATAGACTGTATGCTTAATTGAGCTCACCTCAGCTCCACCACTCTCTACCCTTTTTTTTAGTCTCGCTTTGCCAGACCTTCCTCCAGTGGCGGCGCCAGAGATGTTCTTTTGCTGGTGCTTTGGGGTTGCTGGATGTTTCAGTGAGGGTGCTCTGAAATTTTGAGTTTCCCTTGACATAAATAGGCTAAAAAAAAAACTATGTGTGCTGCACCCTTTTTAAGATCACCTGTGTTTTTTAGCCTAAAAATAATCGGTTTGTTTTATTAATGTATTTATTCGTTTTTCAAATATAAATTATACTATTTACACATTAACGATTTTTTATTTATTTATAAATAAACCACAGCAATTTCTTGGGGGTGCTAAGGGGGTGCTATGGCAATCCTAGGGGTAGCTACAGCAGCCCCTAGGCCCTCCCTGGCGCCGCCTCTGCCTTCCTCCATCACGGCGCTGCGAAGGAGGGTCTGGCTAGTCCACACAGCATTCTGGGATGGGAGAAAAACATGCTCTGGTTTATTGGCATTTCTTTAAACCAATCACAATTGTCTTGGGCGGTGCGAAGGACCAGGAAAAGCTGTGGTGTCTCTACAAAATAGCCTCAGGAAGGAACTTGTTTTGGTGGAATGTGTACGTTCAAAAGTTGTTTTAATCGTGCAACAGAAAACTCAGATTGGACAGAGAGTCTAGCTAGCTGTCTGGATTTACACATAGACAGTATATAAATGGACCACCAGATCCTGTTGCTCTGGACGGAGACCAGTGAAGGATATTAGAAGCACTTTTCTGGTGAGCGCTGAGCGTTACTGCGAAGCCTCCAACTGAGAGAGACAACGTAAATGTGACGTGAGCAACGTGTCTGAAAGTTGGAAGTCTTCTGGTAGCTGTGCCAAGAGAAATCTCAATCATTCCCAATCTTGCAGAGACGGAGAGCGTAGGTATATGTAAGGAGATAACATGGGCACAAGCTAATTATTGCTAACTAAAATGTTAGTTAACATTAGTAATTAAACTTAAACAGCTAATGTAAATCTAAACTGCCTGCGAGCTTCTCCTGACTGACGGTAAGTAATTCCTCTACCATGCAACAGTAAGTCGTGTGGTTATGACACAATCGTTAGCCTATTTTTACAAAAACGTCTTCTACGGAGCCATAACGTGAGGTACAAGGTAATGGAGCCTTTTATACATTTTCGTGTTTCTTTAGAAATAAACAATGGACAAATGAAGTCTTTAAACGCTTCAGATGTAAAGTTATTCGCTGTCAAAGTGACGTCAAAATGAATGGCAGTCAATGAAATGCTAACGGCGTGTGATCGTTTGGTAGCATCAAAATGGCGCTATAGGAGGTTTGAGTTCTGAAGCGAGGCTTACCCCCTTGGATTTACCCTGCAGAGATCTGAGGAGGAGTTAATCATTGTCCTGATAAATCGACCAGAGTTTAAAATGCCAACACAAAGGAAGCCCAAGGCAACGGATATCCGGCCAAAATGAATGAAATCCGGCGGAATTTCAGTCAGCAACTGAGCAATCCCAGAAGTGGACCGACAAGGATATATAGACTACCCTTTTTTGAATTAGCTGACATTAGGCACTGCCAAGATGGCGAAGGCTGGAGCCATTTCACCATTTCAAGCTTGTTTATGGTTCTTCAGAAAACCTATGGGTGACCTCACGGAGTCTTTGTCCATATTCATACAGTTTATGTTCCAAACAGAAGACAGATAATACTAACTGTGTCACTGAAACATTCTCACACTGTCTCATCTGTTCTCACTCTGTCTCTTGTCTGTATTTACTTTTATTAGTTCAGTAGCTTGTCTATTAATTATTCATTTTTATATTGCAGCGCCAGCAGTGTCCAATATAATCGTATTGCTGTTTGCAGCTCAGGTCATTATTATGTGCAGAGGAACTAATGATGAATGATGAAACTCAAAGCCGTTGGTTTATGTTAAGGAAAGATCATGTCTTGGTTAAATATTTCAGGGCACCTAGGTATGTTTGCCTGGATGTGCACACACTTGGTCCCTCTTGGCTAAATATTGGCAAAGTCAAAAGCGACTTGAAGTGTCTGAACCATGCCGCCTGATAACAGGGGGTCCACATTGCTATGTTGTGGGCCCCCTCCTCTTCTCCGTCTACACAAATATGACAAATAGTCTTTGGTAACATTCCACAATAATGTACACAAAATACTGACCAAGAAACAAGAAGTCTATATCCATGATGATCCGGGATTGCTCTGTTTATCACTGGAAATTCCACCAGATGTCACTCTTTTCGGCCGGATGTCCGTTACCTTCCGCTTTCTTTGTGTTGTAATTTTAAACTCCGGTGGATTTCTGAGGACTATGGTTAACTGCTCCTCAGATCTCTGCAGGGTAAATCCAGACAGCTAGCTAGACTATCTGTCCAATCTGAGTTTTCTGTTGCACGACTAAAACAACTTTTGAACGTACACACGTTCTACCAAAACAAGTTCCTTCCCGAGACTATTTTGCAGGGGTACCATTGCTCTATCCGGTGCTTAGTGCCCATGATGATTGAATTTGGTTTAAAGAAATGCCAATAAACCAGAGCACATATTTCTCCCATCCAGGAATGTTGTGTGGACTAGCCAGACCCTCCTCCGCAATGCTGTGAAGGAAGGTCTGGCAAAGCGAGACTAAGGAACAAGTAACAATTCAGGTACTAACTGGTAATTGATTAATCGCTATTACGCTGGCCCCAATAACTTGACAATGACAATGTTTTCATTCATCAATTAAAGTGTTCAAGTAAAGGGAAATTCACACTACTGTTCTCACCCTCTGCACGGCCCTCTCTCTGATTCGTCTTTCCTGCCAAAGTGTGTTATGAATAATTTAAAAAATTCATGAACATCTCAATATTACTAAATTATTAGGCGAGATGTTGTTCAATGGAAGCTAAATGTTGCAATGACCAAAGAACATATATCTCTCTGTGGTAATTATATTGTTTGAATTGGACCAGGTCAGTTTTTGTTTGTGTTGAGCAGCACAGGGACAATAATGTTAATCTTGTCCTGGTCACAGTGGGTAGCTCCTGCTCTCTCTCTCATCTCCATCACCTTTTCTTTTTTTCTCAGTCTCCCTCATCTTGTCCCATATCTCTTCCCTTCACAATTGGTTGACAGAGAAAACAAAAAAACAGGGTCAATTGATATTTATATTATATTTATAATCTTACTACCAGCCTATAACCTTAAAATCTTAAAAAATACATAGGGGTCAAAGTTACACTGAAACTAACTAGTTGGACTCATGATGGATGGCCACTGTTAAAGCTAGCGCCACCACACAGGAACTACTGCATTTGTCAGATTATGTCTGGGGATGACTGCCTGACCACTTTCCTCAAGTTGTTGACATAATCAAAGAACTACCATGTTGAGTAAAGATTTTGTAGTAACGACAAGATCATCCACTTAACCAAGGTTAATTTTGGGCAATTATGTCAGAGGCCCGGACCTCAATGATCTTAATGGTGGGTACGACCACGTTGACATCGATGGCTCAGCTTGGTGATGGTCCTTTAGGGTATAGTCCTCATCCACACCAATGATAGCCATTCAGTTTACTTAACTCAGTTAACTTGAAAATCCAATATTTCCTTCTTGAAGACAAACCAGAACTAGAAGGGCACTCTGGGAGCATATGCCGAGACATGCCCTATGTCACAGTATTAATGAAGTGTTAATTTTCCCAGTTGGTTACCTATTTTTCCTGATTATTCCGGCACTACATGAATGCGGCACAAACGCCCTATGTTGCAATGTTAATGTAAGCAACAAATAATTGATTAAGTGATTCGGATCTGCTCTAAAATGTAATGGGTTCTTCCTTGGCCCATGACAACTGCTCCACCAAGTTTCATAGAAATCGGCCAGTAGTTTTTCTACACAAACAGACAAATCAAACCAAAAACATAACCTCCTCGGCGAAGGTAATATCCACTGTGGTCAATATGTAGATTCACAGATATTAACAATTCATTACATAATGATTCATTACCAAGTTTTTTTCCTCAAGTAACTTACCTACTATAATTCATTATTCATGGATAACTTGAATGTTGTTACATAAATCAATCTGTACTAAATTCACTGACTTACTAGATTAGGCTATTTGGTGAAATGAAGCATCTTATTAATGATTGGAGCCTACATTATATGTTAGTGGGGAAATAATTAGTCTATTTCCATCTTCAGGGCTTTCAGCAAGGAAATGGCCTGACTGATCCAATACATGCATGGCCCTAGTGTCTCTTTATATTGAAACAACAAAGTGAGTTCATCCTCACCCCCCAGCATGATATCCATAGACCGTGGTGAATTAAAATGCAGTCTACTCCGTCAAATAGAAAGTGTGTCTTTGAAGCCAGCACATTTGCAGTTGAAAGCTGTCTGTTTAGGTCTGTTTGACAAGCCCTGAGCTGCATAATTAAATCAGACCCTCAGCTCTTCAGCCTGCAGCACATTATTACCATGGAGACTCTGTCTGACCCTGCCATCTACAGTCTGACGCTCTTGACCCAGGCCTGAGACACACTTCTGTTACATGCCAGACTCTTAATTACGGCGTGCTCTTGTGCCGCTTTTGCTTCTCAGCTGACATGTTTTTCTTGAGTAACTTTAAATCGTTTTACATGGTAGATTCACTTTTATTTTATCTACTTAACTCTGACTGAGAAATAAACACTTTCCATCCTCTCAAAGGCCAGTTTTGGTGAAATGAAACGTCATCTTGCGGTACAACTAAACTTGCTTTCACTCTCTTGTTGTGAGACTGAACGTAGATGTTCGGTCTCCTTATTTTGATTTTATTATCTTCATTTGACCTCTTGGCCTTTTCTTTTGTGCATTCAGATCCAAATCCCTGAGGGTTTGTCTTGACCCAGGACCGGTTGCTGACATTTCAATTCAATTAAATTTTATTTATAGTATCAAATCATAACAAGAGTTATCTCGAGACACTTTACAGATAGAGTAGGTCTAGACCACACTCTATAATTTATAAAGCCCCAACAATTCAAGTAGTTCCCCCAAGAGCAAGCATTCAGTGCGACAGTGGTGAGGAAAAACTCCCTTTTAGGAAGAAACCTCAGTAATGAGAAAAACTTCTTTTAGGAAGAAACCTCGGCTAGACCCAGGCTCTTGGTAGGCGGTGTCTGACGATGCCGGTTGGGGATGTGCTGAACAGTGGAAATAATAGTTACAATAAAGATAATGGAACAGTGACTAAGAAATAGTAGTCATAGTAGTTCATGTCATAGCAGGGCACTGCAGGGCGTTGCAGTATGTAGCGTGGCACAGCAGGGCATGGCTGGATGTAGCAGGTTCAGCAGGACGCGGCAGGGCACCGTGGAGCGTAGCAGGGTGAACTGAAGCAGGACCATGGCGACAGCTGAAACCAAGTTCTAGGTGCCATCCAGATCCAACGAAAAACGCTGGGAAAAAGCAACATAAGGACTCCGGGGAGTAAACTCCCCAGAGCTAGGTTAGTAACAAGCATTTCTGGATCTCCTCACTCCCTAACTATATGCTTTATCAAAGAGGAGTGTTTTCAGTTTATTCTTAAATGTGGTGACAGTGTCTGCCCCCTGAACCCAGACTGGGAGTTGGTTCCACAGGAGAGGAGCCTGATATCTGAAGGCTCTGGCTCCCATCCTACTTTTAGAGACTCTGGGAACCACAAGTAGCTCTGCATTCTGGGAGCGCAGTGCTCTAGTGGGACAATACGGTACTAAGAGCTCTTCTAGATATGATGGTGCTAGACCATTTAGAGCTTTGTAGGTCAGGAGAAGGATTTTAAATTCAATCCTGGATTTTACAGGAAGCCAATGCAGAGAAGCTAATACAGGAGAAATATGATCTCTTTTCTTGGTTCTTGTCAGAACATGTGCTGCAGCATTCTGGATCAGCTGGAGAGTCCTAAGTAGGGTTGGGTATGGTTTGGTTTTTTTCCAATACCGGTGCTAAAGCGGTACTTTTAAAACGGTGCCGGTGCCTAAACGGTGCCTGAACGGTGCCTGAACGGTGCCTGAACGGTGCCTGAACCGATACTTTTTAAGAAAGTTAAAAAAAAAGAAGAAAAAAAAGAAGGGTACTAAACAACAGTCAGCGACATTTAAGAACAACTTGTTTATTACTACGGCCATATGGTCAAAAAATTAAATGATTTAATAGTAATGTAATAACTATAACTTATAATAAACAACTTATTTCACCAGTGAATTGCTGTTGAATGACAAAAACAACCACCAGACGGGAAAAGGGTATTTTACAATAACTTTGAATGCACCGTGAGGCTGTAGGTTACCAGTTTCAGTGAACGCACCGTCTGTGTTTTTCCGAGGTCGGCATCTGCTGCGCTGCAGAGCAGACTGTTGCGTCCCGGTGTTGAAATACAGTCACACTTTACACTGTTTAACGTTAGCTGTCAGCATTCTAACCTTGTTTAATCCAGCTGCTAGCTAAAGGTAGGCTAACGTTACCTGCTGTTGAGTATAGTGTAAAGTCAGGCACCGAAATAAGGCACCGAAATTTTCGTTCTTATTCGGTCTTGTTACTACCGTTTAGGTCGGAATCGGTGCCCTATTGGCACCGCGTTTCGGTACCCAACCCTAGTCCTAAGGGACTTATTTGAGCATCCTGATAGTAAGGAATTACAGTAGTCCAGCCTAGAAGTAACAAATGCATGGACAAGTTTTTCCGCATCGTTTTGCGACAGGATATTCCTAATTTTGGCAATGTTACGAAGATGAAAAAAGGCTGTTCTTGAGTTTTGTTTTAGATGGACATTGAAGGATAAATCCTGAAAAAAAATAACTCCTAGATTTCTGACAGTAGTGCTGGAGGCCAGGGCAAAACCATCCAGAATAGCTATATCTTTAGATAATGAAGTTCGGAGGTGTATTGGAGCCCAACACAATCACTTCAGTTTTGTTTGAGTTTAACATCAGAAAATTGTACGTCATCCAAGTTGTTATATCTTTAATGCACACGTGAAGTTTAGCTAACTGACTGGTTGCGTCTGGCTTGATTGACAAGTATAATTGGGTGTCATCTGCATAGCAGTGAAAGTTAATTGAATGTATCCTAATAATATTGCCTAGAGGAAGCATATATAAGGAGAATAGAATTGGTCCAAGCACTGAGCCTTGAGGAACGTCATGGCTAACTTTAGCGTACTTGGAGGATTTATCGTTGATATTAACAAATTGAGATTGATCAGAGAAATAGGACTTAAACCAGCTTAGTGCGATTCCTTTAATGCCAACTAAATGTTCCAGTCTCTGTAACAGGATGGTATGGTCAATAGTGTCGAAAGCAGCACTAAGATCTAATAAGACAAGTATGGAGACCTTTGAAGTCCTTTGTCAGCAGCAATTAGAAGGTTGTTAGTAATTTTCACCAGTGCCGTCTCTATGCTATGATGTTTTCTAAATCCTTACTGAAAGTCCTCGAATAAACTATTCCTATGTAAAAAGTCACATAACTGATTAGCGACTACTTTCACTTTTTCTTCGAGAGAAAGGGAGGGTTAG
Organism: Sander lucioperca; assembly: GCF_008315115.2. NCBI lineage: Eukaryota > Metazoa > Chordata > Actinopteri > Perciformes > Percidae > Sander > Sander lucioperca. Next base: position 30,504,387 of record NC_050189.1, on the reverse strand, counting down.
ATATAGGTCTATAGTTGGCTAAGACCTCAGGATCGAGAGTCGGACATGCATTCGTTCTGCCGCTAGTGTGGCTAAAACAGAGCATGAATGGATGGCGATGTCAGCGGTCGGTTGGTCGGTCTGTCACTTTGATCCAGACTGAAATATCTGAACAACTATTGGATGGATTGACAAGCGGGACAAGAATGGGACAGTTGGGTTTAGGAAAAGAAGAATTTGGGAAAAGAAGAACAGGACAGTTGGGTTTAGAAGAAGAAGAAGAATTTTTTTTGCGTTGTATCTGATGCTGACAGCCACTGCCCAGTTCGGAGTGAGAACCGGTTGGCTCCAACTGAATTAGAATCAGGCCAAGGAGAGACAACTCAACCAGTGTGTACTTAGAAATGGACCTACTAGACTTCTAGACTTAGAGTAATCTGAACCAACCTTATAAATAGCACCAGGTCAAACACTGGAGCTTGTTCTTTAGTGCCACCTCAAGATAAATGTGGTGCTGGATGCTTTGTGACCCAGTGACTACCCTTGGCTAGTTTCATTCATGGCAAAAGTAATACAAATGGGAAAGCTTTATTGGTGTAAATTCTCATTCAACAGAGCAGGCTTGAATGATCCGACACAGCTAATATGATAGCTTCCCTCATCTATGACTCTTTGGGTTTTCTCTTCTCCCTAAAGTCATGTCATTGGCACGAATTCTTGAATCAAAGTTCACCAAAATGACTTCACACCAGTGAGCCAGTCCACTGGAATTAATTAATTTCTCTCCTAAATTCTCTAAAATCTCTGTTTTAAATGCTGATGCTACTTAGTCCTTATGGTCAGACAGCCCAAATTAAGAGGATTAAAGGGATCTTAGAACCAGAGCCAACCTGAGCATGTATAGAACATGGCCGGGCTGAATTGGGCTTGGAACCACAAAGGGGATCTGAATCAATTACAAGCCAGGGTTAGAACTTGGACAGTATGTACATGGGGCTCTTTACTGTGCTGTTTTTCTGGATTGTGTCTTGATGAACAAAATGAATGGTTAGAAGTTTTTTGTAAAACCAGATGTTCTTTTAGAAAATGGCTTCCTTCATTCACACCCTCACTCTATTACCTTGTCTTAACTGTAGAGTACATCGGGTCAACAGATTTAAGGTTACCACTGCAATTACTACAGAAATGTGGGCAAGCAAGGTCCTGCAGTTAATAACCCCATTAGAGAATATCTTTGCCACTTTATCAGCCTTTAATCTTGTTTACTCCAAGGCTAATGGAGGAGCTTGGAAATGGCCTCGTTCCAGCTGCTCTTCCAGTTTTCACTTAGCAGCGTTGTATGATGTATTGAGAACAGGGCTTTTTTAGAAGAGTCCTTATCCCGGTCAGGGCCCGCTGCAGTCGGTCTCATGGGCTGAGCCCCACCCTGAGTGCCTGCAAACTCTCTGATCTAGCCCACTAGTCCAGTGGACCAAGAATCTGTTTCATCTTCCGGCTCCCTCCCTCCCATCACACATTCCCAGAGCCCATATAGAGGGGGCCATAGCAAATAGAGATACACGGCTGCAGTCATTAAATTAAAGTAGATGAATAAGTAATAAGGAAGGATGAATAGAGTTGCTAATAAAAGCAAAACGCCCAAGCTTCAGCTTCATGCCCCCATATGTATAAACCAGTTTAATTTCATAACAATATTGCAGAAATGGCAACGAAACATGCCAGACTGCATGCTATCGAAACATTATCAGGATCATATTTGCATGATTTATTGTTTTGCAGATGGAAAACACAAACACCATAGCTTCATTACCTTTGCTTGACAGGTGTTAATGCACACAGGACACACTGAGGACACGTTAAAGTCTGATCACTCAGACCACATTTGAAGGCGGTTTAGGCTACATGTGGCCTTTGAGCAGTTTTTATGCGAATGTGCCCTGGGCCACGTTAAGGACCGCCTACTCAACTGTGAGCGGAACAACATACTCAATCAAAGTATTTCTCATGTCAAAGAAACCACTGAGAGTGAAATGTGTTTTTTTTGCGTACATTTTATTAATGCAAAATGCTCAGTATAATATATAATATATAATATATAAAAGCAAAATACGACAAGAAACCAATCTTAACAACAAAAACAGACGGCCAGCCAGCACTCAATCAGTACAAGGGAAAGTAAATATGTAAATGTACATGTCAATTCATTTGACAAGATGCACGAATCGTGTGTTTTTGATGTCAGTGTCATACTGTCGTTGATGTGTCTGTGTCTTTGTTCCTGTGCTGCCTGCTCGTATAACCCCTGCTGTCTGGAGCTCTGTGTTCTTTCGGTTGCCTGAAAAAGGTGGCCTTGCTGTCTGCTGTTGCTATCTACAAGCTGGCGAGCCTGATTGAGTGGTCAAAGGAGCGGCTGTGAAACGGTTTCATTTCCTATAAATACTTCGCCAAATTAAGTAGTTATAGAATAGAAACTTTATTTCACCTTGATTTTTACAGGCAAGTATTTAAGAACAGGTTCTTATTTACAATTGTGGCCTAACAAGGGACAAAGAACAAAACATACAGTTTTTAAATGACATAAAATACAATTTAAAATACAACACAGACAGCAGTCAAACTTCAAACCACAGAGATTCAGTTAGAAGCTACAAACATGCTGAGAGCTGAACACACAGAGATTTTGAAAAACCTCTTTTTTCCTGCACAGGTCCCGGCAACCGCCTGGTTGACATCCTTATTTTTTTTTACGGTTTTCTAAAACATACATATGTCTAATGTTACACACATAACACCGTTGTGCAGAAAAAAAGTTACGTCATCTGGCACACAGACAGTAGGAAGCGCTTTTTTATTAGTCATCGCACATTTCTAATGTATGATTTATGTGAGAGTAACAAGTGACATTTAGACAGACACACACACACACACACACACACACACACACACACACACACACACATACACACACACACGACCAGCCAATATGCAAACGGAAATGATGTACGTGACGTGTTTATTTGCATATAGAGCAGGGGAAGGAGATCTGATCACAAGTGGTCACTAAAGACAAAGATTAAAGACACATTGTGCTGCCAGGTGGGAACTTGCATGCTTAGAGCTGTCCACTTGATCACAGAGGACAGATTTTAAAACCAGATGAGAATGGGGGCCTTTGACTGAGTTGCTTGCTTGAGCATCATCTGTTTCTATCTTCTTCTCTGTCAACAATCTCTTCATCTTATACAATAATTGATAGGTTTGCTAGTGTGAAAGCACGCTGGTGTTCCCACATGAATCACATTCACTCAACATTAGTTCCACTCTATATTCCCCCCCCCTTCACTGTGCAACCTCTTTCAGACATCCAATTATTGGCTGTGTGTCTGTCAGGAGTGATAGGGCAGCAAAACATGGGACTCTGACATGGGAAAGTGCTGCTTGCATCCTGTTTCCTGCCAACACTCAGGGTTGGTTTCTATTAAGTATAACCACAATCTCTCTCAAACCTCTTTGTACCCGTCATATGCATTTTGAAATGCACTTCTTCTGTTAGGGTAAGCTGATTTGTTGCTCTATGCCACCCCATGGTGCCCTGTCTATCATTCCTGTGCTCATTATTGGCTGTGTCCCCATCATGGCGACTGAACATGAAGTTGGTTGGATGTATAGGCGTAATTCACAGGGGGGAAAACAAACAAAAACAAACTAATAATAATTTCCTTTACATAAATAAAGACATTTGCATTATAATTCGTTGCAGACAAATTCACCAGAATGCAGGAAATGTGTTTAATATGCTTAAAATTACAATTTTGCTCAAAAGTGGAGATCTCAACCCCCTGTTGTTAAACCCAAAGTTACGCCCTTGGTTGGAGCAAAGTAGGAAGCCTGGTGATGTTGCTATAGTACGACAAAGTCTGCAAACAGAACATCTGACTTAAATACCAGAGACTGCTGTGCGTTTCCCGTTTCCTACTACAGGCAACATTGTTAAAAAGAAAGAACCAGAGTCCTTCTCTAACCTTAACCACATGGTTATTATTTTAACCTTGATCAGAAAAGTCCCCAGACCTAAACGAAGTAAACCAAACAAAGCTCTATATCCACAACGTTCCATTTCTGGGATTGTTCAGGTGTCGCCAGAAAATCGGGCGGATGTCTGTCACCTTCCTCTTTCTTTGTGTTGGCGTTCAAAACTCCGGTGGATTTATGAGGATGGTTAACTGCTCCTCAGATCTCTGCAGGGTAAATCCAGACAGCTAGCTAGACCATCTGTCCAATCTGAGTTTTCTGTTGCACGACTAAAACAACTTTTGAACGTATACACATTCCACCAAAGAAGTTCCTTCCTGAGGCTATTCTGCAGAGGCACTATTGCTCGGTCCAGCGCTTAGCGCCACCCAAAATGATTGTGATTGGTTTAAAGAAATGCCACTAAATCAGAGCATGTTTTTCTCCCATCCAGGAATGCTGTGTGGACTATCCAGACAGACAGCGCTACAGGAAGGTCTGGCAATGCGAGACTACCCAAACCACAATCAAACCACAATGTTTCCCTGATCAACACATTCTCATGAACGGGTTAGTACAATATTCTATGAAAACTTATGCACAACAATTTGTATGATATCCTACGAAATAAGGATGACCACCGGCTTGTCGAGTGAAGACCGGTCAGATGAAAGTTAGGTTTAGCGGCCTTTACAGTTACATTTTGCCGAAAAAAGGTGACTGTGAGCTAGGGGTGTGAATCTTCACTGGTCTTAACTATTCGATTACGATTATCCTGTCAAGTATTTGATTCGACATCACGATGCATCACGATGCGTCACCTCCTCAATATTATTACATATTGCTACACATGGTTTTCATCAACAAATTCAAGCATTCTGATATATCTGAACTCCCCTTTTTTATTGTATCTGCTCTTAAAAAAATAACTTCCTGAATGTAGCGGTGTCAGAACACAGCAGACCAAAGGCAAAAAACAAACAAAAAAGCAGCGACCATAGAAAATCAACAAGTAACATCAGTAGGCAATAATCGATTATGGTCTGTCACTGCATCGATGCAGAATCGTTCACATCTGCATCGCTGCAATAATTAATTTCAATACCCCTACCGTGAGCCAGATACAGAGCCTCGTGAGGTTACGGCTGTTTCAGCGGCCGTTACAGCGGCCGTTACAGCGGCCGTTACAGCGGCCGTTACAGTTAAGTTTAGCCGAGAAAAGGCAATCGTCACACTGTGGCGACGAGTTAAGTTTAGGCACCAAAATGACTTAAGATTAGAAAGAAAGATTGTGGTTTGGGTTGAAACACCGGTCCCCTACAAAGCCCTGTGCACACAGTAGAACAGTGGCTCAAAGTTGAACCGTAAAGTACTTGAGTAAGATTTAATGGATGTTTATGGACAGTTTGAGTTAAAATTTTAACAAGTCGCCAGATGTCAGTAATGAAGATGTTGAGTTATGTGCTGCAGTGACTGATAGAAATTAAAGGTGCTGTAGGTAGGATTGGGAAGATCCAGGACTTAGCCAAAAAATTTGAACATCAACAACTTCTCAGTCCCTCCCCCCTTTCTGCTAAAGCCCAAAACAATCTCCTAAGCCCCTCCCCCCTACAAGGAATGAATGCGTACGATTGACACACAGTTAGACACCCCCCCCCCCGGCCCTGATTGATGCATCTGAAGAGGGAAAAACAGACACTCACAGAACACACCATACAGTGCTGCAGGGAACTTCTCTCTGGTTTGGTAGTCTAAACACACCGCTGGCCAGACTTTAGCCAGGCCTGAGACATGACAGACGCTTCTCTGACTCTCTGTATTCAAACACACACACACACACACACACACACACACACACACACATTCCCACGAGGAGACAGTGTGGCTTGGCCAGCCCTGCAGCAACATAATCACACATCACCATTGGACTGTGAAAAAACAATACACATTGGAGGGGCCTGTGCAGTAGCTCTGCTCACTGTTTCTCCAAACTGTGCAGTCTGGCTATTCATCGTTTCTCACAGCTGATGGTGTGTGGTCTGTGGGTTCTTTCTCTGCGCTGTGACTGCTCTGAATGAAAAAGACTTATAGCTTATACTTAGCTGTAACGGAGCAGAAGGGGTTGGCGTGGATAAACTTCAGTGTGGGGACTGTGGGAAAATGTCTGATAAGACTTATCTCCATGTGTACGTTCAGTGATGGAGGACGACCCCCTGCTAAAGCCAAGACCTCAGTTTTATCAATGACACATTTAAGCAAACCTCCATATCTGACCTTGTGGCTCCACCATACGTCTTCATGCTCCGCCTAAAGAGCAGAGGCAGAGTTCATAGATAGTGATGTGACTCAGAGACCGATCCTTTAGGCCAGATGTTGCTTTTTGCAGGGACAGCCATTTGTGTATGATTTATATACGTTTTAAACATGTTTGGGGAAATCTTGGGCAATTTGGCCTGAAGGAGTTTGTGTGTTTATTAGTATCTTGGGACCCTGCTCTTAATTTCGGAAAGAAAAAAAACCCCTCCAGTTTGTAACACAGGCTTGCCTCTAAACTGACATGACCCTGGTGACATCACTTTGACTTCACCAGAATTATATCTCATACACACTAATATGTTTTTGTTTTAAAATGCATATCTTTTTTCCTACGTCTACGCCTGGTGTCCACAGTACTCCGGCTTTTCCGAGCCCCTGAAAACGGAGACGTTTGGAAGCCAGAGTGATCCTAGTGTGGACGGAGTTTAGTTCTGAAACAATGTTTAAGTGCTTGTGAGGACAGAGATCGTTTAAGTTTTAAATGAAAACATACAGTAGTAGTGTGGATGTAGAATCAGAGCCACAGATGAAATTATACAACTGTTAGTAGAACTAACCATAGTGAGTAAGTGGGCTTTCACACCTGAAAGACTGAACCAAGGTCCGGTCCAAGGTTCATGTTTTTGTTACATGGTATACATTTGATCCGGTAAGTTTTGGTTTTACACTGCAGTTATGCAAGCGCACTAAAGAACTACGTTCTCTCTTCATCACATATGGGAGCGGCGTCTCCCGAAAGTTGTAATGGATTGGTTTGTAGACGAGCTTCCCCGTCCTCTCGTATTCTCTCTCTGTGTCAGAGTTTTTTTTCCAGCTGATTGCTGCTCTCCCCGTGCTGCCAAGTCTCATTTTGTTTTGTTGCATTGTTGAGAAGCGAGACACGGGAACTCTACTTGGGGTTTGAGGAGCTGCAGCATTTATTCAGAGACAAACTGAAACCTACACGGTACATTTACTACCACTTAACAAGTAAACTGCTGATGTATTCTCTGCTCTGATAGCCGACAGCTGTCTGCTCTGACTACTCTACTACTAACACCCTCATCAGTTTTTCTGTTCCTTTTTCCAGCATCAAAATTCCAACAACTCATTCCCAGACATGTACATATTTTCATCCCAAAGTTACACAGATCAGTAACAGCCATTTATTAGTAGATATTAGCAAGCCAGCATGACCCATCTTTAATTCCTCACTGACAACAACTGTTCCATGTGCAGGTTGGTTTATGTCCAATCATAGCAACGCACAGAGCTAACTCAGTGTGCTGTGGAAAATCCAGTTTAAGAAGCTTCGTTGAGGTGAAGCTAAGGACTTTCTTATGATAAAAGTAAATGCTGATTTTCCCACCAAATCAACAATATAAATATGAGGAAAAGACTGAACCTCATGCTTTTACATGAAACAGGTCACGTTTTTTTATTTTATAAGACAAAGCATAAAGTTGACCTCCTTATAATTATCCTTTCCATAATGTTGTCAGACACTTAGAATATTAATCTGAGCCTGTCAGTGGCAAAACAAGCACTTTTATGAAGGTAAATACAAGCTGCACAGTTGCCCTATTAACTTACAAAGTTCAAAGGTTAAGTTCAAAGGTTAATTGTCATATGCACAGTAAGGAAACATGTTTCCCTGTACAATGAAATTACAGAGTACAGTTATGAGTATAAACTCCTATCTGCAGTTTAGGAGTATATGATGGCAGCAGGAAAGAAAGAGTTCTTTAGTCTGGTGGTCCTGCACACCAACCCGATAATCGGCCGTTGGACAGTCTGGTGAGGTCGGTGACTCGAGTCTGTTCGGTGTGTTCCGTGTCGTCGTCTGTCGGAGAGGCCGTCGGCCTTCATTTTTGCCGACCTGACATGCTGGGTCGGAGGTTGGGCAGTCGGACTCAATGACCAATTTGATTGGTGGAGTGCTAACCTGGAAATGGCGAGCGGGATGAATGACGAACGTCTCTCAAAATCTGACGAAAATCTTTTAAACTGACCTTTGTCGATCTGAAATGAAGACAGATTCAGCAACTGCATGGCCTATTTCTCAGAAACACGTTTCGGTGAACTATTTTCGTAAAATAAGAGAAAGTATTTTGAATAAGCCGCCATTCTCGGTCAGCTGGAGCACCTTCGGTGCGTTCCAAGGCACGTTTTGGACCTCGGGGAGCCAACTGATCAGTCCAACTTCCTTTTCTGCCGACGGTCAGCCGTCGGGTTGGTGTGTCAGGGCTTTAATACTTCTGTACCTCCGGCCTGAGGGTAGAAGTGTGAACAGTCCGTGCTGGGGATAGGTGGGGTCTTTGAGGATGGAGGCGGCTCTTCATGTGGACTCTGCGATGGTAGATGCTCTGCAGCTTGTAGCCTGTTTCGCCGCTGCCGACTGCAGCGATGTTGCTTAATACTGGACCAGTGTCAAAGATTGTTGTTCCCATCAGTCACTTAGACACAAAAACATAGGAAAATAGGGTCCGGTTTGAAAAAAATGGTAGTTCCCAATTTAAGGCACGGATATTTGATATGTTTATTCTAACTTTGAATATAACGCGATCCAGGAAGTATTTTGGATCCCATCCGGGGAGAAGATAAGAGCGCTCTCCAACTCCTTTTTGAAGTGTCGACCTAATGACCTCCTCTGTGACTGAGGCCGGCTCTGGACCAGCTGCAGCCCGGCCACCTGAAGCAGCAGACTTTACTAAACACAACCCCCACCACAAAGTGTCTACACCTCTCAGTTCAGCAACTCTCCTCCCATCAAAGGGAGTTTCCCTGATGGAAAACACGCACAGACAGAAATACCTCCATTTGTCAGATTTCTTTAATGCTGCATGGCCATGTTAAATGTCATAAATCACAAGGCATGGAGATTTAGTGAAGATGGGGAGGGCTGAAACATAACAGTGCAGGTGTTCAAACACAAGGCAGAAAAGGATGATGAACTATGGGAGCGTTTTACGGGGGAAGGAGAGTCTTGGACAAAGTGCTTTCCAAAGTAAAGGATTTCCAAAGTCAAAGAATCAGAAACCCATGCATGACGGCGTAGGCTCTGCCGTATCCTACCTAAATTGACTACGCTGTTGTGAGGATTTATACTTGGATTTATATGCTGGTGTGTCTGTGAATAGCAGAACTGGTATGTGTGTGTGTGTGTGTGTGTGTGTGTGTGTGTGTGTGTGTGTGTGTGGGGAGTGTGTGGTGGAGTGAGTGAGGGAGGGACAAAGATAAGCTCCTGGCGGTGCAGACAAAGAAAGTGTCTTCCCTGTGCTTTCTGGCCTTTTGTTTACTCTCCATGCTGTTTGCTTGTTGCATTGCTAAAGCTGGACTGGCGTGTTCATTTTAGTTTCAGAGCTGGAACTGTCATAAACTTATTATGAATCATATTTCTCTATGTCTGTATATTTGTATCAGTGTATCTGTGTCCCAACCGGCAGCAGCAGATCTGTTTCCACCAAGAGTCAGGGTCTGTCCGAGGTTTCTGCCTAAAGGAAGTTTTTCCTCGCCACTGTTGCCACTAAATGCTTGCTCTTGGGGGATTGTTGACATTATTGGGTCTTTGTAAATTATAGAGTGTGGTCTAGACCTACTCTATCTGTAAAGTGTCTTGAGATATCTCTTGTTATGATTTGATACTACAAATAAAATTAATTGAATTGAATAAAGAATGTTTGCAGTACTATAAGGCCTAGTCCACACGTACACAGTATTTTTTATAAAGTCAACTGTTGCAGAGCTGCAGGCGGAACAACGGTGCCTGGGATAACCCAGCGTTAGAACGTAAACGTATGAACATTTTTTGAAAAAAATGCATAAATGTACTTCATTCTCTCATTCACAGCACCTCCGCAATCTGGTTATTGGTGTAAAAGAGGTAAATGGCTATGGCTTGGATTGTACATCATCTAAATGTCGCAATGAAGAAATTAGTCTGAATAAACTGGATCTTCACTATTGGTGTAATTAAAGTGGTCATAAATACAGCGTCCCAGCCAATTATCTCTTGGGGGATCTGTAGTTATTTACTGGAAGAGAGATAAAAATCCATTACATCCAGCATACAAGGAAGATAAGTGTTAGAGAAATGTGATTGGATGTGCATGGTTTCTCCCAGAAGATTCATCAGTCCTTGGAAGGAGAGGTGTATAAAACAGATGAAGGTGTTGATCATTATGTTAATGAGACACAGTCTTTGCTGATAGGTATGTTTATGGATGATCTTCATTTTCTCTCATTTTCAGCAAGGCTTGCTTTAGATTTGTATATTGGTTTAGAGGAGTTAGAAATGGCAATCTCATTTGTATGTTGATTCATTGTCAGAATTGTTTGTTTTGTTTTTACGTTTGCATTTTGTGAGTAGTGTTGGGGAAGTTACTTTTAAAAAGTAGTGTTTGCTCGTTACTTGTTACTTAAAAAGTAATCTGTTACTTTACTTAGTTACCCCCTATGGAAAGTAACTTTTCACGTTACTCGTTACTTTTACGTTACTTTTAAAAGCAGGCGTCTCTGGCAGAGACTGAAGTTAATTATACAAAAACTATCTTTGACCATAAAGCCGATCTCTGGTTTATCAGTGAAGTGTCCGAACTACACTGCAGGCTGGATTCTCTACTCACAGAGTGACGGCTGATTCATTATGAACAAGTCCAGTGCGGGTTGAATGCACATCAGCAGGTCATCGGCGTTACACGGTCTGTATCGACTTGTACCGGTCGCGCAGCCACGATGGTCCGTGCATTGTCGTAGACACATGCAGCCTCTTTTCTGGAAATCCTTGCGTGTCCGTGCAACCGACACAAGTCCACAGCGGTCCGCTGCGTGTAGCCTATGTATAAGCCCATATCCACGGCATCCATCTGTGAGGTTGTCAGCTTTGTGTCTGCCTGGCATGCTCTGTTTGTAGGATGGCCGATTTAACCGCCAGTCCTCAGCGATGTAGTGGCATGTGTCACGTAGCTCTCCGCTCAGAGTGCCATCCAGCAAAAAGTCACGAAGCTTAAAGCGCTCTCAAAAGTTAGCGTTGGCTGCTTCTCGCTTGCCATGATTGCTCTGCTACCAGCCTCTGTCACGTACCGTGTGGAGCCATGTAGTTACGTTACTGTAACGCATTACAAAGTAACGCGTTACAGTAACGTAACTACTTTTTCAGGTAAAAAGTAGTGTAACGCGCTACTACTGAAAATTTGGTAACAAAACGTAGTTCCTTTTTTCAATTCGGCATTACTTTGTAACGAGTTACTTTGTAACAACACTGTTTGTGAGTCAATAATAATAATTTTCCAAAAATGCATCTGTTCCAGGTCGGCTCACGTTCTTACCAAAAACGAACCTCTCCAGAGTTCGTACCAAGACCACCTCATTAACCTTCTGAGCCCGAGCTTGTCGTATACGACAAAATTCATGACTTAATTATAACCATAGCGAGTAGAAACATACCGTTTGTGCAGCTAAAAGTTAGCACTGGCGCTGTTCCGCTGATGTCTTTGGTGTCTACGTAGCCCTTACAAAGGTTTTTTATCCTGCCTGGAAATCCAGCGTTTTTCTGTTTTTTTTGTGCAATAAATCCAAACTCTTACATCCAAGATTGATACATTTTACAGTATCTCACAAAAGTGAGTACACCCCTCATATTTTTGTAAATATTTCATTATATCTTTTCATGGGACAACACTGAAGAAATGACACGTTGCTAAAATGTAAAGTAGTGAGTGGACAGCTTGTATAATAGTGTAAATGTGCTGTCCCCTCAAGCCAATAGGCTGTGTTATTGGATTTTCATGGACTCCTTGAGACAGCTTTGAAAAGTTGTAAGTAAGAAAGGTTCGGACTTCTTTTTTCAAATGTCTTTATTGGTTGAAGAACCACTGATATCATTGTCAAATGTAGCTTTACATTTACTTTTCCTGTTTGATACAGTGAATTGAGCTCCTCCCCCCACAGAGACGGATAAAGAGCAGTGATCTAAGCAGTGATCTGGTGAGCTGCTTACAAAGCTAGAAGCTGTTTTTTTCTACACGCCCTGTCCATGTGCAAACACTCTGCAGTGAACACACCATGTCCAAGGTCTTTTATTACAATATGTTTAACTCTATTCTAACCTTTATTTATACAGTGTAAAATCATCAAATCATTTCCTTAAACACACTTCACATTTTTCCTCACTGCTCGGTCTTCTGGTGCTGATGAGTTAGAGTGACGGTGGAGCCCCATTTTCTGAAAGGTTATAGCAGGGTGGGTCTGTGTATGGAATATTTAGTGGTATGTGTGTCTGGTAACCTTGGCTACAGCACAAAATATAATACCTCTCTCATGTCTCAGTGAGAAGGCTCATGACTCATGGGTATAGTCATGTCTGAAGAGAGATAGATAGAAGAGAAGTAAAGAAGAAAGTTATCTTTAACTGTATCATATATAAAAAAAAAAACAATTCCAATGAAGTTGGGACATTGTGTAAAATAAAACCAGAATACAATGATTTGCAAATCCTTTTCAAACTATATTCAATTGAATACACTACAAAGACAGGATATTTAACGTTCAAACTGATAAACTTTATTGTTTTTTTTTCAAATATTCACTCATTTTGAATTTGATGCCTGCAACACGTTCCAAAAAAGCTGGGACAGGGGCAACAAAAGACTGGGAAAGTTGAGGAATGCTAAAAAAAATTCCACAGGTGAACAGGTCAATTGGAAACAGGTGAGTGTCATGATTGGGTATAAAAGGAGCATCCCCAAAAGGCTCAGTCGTTCACAAGCAAAGATGGGGCGAGGTTCGCCACTTTGTGAACAACTGCGTGACCAAATAGTCCAACAGTTTAGGGATTTCATCATCTACAGTCCATAATATCATCAAAAGATTCAGAGAATCTGGAGAAATCTCTGCACATAAGTGGTCACGTTTGATCGTGTGACAATTCCGGTTTCGAGATTCGGGACTTTGGTTGTTTGTTAATGAAATCTGTTACTGTTTGATGTGCCGTTCTGGCCAAATCGTTGCTCTCCACACACTATAGCAACAAAACTGTTGAATCTGTCACTACTACTATGTCCTTGTGGGGGACTCTCACATTTGCAGCATCTGTTAAGATTTAAAAAAATCTTTTAGTTTGGGCCAGGCTTAAAGGGCCGGCCAAGAAGGTCGAGCCTCAGCCTCACCCTTGGGAATCCCAGATCTAAGAAGCAGTGGGAAGAGTGCGACACATTTGACATTTGCTGGAAATATTTAACAACTCTGTTAATTCTCAAAATCTTCTTGCTGCATTTTTTTTTTTTTTTACTTGTTTATTTATATTCTCTTGCTTTCTGCCTCTCTTGGGTTCTGGTGGTAAGATAATAGTGAATGGATGGAAAAGGGCAGAAACAAATTGCCGGTTTTGGACCGGCGGTAAATCTGTTTCTACCGAAAGGCTGCTCACACTAAGCCTCAGAAGCTGCAGTGCAGGAATAATATTCAAATGTATTCATTCTCACACTCTATTTCCCTGCCCAGCTTTATTAGAGCCTGCTTCAGCTTTTGATGGCTTTTTTTACCTTCCACTATAACACAACACCTTCAAACCATTACCTGCCTGTTGCAAATCCCTTGTTAGGATGAGGAAAGAGTTGTTTTGCAACTGCAGCAAATATGAGCAAGAAACGCAACAATATGAGATGAAAAACTGAACTGAATATATTTATCAATAAATAGCAGAGGTAGAGCAGCTCATTATTTTAAAAATCTCAAATATCCTTAATATCCTTAAGCCTTAATTCATGATGCTTACTGTAAGCAAGAAGTCAATACGCGCAATCGTAGCGGTCCAGCTTCATCATGTTTCTTTGACCAGTTGAATTAGTTACTTTTCTTTGACCCTTTTCTACCTGTGTTAACCACATGTCATTCTCTACTTTCAACTATCTTTTAGGCAAGAATGCCAAAAGAAATGTGTAAACTAGAATCGTACAGCCATGCCAGCAGTGTGAGGCTGTGCTTAGGTGTGTACCTGAACATGGTTTAGATAGAATTGTAAAGTGAAATGTAGAAGTATTGTTCTTTTTATGTTATCTGTTATTTTTATCCACGCTAGCAGTTGCTAGCTGGCTCTATGAATGGCATTGTCGGTCAGTCCACCACTTGGGACCAGAGTAAAATATCTCAAGTATCAGGTCGCTTGACATAAATCCCACTGACGGTGATCTCCTGACTTTTCATCTAGCGCCACCATAAGGTTGACATTTTTGTTTTTGAATTAAAAATCTCAAGACATATTGGATGGTTTGCCATACAATTGTAAACCTAAATATGTACAGTAGTAGTAAGTCTAGTCAAGTGATAGTGATAGAGGCCCCTGGAAGTCTGGGGCCCCAGTGCAGTTGCCATCAATACCCATTTGGTAATCCAGCCCTGTTCCCTAATCTTAGCCATATTGTGACGGGGCGCATGCCTGCCGTCACGGTAGCGATGCGCTACCTAGTTTAGCTCTCAAAGACGGATTGTAAATGTTGCCTGTTTGTGTTAGCGTGTCAATATGCTCGGTTTCAAATCGTCTGTTAAACTAGCCATTCATCAAATTCCCCATAGTAATCCCGTAGCGTTCTTGTGCACAAATTTAACATCTAATACTGCGGTGATTTATCGGCTATAGCTATATCCATCAATGCATCATTCTCTATTGTTTAAAACCATACCGTTTGTCACAAACGTAACCATTTATAATAATCACACAACACTTACGTCTTTGTTAACTGCATTGCTGTTTATTTAGTTTAAAAGGTAACTTATAACATGTAGTCTTTGTGGCTTACCGGCGTCTGCTCTCTTTTGTTGATAAAGGACAGTTTGCCGCGTTCGGGGAGTTTAAATGACGTTAGTACATCCGGGGTAACAGGAAGTGACCGGAATTAGGAGTAATTATTTTATTGTCCGTCAAGTTATCTTGTGGCTTAGTGCAATGTTTTTGTGAGTCAGGTAAATAATCTTCTGTAAATTTCTAGCCTATTAGATCTAATCATTTTGGCTGTTTGTAGCTTTTAATGTCTACTCACCTTAGCCACCCCTGTATGTTAGTTTTGGTTGGTATGTTCCAATTCCAGGGGCGCGCCACAGGTCTTTATAGACTGGCAGTTTCAGTTGTTCGAGGAGCTAGAGGGGTGAGGACGTAAGTCTGTGGAAGGCCCAGGTG
The DNA here is from genome assembly GCF_008315115.2 of Sander lucioperca. Taxonomy (NCBI): domain Eukaryota; kingdom Metazoa; phylum Chordata; class Actinopteri; order Perciformes; family Percidae; genus Sander; species Sander lucioperca. Next base: position 30,488,930 of record NC_050189.1, on the reverse strand, counting down.
ACTAGTTTGTAAAGGTCAACTTATATACAGCTGTATCGCTGTATCTCTGTATCTTTGTATCATTTATCAATTTTTGACTCTCACGTCAATTTATTTTATTTTTTGGTGAAAGTATTTTCTTTTTCTCTTTTTTTTAATTTTGGTTTTGTTAATTGTTTGTTTTGCCTGTGGGCCTTAATTGGGACAATAATAATAAAAGCCCATCATTTCAACATCCTCTTTGACTCATCCTGAGTGTCAATATCTGCTCACGACTACTCTACTACATCTACCCTCAACACATATCAAAGTTGCATGCACAGATATTCTAGAAAGCAAGAATTTGAACTTAATCCGGGGGTTTTAAAGAATTTTCCAACATCAATGATCTTTTATTGTAATAGAGTTGTGTTGTCAGCTTGCAAATAATCAATTCCCTTTCCAACAAACCACGTGCTGCTAAAAGTTCTGCAGCATCAATATAGTTCGACCTTGGCTTCTGTATTTGTATGTGTGCGCCTATTGACCCTTTGCACGTGACGTCACGCTCTACTCGCGCGAATTCTGAGCGCCATGATGGACGGCGGAAGAGCTATGCTGTAGACGGACGGCAAGCCAAATGAGTACGTGTTCGTGTTCGTTCGTGTAATAAAATGGTTATTTCTTGTTGTGCGGTGGGCTGTGCCAATAGGCAGGGTAAAGCCAATACATCCTTTTATTGGATACCATTTGATGTGGAGAGAAGGCAGCGATGGGTTGCTGCCATAAGCCGAAAAGACTGGCAGCCCTCCAAGTACTCCAGGATTTGCAGCCATCATTTTTTACAAGGTAAGACTCATGTATTTCCCAGTTACTTGTACTTAATTTGTGTAATACCACACCGTACCGTCATCCATCCAGATCGAGATCCAGTCAAATTATCATTTGTAACATGAGTAGCCTAGCCTATGTAATAGTCAAGTACTAGCGTGATAGGGCTGTGCAGTCTACCCATTCACAAACGTAGCCTAATGTCAGAAATACACTGATCATCAAACAGTGTCATCTGTATTTCGGTGCCACTTCAATACCTGCACTGCTCTCTGATGCTCTGAAAACGGACGTTAGAGGCAGCCGAAATATCGCCGCATGTCAGGCTAGCTAGTTAACACTACACTTGGCAGCAGGTCACGTTAGCCTAACGTTAGCTAGCAGCTGGAGTAAACACGGTTAAAATGCTGACCGCTAAACGGTGTAAAAGTTTGACTGTATTATGATGGTGTAGCTGCCGTTTTCTGAAAAACACACTTGAATCTCGCCTCGCCAGCCTCGTGCTGCATTTAAAGTTATTATGAAATACACTTTTCCCATCCAGTGGTTGTTTTTGTCGTTTACCAGCAATTCACCGGTGAAATAAGTCATTGTTATAAGTTATTGTTATTACATTATTAATCAGTCATTTCATTTTGACCATATGGCCTTAGCAATAAACAAGCCGTTCTTTAATGTGTGGTTTTGTGCTCCTTTTTAAAAAAAAAAAAAAATCAGGACAGAAGAGTGACGACCCTTTATCCCTCGATTATGTGCCATCAGTGTTTGCACACACCAAGTCCCCAGAGAAGCGGCGAGCCCTGGGAAGTCTAGGGAAGTATGAGGTCAGAGAGGCAATGAAGAAAAAAAAGCGGCGGGAGTTTTCCAAACACGAAGCAGCCAGGGCACTCCTCAATCTCTCAGCTGAGATTAATGTGTTAAGTGAGGCTGAAGAGGAGATTGTAGAAGAGGCTAGTATCAGTGAAACTAGTGGCAAATGTGATGCAATGTGCCAAACAGACCTCACGTCAGACTACATTGAGTCGCTTGAATTTGAGTGTCAGCAACTCCGGGGTGATACCTTTGCTCTGAAGGAGAAGCTGAAGCCCTCAGATCTGGAACAGAGCACTTTTGAAAACACAGACAAACTTAAAACATTTACAGGACTGACCAACTATGAAGTGTTTATGGCAATGATTGATCTGGTAACGCCATTACTTAAGGATATTATTATATACACATATACATTATATATATTATATATAATGTCTGTGATTGGCTGTCTAACATTTCATGTTGTAAAGACATGCAGGAAAACTCTACGTTATGCACAGAGACGGGGCTCACATAATGTGAGCTGAAAAATAAATGAAAAGATTTCTGCAGTAATGTGTAATGTTGTTATTTATTTTTGTTTTATAAAATTGGTATCGAAAAAAGTATTGTTTAGGGACCGGTATCGAAGTCACGGTATTGGTATCAAAAATGTTTTGATGATACCCAGCCCTAGTACATTAACAATCAAATGTTTACTTATCCATTAAAATCAGCTAAAATGTAACCAAGTACTGTTGTTTGATTATACATACACAACCAACATTTAAATCATATTAATTATTCTTCATAAACACTTTTAAGTGTTTTTTAATAAACAATACTTCAAAAACTAAAATAATAAAAGGTAAAGCATATAGTTGGCCCTACTACTCCTCCAGTCCTTGTGAGTCTGTGGACTGTGTTTGTCTGACAGCAGTCTATCTGGGCATGTATATGTCTTTGCCAATAACTCAGATAAAATGGCTGACTTATAGAAGGCCTCGGCATTCTGCACTGCTACTGTAAAAAAAGTCAGCATCAGGCAAAATCCTCTGTACGAAGAAATCAGATGTAGACCACACCATGAAGTCGCAGAACTTCCGTCTCGTCACAAACAACAGGGCTTGCACCTGGTAGTGGTATTGATGATCTCTGTTAAGTGCATATGTACCATCTGTGTTCTCAATGCAGAAATGTTTATTTTCAGTGGCGCTGAGGACTCCGGTGTCTTTGACACAGTGTGGGCACTTGATCTCCAAAATACCATCGCCGCAGCAGGAGCAGGACAGCAAGGCATCTGGAGATGCTCCAAGTTAGGGACGGGAGGGATCAATGTGGAGACCGGCGTCACGAACACTCAGGTCCTGATGCTGTTGTGCAGCATAAGTCTCATGCGTCTCTCTGGCTTTTTGTTCATGTTCACATCCCCATCTGACAATTAGAAAAATCATGTTATTAAGTTATCGTAGCTCTTTGAGTGCCCTTTACATTGGATTTCTTCTCCCATTTCCCTAAGACCTAGTACATAGCACATTATATTCTCTAGTATCATATTCTATCACAGACTAGTTTAAAAAGGTGTCAATGAAATATAACAGGAACATTAGGAATAAATAGGCAAAAGGACCTACACCATACACCTGGGGGGACACATAGATAAGGGCACTCAAAGAGATTGAGGGATGCACTCTTTCATCATGTTTGTAACTTAATGTTGAGAATTTGTAATACTGACTGCAATAAATATTCCAATGATAAATGCCTTTCTTTGTCTTGTTTGTTTCTTTGATGTTTTTTTTTTCTTAACAAAGCAGCTACATTAGAACACAAAATGTATTGCATACATTTCCATAGTTGATACATAACAGTTCAAAGCACATCTAATTTCTTTACTCACTTACACTAGGATAAAAATAAAAACAGAAATTGTATGTTTGTGTCATTATGTCACACATGCCTGGTTGCAACTGTTGAAAATCTGCATAGGTCAGGGTAACAGATCTGCCTAATTAGGGATTTGGAAGGATTTGTAGGGTCTGTCCTTGCAGCTGACTTGAACCTGGATGCCGTCACCCTACCAGCCCTCATGTCAAACCATAGCCTTGACTTTCCCTGTTGTCGTGTCTCTTCCTCAACTTTTACAACATTGCAAATTATAGAAGATGAAATTAATGACATGAAACTTTAATGCACATTTTTGTCATATGAGATTAAGAGGGATGAATATACCTGCTCTGGTGTGACTTCCATATCATTGAATACCACATCACATTTTTTCTCAAGGTCAGAGGTAGACAGCTTCTGGTTCTGAGCACTATACAACTCAGTCAGGGGCTGTGGTAGACCCAGAGACACCACCTTTGGTTGAAATTGTTTACAGTAGTGCGGCAATATGTGTAGAATACCACTCTTCTCTGAAGGGTTTGGAGTTGCATTATTAGCGAATATAATCACAGATAAGAAGATGGCTAGATGTTACAATTATGTGTGGTTACTACTGATCATATACACTCCGTGATTTACTGCATGGATTAACGTGTGATAGATAATGACTGCACTTCCAAGAGCTGGGATGTGTTCAGGCATCCATTAGCTAGTAAGTTGCATTGGCACACCCAGTGAACAACGGTATGTGGGTAGCCACGACCGACCATGTCCTCTAAAAATATGGGCTACGTGTTATATAAATCAATAGTTAAGTAAAGAATAGATGTTAATACAAAATAAACCCTAGATTGATGTCTTACCTTTGCCATTATGAGGTACCTCCCCCCGCCGTTAGCGTAGCATTGCGTCCCTGTAACCCAGCCAGCTACAAAGAACTGGTAAGCATCCAGACTTTTAGACTTTTAAAAGCTTTGAGATCAGCACCAGTATATGGGGATACCCCGTTTACCACATAGTGGTACAGATCATGTGAAGATGTGAGATCACTGAAGTCGGGCAGACTCGGTGATTTAATGAGGTCCGTGAAAACGGAGGGAGAAAGAAGGTAAGGGTCGGTATCCAATCCTGCGATCTTCAACTTCTCCAAATACTGCTCTTTGTGAGCACCTACCAGATGCCCTACCTCGACCGATAACAGCACGACAACGTGTTCAGTAGAAGAAGCCATACATTTTTAGTGATGTTTATTTTAAAATGATGGAAACTAATTAAAATTTCCGCTCGATTACTACACTGTTTAGCTTGTGCTTCCGGTGATTCTGCCGTCCGTCATGGCGTCGTCACGTGGTAGTGGTCACGTGTTTGCAAAGGGTCAATACATCTTTATCCTCATACTGGATTGCTTTAGAGCTGTCAGATTGTGATGGACTAAAAATATGGTGCACCACTGTGATCCCAGTTTACTGTGTATTGTGCCGAGGTGTGATTTCATGAGTGGATGTGATTGCATGGAGGGTAAAACGCGTGAAGGTCAACAGGTCGCAGAGAAGCATTATATGAGGGTCAGCGTGGTGTATCTGGGCTTTGTGCCCAGATACACCACGCTACAACTTGGCGCTCTCTTGATGTTTGGCAAGGCAGAGTGAGTGAGAAGCTGAGGCTGAGAAAACAAACCTGGGAGCTGACCTTGATCTGCCGTCCTCTGACGTGAAGTGACTAAAGCTCAGGCGAAACAGCAAGATTAGTGGCATGATTTATGGGTATTTGGCGCACCTCCAAAGTGAAAAATAATTGTTTGTGCCAGGGTTTATGTTTGGGCCCGGAGCAGATGAATGCATGCAGTGCTGGAGTCTTATCATTGTATGATTTTCTCAGGAGAGCCTGGTAATTTCTGTCTTTAGGCAGCTGCTCAGCTATGAATGACGCTAATACAAAGTTGATACATGCATGAGTCCAGCAAGCCAGAATTATCCTAATTAGATTTGAACGTAATTGGATTTAATAGAGTGGACAGAATGCCAGCCCATATGGCTGATACCATATAAATAAATCATATGTACCAATCAAGTATGGAAGTTTATTATAACAACATAAGTATTGAGCAAGTACGAAAGGCTTTAAACAAACATATACCATGCTCAGGGGGGCTCTTTGAGACTCTGTCCCAAACTCCGACTAGTTGACAGTTTGTAACTTATAGATATAAAACTATACTAGAATATTTGGTCTGAACTGGGCTTAAATTCTTTAGCAGACGACATGGAAGCTAATCCTTCATCTGCAACTGATGTCTTTGCTAGGGTCCAAACGCTCTCCCAGAGGGTGAAAGAACTATTGCCCTAGTCTCGCATTGCCAGACCTTCCTCCTCAGCGCTGCGGAGGAGGGTCTGGCTCGTCCACACAGCATTCCGAGATGGGAGAAAAATGGGCTCTGGTTTGTTGGCATTTCTTTAAACCAATCACAATCGTCTTGGGCGGTGCTAAGCGCCGGACACAATAACGGTGCCTCTGCAAAATAGCCTCGAGAAGAAACTTGTTTTGGTGGAACATATGTTCGTTCAAAAGTAGTTTTAGTTGTGCAACAGAAAACTCAGATTGGACAGATAGTCTAGCTAGCTGTCTGGATTTACCCTGCAGAGAGTAGTCCTCATAAATCCACCAGAGTTTAGAATGCCTACACAAAGAAAGCAGAAGGTGTGGGAGATCCGGCATAAAAAAGGACATCCGGTGAAATTTCCGGCGGCACCTGAACAATCCCAGAAGTGGAACATCGTCAATATAGACTACTATTGCCCTAACGGGCCCTGACAAGATTTACAAAGAATATGTTTGCAGAATTTCCTCTCTAACTGGGATGTTTTGGGTCCGATTGCCAGGATTGCTGTGGACGAAATAGATACGGTGATACACTGGTAAGAGCAAATTACGTTTAACCATGTATCCAGCTAATTGAAATAGCTCACGTTAATGTATTGTGTGAACAGTTAATTTAATATTGTATGTGGCGTTTTCTTTTGCGGGGTGCAAATGTTCCACCAAAACAAGTTCATTCTCTAAACCATTTGGCAGATCCCCCATATTTGCGATAGGAGCTTAGTGCTGCCTAAGACGATTGTGAATGGTTTAATGAAATTTAAACAACCCAGAGCGGTTTTTTTTCTCCTATCCAGGAATGTATGTGTGGAGGGGCCAGACCTTACTCAGCATCGCATCGAGAATAAGTAGTTCCAAACACAGCCTGTGTTCTTTACTGAACGAAAACCATGGCAATATGACAATATGACCACTGTTCAGCACATCCCCAACCGACATCGTCAGACACCGCCTACCAAGAGCCTGGGTCTGGCCGAGGTTTCTTCCTAAAAAAAGTTTTTCTTATTACTGAGGTTTCTTCCCAAAAGGGAGTTTTTCCTCGCCACTGTCGCACTGAATGCTTGCTCATGGGGGAACTACTTGAATTGTTGGGGCTTCATAAATTATAGAGGTCTTATAGGTCTAGATCTATTCTATCTGTAAAGTGTCTCGAGATAACTCTTGTTATGATTTGATACTATAAATAAAAATTGAATTGAATTGATTTGAATTATGAAATGCAATTGATTGAGCTTTAATTCAAATTTTGAGTAAAAATAAGTTGAACTGAATTAAGGATTGCATTGTCACTTTACAATTACAAAATGTTTTTGAATAAAGAGGCCAAAAAACTTCAAAATGTACAAAATTATATGGCAAACCACATTTGCTGATGTATTTCAGTCTGGATCAAAGTATTGGAAAGACAGAAACAAATACATTTAGTATAAGAAGTTGGAGTCCATGACTGCTATGTTAAGTACAGTTTTTTTTATATATATATATATATGTATGTGTGTGTGTGTGTGTGTGTGTGTGTGTGTGTGTGTGTGTGTGTGTGTGCGTGCGTGCGTGTGTTAACAAAACCCTCCAAAGTACCAAATTCCATTATTTCAGCATGTTTTTCCTAACATTTTCCTAACAACACCCCCTGCTCTGTGAGAGTGAACTAAACTTTTCCCCAGATATTAGCCCATATCACGTAAACAGGATGAAGGGTTGAATTCAGCCTGAGAGTTTCAGCCACAGCTGATTGTGTCCCATCATGACAGGACAAGCATAGCGAGTAGTGATACAAACCTAGGTGTTGCTGGACACTGTCCACAGCTAAAGTGCTGGTGTGATACTGCACTCACACACCCAGTATATCGAACCTGGCTCTTACTGTGAAAGCAAGAGGCGATGAAGTGGGGAAAGGGGTGATGGGATGGGAAGCAGAATTCCAGCTCAGAGATCCCATATAGAGAGGCAAAGTCCCTCTCTTCCGGTGGACCTCATGGGACCTTATTTCGGAAAAAATATGTACGGTAGTAAACGAAGAAATCATTTTTGATCCTGTTTGATTTAAGCCATGAATTACACATATGATGTTCATTAATTTAAAAGATAATTTTGCAAGTGTGAAAAGCCTCAGTTTGTCGTAGTACCACTTTATTTTGTGTAGTCTATCTATCCACGACGTTCCACTACCTGGATTGTTCAGGTGCTGCCGGAAATTCCGCCAGATATCCCTCATTTCAGCCGGATGTCCGATACCTTCCTCTTTCTCTGTGTTGTAATTTTAAACTGCTCCTCAGATCTTTGCAGGGTAAATCCAGACAGCTAGCTAGACTCTCTGTCCAATCTGAGTTTTCTGTCGCACGACTAAAACAACTTTTGAACATACACATGTTCCACCAAAACAAGTTCCTTCACAAGGCTATTTTGTGATTGGTTTAAAGAAATGCCAATAAACCAGAGCATGTTTTTTTTCTCCCATCCCGGAATGCTGTGTGGACTAGCCAGACCCTCCACCGCAGCGCTGTGGAGGAGTTGTGTGTGGAACCGCTCTGAACTACATATCTCGTATAATTTACGTTACCTTTCTTAAAACTCAGCTTGCTCACTAGCTAGCTATCTTAGCTATGTTCCACAACAAATGTAACGTTATCTCACCCAATGTGTTTCATCCAGCGTCTTTTTATCAGCCGAGAAGCAAAAGAACGAGCAAGACGTCTGCTGCCTGTGTGTGTAACGTTACATCTCGGTACGAAACATACCGGCATCGTAGCTTCACCGAGACGTCACATACGCAACTTTGGGGTGAGCAATCTTTCTAATTAGCCTACGTATTTTCAAAGTCTTATATTTCAACAGCTTTATGACAAACTGAGACTTCCTTCACTTGCAAAATCATCTTTTAAATTGACAAACGTTGTCGAGTGAAGTGAGGATGGTGGACCCAAATGCAGAGAGCAGGCGAAGGAGTATGAGCACGAGGATTTATTAAACACAAAAAACAGGAGCAAACCAAAGGCGGTCCAAAAATGGAGCAGGCAGAAAAACAACAGAACAGGCTAAACGACGAGCTGACAGCTCGTCAGCGGAGATTCTGAGAGGCTGCACGTCAGCGGAGATTCTGGGAGGCTGCACGTCAGCGGAGATTCTGGGAGGCTGCACGTCAGCGGAGATTCTGGGAGGCTGCACGTCAGCGGAGATTCTGGGAGGCTGCACGTCAGCGGAGATTCTGGGAGGCTGCTAACCAGCAGGGGATCTATGAGGCTGCTAGCCAGCCGGGAATTAGGGATGCTGCGAACCAGCTGGGGATCTAAGAGGCTGCTAGCCAGCCGGAGTTCAGAGATGCTGCTAGCCAGCCGAAGCTCAGGGCGGCTGCTAGCCAGCCGGGACTCAGGGAAGCTGCTAGCCAGCCGGGAATCAGGGGTGCTGCTAACCAGCTGGGGATCAAAAAGGCTGCTAGCCAGTCGGGGTTCAGGGAAGCTGCTAGCCAGCCGGGGATCAGGGATGCTGCTAACCAGCTGGGGATCTAAGAGGCTGCTATCCAGCCGGGGTTCGGAGAAGCTGCTAGCCAGCCGAAGCTTGGGGCGGCTGCTAGCCAGCCGGGATTCTGGGAAGCTGCTAGCCAGCCGGGAATCAGGGATGCTGCTAGTCAGCCGGGAATCAGGAAAGCTGCTAGTCAGCCGGGAATCAAGGATAACGGACCGCCTAGGGACACTAGGAAACTCGGGAACTCTAGGAAACTCGGGGACACTAGGAAACTCGGGGACACTAGGAAACTCTAGGAAACTCTCGGGAACGCTAGGAAGCTCGGGGACACTAGGAGGCTCGGGGAAGCTGGGCAGTGCTGGGACACTGGGCCGCTTGGGGACACTAGGAAACTCGGGGACGCTGGGCAGTGCTGGGACAATAGGAAGGCTGCTAGCAAGCCTGGAGTCAGGGGGGTTACTAGGTGGCCTGGATTCAGGGGGGTTGCTAGCTAGCTGGGGCTCAGAGAGGTTGCTAGCTAGCCTGGATTCAGGGGGGCTGCTAGCTAGCTTGGGATCTGGGAGAGTGCTAGCTAGCCTGGACTCAGGGAGGTTGCTAACTAGCCTGGGCTCAGGAATGCTGCTAGCTAGCTTGAATTGAGGAGGGCTGCTAGCTAGCTGGGGTTCAAGGGGGCTGCTAGCCAGCCGGGGCTCAAGAAGGCTGCTAGCTAGCCTGGATACAGAGGGGCTGCTAACTAGCCTGGGCTCAGGAAGGCTGCTAGCTATCTTGAGCTCAGAGAGGCTGTTAGCTAGCCGGGGGTCAAGAAAGCTGCTAGCTAACCTGGACTCAGGGGAGTAGCCAGCTAGCTGGGGCTCAGGGAGCTTGCTAACTAGCCGGGGCTCGGGAAGGCTGTTAGCTAGCCTGGATTCAGGGGGTTTGCTAGCTAGCCTAGATTTAGGGAGGTTGCTAGCTAACCGAGGCTCGGGGAGGTTGCTAGCTAGCCCGGATTCAAGGAGGTTGCTAGCTAGCGGGGAAGTTGAGAGGCTGCTAGCTAGCCGGGAATCAGGAAGACTGCTAGCTAGCCTGGATTCTGGGGAAATGCTAGCTAACCGAGGCTCAGGGAGGTTGCTAGCTAGCCCGGATTCAAGGAGGTTGCTAGCTAGCGGGGAAGTTGAGAGGCTGCTAGCTAGCCGGGAATCAGGAAGACTGCTAGCTAGCCTGGATTCTGGGGAAATGCTAGCTAGCATGGGCTCAAGGGGATCGCTAGCTAGCATGGGCTCAAGGGGATCGCTAGCAAGCAGGGGCTCAAGGGGATCGCTAGCTAGCCTGGATTCAAGAGGGCTGCTAGCTAGCCGGGGCTCGGGAAGGCTACTAGCTAGCTCGGGGTCAGGAGAGCTGCACGCCAGCTCAGGGTCAGGAGAGCTGCACGCCAGCTCGGGGTCAGGAGAGCTGCACGCCAGCTCGAAGTCAGGGGAGCTGCACGCCAGCTCGGAGTCAGGGGAGCTGCACGCCAGCTCGGAGTCAGGGGAGCTGCACGCCAGCTCGGAGTCAGGGGAGCTGCACGCCAGCTCGGGGTCAGAGGAGCTGCACGCCAGCTCGGAGTCAGGAGAGCTGCACGTCAGCCCGGGAACAGGAGAGCTGTCCGTCAGCTCGGGAACAGAAGGGGATGAGGACTCTGGGGTGAAGAGCGGGGCATTGCGACGGGAGCCATGTCTTCCTCTTCCCCGTCTGCGACCTCCGCGGGTCCCAGAGAAAACAGCCAGGCGGGTACCCTCATAGCTGCACGCCAGCTCGGGGTCATTGGTCTGCTCAGGAGAACTCACTGACCAAGTAGCAGGCTGGGTACCAACTGGCAGCTGGGGTAGCTGACTGCTAGCAGGCTTGGGAGATGATGGCCTGGTAGCATGTTGGGGTGTTGGCTCCCGGCTAGGAGTTTCCAAGAAGTCCTGAAGCCACTCCGGCAGGAAGCTCCTAAGCCAGGGTTGAGAGGAAACTCTCCAGCGAGCAGAGCGAAGAACTGCCTCCTTAGCCTCCCAACCTTGGGCAATTCTCCACTCCCCAACAGCACAGATAAGCCTGCAAGTGAGGTCACAAAGTTCGTCCTCGAATGACTCTGCTGGGTCCATGATGGTCAGATCATTCTGTCGAGTGAAGTGAGGATGGTGGACCCAAATGCAGAGAGCAGGCGAAGGAGTATGAGCACGAGGATTTATTAAACACAAAAAACAGGAGCAAACCAAAGGCGGTCCAAAAATGGAGCAGGCAGAAAAACAACAGAACAGGCTAAACGACGAGCTGACAGGAACAAAACCAGACACAAACACTAACATACATACAAACTGACGGCACCAGGACACAAAATGATCTGACAAAAGACAAGGGGAAGACAAAGACTAAATACACAGGGTAACGAGGAAACAAGAGGCAGGTGACACAAGGGCTGGGAAACAGGTGGAAAACATCAGGTAATCACACAGGCGGGAAAACACAAAGTAAAGCTAAACAAGACAAGACAGAACAGATTATCAAAGTAAAACAGGAAACAAGCAAAATACAGAACAGACACGGACTACAAAAATAAAATACACACCACCCATAACAAACGTCACATGTACCGCACATATTGTTCTCCGAAATAATGTCCCATGGTGGTCCACTGGAAGGAGAGGGACTTCGCTACTCTCTATACACTCCCTCTGGACACTTGGCATGCAAAACACAAACAGCCTAAACACCCTCTAAACCCTCAGTTGTTTTGAATAGTTCCATAAAGAATGTTTATGTTGACCCCGCTTGAAGGACATACATTAAGTCCAGCAGATTATTGAAGGCAGATATACAGTGCATTAGGAAATGAGACAGAACAGCTGGAAGACAGAGTACAATTTCAGTCTGACCTTAGTTCCTCCCAGGTTTATTCAGACATACTGGAAGTAGAATGAACAAAGTGCCCATTATTATTCTAAAGCTATCTGATTCTATGTTTTAGAACAAGGACACTGTATGGAAGTGTATTGATGACAAAACGATTTAGTGAGTGCAAGATAACAAGACATTATCACCAGACCTTCCTGCACGATAACATATTGTCCCTTTCCTCTATTATAATTTATTCAGACACTCTCCCTCTCTTGGTACATTCTGACCGCCATACACTCTTATCAGGTAATAGCGTGTCTTCTCCTGTGCTCTTGTACCTGTCACAGAGACGCTTTAAGGTAGAAAATTGCCCGGACCTTCATGACCCCATCTCAGCATTATAAAGATTATATAAAAAAATACATTTTCTGGTGAGCCAGAGCCGGAGAGAGGGGGAGAGGAATCAAGTGAAATAACATCCAGAAGCCTCCTGAACCCAGAGCCTCTCTCCAAATCCACTTCATATGCTGTTTATTAAACACAAATTTGGGCAGTTTTAGGATTTAGGAAAAGATACACAGTCACTGTCAGAATGGCTCCATCATACTCAAGATATGTGCTCTTAAAATGCAGACATGACTCATTTGGAGTACTGGACTCTGCATGGGAAACTTTTAAACTCCCTGAAGGTCCTGATTGGAATCTGAAACCTTCATTGTGCCCTGAACTTCTGGGAAAAATATCAGCATAAGTCCCCAGCTTTGAATTATCAGCTGGAATCTGAAGTGCCCATACAGCAGCAGAACACTATAGGCGTGCAGTGAAGTATAATAGACTGCACGGTCTTTTAATGAAAAATATAACTGGTGCATTTTGTATAGTTATCCCATATCCTGAACCTTGGTATAAATCAGGGTTTTAAGTTTGGGGGCCAGAGGTCTCTAAATTGTCCATTCATTTAAAAAGTCTAAAACTGAACTTAATAAATAAGCTGTTCTCATTCCCAACTCGTCAAATAACAACGCTTGGTCAGTACAACGCACAATGCACCCTTTAGCGTCTGTATGGGACACAGTGGGCATAGCAGAAGCTCGACTGCAGCGTAAGATGACGTAGGTAGGTTGGGGTGGTGGATGGGTCAAACAACAACATGGATCAAACAACATATGATTTTCCCCCAAGAGACCGGGGTTTGTCTCCCATTCTTGTCCTGTGTGTCACTGAAACATACCAAGAAATCTTCCAAACCATACGACGATATTGGCCGTTCAAAAATTAGTGCACCTAGCGGTGGCAGGAAATACAACCTCATATCTAAACCAAAGAACGTAATGTTGTGGTTTTAAACACATCGCTAACATTGTGAAATGGAGCTCAGCATAAATTCTTTCTCTACCCCTTTAAACATTTTACAACGATGGAGTCTAATCTCCAAAAACTCTGTACATTTCATTATGCATATGTACAATTAAAACTTTGCATATCTGCAACAAAGTCTGTCCTGATTGAAATGGTCACAGCTTTAGCTTTAGGCACAAAAAAATACTTGGTTATGTTTAGGCTCCATCACTAATTAGTTGAGTTCAGAAAAAGTTTGTGGTTTCGGTTAAAATACTTCACTTCCAGTTACGCACGTGACGCAGAACATGACATAGCTCTGTTTGTTCTGTAAAGTTGGAATAAAACTTGCTGTTTATTTTTATTTTCAAATGGGACTCGGACCCCAGTCTCCTGGGTGAGAGTCCTGTGTTTGTTTGATCCAACCACCACCCCAACTTACCTCCTTAGGCAGAAATTTGGCGCTTTAATACTTCGTCACCGTACGTCCTGCTTTGCTCCCATCATAACAACTGCGGCCACTAGAGGCCGCCGCCACTATAAACGTAAATATAGATTTATAGACATTGAACAATCAACCTATGTGGGTGTTTTTTGGGGGAGGACAGTCTTAAAAATACAGTACATGTTTTAATCCCACGCACTTTTCCTAACCTTCACTTAGTGGTTTGACACTACACATTGAAAAATGCTTGATTCTGAGAGCCCTTTTTTTTGTGAAATGTTCAACTAATTTATTAGTTATCAATAAAGGCAGCAAATTAATGTAATTGATAATTATTGTAAAAGATTCTTCAGTACTCAGACTTTTTTTGTGTTCGTATTATGACATTTAACAGGTTCACCTAGATTTCGGCTTTTAGGGCGTTTTTAATGGGTTTCCTACATGGATTAAAGAACTTTTAGGGATTGAAGAAAAACACATTAAATGGACAAAATATGGCATAAGTATTATTTTATACCTTAAATGTAGGCTACCTTAATTGGGACTTCTATTTTCCATTCTACAATTGTGTCTCCTGGGATACGTTGTCCATATTAATGTATAGCTTTGTGAAAAGAGTAAGAGAAGGGTTTGCTTTTACAAACATACATTACATTTTACATTCTAAAAATAATTCTTAAATTCTAACAATGATTTGTTAACACAGGAGTGGTCTCACATCTCAAATTAAATGTTTCATTAAAATAGAACAGTAACACACATCTACACAAAAAATATTTTAGGGTTAAAGCTAGAGTACAGAACTTGTACAAAGCCCTTGCCAAACGAGTTGACACAGAGGAACGTTTTTTTTTCCATGTACTGTAGTACTGTCAGAATATAGTAAGAGTTTGAGCAAATATGACATTTTTAAAGCAACCATCTGATGCTTTAATCCATGCTGCAGACCCATTACAGCTTCAGGAATTTACAGCATATTTATCCATTGATAAAAGTGCTATGTAAATGGAGGCATTTATCATTAATTATCCTTTTAAATATCAGTTATCTCAAGAGACAGATTAAGGGTTAGGGATTAAGTTGAATGTCATCCATTCTAGGTAGAGTGCAGCTTTGTTTTTAGTTAGATAACCAACTGCAT
This sequence comes from Sander lucioperca, assembly GCF_008315115.2. Classification (NCBI taxonomy): domain Eukaryota; kingdom Metazoa; phylum Chordata; class Actinopteri; order Perciformes; family Percidae; genus Sander; species Sander lucioperca. The sequence goes on along the minus strand of NC_050189.1, from coordinate 30,473,862 downwards.
CTTCAGTTCTCAGCTTTGCTGTCATGAAAGTTGATAAGAGAGGCAGTCCTGACAGCTCTGTGTTTATGTTATTTAGATACTTTATGTAGAGAGGCTGCTGGGAACGCTCCCGCCTGATGCCGATAACAGCTTATGATTTACTTATGTGTCTATACTGTCAGGGAACACCACTGAAGCCCTGAGGCAGCAACTATAAATTTATCGGCCTTCAGTTAAGTGGGAGCCCAGTTCTCTCTCTGCTTACCAGTGTTGGCTTTAGCTCAGTTCAGTGTTTGCCAGCTGGGAAATCTAATAAATAATAAGGCAAAATCAAATCACCAATCATAGCTAAAGTGTGCTAATGTTACAGCTAATTGTCAGGATCCTGGGTATTTAGTTTCCTGTTTTATTTTGTGGAGTCTCTTCCTATTAGTCACGCCCTCATGTCACTGATCTCTTCTTACAACCCTCATTGCCTTGTGTATTAAGTCTGTGTGCTCCCTTTGTCTGGTGTCACTTCATTGTCGCACTTTGTGTCAAGAAGTTCTGCCTGTGCCTAATGTTCTGTTTCTTGGTGTTCCTGTTTTATTTTCCTTCTGTTTTTGGATTAGTGCCTGCTACTTGGGCGACAGTGGTGGCCTAATGTGTTCTAATGGTAGATTCCAGGTATGAATGTGTAACTGTGTGAATGTGACAGGTTGTCGATGCAAATGATAATTTGTTCTCAATCGACTTACCTGGATAAATAAAGGTTAAATAAAAAATAAAATAAAAAAACTTGGACTGGTAGTTTATTTTTGTCACCAAATCATTGAAACTCTCTCTGCTACCTCCTTGTCTCTTCATCTGCCTGTGGAGCCAAACCTGCAACCCCTGAAAACGTGACACTAATGTACTTTGCAGCTATGTTAACTGCGTTCATAAAGGATTAAGCTAATTAAAACTGCCACACTGGTGTTGTAGCATATTTTAGCCCATTAATCACACATTGTGTTTACATCTTCACCTCACTGCCAACTGTATTCCAAAGTACGGCATACCATTTGAAAGTTGTCTGTAATGGAATAGTTCAACATTTTAGGAAATATGCTCATAGACCTTTGTCATGGAGGTTTTTCTTATATCACAGTAGCAAAGGCACTGGTGTCAATAATAACTCTGAATGATGGTTGAATTCCATTTAGCAGCTTCAGTTTCAGGGTCCTAGTATTGTGCGTGTTGGCTTGCAAATTTTAGGTGCTTTTTATATCAGAAATATTCAACAAATTGCTTATTATTAAATAATAACGTGGATGCATGGATGTACGATGGACGTATGGAACCACAACGTTCTTCCCAGGAAAAATAAATGATTACTTTCATTGAGTTTTGGGTGTTTAATACAATTTTATAGCATTTGAAAAAAAAAATTCAAAACAGTATATCCTGACTAAACTTACAACTTACTGACCGATACCAGTCTGTGATCCACTCAACATCCTCTGAACTATTAGTCAAAATAATTCATAATTATTGCTTTTTTTAACTAAAAAAATGATGCATAATGTCAAATAAATTAGGTGTATTGACCACGTATAAAAAAGCGTTGAAAAAAGTGACAAAAGCATGTAGAAAAAGCGCCTAAAGTATAGAAAAAAAGACCGAAAACATTTAAAATTTTGACCCAGAAGGCCAAGAAGTTCATCGTCGAGGGGAAGACAACACAAGGGTTAAACACATACGCGCATCACAGATGCACCCTGGTACTTAAACTAATAGCACCCCTGGCCTTGAGTAAGCGGATTATTATTTTTTTCTCTTGTGGAGATTTTCTGTCTTGCTTCTAACACTGCTGTTGCTTTTTTAACAAACATTAGGGTAAAGCCAGAGTTTATTTCAACTTGGGTCTTATTTTCAAGTTTTTTTGTGGTTTGTTTTAGCTGACATTACCTTTAGTGATAATTGCATCACGTTAATTGCAGTATAGTGGAATTTAGTCACATCGCTAAATAGGTACAGAGAGGGCAAGAAACATGAGCAGTTAATGGAGGTTGTAAACCAAAAGTCCTCAAATCAGCTGGGGACCACTTGCCAGGTTATTATCTCCTTGGGGGGCCATTTAAACACTCAGTGGAAGAAAAAAAAACAACTAAAACTCTAGTGTCTCTCTAAATTCTCATGACGAAGAGAAACAATTTTGTTCTTTAAACTTGTTAGTTCAATAAAAAGCAACATTTTCAACTAATAATATGTGGTCTGACAGTTTTTACCCAGAATCAGAATCAGAAAAGCTTTATAACCAAGTACGTTTTTTACACATACAAGGAATTTGTTCGGGTGTTGTAGGAGCATGTCACATTCTCTAAAATAAGTTAAGCAAACAGGTTAAACAGAACAAACAATATAAGTAAATATATATATATATATAATATACATACACACACACACTTTAAAGCTTTAAAAAGCTTTAAAAAGAAACATTAACCGTATACCGTAAGTTTGATTTGAGCTGTGTTGTGTTTTTTAAATACATTTAAATTATGTGTTTAAATTATCTCGTGATAAAAACAAAAACTCTAGTTTCTCTTTCAATAATACATTTCAACTATACAAACTTTAAAGCTTCGCAACTCATCCCTCATTCTCCTCTCATTGTACCCAGCATACTGCTCCGCATGTTTAGAATAGTGATGAGCTTTCAATTTTATTCCTGGCTGCTTCTCACTGCATTTACCCCATTAAATTGTCCTCTGGGTCAATCTTTAGAGACACATTTTGTTCTCTCACCCAGAACTGTTCCTCATACTCTGTGTTAAAGTGTTTATTGTTGTAGTGAGGTGCTGCATGTTAAATGTAAAATGACCAGTCTGGTGATATTATATACTTTTCTTCTGGTAAGAATAAATCCCATTTGCAGACAACCAACAATGAATGCATCTACTAACAGGCATTGTCACTGAGCCACACTGTTGACCTAGGTGACATTTTCTTCATCACCATGAAGACACACACTGTAGTTTATATGGACTCAATCCCACATACACCGCCATGCTGCTACAAATCCTCACTAGAGCAGTGGTTCCCAACCTTTTTGGTACTGACAATATTAAGGTTTGTTTGGTCAGCAATCCTACTACTTCAAGCCTTTTAGGCTACTACTAATTGCAGTGAAGCTAAATATTTCAACCATGTCCATTGTTACTTTAAGCCATTACTTTTAGCTAACTGTGTCAACCGTTAGCTAATGGTCAACTGTTAGATAACTGTCAACCGTTAGCTAACTGTCATTCGTTGGCTAACTATTTCAACGTTTAGCTACTTAAACCGTTTTTCCATTACTTTGTTAATCATTTAAATTGTTTGGTCATTACTTTTAGCTAGTTATTTCTACCATTTATTCAAAACATTTAGCTAAACTTCTATGTTTGCTTGTTAACTAGTTTTCACACACTCTTACATAACTGCAACATGTAGTCTTTAGGTTGTTATAGTTCATTAAATATTAATATGGGGATATTCTTCCAATCAAATCATAAATTCTATGTTTTCAAATTAGTCTACAATCTTTCCACGTTCCCCCTGGCAACTGCAGAAGTACCCCTTGGGTTACGCCCCTGGTTGGGAATCACTGCACTAGAGCACCAAATACATTTGCTAAAAACTACAGTGTCCAGCTGTTTTGGAAAATTACTATTCATATTTAAAAATGAAAATATTCATTTTATTGGTGTTTTTCAAGTTTTCAGTCTCCAATGGGCTTGGAGCTGAGAGCCATAGACAGAGTAGGGAAGTCAGTCAGTATTCAGATTCAGTTGGTTTTGGTCTTTTAAAAAACATCTGAGTTTATGATTTGTTGACAATAAGAAGAAACTAGAATATTGCCAGCCTTATGTTTTTGAATGTGAAATAAGGATCCACTCTTCCTGCAGCCTTTTTCGAAAACGTAATGATTATTCTAAAACGATTATCATGTGCTGGAAACACATTTTCTCGAAGTCAGTGTGTGCCTGTGTGTGAATGAAAGCTCTATCTGTACAGATAACCTAATAAAGCTGCCAGACTGTCATGCACCCCTGCCCACTTATTGTTCACAGCAACGTAGCGCTAATCTTATAGCAACCCACGCATGGTATACTGTTTGCCCCAGCACTGGGAACAGTGGAGCGCTGATGGATGCTGGGAGACAGGAGTGCAGGGACTCGTTAAAGGGTTTTAGTGAACGTGTGGTAAAGCCGGTCATGATCATTAAACATCAGTTAACTTGACAATGTCAAGCTGTCATATAAACAGGCCAGCCGGGTGAGGTCGCCTGGTGTGAGAGATGTCACAGTGAGAGACAAATGGCCCGAGTCACCACTGGTTTGAATGTCAGCTGAGACAGAATCAATGTGTGTGTGAGATTGTGATGTGAAAGTGTGTTTTTCAATGTGAAAGGACACTATGTACATGCCCAGGGGCCACTACTATAGCTTACATTCACATATCTCCATGTGTCTTCTTAAAATACATCTCAATTTATTACCTATTCGTCTACTTCTCTGTATGCCCTATGCTGTGATAACAGAACAATTCCCCAAGGAGGTCACTACACATTTAATATCATGTCATTAGCATTTTGCTGATTCAGCCTACAGCCAAATGATTAAAACCTCACTCGCATTGGAAAATAGCACAGCCATTGCAAGTCCTCGCAAAACAGGTAGTGCTGAAAGCTTGCCGACATAATGACTACTCGCAGGAACATGCAAGTGCTGGTCAGTAACAAAAGCTCTCCAAGCTAGTCGGAGCGTTAACTGGAGTTTGTTTAAGAGATACATTGGTACTAGTCTATATGCACGACCTTCCACTTACGGGATTGCTCCGTTGCCATCGGAAATTCCGCCGTATGTCCTTCTTTTTGGCCGGATGTCTGTTACCTTACGTTCTTTTTTGTGTTGGAATTTTAAACTCCGGTTGATAAATGAGGACTATGGTTAACTGCTCCTCAGATCTCTGCAGGGTAAATCCAGACAGCTAGCTGGACTATCTGTCCAATCTGGGTTTTCTGTTGCATGACTAAAACAACTTTTGAACGTACACATAACCACCAAAACAAGTACCTTCCCGAGGCTATTTTGCAGCGGCACCAGGACTGTGTGGCGCCTATTGCCGCCCATGGCAATTGTGATAGGTTTAAAGACATGCCAACAAACTTTTTTTTTTGTGGAGCACAGTTAATACCAGCTAATGTGGACTCTCCATCCCCTTAAAGGTCAGCACCCAAGATGGTTTGTTATTCGTCAACAGCACAAATTCACAAAGTTAAACTCATTTCCTGATGTTAACTTTTTTGGCCACCAGCCACTGTGGCAGGTGGATTTTAAAATCCACTAGCCACATATGCTTTTTACCAGCACATTTTTTGTATGTTTGTTTTCATGTGTAGGTGGCTTTTTGATGTCTCGTGGTCCTTAATTGCTTCTAATTTTAAGTTTTTAGTCCCCATTACAAAAGGATTCAACTTTGCTTTCTCTGAGCCATACACACGGCAGTCACTGCAGTACATTTGTTCTGTACTGGCGTCGTAAGTCAGCCACTCACGAACCTTGCCGTTGTCACCAACTGTCCACTTGGTATTAAAACGTCTTCATTTACTTTTCTTTGAATTATCCTCATCTGTTTGTTGGTTGCTTGTTTCAGCCGGCCTCTTTGCCCCAGTAATGTGCCGCTACATTTTTTAGCTAAATTCCAAGGAAATGGCAGACTTGGTTGAAATGTGGAAGAACAACATTCAAACAACTAATTAATCAATCAATTCTTATTGGCTACCCGCCAACGTGGCAGGTAGATTGACAGTTTCACCGGCCAATGGCAAAATTCACGCACATTTGGCGGGTGGTCTGGTGTTAGTCTCAGGCCCTGGTTGAACTCGATGGGAAATCATTTTGCCCCTGCCGCAAGTGAATCTCCTGATTGCAGCAATTTCATTGAAAAAAATAAATGCTTACTTTTTTTTTAATATAATGCATTTAATATTTAAAAGAGCTAAACAAGAAGCTGAACAAAATCATGTTTTAAAAGGAGCACCTGATCTTGATCATGGGTATTCCATACTTTGTGAAAACAGCTGTATAATATTACCTGTGGTTTTGGAGGAGCTTTGTCAAGTCTGAAAGAACATATTGACTAATTAATGTATGGGCATTGCATTTGGTAGATGTGGGCATATACTGTACGGTGGCTTCAGTTGCTCTTTAACCTTACACCACTCTTAACAGTGAGGTGCATACTACTCAGCATGGGCTCTCAAACAACAGTGAACTAGATTTATTACAGACTCACAGGATTCCTGCTACTGCCCCCAGACCCCACATCCCCCATTCCTTAACCTCCTCTCCCAGACACACACATACATACCCTCTTCCCTCCAACATTCCCCGTTTAGAAACATAAGTCTTCATTTCACAGCAAACCAGCTTTGTTTTCACAGCAAACCCAGAGGCCCTCTTGCTCCACACCGTTGACCTCGACAACTTTCCCTACTTCCCCATCCCAATCTGAGAGTTATTAGCATGGAGTGGAGCGTTGTTGTTTTTTATGCAGCTGAAGACCTTTTGTGCAGGAACCACTATCTTTTTTCTGGCTTAGGGTTGTGTTGTTAATGTAGTTTGCCAGATGTGCTGAAATAGACAGATGGCAACATCCAAGCCTTTCATATTACCCTTGAGAACAGCGTTTTTGTCATTAACAAACTCAGTCATCAGACACACGCACACTAAAGTACATACATAAAATGTCACCAAAAAAACTGGGTGAACTTGAAAATTCATGTGGACTGCCAGTTGGGAAATCTCCTATTACCCTGTATGGTATCAAATAAAGCAGACAAAACACATGCTGTCATAGTATTGAACTCCATAGGAGGTATGCATGTTAAGAACTTCATGGTCTGAGTTATACTAAATAAAAAAGATGTGAAAAACGATTAATGAAGGGAGAAGGAAGACTTCAAGGCTGGAGAAGAGGAGATAGCAGATATTTTATGTATTGCTGGAAATGTTGCATCTGTTCAAGTGATTATTCATTCTCATTTGAGTTAAGACAAGAAAACTTTGTGTGCAACAATTTGATGCATATTAATGTGTATGTCTGTATGTGTGGATAAATGGCACAGTACCAAACTAGGTTCGTGAACGGGGCTAATGAAAACCATATGACGTGCCCTGAGAAAAAAAGAATTGCAGTTTGCTGCACCTCCCCCCCCCCATTCTGACACACATCCACAAAGCGCGCCCCCCCCCTTCCAAAAACATACATTTCTCTTCCTCAGCTCCCTCCCTCTCTCCCCTGCTACCCACCCTCCTTCTTGCCATATCTCCCTCCCTCTATCCTCCCTTCCCCATTCTCCCCTCCCTGCCTACTCTCTGAAATCTTGGGACAATCTGCATGCACTCAACTTAAGCGCAGATCTGTTTCAGCAGGGTTGAGTAAAGAGCAGAGACAGACAGTGAAAAAAACAGGGTTTAAATGAACGGAGAAAGGTTTAGATAGACAACGAAAGTGGGCCAAGAGAAAAAGTCAGAAAAACTTTCAAAAGCAGGGGAGATAAAAGTGTAGAGAAAGTCAGGGTGAGACACAGGCGCAGAGTAAAGGAATATATTCAGTTCTAAAAAAGAATGGGCTTCCTGGTGAGCAGTGCTGCTGCTTTTTTCTTAACCTCCCTGCTTGCTCTGCTCTGTGGACTTTCTTCGGTCCTGGGTCAGGATTTAAGAGAGAGGGATGCACTATGCAATGAGGAAGGTTGCTTTGTGGTCTACTTCCAACGCAAGACTTTTCTAGACTCATGGAGGGCCTGCAAGGACAAAAGTGGCAACCTAGCTACCATTAAACGCAAGGAGGATGCCGCCACTATTGCCACCCTCTTCTCCACTCTGGACTTGCGCCACTCACGCACCAATGTAAGGGTATGGATTGGCCTGCAGCGCCAGCCTCGCCAGTGTACCACCACACGCCCACTGCGCGGTTTCTCATGGACTACTGGTGACCAGGACACAGAGTATACCAACTGGCAGAAAGAGGACTCCCCTAGTATGTGCTCAGTGCCACGCTGTGTGGTTATGGGCTACAGCACTCAAGAGCAGAATGATAACTTCAAATGGCTGGATGGGTCCTGCTCCGTCTCTGTAGATGGGTATCTTTGCCATTATGCCTACAAAGGAATGTGTCCTGCCTTGTGGAATGAAGGGGCAGGCAATGCCCTCTACACCACACCATTTAACCTTCTAAGCACACTGCTAACCCATTTACCCTTTGGATCTGTTGCTACTGTGCCCTGCCCCTCAGGCACCAAGGAGGAACAGTCAGTTTTGTGTATGCTGAAGGAAGATGGCTCAGTGGGGTGGTCAAGAGATTCCCCTCTCTGCGCCGATCCATCCGTATCACACAATTGGTGTGACCAGAATAATGGCGGATGTGAGCATTTCTGCAGGCCGGCCGGTGTTCACTTCTACTGTGAATGTGCCGATGGGTATCAACTAGGAGACAATGGGCAGAAATGTGAGCTGTCTGATGTTTGTCAAGGGGCTCCCTGTGAGTTTGAGTGCCTGCCTCTCTCAGATGGGTACCGTTGTGCCTGCCCTGAAGGATACATGCTTGCACCAGATGACTATGGCTGTCTGGATGTAGATGAGTGCCTCCAGAGTCCTTGTGAGCAGCTTTGTGTGAATGCTCCAGGGACATTTGAATGTCGATGTCGGGAGGGTTACCATCCAGATGATGAGGGTGAGTGTGAGGATAAAGATGAGTGTATAAATGACCCATGTGAACATGCCTGTGAGAACACTCAAGGCTCTCATATTTGCCACTGCCATCTGGGTTTTTCCCCAGTGCCTGAGGACCCCAGCCGATGCCAAGACACAGACGAGTGCCAGATCCCCGGGACCTGCGAGCAGATGTGTGTGAATTATGAGGGTGGATTTGAGTGCTACTGTGAGGAAGGCTATGAACTCATGTCTGATCACTATTCATGCCGCAAGAGAGGGGATAGAGATGACCAATCTGCTGTGACCCCTCCTTTTCCTTGGGTCACCCACCAGCCTGGACCTGTATGGGACCCTGCAGAATATGAATGGAACCCGCAGCAGAGCCACACTGACTGGCCTCCAGAGGATGATCAATCTCTGGACTTGCTGACTGACCGACCCAGAGTTTTGGATTCTGATGTAATTTGGGTCACCAGTGCCCCTCAGGAGGAACACACCTTTGATTTAGCACTGGGTCATCCGACACAGCAGGCCGAGGAAGATGGGGAAGACATAGCCAATGAAGGAGATAGTCAGCTAGTCACCAGTCGGTTGGTGTGGGGTCAGAGATCTGAGTCTGAGCTGGAAGTTTTGCCAACCACCATCTACACCACGCCTCCACCCACCACCAGCTCCAGCACTACCCAAGACGGGTATGAAGAGGATGACGATAATGAGGAGGAGACCACCACAGCTCTCCCTTTCCGTTCCACTTCTACAATCTCTGGGGGAGCTTGGAATTGGTGGGCGGGGCTCACCACTTCCAGCCAGAAACCAGGAAATCCAGAGGATTTAGCCATAGACCCCAACATGCCTACGGATTCCAGCTACCCCATTGAGACAGACGAACTGTTCCTCCTTACGGTAAATTATCAGATCCCAGAGGAAGAGTTAGGGGAGGAGGAAAAGGACTATGTGGAGATCACACACCAAGACCCAGCGGTTCCCACTCAGCTTACTCCTTCCCAGCCACCCCTGGGTGAGGGCGGAGAGAGCGATGACAACCTGAATTCTGTCCAGAAAGACAGGGGGCAGAAGCAGAGCAGCATCTGGCTCCTGGTGGGCATCCTAGTGCCCATATGCATATTTGTTGTAGTAATGGTGGCGCTGGGCATCGTCTACTGCACCCGCTGTGCTGTTCATTCACGCAACAAGAATGCCACTGACTGCTACCACTGGATCTCTGGGGCTCATGATAAACAGGGAGCTCCGAACCCCTCAGCAGGGGTCAAGACCCATGTTTAAACAGAGAAGAGAGAACATTAAACAGACTCTGCTTCAGAGGTAAGCAGGAGTGAATAATGGACCTAGTAAGCTAAATGTTTTACCCTCTCTGACTGTGGAACTGCCCACTCTTTGAACACATTTGGATATTACTGTTAAATATCAATTGATAGATGTGGGGAAGGAACACTTAAAACCACTGACCTTTTTTTGGGATAGGGTTGGTATGTGGTACAAACTGCTTTGATGTTTCATACACTGACCACACAGCACAAGATCTGATTGCTTCATCAGTGCACTAGGTTACATTATTATAAAATATTAGTGTCTTCATTAGAAATGTCAAAAATGTGTGTAGTCATTTATTCATTTCACATTTCACAGCTGGAGCCAGATCCTGCAAAGAGCCTTGGAAATCAATGTACTGCTGGCAAAAGCATGGTAAAGGAAACTTTGCTATGATCTTCTTTCCATGCTAAATCCTCAGGCTCAGTTTTCATCAATAGCATATCACTGTAGATAACTTACTGTCAACTATTTTAATGGGATTTACGTGCATTGTTAGCTCACATCAGCAGTGAGTGAAAGAAGACTGTAAGCAAATAGCCCTTCAAGAGAAAAGACATTCTAGTCACATTATAATGCTGGGAAAGCAGTCATTTGAAATCACTGTTGAATGTTTGATAAGAGACCAAACCTTTATTTGTATATAGTGGTTCTTTTGTATTTATGTTTGTTTCATACTTGTCACCAATCAAATGTAACAATTGTAATATTTCAATAACATACCTTTTTTATGGACCCCATAAACTTGGTGATATGCAGAGGAATGTCTGTCTGCACATGGGAATGCTTTTCCCTACTCAGTCCAGTTTTAAAGCACTTCTCCTTTCCTTGTCTTTTTCTGAAAAGAGGTTAAAGTGCAGATGTTCACACTGTGGAGGGAATGTTGTAGGGTCTGGTGGTTGACATTAGCTGTGGCCTTGGTCATGATATGGCCATCAGTCACCCTTCATAACCCTAATCCATTAGTACAGCCCAAGGTTTTATGGCCGTTGGATCTCATCCAGCTGTGTGAGGCTGCAGGTCAGTGCGACACCTTGCATGCATGCAACTTCAGATATTTTACAATTAAAAAAAGACATCATATCCCAACGACTGCAGAATCTAAAATTGTAAATAACGTGGAAAGAAAGCTATGTTGATTTCTTTGGAGAAGTGCTCATTGGATGTTGACAATTTTGCAGACCAAAGAAAAAACAATGAATGAATGCAAGGCACTTACAAGTTAAAACATCTTTAATTTAATGGATAAATGACTCTTTAAAGTATGGGAAAACCAAGTGCCATTCCAAATTTGTCTTTATTTTATTGATAGACTGTGAAATATAAGGAACATCAGATGTCTATTTTTCTGTTACATGTTAAGAAATTGTGAATTAAAAACTATGACAAGGGTCGAGTGTGAAAGTTTATTATTGTCTTAATAGTAGTTTGACAAAACACTTTCTCAACTCATGGTCAAGGTGTACTAGCTTTTACTGGGGCTTTCAACAGCGTCTCACAGTCCAGTTTGGTCAGTTGTCATGGATAGTTCAGTTGCTATCTGACATACGTAGGGAATTGCCATCTGCTCAAGATGCCTGAAAGTTCCAGAAAAAACTAGTAAGTGGACCTCAAATTATTGTTTTTTTGTCAAACATAAGAGAAGAAGTTTTTATAGATGGCTGTTTGTTATTGTGCTTGCATTGACAACACTGCTCTGGACTTTTGAAGCATCTTTTTCTGATAATTATATTCTTCTTGTTCATCTTTATAGAGACTCAGCAGTGATTTTAAAAGGCAGCAGTCACCTCCTCAGAAAAGTGGAAAAATGAATGTGGGTGGAGGGAGGGGTGGGTGTGTGACAATAAGGATACTGTAATGTCAAAAATGACCATGATCGCCCCAACGGCCCTCAGTTTGAAGAAAGGATTTTCATGGAAAATACAACAGGATCCTTGAGCGTAGTCAACCACTGGCAGTAAGGAAGCATTGTGATTGTATTAACTAATGGAATGTGATGATCAAAAACAGGTTCTGGCTCTGGGAGTGTTTCTCAGGGGGGGGGTCTCTCTCTCTCTCTCTCTCTCTCTCTCTCTCTCTCTCCTTCTCTGACCTATTTTCAACCACTGCCATCTCTTCTACAGCTCTCAGTACACTGTAAATTCTAATTAGTTAACCTTACTTAAAAAGCATGCAAACCGACTGCCTTAAAAACACAAAGTAAAGTTGTTGTTTGACTTAAGTAAAGGGAAATAGATATTGTATGTTGTACTAATAAATGCTTATTTAGTGTAGTACCCTTACATTTGAGTTGAAGTAACTAAAGAACAGTATAGAGTATATGTAATTTACGTTAAATGTACTCTTGACTTAGTATAGACTACTCAAAATTACTAGTTCTAGTAGTAAACTAGTGTGTTTTCCAAACACTTATTCAGGGAGACACTACAGGTGAATAGGGAAAATATTTTAACTAACAGAAATCACCATGAAACTTCCCCAGTTGATTATTTACATTATGACAATAATCTTTTGTATTACAGGTTTTCTGAAATTCTATTTTTAAATATGCAAATGAGGCATTATCTTTTTCAACATGTGCTAATGCATACATTTCCAGAACAGAAATGTTAACATTGGAAAGAGCCAGGTTCAACATTTTGTGTCATCTTGTTGACATATTAGAGTCAAAGGTTTTTACATATGGATTTTGGATAACCACCATAAAGAAATCCATTTTCGCCATGTTTTTAGGTATAAAATGTTAAATCAGACTATGAATGATATATGAACAGACCCCTCTGTAAAAACCTTCAGAATATAGATACAAACTACAGTGAAAAGTTTGGTGTATGTAAGTGTTACTAAAGTGGAGATTTCTGGCTCAGAGTCTGAGAAAAACTCATTTTGAGAAAATGGCCTTCAAAGATATGGATTGTAAAATGTCATACATTTTGAACACACTACAGGTGTAAAGGTAACTAACAGATATCACAATGAAACTCCCCCAGTTGATTATTTACCATAAGACAATTATTTATATATTAAAAGTTTTCTGAAATTTTTATGTTTAAATATGCAAATAAGGGGCGCCTGAGTAGCTCACCTGGTACAGCGCCCGCCCATATATAGAGGTTCATTGCTCGACGCAGCGGCCGCGGGTTCGGCTTCAACCTGCGGCCCTTTGCTGCATGTCATTCCCCCTCTTTCTCCCCTTTCATGTCTTCAGCTGTCTTGCAGATATAAAGGCCTAAAATGCACCCCAAAAAAACTTGTGCAAAAAAATGCAAATAAGGCATTAACTACTGCTAACCCTTGCGAACCCTGAGAAATTTACAGGCATAAATAGACAAAGTGTAGCAAAATAAACACCTACACTAGATATGTATTTTGGATGTTTTTTAGTCTAAAAGAAGACATGTTATGGAAGCCAAATAGCCCAAAAACTCAAAATTGAAAAATGTTTTTGCTTGAAGTGTCTCCCCTTAGGTTGGGGTAACTAACGTGAAAGTCCCTGCAACTTAGAATTTTTTTGTTGTATTTACTTAAACAGCAATCGGATTTACTTGTTAAAACCATGCAAACAGATTAACTAGATCAAGTAAGTGTTACTCGTGAACCTTAAGTGCTTCAAACATCCATTATACATGAATGAAAAGTAGGTTCCATTCTCATGAAATAATCCAATTTACAGTTAATAAATCAAGGTATCATATAGGTAAATTAAATGTGTTTTTCTTTATTTTTCTAACTGTAACAAACATCTCAAAAAGTCAGCACACTTTAGTTTCAGCTCTGTTAACACATTGGGCAATTTTAACACTGTCTATGGATAAGTACCTCATACAATCCAACTTCAAAAAATCCTCAAGCTATCCCTTTAATTCTCTAATAACAATAACCCGCAGTTTATAGAGCAAACTTGGTAAAGAACCAATGACAAGTGCATAGTTGCTTCATTCAGTAAGCTTAACAGTAAGAAACCTACTTCTAAGGGTATTTTCACACATAATAAATTTACCTTTTTAAGGTATTTGCATAAAACCGATCCCCATGTGTTTCATATCAAAATGTTCACAACAAAATCAGCTTTTCGTACAGTGCGGCCCACATTTTTTCTAGAGCAATGTGTTGGATGTTTGCTTTCTAAAATTCCTCAAAACTCTTTTGTAATGATATGTTGTATGAATTGATTTTGGTGCTTAAAATGAGTTTACCAAAGTCTTAGATTGTCTGAAATGAAATTTTGTAATATCGCTTTTTGAGTAGGAGTGTTAAACAAAAAAAAACATTGCTTGGACATGCTGGTGCGTCTTTCATCCTTAGAGGGTTAACTTTAAAGTTTTTTTGCAGCATGCAGCTCAAGGGGAATCATTTTCACTGGAAATTATGACCAGACAATGACCGGAAGATTTATATATGTTGGACTTGAACAGATTTACCTGTCAAGAACCGACAATCCAGCTGCCATGCAAGGTAAGTAACCCCCATCACCAGTAGAAAAGACCTTACCTTAACTAAATGGGTTTCGCTGCTCAGCCTTAACAATACCTTAAACATGCTTTAGTTTCCACACACTGATATTGTAGAAATATACACCTGAAAGGAAGTGAATGTTTCGCAGATATGTATGTACTTGGTAAATATTCTGTCTGAATCTGTTTGGTCATTTCCCCCCAAATGTATTTTTCTAATGCAAAACAGTTGCATTTAAACGTAATATATAGCAGATTAGATGTCTTTAAATCTGACCAGAGCAAATAGAAAACAGCAGGAGGGATACAATAACCACTGGTTTAATAACCTCTAGCTCCACCTGCTTCATCTTGATGTTAGAGAATAAGTGGTCAGCTGAGGAAAAATCTGATAATGGAAAATGAACCCTGATGTTGACACTGTGTGGCCGCTGTTTGCTCTGTCCATCCTCAGCTTCCTTCTGACATCAGTCATTGATTGAATGACTCTCTCTCAGTTGCTTTGTCTGCGCTTTTTCACTGCAAACAGCTCCCTGCAAGAATTGTGACAAAAGATGTTCGTCATTGACATTTTTTTTCCATGATGAATATGCCACGCGGGCGAGACTAAACTGACTTAATTAAACAATAACTGACTATATCTCCATACAATATCATTGATGGGCAAGCAAGTGACAAAAATGTAATTAAAAAAGAAATATATAACAAAATCCCCATTCTTTTTCGTTGACAAAAAAAACAATCATACTTATAATATAAAATATCCCTCTTGTCATTGGATGGCTGCACTTTTCCCTTTATGTGCGCCAAAATTATCTTCTCTGTAACCACCAACAGTGCTAACGCCTGCAGCTAGCTGCACCCTTGTCTATATCGACGACGGTTCATTTATGGGATAGTTCTGGTGCCGGCGGATGTTTCGCCGGATGTCACTCTGCTCGCAACGAGCAACATTCACTGGAACCTCTGAACAACGTCACTGTCATGGTTGCGATTTTCTGTTATAGCTTTTCCTGTTTTATTGTGTTAAATTATTCCCCGTTTCCTTGTTTACTGTCTCTTGTGTTCTCTGTTGTGTTTTACCCTGTGTTCATCCTTGTGTATGTTTTATGTTTCCTGTTTTATTTTGTAGTCTGTTTTCTCCCATGTCATGTCTTGTTTTACTTCCTGCCTTGTGTTTTCCCGCCTCTGTGATTGTTTTGCCCCACCCTGATGTGTTCCACCTGTTCCTGAGCCCTCGTGTCACCTGTCCCTTGTTTCACCCTCGTTACCTTGTGTATTTAGTCTCTGTGTTGTCTTAGTCTGTTGTCAGATCATTGTGTGTGATTTTGTGTGAAAGTCTACTGCCTTTGTCTCGGTGTGCCAGTTTATTTTGGATGCCTGGTCTTTTGGTTCCTCAATGGGGTTTGGTACCAGTTTTGCCTGCTGTCTTCATATCTCCTTTTGTTGTATCGCTTTTTATTTTATTAAATCCTCAAGCTCACCACTGCCCTGCTGTCTCTGCATTTTTGGGTCTGCCATTTCCCCAAACGTAACAGTCACAGGCTGAAGTTGGCAAGTCCTAAGGAAAATCTGGATCGTGCAACAAGGCAGGCCTGCTTGGTTCTTTGGTGAATGATTGTAAAGATTTACCAAGAATATGTTCACGGCATTTACTCTCTAACTGGAACGTTTTGGGACTGACAGGCAGGGATTTGCTATGAACAAAAGAATACATTTTAATTTAATCTTTATTTGACAGGGACAGTGCATATTAATAAACACTTCTGTAAACACGCCAGGATTAGCCAAAAGGCTAGTTTTCATCTGCAGTCCCTGGCCAGATGTTACAATAGGCTCCCTAAAAAGCAACTAATGGGCATCCTAACATGAGCACAACAATACACTGGTAAGAGCAAATTGCGTTTAACCATGTATCAGCTATATTTAAATAGCCTCACGTATTTTGGTGTGAACAGTTAACATAATTTATTATTGTATGTGGCATTTTTTTTTGCAGGGAGCAAATGTTCCACCAAAAAAAGTTCCTTCCCGAAGCTATTTTGTAGAGCCACCGTCACTGCGTCCGGAACTTAGTGCTGACCAAGACAATTGTGATTGGTTAAAAGAAATGCAAATAACCCAGTGCGTTTCTTTTCTTTTCCTTCTATCCAAAAATGTTCTGTGGACTAGCCAGACCTTCCTCCGCAGCGCTGTGGAGATAGGTCTGGCAATGCGAGACTAGCTGCACCCTAACGCCAGGTGGTGGTGGAAAAAGGACAGGATAACAACAGTGGACATGGGCAGAAACAAACTCACATTTGGACTCACTTTGAATACAATACCGTGGAGAGGAAAAAAACAACTGCCTAATAACAATATTGTCAGGACAGAAACCCTGCAGCTACAAGGCCTAAACACTGACAGAATTAAATCAACATGTGGTGTTGATTTCTGTTATTCCATCCAGGAGCCTCATTTATTAAATTGTGTTGGTTTAAAATAAATATGCAAATCAGAACATGTTTTCAGTCTGGAAATGAAGAGTTCATTTGCAAAAACAGATACAAATCTTTTTAAAATGAGTAAACCAACACCAGTTTGATTTTCTCTGAGTGCACAATAAAAAAAAGATTATGAACTTTCAAAATAAATTGTCTTGATCTTGTCAAAATAACCAAACACCAGTTTGATTTATATGCCCTGGATTGCACCAAAACAAAAAAACATGATTTAGGAAAATAACTAGAAAAAGCAGAGATATCTGCTTGATAAACAAACCCTTCATTATTTGCTTAAATTGATAACATCAGACCAGACAGCTGCTTAGCAAAGCTGCGTTCGTCATTATACAAGCTGGCATTTTATGCCTAAATCAAATGGATACATTCTTATTTGAAAGCAAGGGGCTGTTTCACAAAAACAGAATTTATAAATCCAGGATAAATGATAAAGTGAGGCTTGACCTAGTCTAATCTGTGCATCCTGGCTTGGTGCGTTTCAAGAAGGCCAAGCCAGGCTGAGGAGGAGCGACTAGGTCGAGTCAGGATGAAGTAATTCAGATAGATGCGCGTTCATGGCTTTCTTTAACAGACCACAATGTCGATAACAGATTTACTGATGCTAAAATGGAGAATATGTATTGTACATACTTTACAGAGTGAGCAGCAGCTTCTTATGTAAGTATGATAACGTGAAACACATTATTTTTATATAAAAAAAGAAACACGGCCGCTGTAATTAAACAGCAAGAGAAAGCGAGGCAGACGATCGCAAACCACCTGAATGCGTGTGTAGCCTAAATATATACATTAACTGACCACTGCTCTGAATGGAAACTGTCATAATCATACCATTCAAGGAGTTAGGTTACTAATCATTTGCACAAATTAACAGTTGTACTATTTGCCTTAAAAGTAAGCAGAAGATAATGTTACTCAGGAAATTTATCAATTTTCTATAATGCTAGAATATGATGCGTAAATATCTCTTTCACTCTGTTTCTCCCTCTCTCTCTCATGGGCTAAAATATAAATTATCTAAGTCATTAACTTCCACTGCTCGCTTTTAATGTAAAGTGTACAACTGTTCGTTTTTACAAATGACAAGTGACTCATTGAATGGTTTCAGTTAATAGCAGTAGTTCATAAATGTATATTTTTAGATATATCATTCAGTCGGTCTGGTATTATCTGCCACGTACATACATTTGTATTAATACATTAGATATATTAATACATTTAATATAGGGGTAGGGAACCATGATGTAACCCCCCGATGGAATCCAGACACCGGTGGCGGTGGAGAAGGCCAGAAGACCAGGCCGAGGGGGCACTGGAGTGACAGCCGTAGAACCACCAGGACGGGAGGTGGAAGGGGAGGAGGAGGGACGACGCCTTTCTGAAATGACAGCTGATAGCACAGGGAGAGAAAGCGCTTTTAAACGTGTTGAGACGCTGTGATTGGCCTATGAAATCTTTGGCCTTTCCTGATTGGATTATCAGAAGGAGAGCGCCTCATGATTTGCTTTAGGAGAGACTGATTATTGTTAGGTCTTCCTGAAAGAATTTACGCAGAGCTACATAATTTGGGAGGATTGTACAATTTGGATGTGTTCTTAAAATTGTAGGCCTACAATCCTCCCAAATTATAGTCCCAGTTTACTGGGCAACACAAATTGTGTGCTAAGAATGCCAAATACAATGCACATGGAAGCAGAACAAACATGATCCTTATTGTTAAAGAATTTGAAAAAAATGAATCAACTAAAATAATTCAATGTGCATTGGTCCACTATAGAAACACACATGTACAGCACTGCATGTATTGCCCTTAGTAACAGACTTCATTTAAAACACATTTGGCAACTTTATCAGCCTTTTCTAATTATCTCAACAGCTGCCGTACTATATTCATCAAACTTCTAACAACAATATGAACAGCAGTCTTCATTCATTCATTCATTCATTCATGTAACAATGTCACACGAATAATTATAAAAAATAATGGTCACAACTTTAAATAACAGTAGTTAACTGAACACCAATATGCAGTCAATATGCCGAGTCAAGGCTAAATTGAGCCAGGATAACTGGTAAATCCTGGCTTAATCCTGTATCTTCGTTTTGTGAAATACCCCTCAGGTCTTTTGGGGTTTGTTGGAAATGCTACTTCTTGTACTTTACCATGGATATGTAAAAATAATGGATGAAGATTCCGGGCTTGAAAAGTGAAGCCAATGTATAAGTGCCTTGAACCTGCATTCTATCTTATTTCCAGCAGTGGTTCCACTGGTTGCAAAAAGAAGTCTGTTTCTAAAGAAGTCTATGAGAAATTGACCCTACTTCTCACTTGATTTATAAGCTCCATGAACATTTTCATAATGAGTTTATGGCCTCAATGGGTAGTTTCAAGTCTCTTCAATACAGCATGATGTTCATTTTGTAAATAATGGTCCCATTTATTTTAAAATTGACGTTCAAGCAGGGGATGCTTTAGGGGCGTGAATACACACCAACCTGTCAATCAGGACCGAGGTTTGGCAATGCTAACCATGGCACTGTGGACATTAAAATAGTAGTGAGCTTGTCTTAGGGTGTTGTCTGTCTGTGTTTTTGACCCTCTCACTGTGGGTTTTCACTTCAGCAAAGTTAATTGGAACATTTGGTCACATAACAATGTCTTGTCAGCAATCTGTCATCCAGCTAGCTAGCTATCGTCAGCTGGTAACTTAAGGGAAAGATTGCCCATTTTTAGTACCGCTGTACATGGAGATGAATGGTACTAGTACTCGAGGTCCATTTGCCTTACGGTAAATCTCTGCCGGAAGACTCGCTTCAAAAGGGTTGAAAATCTGCGACTTTCGACCTTGAGCATTTAGCTGAGCACAGCACCAAATGCAACCATAAACAACACTGGCTTGGCTGCTTGGCTCCACCCTCTCATCAAAAACCATCATGTCATTTGCAAAAAAAAACAACAAGATGGCAACGCCCATATTGCCAAATTCGATGATTCAAAACAGCATTCCGGATGCTGCGTTTATTAATTGTTTGTCCATGGTCTTTACTAAAAGTAGAATAAATGTTCAAAACATTTTTGTCAATTTAACTAAACTTTGTCAGCTGAAAATTGGCTATATGACTAAAACTAACATGGACTTTTGGTCTCAGGACTAAGACTTTATATAGCTGACACAATTAACAGTGTAGAAAAAAATGGTTATTTCCATTCGCTGCTTGTTGTTTCTCTGTTACATTCTATTCTGTAAAAACTCTGTTGTCATAAATTGATATCAACATTTTTTACACTATTTTCCTTCCTGTGTGAACCTACCTTGAACCATTCATCCTTTCCTCTGGTGCCCATTTCTTATCCATCATCACGTCATCGAAGTGAATGGATCGAATTGTTAGAAAATGTTTTTATTCTTGTGCTTCTTATTACACCTTCTGAACATTGTACAAGAGGTTAGAACATTGAACTGAACTCTGCGTGTCACTTTGTTCTCTGAGCTTGTAACTGCTTTCAGAATCAACTCGCAGAGAACAAGCCAGTATATGAAAGGATGGGAAGAGCAAAGATTCTCTCCTAGATTGATAATTCATCTTTGCATCTTTACACCTATCAACACATGGCTAGAATGCATCTTATGCCTACCATACACTGGAAGACTTTGAACAGACTTTGAAAAGACTTAAGTCTGACACCATCTCACATCTAAAGACAATCATCTCACATCTAACATTAAAGACTGTCATAATATGTAAAGACTGGAGATCTTGCAGGGTCACAAATTGCACAACTACAACTAGATTAATTTAGAAAAATGAAACCAAGCTAGCTAGCGCTAGCTGGTAACTTAAGGGGCAACTATTATATAGCATTTTCAGGATAAAACTTGCATTTTGTGTTTGTAATAGAACATGTTTACATGTTTTAATGTTAAAAACACACTTTATTTTTCTCATACAACCCATGACTGCTGCACCTGCAGAGCGTCTCATACAGAGGGTGAGTCTGTATGAGACGCTCTGTAGGAGCGCCTGTCTCTTTAATCCCTCCTCCTGAAAACGCCCAGTCTGCTCTGATTGGCCAGAGTGTTTCCTGGAATCTCCGGAGCTCTCCAGTTTTGTTTCATTAGCTATTATCAGCTGGAGCTACTGCAATGAGTATATAGCGTTTATCTGTGTTTTTTGCTCCCAACGGCACTAGGATTAGGCACTGGTTATGGTTAGGGTTAAAGTTTAGGTTAGGGTTAGGTGCCTTGAAGACAGCGGTCGCAGCGCTGCCTGGAAGGAGCAGATGGGGGCAAAAAAACACCATAGAGCGTATATATAGCAGGACTTTGTTCTGTGAAAAATCACCAATAAAGGCTTCTAAACCAAATATTACACAACCGGACATGTCTCAGGGGTAAAGTGACCGGAATTTGGGGAGAAATGACCAGGATTGGCTGCCAAGATTATATCGCGTTAGCATGCAGCTACTTAATAGTTATGCTAACGTTAGATTGTAATGGAACGAAGCAGCAGCAGATAAAGGCTTTGAACCAAACACTACCCAATCAGACATGTTTCAGCAGTAATTGGGGAGAATTTAACAACATTGGCAGCCCAGATGACATTGTTTACTGCCGTTAGCCATGTAGCTGCTGGACACTAATAGAATATAGCAGCACTTTCTACAGTCACAAATCGCAGATAAAGGCTTTTTAAACCAAATATTATTAAATATTATTAAAAATATATACATGAATAGAAAATGTTTCAGGAGTAATGTGACCCAGAATTGGGGAGAATTTAACAACACTGGCAGCCATTGAATACATTACATGCAACAATGTTAACATGCCTTAAAAAAACACTCCAGTCCTGCCTACCTGGAGCAGATGACCAATCATAGAAGGCCGGTTTAGAGTTGCGTAACACTTAGCCGAGAGTAGAAAAAACAGTTGAAACCGGAGCGTTCATAACAGTTGCAAATCTGAACGTTTTAGCTCACAGGAATTTCTCTAAAATACGTTTAACTCATTATTTTTTGGCCACGTTTAACATGAAATTCCAACATTATAACATTGTAGATATGACAGAAAATACAGAAAAGCATAATATGTCCACTTTAAGGAAAAGTTTGAAGGTTTTCTGTTCTGCCATACATGCAGATGAATGGCTGCAGTATGACGGTCTTCAGAGGGTTGAAAATCCGCAACTTTTCCACTTTAGCGTTTAGCTTAGCACGGCCACATAGCTACAATAAACAACCCTGGCTCTAGCTGTTGCTGCTTCCTGTTTGGTGCTGGAGGGAGCGCACCCATTGGTTGTTGACAATGTTCACATTATTTAACTTTACTACTAAGACTTAAAACTTAGGATATTATCAAAAACGTTTAATGTTGTCGGAACATCAAGACGGAAAAAAGACTGACTCGGACTGAGTTTTATGACCACTGTGGTAGAAAAAGTACACTCTTATTGTTAAGTTAATGTCTTGTAATGTCTGCCATATAATCAATTATAATCAAGAAATCAGATTAATGTAACCTCTCTATGTAATTGTACTTTGGGATTCAGAAAAAAACATCCCCCTAACCTTACACCAAACGATTGAAGCGACTGGAGCTCGCCCCAACTCTAGCAAGACTCTCATGATTTAATTTCCGATATTGGAAAATAGTCTGCGACAATGGAATCGCTTGAAAAGTTGTTTGAGGTCGGCATTAACCTCTGTGTAGGTGGTTTGAACAATCAGATCTCATGCACTCTGCACGCCCACATTGTCCTGAGAAAGAGTCTAATCAGGCAAAAATAATAAAAGCCACCTGTGTTGGTTTACCATGGTTGTGCAGATCCTTTAATATAATCTTACAGTGCCTAATTTGTTCAGGAGAATAACAATGCTTTTTGTAGTTGTACAACCTTCAGGATTTTCAACCCGTTCTCACTCCCAACACATCAAACACTGAAGCTTGGTCAGTGTCTCTCACCGTCAGACAGCGATGCAAAAGGCACCCTTTAGGCCGGTTACACACTGGAAGCGTCTCGCGAGCGTGTCAGCCGCGTGGCGTGTCCGTTTATATTTCGGCTCCCATGTTAACAGTTTAGAGCTTACACACTGCCTGCGTGATACGCGCGTCTCAGGCGCGACGCGTGCCTGCTAGAAATAGAACAAACACCTATTTTTCACGCGAGACGCGAGCGTGTTGAAAGCGTTTCCAGGCAAAATAGAATAGGAAAATATGTTTATATGTCATTTAGACACAAATGCATATATATAAATGACATCTTGATGTTTGAAAGTCTCTAGGTTTTGACATCAATGTAGAAATGTAATAAAAAATGATAAAAAATAATTAAAAAATGATTTTCAAATATTTCACCTGTCATACAGAACGAAATATTCTGTAACATATTTTGCAGTCAATACTGCCGACATTGTCTTGCTTCAATCAAATCAGTAGGCTATATATTTATGTTTAACAACTCTCTCCCCTCTGGCGAATTTTTAACAGAAGAAGGGCTGCAATGGCTTTTCTTCTGTCAACAACTCGAACTGAAAAAGAACAAATAGCGTTTTAATTTTCCATAGTAACATATTTATGTAGCCTATATATAAAGGGTAGGTAGGATAGGCTACAATAACAACGTAGTGTGTGTTCTGAGTGATGGTCCAACATCAGATAGGCTATGTAGGCTCTTTACAGCTACAAAAAGTTGTCATAAACAGACAGCCCGCTTACCCATTTTTCAGAGTTTGAATCTGTCGCTGCTATGTCCCGAGATCAGCCCTCCCTGTACCTAGCAGCAGGAGCAGCGCCGCGTCAGACACGCTTCTGGTGGTAGGACACAGAAAAATACATGCAGCCGCCACGCTTTTGAGATGCAACAGAAACGCCACGCTTGCGCGACGCATCCAGTGTGTAACCGGCCTTAGCGTCTGTATGGCACGCACCAGGCAGAGAGAGCTGCTCCCTGTAAGGTGACATAGTATGAAGAGTGACAATGGTAGCGAGTAGTATGAAACTCCAAAAATCTGCAACAGGAGACAGGTTGGGGTGGCGGATGGATCAAACAACACAGAACTTTTACCCAGGAGACTGGGGTTCGTGTCCCATTGTTGTCCCCTGTGTCAATTACACGTGCCATTTTTAACCCCACCCATTTCCTAACCCTAACTGTCCTGTTTTTGTCTCCTGCGTGTCACTTAGACGTACATTTTTTAACGCCAAATCGGTGCCTACCCAGAGCGTAAAAAAGAGACACCAAGGGTCCTGACCAAGCACGTAGAAAAACAGTGTTTGGAATAACGCCGTTTTTAAAAGAACGGCGTTAGGTAACAACGTTATTTTTTCAGTAACGGGGTAATCTAACGAATTACTTTTCCCGTCGTTACAACGCCGTTAACGTTACTGGACGTTAAATGCGGTGCGTTACTATGCATTGATTGAAAAAACTGTGTAATCCGAACGCACCCCTGGCTCACAGCTAGTGAGGAGGTGGGTTAATAACGAGGTAAGCGATTATGATTGGCTAAGGCAGAGTCATGTTTCATGGTAGCCAATCAGAGCCAGTGTTTTTACACACATGCCAGCACGCGCCACACACACACACACACACACACACAACAGCTAAACAGAGATTCGATGAAGCAGCAGAGATGGTGAGTCAGGAGCAATCTGATGAAAAGTTGGCATTTTCAAGGTGGAGATATAAACACTACTTCAAATTAATTGTGGTCAAAGGCAAGAACGTGCATGTAATGTGTACATTATGTCCAGGAGAGAAGACTTTGTCGACATCCGTTGTAAACAACTCTAATTTAATGAAGCATCTCACAACGACACACGCATCTACAAAGCTAGTGGCCAAAAACACTGATACCTCCACCACAGAGGATAGTTCGCCATCCACTAGCAAAGAAGGACTCGAAGCAAAGTCCTCCAAGCAGCAAAAGCTAGATCTTTCTGCCTCACGACAAAAAAACTGCTAAAAAAAAATCCAAATTCTTTGACATATAGCAACTTTTTTTTTTTTTAACAGTAACGCAAATAGTTACTTTCCCTGGTAACGAGTTACTTTTATCATAGAGTAATTCAGTTACTAACTCAGTTACTTTTTGGAACAAGTAGTGAGTAATTATAACTAATTACTTTTTTAAAGTAACGTTCCCAACACTGTAGAAAAATGACGCCATAGGGTACCCAGAGCGTCAAATATTGCTGCGGATGGGATTATATTGGAATTAGTTGAAAGCCCACTGTGTGTTTGTGAGACACCAATGGTGACTTTTTGCGTCAGTAGCTAACACCAAAGGCACCTGACCAAGCGTTGTTTTTTGTAGCGCTGGAAGTGAGACTGTGTTGGGATTTTAAGACTGTCTGTGTGGAAGAATGGCCCAAAATCCTGCTTGAACACTGGGAGACATTAGTATTAAGGCTAATAAGGCTTCTCCACCAAATATTAAATGCATTTTAGTTAGCATGTTCAATACATTTTTCCTGTGTCATAACTTTTTTAATGCATTAGAATGTTACAATTGTTTCATCTGTGCCGTTTTATTGAGTTAATATCAATGTCTGGCCTACGTGTCATATGAATAGCTAGAATTGGAAATATTGAAACCAATACTTCCAAAGCAATGGCAATGACCTTGACTGTTCACAATATGATTATTTGCAAGAGGAAAGCGAATATCTGAGGCCAAGAACTGGTTGGCTTATTTTGCAGACATATGAATCTAGTACTTCCAAAGAATAATCCCCCTAAGCCCTATTTTCTATAAGAAAAAATAAACATTCTGTCTGTTAATGGTATAGCATTTTTAACACAGCACTCACCGCACACTGACAGTCCAAACACACAGCCTTTTTGAAAATGGAGAAGTAAATGGCAAATTATGGTCTTTAAGTAATCAACCACTTTCATGTGGAGGCACAAGGGAGTCTATCTGATATCTGAAAAGGTATACAGAGAAAGAAATGACTCACAGCCAGGTGGACAAAATGATTGCAGTTTTGTTCCTCATAATTGTACTCTGCACTTCTCTTTTAGCTGACGTCAGGAAATCAATAATTACTCATGCGAGCATTTGATTAGTTTTCAGAACCATCAGACGTGTGATTCTTCTTTTCACTGAGCTGGGTTTGTCTGGATAAAGGATGAGGCAGTCACACAGGGAACACTTTGTTTTTCGAGAAGCGACATCAGTTTTCTTCATTAGACATTCCTGAAGCTGCAGTATAGTCAGAAATGTGTTCAACAGAGACGGAGGTATGTTTGTGTCGTGAGAATATGAGATGCGATGTGTGCATGTGGGACAAACAAAAGTATTATTGCAACCTGAAGTAACCGTAACCCAGACCTCGTCTCTGAATAATCTTCTTCTCTTTGTATTAGTTTAATCAACAAATGAGAAGTTATGTGATGTTTGGCCTGACAGATAAACACATGGACATCTCTTCACTACACTTGGATATGGTAACTGTATCCCTCTCTTTCTTGCAGCTTGATCTGGGCCCTTGACTTCATCTTGCCCCTCCATTTCCTCTCTGTGCGAGACAATGACCTTCAGATTCCTGGACTGTGCCTGGATAAAAACAAGGCCGCAAGCTTGAAGTCAAAGTCAGACTTAAAGATTTGGCAGGCAGTTTATATACCATCGTGGTATTTTAGCACTGCACTTCTCACTAACACTGGATTACTCATGATAGACAATTTAAAACGAGGATCCAAATCGATGCCATCTTTTTGATTCCATACATAGTCTATACCCACTTCTGGGATTGCTCTGTTGCCGACGGAAATTCCGCCGGATGTCACTCTTTTCAGCTGTATACCTTCCTCTTTCTTTGTGTTGGAATTTTGAACTCAGATGGATTTCAGAGGACTATGGTTAACTGCTCCTCAGATCTCTGCAGGGTAAATCCAGACAGCTAGACATCTAGACTATCTGGTCAATCTGAGTTTTCTGTTGCACGACTACACCCACCGACACCCCACACACACACCCACCATCTATACAGTATAGCCATTTTAATATCCATATCAACAACATTGCACTTCTCAGAGATCAATGCTCTCTGGTACAAACGGTCTTGTTAAACACTCTTAAAGCTGTCATGATGTGCTATCCAGACCTCTCCAATTTAAAGAAATCTGTCTTAAAATAGAAGCCATCTTTAAAGGCCACAGATCTCTGGCAGAGTGTGAGGCCCCAAGGCCATCTAACTGGACCTTGCTTCCCTCCGATAGGTTTGTTCCTTCATCGCCTGAGGCTCTGCAGCTGTAAAGGTTTTCTGTCAGCAAGATTTGAAGGATAGATAGAAAAAAGCATTTGGAGTGAGGTGCGATGCATAAAGAATAACAAAGAAGACATAGAATGAGAAGTAAAGCTGAGGTAGTTAAATAGAAATGAATACTGGCAGTCATCAATTTAGCATTAAGCAAAACTATACTTAGTTTATGTACTTGCTAGTGACATGGCTCCATATGGTGGTACAAAGATGGATACAAGGTGAACATGATACCTGTTATACATTAGCATGTTAGCAAGTCTATACTGTTCAAATCTATTTCTTCAATGCGCTGTTGCAGATAAACGTATCTCATTTAAGGGAAACCAAGTCTAAAGTGCAATGAGGTAATTGCTAACATCAGCATACTAATATGTTCACAAAGTTTCACGTTTCTTTATTGTCATATACAGAAATAGTGAAGCAGTGATTGGTAATAAAACATTCTTAGTTATCAAGCTTTGAATTAACCAAAAAGGGTCTGGAGGTCAACTAAGCAAACTTTAACCTGAAGAATGCCTGGTTGGTGGGGCAGTTGATGACCTACAAGATAGTTTCATCAGCGTAAAAATGGACCTTTCAAGTACTGGAGCTTTCTGGAGGGCTCCTAAGAAGCTTTGTGCTGGGGAGAGACTTGTATGATGGGCTTGTTGTATTGTCATTTATATATGTTTATTTGGTTTATTGTCTATTTTGTTGAATGGTTTGGTTTTGTATACTGTAGTTGCTGTGTCATCTTTTCTTGGTGGGGGATGGGGTATGTTAATGTTGTGAATTGTGAAATTTTTTTAATTGTTAATCACTCAAAAAATTACCTTTCAAAGCTAAATTGGAAAATGGTTGTATTACTAGAGTAAATGGCAGGGGCCTAATATTGATCCCCTTTTATGGACTTGATTTGAAACCATCTATAACAACAGTCTAATCTCTACCAGAAGGATTGGTTTGTAAGGAAAATTATCCAAGACAAAAGAAAGCACAGCACTTAACAAAATGATTCCATCCAGTGTCAAAATCCCTGGACAGATCTACAAAGAATGCAAAACAATGTCACTTCTACAGTACAAATTAACAAAGTCATCAGCAGTTACTGTACCAAGACCTGGTCTAAAGCATTTTGCTTTTCTTAACTTCATGTCATAACTTATAACTTACATATAGTTATTTGTTGTGGCAGTAAAATGTTTTTGTTACAATGTTTGCTTTTCAGACTCTGTGAACTTTGTAACAGCTCTGACCCTTTGAAATGAAACAACTTTCATGTTACACCTCTTTTCATCATCTTACTTCCAGATGTACTGCCAGCATCACAGTTTATTTCTAAAACTGACACATTATAAAAAGAAAACATTGAACGAAAAAGGCTTTCTATTATGACATATCATCTGATGAATGTAAAATGTGCTGTGTTTTTGCACGGACAGGATAGGGTCTTAGATAAAACAATGTGCAGTATTTCTAATGTTTCAGGGGGGGATTTTGTCAAGTAAAGAAAGTGTAACCAGCTGAAAAGAGTTTTTGGTTTCTCCTTTAGTCTCTGCATCGTTCTGGTTGTGTGGAACACTATTTAACAGGCTGCTCTGTGGAGTGAAACTTTGATGTGGGGGAAGACACAATGTCCCATTCACTGTGGTAGTTTTTTTCTTTTGAGACAAAGCTTTTTGATATCCCCCACCACCACTCACTGTAAACTCCAGCTGGACAGACTCTGAGACTATTCCCTAAGGGCAGCTTTTTACCAGGAGTATGCATGTATTGGCTGGACTAGAGGGGCATTGGGTTTGTGTGTGGCCAGGAACAGCAGGAGAACTAAAAACACCTGTGGATCTGAAGGAAAAGGACAATGGTTTTAGTGTTGGCTGATCGACCAGGACAGCATTTCTAAAAGCTGTACGTTATTATATTATTATCACTTATACCTTGAAGAAAAGACTGTACTCACCGCTTAACCCGGAGTGGCGAAGCAGTTTCCTTGCTTGGGCTTGCCATGGAAACAGCGGAAGCAGGTTAAAGCTTTAGAGCGTATAATGAACGTCCGTTACATTCAAGCCATTGCCAAATGAGTTGATACAAAGCTAATTAAGACTATCGGTTCCACAAAACTCTCTCTGTATTTCTCAGTATGGCTATGTTCAGAAAATGGTGTCGTCCGGTGACTTTCGCACGCAGGACTCAAGTGAAGATAATTACCTCTTCTGAAGAGTCCATGTTTTTTTTTAATCCTCCGTGTCCTCCTTGAATATTAGCAACTGTGTGGCGGAGGGGGGTGGGGGGGTGAAGCGCGATCAAGGAAGGCTTGTATCCTGTAGATGCACCGACAGAATTGTAGTCATTACTAAAGGCCCCAGCGATCTGCAAGTATTGACGCCAGCCTGGTAAGCCACACCTACTGTACTTGAATGTATCTGTGGTGTAACCAGACCTTACTCCACAGTGTTGTACATTGTACTGTTTACACTTCAACATCTTTTTGAACAATGAGATGGTCATATTTTGTTTTCTGTTTCAGAGTATTTATAATGGAGATACACTGTAATGCATTAGAATGTTACATGTTACAGCCTGCATACCCAACACTCACCTTTTGTGAAGTGAATAAAAACAGCTTAATTTATAGTAGGCTTACCCCGTAATAACATTCTACGTATAATGAAAAAGACAGCCTGCATACCCTTTACAGTGCAATTGTAGTGAAAAGGGAGTTACCATATTTGAATACTTTTTACATTGTACTTTCCCCAAGTCCTTAACTTTAAGGTTCCATGACCATCTCTGGTAATTAAGGTGCCGGGGAATTTGTGAATTCAGCTGGTGACAATAACTTGGGCAGGAAGAAAGAAGAAAACCTAATCTCCCACATTTACACACTAGCAAATCGTTGGACGAGTCAGCCCCCCTGGCTTAATAAAGCGAAGAGAGCGTGGGACCAGGTAGCCGCTTTATTAGAAGCAGTCCAGTGATGTCAGGCACAAAAGGAGGCAACAGCTTGTCTCTGACCCAATCAGAGACTTCATAACAAGTTACTTATAATCTTTCAATGAATTTAATTCCAATAATAAACAAGCTCGAGGACAAGTGAGACGATTTGATCTTTCCTTTGTATGACTCCAGCAGGCTGAGTGCCACTGAGCAAATAGAGTTGGTGTTCCAAGGCTGAGTCTCCATACAGATGCGTTCTCTGGATGGACGCCATTAGTAACAGCCTGGAGAGACATGAGTGGTCCTCCACAACCTCTTATCTGGCCAGGATGTCCACAAGTGCACCTTCCAAATCCACATGAGTCATCTCTGGACAAGGTGTGGTATAAGAAATTAAGTTATTATTATTTTTTTTTCAAATCCTGTCTCCTATTTCAAATATATATACTCTTTTCTTTGCTTTCATTGGTGGCACATTCATGATTAACAAAGAAATGAAGTCTTAGGTGCTCAACAAAAAAAAAACAATGTGTCTGCAAACTGGTTTGCTCATTTCCCAAAGTATGCAATGACTTCAAAAACACATTTTCCCAAAGACTTATCTTGTCTCTTTTTTTCCCTGTGAAACATGTCGTTTTTAAATCCAACGTGATTTGGGGAGTCCAGCTGACTCTCTCCCATCATATAAAATCAAACTTGATTTTGTTTGCCTGCAGAGTGACACTATGTTCATATTACGTAAGAGCATCTCTTGGCCCCCATCTCCTGATCTAACAGCCAAAGGTGTTCAGTACAGACATGAACACATATTCAAACAATGAATTGACTATATGAAGTCACCATAGTCTCTGACTGAATCAGTAGCTTTAAGCAGTGTAGCTCCTCACCAGTGACAGTGAAAGTGAAGTGAAACAACAACATGGTTAGTGACTGTAAATCTTAAAACTGAACTGAACAATGTTAGCTGTAACTAGCTAGAATTGAATACACTGCCCTTGTGTGGAGAGTGGCTGAACTTCCGTTCCTTTTATTGTCTAATTTTCCCCCTTCTTGTCCCTATACGATAGAAGTGGAGTCATTAAACCTTGAGATAAGCGCAACATTTTCTCAAGTTGAAACATTTTCAACATATCTTTGCCTCAATTAATGCTGGCTATAGTGTATTTGTATCTGTTTCTACCATGTAAAAAAGAGAGCTGGAAACAGCTCTGTCACTCTACCCTGACACACCAGATGGTTTATTACATCGAACCATATGCAGGCACTTTCAAAAGATACCTGGAAGGTGATTGGATGAACCATCTGTCTAACACGTCCACCATTGTTGTTTTGAAAGAACAGTAGCAGCCATCACACACACCTGAACCAAGCCTGTACCTACCAATAGCTCCTCACTGGACGCTGATTGGTTTGGTAAACTCGTTCAAATGCAAACGCATTACTTGAAGCCTGACAAGATTGATTTTCGTGTGATTCCGCAATTCTCATATGATTCAGCCTGACTGCCAATTACACCCAGTGAAAAAAATCTTCTTTGGCCCACAAAGCATTTTCCTCGTAGACCTTTATTATAAAATATGTTTTGTATTCGTTAAACTTTCCAAGAGTGCGATTTTTCGGTATGTGAAGTAAAATGTAATGTAAGGAGGAAGCACTAGGAAGGTAGAAAACATTTTTGGCTGATGCACTCAGCAAGCAATTTTACATCATACATCGATTTATCTGGACTTTACAGGCAAAATTAACTTCACGTTCAGTCTGAACACACGTTTGTTGTTTGCAAAATTAGCAAAAATGTAGCTTCTCTCTGCCTCACTGTCTGTAAAGTTTCTTCTGTTAACACATGCTGGTATTCATGATCCATGACTATAACATGCCATAAAGAATCCAGAGACCATCCAAAGATTGTAATCTGTCTCCTGACTTGTCCGAGCATCTGACGAACATTTCCAGTATATCAGAGTAACAGTCCTAGCTCTGCACAATGTATCGTTGAACCCACGTTTGACTTGCGGTGTAATGTATGGCCAATGTGCTCACAACAGAATTGACCAAACTCAACAAAAACGTCCAGGACAATTCATAGGCATTCATAAAACACAGTGGGTGTTAGGAAGTCGATTTATGATGGTGCTCTGTGAACAAGTCAGAAGGCCTGGCCTTAATGACAGCCATCTGGGATAGAGAGAAGATGGAGCCAAGTCTCCTCTGGAGGTCACACAATCCTGCACATTTGTGCTTCTTTGTGCCTGCAAAGGTGTTAATCATGTCAACACCTTTCCTTCAACAGGTGGAGGAATGATGCTCTTGGCAAGTACACACTGTCACTGTACCCATGCTGCTCTCTTCTGCAGTAATACGTGCTCTTCTCTTAATTTTTTCATTTCCTTTTTCTTCAAAATAATGTCCACCATAAATCCATCCATTTCTATCCTCTTCAGTGTTCCTGGGGATGGGATCCCAGCATGCATTGGGTGTGGGCAGGGTACAGATTGGACAGGTCGGCAGTATTTGAAGGGTTGACATAGGGCTGCACAATATATCCTTTTTTTTATCGACTGTCGCAATATACATATTGCAAAAGGCATACCACGAAAGACACTCAGAGATTTTTTGTGTTTAGTTGAAAGAAAATATCAGTAAAAAATGGCACTTTATTTTGTAACTGTCATTTTTTAGTGGTGCCTTTTATGTTCAATATGTTCAATAAAAGAATGTTAGAAATAATTTCCTTTCATTTGTTTTAAATTCAACATTCGTTATCACATATTTTCCTCATATCGTGCAGCCTTAGGTTGACACATTCACAAGTACAATCACACTTATGGGCACACAGAGTGTGTAATAAGGAATCAAACTCTGGACACAAAGTCCCTGGACAATTCTGAAGTTAGAATCCTTAGGCTCCATGGCAACAGTGATCATCCCTTATTGTAGCACTGCTTCTGTCTGCGCAAAAATAAGCAGTATTACCAAGTAAGTAACAATCACAAATATGTTAACACTAATGCATATTAAGTGGAATGGTGCCTTCTTTTAAAGGACCAAATTGGATATTCATTTTCAGGGTTCCCCCCAGAGTATTGCAAGCCTGGTGGCCCACCGGGCTTAGGTTGTCCCCCACCAGGCCTAAGCCACTGGGAATTATTTTTTAATGTATGTGTTTTTTTAAATACAGGCGGCTCGGTATATTAGACGTAGTCATATTTTTTAAATCTCCAGTTATCTTTTAGCACTGACTTAATGCAGGGCCCTATGGGATCTGTCTTACAGCTTTTTTTAAATTCTCAATTTTGCGATTCCATCCATAATTCTGTTATCACAGAAACTACTGGGCTCTATATTAGCTGCCATCAGTCTGTGACTGACCCCAACCCTCTTCGAAAAAGACACTTGCCACCGGGCTAAACAACTTTTCTGGGGGAAACCCTGATTTTATAGTTTTGTCCATAATTTCTATCAGTTATGACATTTACTCATCAATGTCATTAATTAGATCTGGGGGCATGGGGATACAACACACTTTGGTTTTGATCCAATACTAAGTAATGCCAGGGTCAGAATTACCAGTATTTTTTAAATTGGGACATTGATCAATGTCATGATTTACAAGGTGAATGCATCATTAACAGATTACTGCATTACATGTCTTTCATTATCATAGTAATATGAATATGAAGTTAGAAGCAACCTTACACTGTAAAGATAGTTGAGAACCATTGGAACCTCGATTTTGGAGATACAGGCTCCACCATTTCGTTTTTTTGACGGGAGGGCGTATAGTGGAAGCCAGGGTTGTTAATGGTTGAAATGACGCTGTGCTAAGCTAAATGCTGAAGAGAGAAAGTTGCTGATTTTAACACTTTCACACACAGTTACTCTTTTAGAGCCGGCCCACTTTAACCCCTGGACCTGTACCTTGTTGAGAGAAAACAAAGCAGGCCAGTTATAATTCATGGGCTTTCCCAAATGTTTTGCAAATAAATAAAGACATTTCCTTTTTTAAATTCACAGTGTTTTCATGTGTTTTTCAGTACAGCAGGTACAAAATAGAATTCGACACTGGTAAATATATAGGCATTGGTAAATATCAGTTATTGGTGATAACCAGCAATGTTGATATCGGTTATCGTATCACCCAAAACTTTCATATTGGTGCATCCCAAGTGATTTGTGGAAGGCACTGACAAATCATTGAGGCATGCCATTAGGGTCGTGAGAAAACACTTACATAGGTTGTTTTGGAAGGTAATTAGACATTTCCGGTTTAATCCGGTTTGGAGGACTTGCTGTTCTGAAAAAAGCAGAAAGTTGTAGGCAGACGAAAAATAGGACAAAGAGAAGATGAAGAAAACAAGGAGGGGGAGAAGGACAACACAGAGCCATGAAAAAAGGAGGATGTGTTGTTAGCAGACGAAGGAAGGATCCGGTTACACTGTATATTGTCAGTGCATGTCTTCCCGTAGTCCTTTAATTAATACAACATGGAGGGGATTGAGTTTCTACAATGCTTAAAGCTATGTACATACAGAATGTACTGTATTGTTTTTCCTGATTGACTATATGCATGCACACACACACACACACACACACACATCTTGTGGTTGTTTTGCGTCAGTCCCAGTGGAAATAAAAGCATGCAGTGCTTGGGAGTGTGTGACGAGAACCCAAAGAATTATCTGTACAATGTGTGTGTATATATTTAAGTTCTCCCATGAGGCCTGAGCATGAGAAAGACCTTCATTCCAAAATGATATATGCACCATATGTACTGACAGTTTTTTTTTAGTTTTTTTTTACCAAAGCCATGTGAACCAGCTTATACACTGTAACAAACAAAATATCCATGTCTGAAAACAGCTGCTGTGGCATGTGGCATGCTGCCGGGGATGTTGTTCTAACTTTGTTTACTTGATTTAATCTTCATCTTACCTGGATACAGTGCTGGTGCAATCCTAAGTGGCACCCAAGCCAAGAAAAAGAAACCAGTCCCCAACAAATGCACTATTTTGTCCTGTTTGAGTAATGTTTGTTAAAAACTACAGTGGCCAGCGGTTTTAGAGCAACCTATGTCTACCGAAGGAAATGTTAGCTGGTAGTGAGCTAATGTTAGCTATGTGTAAACATAATACCGCATAGCTTTCTGATTTATCCACATTCCACTATAACACAAGATGCATACTGTCAAAATGCTTTAGCTTCACTTACAGTAATGTAGGTAGCCTAAATGTAACGTTAGGCATACTGACTGTCAGGATCCCATAGGCTACCCATTCTTCCTGCAGATGCCTCGCGTCTTATTGCCTGTATCCACTTCTGTCTTCATAAAAGCTAAGTTTTTTGGTTCAGCAACTTATAAAAACTTAATTTATGGGTTATTTACATTGTAGTTAGTAGTGCATATCATCACACAACAGCATTTGTAGGCATTTTTCTGTTTCCTAGCAGATGGAATTGACAAGGAGGCACCTTTACGCAATGCAAAGTCTATGGAGAGCGATGAATTGTGTTCCCCTCCGATGTAGGTGGGACTTAAATGCACTCTGTCTCTACAAATAAACATATAATAAAATATTATTCTATAATAAAGAAATTAACATTTGTATTTATGTTCTCTGATCAGTTTATCACAGAAACACTGCAGTTCAGCTCTGTGGTACAAAACATCCATTAAAATTTACATTTTTCATTTCATGAACATGATATTATTGTATGTGTATCTATGTATGCATTTTATTCCATAGACTGTAAACATATTGGACAAGGCTTCAGGGCCTAAAGCCAATGCTGAAGTGCCTTAAACCTGCATTCTGTGTAATCTCCAGCAGGAGCGACTCCACTGGCTACAAAAAGAAAAAGTCAGTTTCTATAGAAGTCTATGTGAAAATGACCCTAATTCTCACTTGATTTATTATATCAGTAAACATATTCATTATGAGTTCATCAAAGTTAATTGGAACATTTGGTCGCCTTGAAGGATCTTGTTCAGCATTCTGCCAAGAAAGCTAGGTAGCTAAAGCTAGTGTTGGTTGATAACTTTAGGGAAAGTCTGCAGATTTTCTGTACTGCTGTACATGCAGATGAAAGACAGTACCCGGAGGTCTGCGTTTGACCGCCGGTAAATCTCTGCTTGAAGACTCACTTTAGCAATTAGCTTAGCGCAGCGCCATTGCAACCATAAACAACACTTGCTTGCCCCTGTCATTGTCCCCAGCTCCACCCTCCTGTCAAAAATCGTCACATCCGGAGTAGATGGTTGATCGGATCCGCTAGATGAGTCAACGTCAAAGGACGTGCATCGTGGACCCCCTATCTGCCTCTGATTGGCTTACCCTGATATTCTAACCCTAACCCTAATGAATCCCCACACCTCACGCCTAAACCCTAATCATGTCGCCACGATCTAACAATTACTCACATCCGGTTGCAAAAAAAGAAGTATTGCCAAACTCCTGGCTTCAAACGGCAGTCCATGAGAGTTTGTACGTTATATTAAATTCATAGTCTTTACAGTTAAATTTGCATACTAGTTTTAGTTTTAGTTAGTTAGTTTTAGTTTTAGTTAAATTTGGCAGAGAAAAGGTTACTGGGAGCCGGGTACCGGTCACCGTGGGGTACCAGTCGTTTCAGCGGCTGTTGCAGTTTTAGCTTTCAGCCAGGTTGAGTTTAGCAGACAAAAAGTGAGCGCCACGCGGCAATGACAGTTAAGTTTAGGCACCAAGTGGGGTGATCTTCAAGTCAGGCCACAAACCAATGGGTGACATCACAGCTGCTACGTCCATTATTTTTTTTACAGTCTGTTGGATTCGCAAGTATGTGTGTTGTTGTTAGCTCACGTCATTCTTCACACCATGCCCTAAATAAAAAAATCAACTCTACAGGCCACTATCTTGATAACTAGCAGATAGAAATGGAAACTGTTTAGTTAATCTCTGCTTAAATCTGCAGGTATATTTAGATTCTTCTAGGCGTAATGCCATCCCTTTTGACAACAGCTACAGCTTTGTGGAGTTAGCTGGCCCGTGCGCCTGCGCCCTCCACAGACTTCAGCTTTGCACACGCCCCTTGGATGGGATTGTGGGTTGCCAGGTTGCGGTTGAAATTGTATGTGGTGTGTGTAGATTGTGTTTCATCATATCAATCATTTCATATCAATCTGGCAACTTGGCTGCCGTCAGACAAACATACAAAACGTATGGATCCGTGTATGATGATTTTTTACAATAAAGCTTGAGGGCCATGCCAATTTTGGGAATCTCCCAGGAGAAACAACAAAACGGGAGGGCACCAGGATATGGCCTTGAAATACGGGAGAAAAATGGTAAAAACAGGGAGTGTTAGCTGGTATGGTAACACTATGATGTGAGACATGTTTTTTTTGTTCAAGCAAATCACGGAACTTTACTTTTAGTCATGCTTCTGCCTTTAGTCATGCTTTTTGTTGTTGTGGTTTAGGGAGCTCCAAAAACTGTCAGCAAGGGAAATATTAGGGCTTCAGTCTTGTAGTGTCAACTAGGCATGAGTAAAATGTGCCTTACAAAGGTGGCAATATCACTACAAGTAAACCTTCATCAGAAATCATCGGGAGAGAAGATGAAATGTGGATTATTGTATTAAATGCCAATTTACAAGTCCCTAAGAACATCTAAAAACGAGTAGTCATGGGAAATGTCTGCTCAAAAGAAGTATTATCAGGCTTCAGGAGTTTTTTTGTGTTTGATGTGGGTGGCAGCTGAAATTAGCTGAAATTAGTGTTCAAGCTAAAGTTGACATTGTGTGGGCGGTAGTTATGTTTGGTAATACACTGAAGACTCTAAGATGGTGAGAGCTAGGAGGAAAGAGTCTCATTTTCCAGTGTGGCCCTTAGTGAAATTGAGTTTGACACTGCTGACCTAGAGCCTGGGCAATCTGCGGCTTTAGAAACACATGTTGCTCTTTAGCCCCTCTCCAATGGCTTTAAAAAGAGGCATATCGAAATGAATGGTTATTTTAAATTGAATTGATTACTGGTTAAGACCTAGAGTGATTATTATATTCTTCACTTAGGCTACATAACATTTCAGTTAACTAAAGTGTGCGTCATAGCCTACGTACGTCTATAGTCTATCTTCTTATTTTGCCAAACATCAATACGGCCTTGACTTTCCATATACTAGCTACAGATTCCAAATCCAAAAAAAGAGACGTCTTGAATTTGAAAGTGAGTGGATGGATTAATTTGCTTTTACCATCAATGCTGCTGGCTTACCGCTATGCTTGATCTGCGGTGAGAAACAAAACATTTAAAATTGAAAGACTTTCAGACAAAGCACACTGCATTTGCTGAAAAGTATCCAGCTAGGGATGAGAGAAAGAGAGCAATTTTGGAACTGCTGCAGAAAGCAGAGCAGAGCAAATGTACTTCTAAAAACTGGATGAAATCTCTAAGCTCCACTGCTGCTGCTAGTTGAGATAGAAAGGAAAGCCATTCACAGACGGTGAGAAAATTAAAGATATACCCCTTTTCACAAAGACAATGCCATAAAAATGGCAACAAAAATCACCATAATAATGTAATGAATGCTCATTTAGACCTATTAGTAATGTTGATAGGCTAATTTAGATTTAATATACTTCAATATAAGGCTCAAATAATAATGTATGTGGGCCAAAAATGTCTCTTTTGATAATAAAGGTTGCTGACGCCTGCCTTAAGAAATGTCAGTTATCTTTGACCAGGAGTGACCTTTAACGGCCACATAAAACAAACTTCAAGAACTGCCTAACCTAAACATGCCGGTTTCATTTTAGAAAATGTTTTCATTAATTCATCATGAAATTAGTGTTCAAGCCAAAGTTGACATTGTGTGGGCTGTAGTTATGTTTGGTAACACACTGAAGACCCTGAGATGCTGAGAGCTCTTCAATGTTCCCTAGAGACAGTTGAGAAAAACACTGGGTTATTTTTAACCTGAGATTATTATTTTGTGGTTATTTTGTGTGTGATATGTTGATAGAAGACCAAAATACCTTTAAAATTCTTTTCAACGACCTTCCCTAAACAGGTGGATAAATCTGGCTGTATGGAACAATAGATAGTCTGGTACTCTCCGGAGGTCACTGAACATTGTGTTTTCATATTATCACCATTGAAGTTATTTAATACTATGGAAACCTGAACTGAAAAACAAGATCTGGAACCATGGAGTGAGGGAAAGTTTGTCCAGCTTGAAATCAACAGTTCTCTCACACTGAGTCACAGAGCCTACTGTTTATTAAAGTGGATTCTTTTGTAAGCCAAGAGAATCATGACCGTCTTTGTAGGAAAGATTTAAAATTCAACATTGTTCATTGTAAATCTAAATGACAAAAAACAGAATATAGATCAAGTAAATTCTTTGTAAGGTGTCATTCTGAGACAAAATCATTCTCATTTTCTGTAGGCATACTTTTTGCTATGCAGCCCTGATTACTGAGACTGTAGTCTGGATCGATGAAGCCTGAGGCTCCATTTACATTGCTATGTTTTGGTTTAAAAATGAATATCTTTTGCTACGTTTACACCTCGCATTCCCACTGCTCTTGCGTTTCAGAGCCCCTAAACCGGAGACATTTGAAAACACTTCTGACCCCGTTTTGGCAAACGGAGGCAACACCAACACTTATGCCAACGTATTTGAAAGTCATTTTACATAATTTTTATGTGTTTTACATCCAGGAATCTGTACTTTAACAGGGAGTTCTTGTGGATGGATTGAATAATCTTGTGAATTTACCAAAGAAAACCGTATGAAAACAGCAGTTTTCATTTAAATTATGTAATTTTAAGGTATTTTGCAATATTTTTCAGTGTTTGTACAGATTTATACATTTGTTTAACATTCTAAATATGTTTTTTGATTACAATTCTTTTTAAATCTACAGTAGTTGGACTGTGAAAATACAGAAAATGTACAGTAGATATCTGTATTTTAAAAATAAATTCTTTGTAGAATAACATAAGGTTTTTTACTGTCATTTCACGGTAAGTGTTTGGCAACTTTTGCTGCCAGACTTTTTACCGTTTTTTCACGATTGTTTTTTAACGTTTCTTTACATTAAATTTAAGGTTTAACAGTAAAAAACCAGAAAGAGGCCTCAATTTTACACACCGTAAAATTATGGGTTTTTTTTTGTCTTTTTACATAAAATTTAATGTAATTTAACTTTCAAGACCGTTAAGCAATGGAATTATCCTGTTAAACAACTATATTATCTCATTATATCAATTTACAGACTAAAACCTTAATTTAATGGGGGTTTTTTTAAATAAAAGTATTTTTCTGGCATTAACACTTAATGTAGAAAAAACGGAAAAAATCCGTAAAATTATACAGTGAATTCCAGTGAAATAACTTTTTTTTTTACAGTGTGGCAACTACCAGCAATGGGCAGAGTATACATGCTGCCTCCTGTTTACCCCAGCACATGCATGACCAGTATACCAGATTGTTGATGAGATATGCAGTTTGGGCGTGCTAGTTTAAACAGATTAGTTCTTCTACTGGAGCTAAAAACACTTGTGTGCACAGAGATCACTTTTGGCTCAAACCTCTGCTTAAAAACCAAAACGTAGCAATGTAAATGTAGCCTGACGTTCATTTACAGGCTTTTTCCTGTGCCGCCGGAAGTTTCGTTGGATGTCCCTCATCTTCCGCTTTCTTTGTGTTGCCATTCTAAACTCTAGTCGATCTGGAAAACATCAACCAGAACTTCGGCGCTAGAAAGCTACACGCTGAAAATGGCAAGTTTTGAAGAAAATGTGGATGGTGCAACAAGGCAAGCCTGCTTGGTTCTTTTGGAGAATGATTGTTAAGATTGAACACACGTTCCCTGGGTGAAGGTCTTGTATTTTCCCCAGAAAACGAACTCTGCTCCCCTGCTTAAATGTGCAGTGTTTTATGACTCAGTCATCCACCCAACCTCCTCCCTACACAGGAGCAGTCAATGTAATGCATACAGCAATAAATACGTGGAATACATACAAATTGCAGTGCTTTACTTTTTCATAGCTATATGTATGAATAGTTGATGAGAACAGCCTGAGTTTGCACATTATTCCATAATGTTGTCAGACAACTAATGTGAGCTGTAATAATCTGAGCTGGTCAGTGGCAAAACGAGCACTTCTATGAAGGTAAATACAAGCTGGACAATTGCCCTATTAACTTACATTGTAGCTTGTTTCAACGATGCCGACTGCAGAGATCCGCTTAATACTGGACCAATGTCAAAGATTGTTGTTCCCATCAGTCACTTAGACACAAAAACAGGAAATAGGGTCCAGGTTGAAACAAACAATAGTTAACCTTTTTCTATTACAATGAGATTTGGTCTTCAAAAAGTCTTTTTCCAAAAATGAGTTTTGAAAGAAAGGGTCGTCTTATAATCAGGGTCGTCATCAGGGTTATATATTCGGGTCAATACGATACTATAAAGTATGAAGTATACAAGTATAGTAATGAAATCAATCAGCAGGTCATACTGGCAGTAATGGTGCTTTAGCCTCAGCAATGAGCTTTGACTCGCAGTCTGTGCTGATATGACAGTGTGAGTTCCACTTCAGCAGTTCAGTATCATTATCTGTCAATCTCTGAAATCAGCTCCT
This sequence comes from Sander lucioperca, assembly GCF_008315115.2. NCBI lineage: Eukaryota > Metazoa > Chordata > Actinopteri > Perciformes > Percidae > Sander > Sander lucioperca. The sequence continues at coordinate 30,432,066 of NC_050189.1, read as the reverse complement.
GATAAAACTACATTTGCTGAGAAGGAAGAAAACTATCTGGTGCACTCTTCTGCTTGTCATGCAGGTGATCCGATCACCTCTGTCAAGTGTCAAAGGAGCTGACAGGATGAAAAACAATGTTTCAGCAGCTCACACTGGTGCTCAGAAGTAGATAATTCTCAAAGGTTTGGATCAGCAGGCTTCTCTCTTCACAGCTCACCTTACAGCCTCCTAAGCCTGCTTATGATACCTGATTATAACTATCGATCCAGCGAGAAGAAACCAGTCAGTATACATGAACATAAAGACTTAAAAAAAACTGAAGTCATACTTGGCCACCCTAACACCTCTGAAACACATCTAGAGAAATAGCTACTCTGGATGGCATTGCCCTGGCCTCCAGTATCACCTAGAGCACATGTGTCAAAACTCAAGGCCCGAGGGACAAATCCAGCTAAGATATTTGACTTTTTCTCTTAAATAAAAGCATGTCAGTAAACTATACATGTCTGGCCCTTGATGTGAGTCTCATTTTCCAGTGTGGCCCTTAGTGAAATTGAGTTTGACACTGCTGACCTAGAGCCTGGGCAATCTGCGGCTTTAGAAACACATGTTGCTCTTTAGCCCCTCTCCGATGGCTTTAAAAAGTGGTATATCGAAATGAATGGTTATTTTAAATTGAATTGATTACTGGTAAAGACCTAGAGTGATTATTATATTCTTCACTTAGGCTACATAACATTTCAGTTAACTAAAGTGTGCGTCATAGCCTACGTACGTCTATAGTCTATCTTCTTATTTTGCCAAACATCAATACGGCCTTGAGTTTCCATATACTAGCTACAGATTCCAAATCCAAAAAAAGAGACGTGTTGAATGTAAAAGTGCGTGGATGGATTAATTTTTTTTTTTACCATCAATGCTGCTGGCTTACCGCTATGCTTGATCTGTGGTGAGAACTTAGCAAACGACAAAACATTTAAAATTGAAAGATTTTCAGAAAAAGCACGCTGCATTTGCTGAAATGTATCCAGCTAGGGATGAGAGAAAGAGAGCAATTTTGGAACTGCTGCAGAAAGCAGAGCAGAGCAAATGTACTTTTAAGAAGATTTTAAAGATATACCCCTTTTCACAAAGACAACAACAAAAATCACCATAATAATGTAATGAATGCTCATTTAGACCTATTAGTAATGTTGATAGGCTAATTTAGATGTTATATACTTCATTATAAGGCTCAAATAATATGTGGGCCAAAAAAATGCTCTTTTGATAATAAAGGTTGCTGACCCCTACATTAGGAAATCTCAGTTATCTTTGATCAGGATGTGACCTTTAACACCCAGATAAAACAAACTTCAAGAACTGCCTAACATGTGAGAAACATGCTGGTTTCACTTTAGAATTATGTTTCATTTTGACTTATTTTTTTTTCGTCTCATTTTACCTAATGCATTCAGGTAAAATGGGGACATTGATTGCAGACTGGCTCTGCTACCAATGAAGAGCACAAGCATGTCTTTGCAACCTGTGTGCCAAAAAGTGATCATCCGCCAAACACTGATTGCTCTCTACCCTACATGCAAATAATAAAATTAATCCTACTCAAACAAGTTAGATGAACGGCCTCTCCACTACATGTTGCCGGCAGTTGCGCACATTTCTCCGGCCGTTCTGTGCGGCTCCCTGGTTCCTAGCTCCGGGATACATCGTTACCTCGATAGCTACCAGCTAGACAAAAAAAAAAGGGGACACTCCAAATCTCTAGATGAGTCGCAGCCGAGCCGCACCTGATTGAACCCCTCTCATAGTGACATAAAGTTGTCAGAAGAAAATATACTTGGAACCAAGCAATCCCGGCCCATTCCGAGCAGGCCGCTCCAAACGGGTTTCTTCCCTTGAGTCCATGGATTGTGGTGGCACCTGGAACATGGTTGCTCTGGCCATGGTCCTGCTTGATCCCCCGTTTCATTTTCAATAAACATTTTGCTTTACTTCCATGGTAATCATTCGGCAGCATTTTTTGGTATCCTGCTTGTTAGCATTTTGCTCTCCTTTTTTCCTGCTCGACTGACCTTTTTTGTTTTATGTTCCCTTTAGCCCTGCCACTCTCAGCTGCTTGTCTGCCACGCTCAGCCTCATCTTTGTTAACCACTGTCCTCGCTCAGATCCCCCCTCACCTGCTACCCTGCTTATATGCCCTGTTCACTAGTTATTCACCATTTTGCACATTTTATTTGTTGTTTTGTGAATAAATTGTTGAGGACTGCTATTATAAATGATATATATTGCTGCTATATGTCTCTCTCTCCCTCAACCTCCCCTCCCTCTCTCTCTGTAACCCCCTCCTCTTTCTCTGTCCCTCTTTCTTCTAACCAAACAGGTCGAGGAAGATAGCCATCCCCCTAGAGCCGTCTCGTTAGAGGGGAGTTTTTCCTTGCCCTATTTGTCATCAGGTCTCTGTAAATTAAAGCCCTGCTCTATATGTGTCTTGAGATAACCTGTTATGATTTGACGCTATATAAATAAAATGGACATGACATTCCTTTTCCAAAAAAACACAACATGAGGCTCTTGTGAAAATGTAATCATTTGCAGACATATATCCCCCACATCACTCCACCAGCCAAGTGTGTTTTTTTGTGACATTTTTTTACAATTTCAACTACAGCATGTAATGTAATTACAGCCAAGTCAATCATCAGTTGATATTTGATTCTCCACACACTGGTTTGATATCCACTGAGTCATCCTTTGCTTAGGGGCAGGACTGGTGCAATATTTTGGACCCACCATCCGAGTTCCAGATAAAAACAAGTATAAGAGCGTACTTAATGTAGTCTGGATCAACAGAAGTACATTTCCAGGATAATTACCTGATGCTGTGTGTTGCCGTGTTGAAACTGCATTCGCTACGGGAAACAACAACAAACTTCAAGCTAGCAAGCTAAACGGTGAAAATGGCATGTTTTGAAGAACATTTTCATCGTGCACCAACGCAAGCCTGCTTGGTTCTTTCGATTGTAAAGATTTACTGTCATGGTTGTGGTTTTCAGTTGTGTTTTTTCCTGTTTTGTTACTGTTTCCCTGTTATTTGTTCATGGTTATGTTTTACCGATGTTCTTTCTGCGTTCTGTTTTGTTTTCCTAATTCCATCTTTGTTATGTTTTCATGCTTTAGTTTCCGGTTTATTTTGTAGTGTCTGTTTCTGTGTCATGTCTTGTTTGACATTCTGCCTTGTGTGTTTTTCTGCCTTTGTGATTGTCTGCCCCATCCTGATGTGTTCATCAGCCCTCTTGTCACCTGTCACTCGTTACTACGCTCGTAGTTTATATCCACAACGTTCCACTTCCGGGATTGCTCCGTTGCCGATGAAAATTCCGCCGGATTTCAATCATTTGGGCAGGATATCCGTTGCCTTGGGCTTCCGTTGTGTTGGCATTTTATTAAACCCCGGTGGATTTCTGAGGACTATGGTTACCTGCTCTTCAGATCTCTGCAGGGTAAATCCAGACAGCTAGCTAGATTATCTGTCCAATCTGAGTTTTCTGTTGCACGACTAAAGCAACCTTTTGAACGTACACGTTCCACCAAAACAAGTTCCTTCCCGATGCTGGACTAGATGATTGTGATTGGTTTAAAGAAATGCCAATAAACAGAGAACGTTTTTCTCCCATCCCGGAATGCTGTGTGGACTAGCCAGACACTCCTGCTTAGCGCTGTGAAGGAAGATGTGGCAATACAGACTACTTCCCTCATTACCTTGTGTATTTAGTCTCTGTGCTTTCTTTGTCTGTTGTCCGATTGTTGTCGTTCATATGTCCCTTCCTGCGTTAATCCCTGTGTCTCTCCCTTGAGTTTGATTCCTAGTGTTTTGGTTATTTCCTAGTCTTTTGGTTTCTGAGTGTTTTGGATTTTTATTTGGATGTTCATTTTGACAGTTTTTTACCTGCCTGCTTCAGGACACCTTTTGTTATAGCTGTTTTTGATTTAAATAAACCATCAAAAACCTTCACGCTGCCTCCTTGTCTCAACCCTCTGCATTTTGGGTCCATGCCTGCACATACCCTGACATTTACAAAAAAGATTATGTAATGTTTACGCCATTTCCTATCTAACTCACACGGCGATACACTGGTAAGAGCAAATAGCGTTTAACCATGTATCCAGCCAATTTAAATAGCCCATGTTACTGTATTGTGTCAACTGTTAACTTCATTTAATATATACTATGTGGCGTTTTCTTTTGCGGGGTTCCACCAACACAAGTTCCAAGACTCTTTTGCAGAGCGACTAAATAAGCAACTTTAGAAATGAATACTAATTGTGTGATGTAACTGCAGGTGTAAAACTGGTGGTGATTTTGTTTGTGCTGGGTCCAGTTTTGGGTCAGGTTAGTTATTTTGGACCCATGAAGATCAGTTGAGCCATCTTTTATCTTTATATTACATATTTTGATTCAGCTCAACCATGGGATATTTCTGTAGGATTTAGGAAACAGGATGAAGTCTCCAAGAAGCTTTAAAAAGAAGAAAATTCAAGTTGAGTTTGGTGCCTGCTATGTTATCCATTGAGCTTATCCTTGGATTTCTGTTTTTACTTGCAACATACGTTCCCACATCTCATTGAGATTCAGGAGGTAGAGTATAGCAGGTGCAACATGGCCAGATTAACCTGCTAGGGGGCCCCAGGCAACAGTGAGCTATAGGGCCCCTATTAACCCCCACCCCATTTATCCCATTCTCCATGCAGTATGAGTAATAAAGTAAAAATTATCACAAAAGTTGAAAAAAAGCATGGCTTGTGGATGTCTGTGGCCTCGGGGTAGTTGTCCACTGTGCCTAGTTGCCAATCCAGCCCCTGAGGTGGAAATGGGTAAGGGTGAAGTAAGGTAATTTAGGACGCTTTTTTGGTAGGTTTTACCAAGAAAAAACCCTAAAATTCTGAAGACTACTTTAAGTGTCACTTTTAGAACTTCGCAACTTAACTTAGGAAATATTTTGCCAAGTAAAATAGGGCCGCTGGTAATTTAAAATGGGACAGTCACTGATGGTTAAAAAGGACACCAAACTATTTAGCTTAGGCTAAATGAAAAACATTTTCAATTGAAAAACTTTTTTTTTTTTCAATGGCTAAATCAATTTATCATTTCTAATTCTGAACAATGGCTAACTTTGGCTGACATGGACTCGCTTTATCATCTAGCTTAATTTTGCATCCCATTTCACCTTATGTCAAAAGTTCCAAAATACATGTACAACACCTCTAAAGCTCACTGATTACCACGTTGTATCTCACTTGTTTATTCTGTACAAAAACACATTGAGTTTAAAGTTATATGTGGGGAACAATTTCTTGATGAACAACGTTTCCATCTGCATCTGTGCAGTGTCTGCAGCAAGAGTTGATATGTTCAATGAGGACATGCTTTGGTTTTGGTCTCCATACAGGCACATTGGTACCAAATCTCAAAACACCAGGAAGCTACACATAGTCACTTTTGTTTAAATATTGTTCACCAAGAAATTGTTCCAATAGTAACTCGCAGTAAAACTGGTCAGCATTTGAAAGGTTAGTATGTTGAACTTAAGAGTCAGACCCAAGCAAGCTGTTTCCCCGCTGCTTCCAGTCTTTATGCTAAGCTAGGCTAACCAGAGTACCTGCGCCGCTCACAGAGGGGGTGATGTTAAGGATGACTCCAGTGCGTCATCGAACCACAATTTCAGACGCCCAAAAAAAATCCATGACACAGAAATGGTGTATATATATATATATAAAAAAAAAAGTTTAACGGTCTAACTCCACAAGGCAGTAATATACAGTTTACAGTCTTTTCACATATTGTCCTACAAGTATTTTCTAACAGAATTTGTTTGGAAAGAGATCACTGATTTTGCTTCACCCAGATATTCTGGACTTTTAACGTCTATTGCTTAATTAAACAGAAATATGCACGTGGAATATGTAGTTGAAAGTACATAGTTTGTGACTTGAGTAAACTGACCCTGCAGCAATTGACTCATTCGGTTGTGGGTGTTCACCCTTGGCTGTCTCTTAAAGTCACAGTCACATGAACTCACATAGACATTAATCATGTTTTATGTTTTTGTTCATCAGCCTTTTACTCAGGTCCTCTCTAAGTGCCTGTCCAGTCTAATGAGCATTTAGCACAGAGACCTGAACCTTAGGTAACTGAGAAAATATGGGTCCAAGACCTGGACTGGGTCAGTTTACTCTGAACACTTACAAACTTATATAACTAATAATAGTGCAAAAAATCCAACACATTTACTGTGTAGCATTCAGCATTTAAATGTCTTTTCCCACCTGAAAGTGTGATGTAAACATTCATCATGTGATAAAATGTGGCGTGTGTGTGTAAGTCTATGTGCTGCACTGCAGGACTGGAGCTGCAATCAATCCTTGGTCAAATGACAACAGAGGGGCAGACAGACCGGAAAAAGGAGATATTAAAACCAGATGTGTGGAGTTTACGTCCAGAACTACCCCCTTCATTCAGACTGCTTTGTTCCCAACTGGAGAAGACAGAAGATAGAGAAAGAGAGAGGGGAGGAGGGAAGGTGCAGGGATCCACTCTGTCTACCGTCTCTTTCTCCTTCTGGCTCCATTTGCAAATCAAATGGAAATGACAGAAGCCAGTATAACCTCCTGGGCTGCTAAAATGTTTTCATAGTCTCTTGAAACTGAACTCTTGCTGATGAAAAATGCAATGAGTAGCAATGGAAATGCATTTGTTGAATAAGTAATGAGTCATAGTTGGCCCAACATTAGTTTTTTTTTTATTGGGGAATTCAAGGGTGGCTTTGTACTTTTTGAAATAACTGACCTTCTGACAGTATTATTATGACTTCACTGGAAAAGACTGGTATGTTGGATGTTTGTTCAAAGATTTATTATGACCTAGATGACCTTTAGTGCTTATGTGTATAATGTCCTCTGTTAGGGTTGGGGTTCAATAGCTATGTATGAATATGTAACTAAAATTATTATAAGGATTAAGGGCACTGTTTAAGCAAGATAAAATCAGATAAGAAAAACTTTATTGTCCGTCACGATTGACAAAAATTTGTCTTTTGACAGGGCAGGCATAAATGACAAATACATATAAAAACGTAAATATGCATATAGAAACAGTGTAACAACATTGACTGTGCAAACATGTGCAAGATGCAAAAACAGTGCAAAAAGAAGTCTGAATGGTAGCCTGGTTCTGGTGGCGAACAGTGGTAGAAGAAGTATTCAGATCCTTTACATAAGTAAAAGTAATAGTAATAGTACACTGCATTGAAAATGTTACTTCATTAAAAGTATATAATTATCATCAGGAAAATGTAGTTTAAGTATTACAAGTAAAAGTACTCAATGCAAAACAAGTAACTTAGTTAAGTAAGCTTTAACGTTCCACCACTGGTGTTTCCTTTGTAAAAATATCACTAATTCTTTGTTTGAATGATTTACAGCCACAATTCTTTTTTTCCTGTATTGTATATAAATGTGTTCCTTTACTGTACGTACACACTGTATATGAAATGGAGGAAAAGCTCATCATTGCTGTTGCTGGGTTCCTTCTAATTTATGATATGACTTTGTTTGCGTATAGAGACCAGTTAAAAAAAAAAACGAGGCATGGTATAAAATAGCTGGGATAGTTGGTGTCTCCGGTGAGTTGGTGAAGTACGTGATGATGATTTTTATTATTTTTAACTAGGAGGGAATAACTGCACAACAATGAGCAGTTTCCAAAGTTTGAAATCAGTTCTACACCAAACACAACTACAAAAACAAAGACAAGAAAATACGTAGTGGTGACCACAATTTGACCACAATTTCATCTAAAGAGCCGACTTGTTGACTATCCCTTCGGAAAAACAGCTAATCTGTTGCACACCATTTTCTCTCACTCTCTCTCCTCACAGAGAAACAGCTGATCAACGATCTACTAGCGTAAGTGTAACAGAGCTATGTGATATTGTAATCAAATATATAAATGAAAATAGGTTGAATATAACTAATATTTACATATACATATAGGCCTATATACAGATGCGTCACGTCAGAGCGGCCAAAGCGTCAAAAGTTTCCCCGTACTTTTTGACAAGCGTCCTTGACAGGGCGGCTAGAGCTTCTTTTGCAGCTCAAGTCGGCGGCGGTGTGTACGTACAGTTAGGGAAATGGGTTATTATCTGATTCAATAGTTTTTCTATTTTTTTTAAAATAAATTATCAAATAAATGTAACTTATGTTTTTCCTTTTTATGTTTATGGCATTATGAATTTGTTATACTGCTCAAAAGACATTTAGGGGTTATTCTTACTTTTGCCCATGGTTGTGTTTTTTAATTTGAGAGACAAAACTTGCAGATAGAGTGAAAAATGGGCTCACGGTGAGTAATAATGTGACAGGAACTGAAAATGCTCAAAAATGGCCTGGGTTTTCAGATTACAGATTCAGGTTACAGATTGTTAATAGCTCAGGGACATGTTCAGGCCCCGGGCACTGAGCTTTCTTTGTCCCCCTGCATGAACAGAATAGTTGAATAGGCTGCTGTAAGCTCTCTGCAGTCCCATTCACCTGGGATCAGCTGCAAACAGTCCTTATGTATATTTAGTGAAACGACCCATTGGCCCTTAACAGCCATACTTTTTTTTAGATTGCAAATCAGTTGTATAAAGCAATAGAGCAGATGAAAGTGGTCGTGCTTGTGACATACCTAAGACTTCATACAATCACCTCAAGTGACCAAAGCAGTTTGTCACAATGGGTAACGTAACTGCAAACTTCTAAAACTACTTTACACAACTTCTTTATTTACCAGTAAAGTACTATCATGAAATACATTCTACTTAGATATCATTGCAGCTGAACAATATGCTGAATAGAAAAAAGTCATGGTACTGCTTAGATTTGTTTAATTTGACAATATCAGAGCATGCCAAAATCATGTGTGTGTGTGTGTGTGTGTGTGTGTGTGTGTGTGTGTGTGTGTGTGTGTGTGTGTGTGTGTGTGTGTGTGTGTGTGTGAAAACACCCTCACCCTAAACTTGATACTCGAAGTTAAAACAACTAACTATGTTACATCAGTGGCGCCGGCAGGATTTTATTTCATAGTACGCACAAGAACGGCGGCAGGAGCTCATATTTGCAGAAGAGTCATGCAGAAGGCCAAATACACAACGCACAGCCAGCCACACAAAGAAACAAACACACATGTTTTCACATGTTCACATATTCATAGTTTCACACGTGGTCAAATATAATGCAGTCATATCTGTAGTGACTTTCAACAAAACTAATATACAGTAGGTCTACAATGTAAGCCAGCATAAGAAAACCGATTTGAGGAAACCGGTTGCCTTATTCAATTAAATTTTATTTATAGTACCAAATCATAACAAGAGTTATCTTTACTACTTTACAGATAGAGTAGGTCTAGACCACACTCTATAATATACAAAGACCCAATAATTCCAGTAATTCCCCCAAGACAGTGGCGAGGAAAAACTCCCTTTTAGGAAGAAACCTCGGTGGTGAGAAAAACTTCCTTTTAGGGAGAAACCTCTTGGTAGGCGGTGTCTGACAGTGCCGGTTGGGGTGTGATGAACAGTGGCAATAATAGTCACAATAAAGATAATGGAACAGTGACTAAAAATAGTAGTTGTAGTAGGTCATGGCATAGCAGGGCGTTACAGGACATAGCAGGGTGTAACACGGCATAGCAGGGCGCGCAGCTGGACCACGGCGACAGCTGCAACCATAAGGACTCCTGGGAATAAGCTCCCCCGAGCTAAGTTAGTAACAAGCATTTCTGGGACATGGATGCACACAGATGGAAAGAGAAGCTCAGTGTGTCAAAGGAAGTCCCCCGGCAGTCTAAAACTATAACAGCATAATTAAGAGAGACAGGTTAAGGAGAGGAGCCTGGTCGGGCTAGAACTCTTCCCCGCCGGATCGGGCTGTACTGGCCTGCCTCCCTTTACTTTGATTATATCATTGATTATATGGTAGATGAATCTGACGGCTATGAAGAGAAGCACAGAAGAGAAGGGCTGCCGTGTCTGTAGACACACACCCTCCCCTGCTGGCTGAACACTGCAACTCCTCACTCCCTAACTATAAGCTTTATCGAAGAGGATAGTTTTAAGTTTATTCTTAAATGTGGTGACGGTGTCTGCCCCCCGAACCCAGACTGGAAGCTGGTTCCACAGGAGAGGAGCCTGATAGCTGAAGGCTCCCATTCTACTTTTAGAGACTCCAGGAACCACAAGTAACTCTGCATTCTGGGAGTGCAGTGCTCTAGTGGGGCAGTAAGGTACTATGAGCTCTTCAAGATATGATGGTGCTTGACCATTTAGAGCTTTGTAGGTCAGAAGAAGGATTTTAAATTCAATCCTGGATTTTACAGGAAGCCAATGCAGAGAAGCTAATACAGGATAAATATTTAGGATCTCTTTTCTTAGTTCTTGTCAGAACACGTTCTTGCAGCATTCTGGATCAGCTGGAGATGTCACGGGGGGCTTGGACCCAAATGCAGGTCAGACGGAGCAGTGTCGAGTTCAAAAGATTTAATAACAGAAAGAGTCCTTGAAAAATAGGCAAGATATCCCAAAAATACAGATGATACAAAAACCAGGAACACGGAACAAACTGTAACACTGAGTACATACCAAACCAGGCAAGAGTATCATGACACGACACAACAGAACAGAATCCACGACAGACCAGAATACAGAACAGAATACAAACAGCACAATGATCCGACAAGGCACCAAGGAAACACAGAGACTAAATTTATAAGGCAGAAAATTACAAAGGCGGGAAAACACAAGACAGGAAGTAAAACTAGACATAACTAGGGAGAAAAACAGATACTTCAAAATAAAACAGGAAACACTAACAACAGAAACTCAATCGTGACAGGAGAGTCTTAAGGGCTAAGGTCTTAAAATTTGAGCATCGTGATAGTAAGGAATTACATTATTCCAGCCTGGAAGTTACAAATGTATGGACTAGTTTTTCAGCATCGTGTTGAGACAGGACGTTCCTAATTTTGGCAATGTTATGAAGGTGAAAAAAGGCTGTTCTTGAGGTTTTTTTTAAGTGGGTGTTAAAGGATATGATGAAGTAATGTGTAACGAAAACGAAAGTGCATTTAACCTAAATGCTTGAAAGGCTGGAATTGTTATTTTAAGTTGAATACACTGAATGCCAAGTTGATTCAACTTAAAATCTTTTGTACTTGTCACATGCACAGATGACTAAACTATAGCAGAATCAGTGGTGCAATGATATTTTGTTGTCACATGGCACAAACCACTCAGCTGTGGTAGCCCTTCTGAGAGATAACATATTAGAGTCAAGAAGGTCACTGGCTTATGGTTGTTATTGAGATAGCAGGTAATCAGTTTGTGGGCAATATCTATGAATACTATTCTCCCACATTACATTTATCATTGCTTGAAGCTTCAGAACAGTGGTGCCCAAATTATTTCATGTAAAGGGCCAAAATGTATCTGGATGGAAGGCCACGGGCCAGAAGTAAATTCATGCAGGGAGAGCAAAAAGAGCCTTTGTTCGCTCACAAAGAAAATGGTTAGAGGAGGGTAAGAATAGCAGATATTTTTCAGTTTAGAGAGAACGAATGCTGAATTTAATTGCATAACCAAACAAAAAATTGGTGATGGAATTTTTGAAGATAGTAGTGTTATTGTATATAGCCAATTTATTTGCTATTTGTTCATCATATTATTATAATGTATGTCTGTGTATATGTACATTTATGTGTGTATGTATATATGTATGCATACACATATATTTTTAAATTTATTTTGTGGTTTTATGATACCTCTGTTTTTTCTATTTTACTTTAATGTTGTATGTACCCATATGCAGCACTTTAAAATGCCAACAGCCTGCTATTTCGGAGTTTTTATCAGTGCATCAAGAACAGCATGTACAGTACATATTAAGTCAATATGTTGTCATTCATCCTGTCTCAAAGCGTTAAGAGATAATAACGACTGAACAACAGGGTTCTTTTTCTCGGAAATTGATGTTGTTTAAATAAGCAAATTTTGAATCCACGTTTTTAAGAGCTTTAATCAATATTCATTGAGACGTCAACAAAAAACAACAACTCTTTGTTTAGCCAGAAAACCAATCATTAAAAATCTACCATAGAAAAAGGACAAAAGTCATAAATACTGACGGAAGGATAGCCTTTATTGCTTAATATCCCCTCAGTAAAATTAGGTTTAATGATTTGAATGCAAAACAACCGCAAACAGACACAAAACAACTAGTCCATCAGAATACAGCATGGAAAATCTGCTTAGAAATACGATAGGATAGAACAACACAATGTTATTCTGCTAATTAAAATATCACATTCATTATTAGTATCACTTGTTTTCATTTTGAAAAAATTGTATGTCCGAATACAATGCACATTTCCTACAGGTTCAGTCTTTCTTTAAAAAAAACAACATTTCCAGTGCTGGATCCATGGTATCAGAATTTTGGATAGTCGTCATGGAAACATTAATTGGGGGCTGGGACAACTGGCAGAACAGGCAGCCAGGTGACAGTACTCTGATCCAATGGAAATCACTATCACAGACAGCACTCTAGCCCATATTTCAGGGTGGGCTGGTGCCACCCTGTGCCCCCCCTTCTAGCCCCTCCCCTGGTTTTGTGTCTCTTTAAGTCTGGGTCTTGTATCTACATATGTAGAGGATTGCCAGAGGGGAGGGGGGGCATAATCCTATGCATAGTTGTGGCAGTGTCAGCTACTCGTTCACCCCAGCCACACACCTGCTGATAATGGCTGTCCCCTCTACCACCCCACCCCTTTCTCATTACTGATACTTAATCTCTGTCTGCTGGAGATACAATTAAATGTCCGCTGGGTTCTGTTGACACAACCCTGTTTATGATCAGGAGAGTGTTTGACGGCCTGACTTAATGGAATCGATAAACTCATGCTTAATTAGAATTGAAAATGGAAGGCAATGCATTTGGGGTTGAAAACAAGGCAGCATCTGCAGTAGCTGTAGTCCCGGCATGTTTTCTCTGTGTGTACTGTACAGGATGTGTTCAAAGCTGTACTCTGAAAAATGTGATTCAATGGCACATCCTTAGCACAGTTTGGTTGCCTCCAGAAACACTCTGGGGAAAATTGCATCACAGTGTTTACAACACGTTCAGACCAAGATGTATAATGTATTCACGCCCGGAGGCTGTGTGTGTGTTGGTTTTCTGTCTCTTTATGCAGATGCAGACAACAGCAGCTCACATAGGACTACACGTAGCATGTTAAAACAGCGAAACAACAGTAATTATCACATTTCTTCTTCAAGCGCCCTGCTGCATAATTTCACTAATCCAGGGAGAGTAGGAGACTCAGAATGGGCCTTTAAAGGGGGTGGGGGAGGGGGGGCTACGCACATGGGCGTAAATCTGATCTAACAGTAGGGGGGGACAATAAACAAAATTTTTGAAGAGCAATTTTTGAAGGGGACACAAATAATACAGCCAGTTATACTCGTAGAGGACATGTGTTCACAGAGGAAAGCCTTAATACTATCATTAGTGTAGCATGGAGACTGTACCATTATCCTTCTTTTCAGTGTTTCTCTTGATTCAATGAAAAAGCTGAATAAATTGAAAATTTATTTATTAAATATTCTTCTTTAAAACCATGTATTTATTTTTACGTTGTTTATAATCAAGCCACAAAAATACCTTAAAACATAATGACTTATTTTGAAAAAGTGTCCCCATATAAAAGAAATACAATGCTTTTGTACACTAAATTAGCTGATCATAATGTAAATTAGTGAGCCACTGGTAAAGCTCATCTGCTAACCCTGACAGCCACACAGCTCCAAAAATATGAACTAAGCTCAACACACTTACCTGAGACTCTCCACCTGACTGTCCCTGGTCTCCCTGAGACTCTCCACCTGACTGTCCCTGGTCTCCCTGAGACTCTCCACCTGACTGTCCCTGGTCTTCCTGAGACTCTCCACCTGACTGTCCCTGGTCTCCCTGAGACTCTCCATCTGACTGTCCCTGGTCTCCCTGAGACTCTCCACCTGACTCTCCCTGGTCTTCCTGAGACTCTACACCTAATTGTCCCTGGTCTCCCTATTCCTGAGGTCTTTCTGTCTCCTTTGCCTGTGACATAGTGACATTAGTATTTCCATAAGCACCCATTCTTATAAAGATGTTACCAAATTGTCTTGATATGAGGACTTATTGTACTTGGCATTTTGGTGCACTGAAAACGGATCTTATGTCTGTTTTTCTTTTCTCTGTCATTTTTAACAACAACACTCTTTAACGTCAGATGTCTAAATATGAGTTAGTTTCATAGGTTCACCACGCGGTCATATTATAATTATAAAATGATCTTGCGTCCTCCACATAAATATTAGGTTTCTTCTGGGACAGAGGATATATATTTAACTAATCAGCCACTTAATTTCATATTGAGCAAAACACAACTGTAGATCTTCAATATTAACCCTGATATCAGTTCACATACATAACGTTAGGCTTATCGCTGTGGTAACGGTAGTTGTAGTGGGTGCATTTCTATCCAACAAGCTATAAGCTAGGTAACGTTACATTATATTACACTAACATGGCAAACTTTTTTGTCATGACTAATTCATTAATTACTCAGCATCATTTCTATTTGAGAAAAGAAAAACTTAATCCGATGTTTAATGTGAATGAAATAGCCTTGAACCGCCTACTAACTTACTACATTCCTGTCACTACCGATGTGACTGTGAGTCTAGCCGACTCTAGCGCCGATCCTACAGCATGCAGTGGACCAAACCACTGTGAGGCAAGGGAGGGGGGACTCAAAATGTTTCTAAACTTAAAAAGCATTTTTTGGGGTTTGTATTGTTTTACTGCTTACACAGATATAAGTATACATCATTATGTTATTTACAATACACAGCATTGTTTTAATGATATTTCTAGGGGGGGACAACCCTTAGATGGGGGGGGTCCTGACCCCCCCGACCCCCCTGGGATTTACGCCCTTGGCTACGCACAACAGTAAGCATGATCGCTCTGTGTACATTAAAGGCAATGAGTCTGCGTTACCTTAAAAATGTCTATCATACTTGAGTGAATGAAACCCCAATCAACAAAACTGCTTAAAAAAAATATAATTGGGGGTCGCCAAAAATTCCTCTATGCAGGAAAAACCCTGTAATCCATCCACTAATGCCCAGAGTGCTGTTTCAGCTTATTGTTAGCAACATAAAGAATACTTTTCAGCTCAACTCTGGAACTCCAATCTCTACGTGATTGATTAAGGGCAGGGCTGCCCGAGCGCACCGGGAACGAAGCTCCACCACTTCTTTTTTCTCCAAATGAGGAAACAGAATAATCGCAGTTCACTAAAATCTGGTTGAAATTCATACTTTTCTAAGTGCTTGAAGATCCAGTTATCACTAAAGCACATGGAAACAAATGGAATGGTCAAAGTTGCAAAAACCAACCAACCAAAGCCAAAATAAAAATCCCTGAGACACTGAGTAAGTGTTATCCCTCTCTCTCTGCTTCTTCTTCCTCTAACACAACCATGTGTTTGTCTCTCTCCAAGGTGCTGAAACGGTTCTCTCTTTTGTCTTGTCCTTTCTTCAGCTGAACTTGCTCTTACAGCCACCGGCCAGGGGTGAACGTGAGGATGGAAGAGGTCCTGGCAGCAAAGGACGGTGGGAACGGAAGAGGGTTTTGTGATACATGAAAGTATGACTGGACCGAATTACAGTTTTTTTATTACAGCATTTTATTTGACAATCATCTGACAGCAGCGTGGATATGTTTTCTGTTTGGCGCTGCGCAGGTTTTTCTGGAGCAGCAAGATTTTAGTGGATGGAGAGGTGGCTGGAGTATTCTTCTCACAACAATCTTGTCTTTTTTTTTTTTTTACATCTGGCAAGGGGCCTGTCAAAAATATGGGCGATGTGTACAGTCGGTCTGGCTGGACATGGACCTACCCGGGAGGCCAACTTTCACAGACCTCAGGACAGTTGTGTCAGCGCATGTGAGTTCTCCTCAGTCAGTCATTCTGTGTGGCTGTTTCAATAAAAAGTCCGCTCTACTAATCATTTTGTCTTGCTCTGTTTTTTCTCTTTCATTAGAGTGAGTGTGTGCTTTAATGGGCAACTCCCTGACTCTGACATCTCTCCATTATTGCATGTTTAAGGTCCTGTTTGTGCATATGTGTGTATTTCCTGGCCTGTGTGTAATATACATATATATCAACAGAGTGCAGACATGTAAAATGTTCCCCCCTGGGGATCAATAAAGTATCTCTTCTTCTTCTTAATTGAACACAACTCAGTAGACACCCACAATTAAAGGACTCAGATTGGGAGCAGGGCCAAAAACTTGATTGGGATTACAAATTTGGGCTTTTATGGCCAAAAATATTCTTAAGCCGGGCAACTCATTGTGACGGATTGTTTTAACATGAGAGACGGTGTCTGACTTTTCAAGGTTTTTTCACAGTCTTCTAATGTATGGTAGGCATAATGAAGAATTAGCAATAAAGGTAAACAAAGGGCACAAACAAAGGGAAATGTCTCAAAATAACCATGTATGTGTAAACGGGGTATCTTAATCATATTTATCTGACATACAAGCTAAGCGGAAGCATTTCAATACACATTAGAGCATTACATGGATGTAGGAAAATGAAGACCAGTTAAAAAGACCAAGAACAAATAGGGGTGGGGGAAAAAATCCATACAGCATAGTATCGAGGACATCATTTGAAATTGGGAAAAATGTGAAGTTGGAAAAAAGCTAATAAATTGCAATTTATCGCAGAATATTGCAATATGTTTAAAAATCAAAATAATATTGTGTCGTGACTTAAGTATCATGATGATATCGTATCGTGAGGCCTCTGGTGAGTCCCACCCCAAGAACACAATACGTACAGCAAATTTAAGACTTTTTAAGGCCTAACGTTTTGATTTTTGAAATTTTAGATTTTTTAAAGACTTAAGAAAACCTTGTTTTGTTTTTTTATTTAGTGATGTTTAAGTCTTTGAGTCTCCAAGCTGAATTCAACTGTTTAAACAAGACATAATGTTCCATTATTAAATGATTTAAATGTACATGTGGAGGGGGCCATGGTTTGCATTCAGCTGCAGGGGAGAGAGAGGTGTGGGATATAGCTAATGAGAGCAGTGCCAGGTGTATCAATTGAGACAGCTGGTGCTTGTTGGTCTGATTACTCTCTCCCTTTATATGCAGTAGTGTGCTGAACCTTCAGATGACAAGAGAAGCTGTGAGGGGTGGGACACACATACAAAAGGGAGACACTATTACAGCATAGAGAAAACAATTACTGTGAAGGTTTTCAAAGGAAAATGCAGAAGAGAAGAAGTGATTTTCTTAAGATTTAGATTTGGACATACAGGACTAAAGTCAACTCTTTATTTAATGACTGATCTTCAATAGAAAATGAGAAAAGTCATCAATACTGGGGGGGGGGGGGTAGCCTTTAATGGTAATTACTCAATAAAATGAGTTTAAATGATTTGAATGCAAAACGACCACAAAAAGACGTTAAACAACTAACAACCACAAAGATAGAAAATGACCGAAGAGACAAAACAATTATCACCAAAATGCAAAATTACATTGAAAACACACACACACACACACACACACACACACACACACACACAATAACCAGAGACACAAAACGACCACATAGCAACACAAAACACTATCAAAGAGACGCATTACACAAACGCAAAACGACTACACAAAGTTTTACTTTAATGAATAAGTGCATATAAATGTCAGATAAATGTGATGTATGTAATGAAATTGAAAATGAACATGTAATTAGGAGTTGTGACAAATTTGATTTGGATAGGAACAACTTCGGTGATGATTGCATTTGGTTCTTAAAAAGAGAAGCTAGATATAAAAAGTTACGTGACGGTTTTGCTACTGTGGGAACGTCAGAAACGCAACAGGGATCCTGACATAATTGAAACGTGTTGTGGATGAAATGCACCTAAACACATTACGCATTAACATTACGTTATATTTCAAAGCAAAACTGGCACTTGTGCAGCTGCTTCTCTCCACCATTGCATTTCAAATTTGTCAGCTGTATGGGCGGAGTTGACATTTGCTTTTAGCTGCACAGCTTCCGGGAAGGGTGCTCTCGTATACTCACTCATAGCTCCTCAGAGATCCCTCCTCCATCCTAGCTCCTCGGGGCAGGAATAAGAGCTTTGAGACAGCCTTCACAAAGAAGAGCCAGAACAACCTCTGGTTCAAGCGAGAAGATATCAAATAAGAGACATGAGATTCAGCCCAGGAATATATGCTTGGAGTTGCCAGACCTTACTCCGCAGCGCTGGGGAGATAGGTCTGCCCATTGTGAAAATATGATGTAGATTATCTGCAGTAAAAGCAGTAGCAAACTCCAGTTTTGGTTTTTCGTCTGGCACAATTTCACCAAAAAGCCAAGGAATGTTTATTTTATTGTTATATTGTTTTTGGGGGGAGAGTGTACAACAATCAGCAAACCATTCACAGAATGTCCCCATAGCCCCCATCCCCTCTCTGTCCATTAACGCATGCAATGAAGAAGGAACTCTCTGCTGAGTTCAATGATACCTCACACAAGACTCTACCTTAAATGGTTCAAAAGCCATAAGAGTGGGGCGTGTCCTAAGTACATGGGCGTGGTTAAAGTATAGGGGGCGGCTCAGTATCACATGTAGACTTCATAATATAATTCAATAATATAAACTTATAAGTTTCATGTAAATAGGATAATGTTTGTCATATAAGGCGGATTTCCTGTTGCCAGCGGGGGGCACTATGACCAAAAGTCAATTTTGGCCTGTAAATGTCCTCAGGCCTGGACCCTTGTCAAACCTGAGAAATTTCGGGCGGATATGACAATGTACACTCAAGTTACAACAACTTCTTTGTTCATCGATAAATGCTCAAAATGGCCGCCACGCCCACACCGTTCGACGAACAGTTTTTTATTTTAATAACTTTTCATCTTTAAGGTGTTGAGATGGTACAGACCACATTTGAAGTCCATCGGATGAAATCTCTAGGAGTTCGTTAAAGTACAACATGTGGAAATGGCAAAAATTTCAATTCAAAATGGTGGACTTCCTGTTGCGTTAAGGGTATGGGTCCAATGAGCTTTTTTGTACGTCTTGACATGCTACATATGTGTACCACGTTTCGTTATTCTACGTTAAACGCACTGCAGGGGCTCAATTTATTTTAACATTGTAGGGGGCGCTAGCGGGCCATTTTTGTGCGCCTATTCCCGAAACCCTTAAAATACGTACATTTTCACCAGACTGATGCGACCGGCAATTTTGGTGACTTTTTGAGTATGTTATTTAAGAAAGATAGAATAATAATTCCTTCAGTTTCAATAGGGTCTTCGCCACTGTCGGCGCTCAGGCCCTAAATAGTATGTCATAATAATAATAATATATTTTTTCATTTCATGTTTATTTGAATAGGGACAGATGTTACAACATAAACATTTGTGCAACAAATCTCCAATGTACAGCATCACAGCATTTAAAGCTATTGCTGGTTTCCAATGCCTGTCCCTAGAAGGGCCTTAAACATTGCCACTTAAAATACATAAAGCAGATAAACATACACAAGACACATCCCTCAGGGGTAATTTTGCTTTTTTGTGATCATTTTCTGTCTCTTTGGTCATTTTCTATCTTTGTGGCTGTTTTGTGTGTCTGTCTAGTTGTCTATTGTCTTTTTGCCTTTTGTGGTTGTTTTGCATTCAAATCTTTTAAACTGATTTTATTGCTTTTATTGCCCTGCTATGCCCTTCTACACCCTGCAGTGTCCTGCTACGCCCTGCTATGTCCTGCTATGCCCTGCAGTGCCCTGCTACACCAGGAACTACAACTAGTATTTCTAGTCATAGTTCCATTATCTTTGTTATATTGGCCTGTGATGTGGAGGCAGGGTTGAACGCAACCCGCGTGTGACGTAGCCTCGCAATAACACATAGCCTCGTGATAACACGCCACTTGGCTTTAGGAAAGTGGCACTTACGAAAGTGGCTGCCACATGCCACTTAAAAATCTAACTCCTACTGGAGAGGAATGTCAGGCTGGTATTTGAAGTTGATGGAGCAGGATGACTAGCAGGTGCGCTGATTGGGATTGGTGCCAGGTGTGAGGAGAGTCAGCGGGGGGGGGCATGTCCACACATTGTGGAACATGCAGGCGGAAAACAGAAACACAGAGAGACAGCCAAAACACACCAAACACACGGCAGGCATAACGAAATGCAGAAATAAACAAAAACACATTCACACACACACACACCAGACTGTCACCATGCAGAAGTCATGGCAGGCGGGGGCGTGACATACTCTATCTGTAAGTGTCTTGAGATAACTCTGGTTATGATTTGATACTATTAATAACATTGAATTGATTGAATCTGCCGTGTGACACCCCTCCCCTACTTTAATGGTGGCAGTCCTTGACACCTTAATTTTCATCTGGCCTATACTGTACAACCACATTATCATTACCACATTATCATTTTGTCTATGATCCCTGGGGACCAGAACTGCTCCCAAATTGCATCCTGCCGACAACACTAAATGTGGCAAGGTGCCAGGTGAGTGGCCGAATACTTTAAATGTTGACCGACAATGCCACCAGGTTTTGTTGGGAAACTAGGAACTCTTAAACTCTTTGAAAACACTTTAATTGGTAGGCCTAGGTTATTTTCTACAAGGGAGAGCAATGCATGGTAACCTTAAAGGAAGAATATGCTAAACTAATAATTTTCTAAATGAACTATTTAAAAATCAAAACTGTTTAAACAACATAAAATCCCCTTAAAACTGTGTTAACATGTTAAAAGGCCAGCACAAAAACAATTTAAAAAGGACAAAATGTAAAAAAACTAAAGATTAAAAGAACATGTCCCAACCCAGAGGTCCACATAAACTCCACATCCTGGAACACTGGTCTGTGTCCAGCTGTCTCCAGCCGCTCTGGGACTCTCAGGCAGCGATACTCCACGTCCTGGAACGTTAATCTGTGTCCAGCAGCCTCCAGCCACTCTGGGACTCTGCAGGCGGCGACTCTCCAATTGTCCACAGGGGTGCACGGCAGAAACTCAGAAAACAATTGTACAAACCAAAACAAATCCCAAAAGCAACTAGCAAACATGCAAACAGAAATTGAATCAATAAATAAAGCACAGCAAAATAAAACATACTTGCAAAAAACTATAACCAAACACAAATTCTCTGCCACTCTCTGTGACATCCTCCCCCCCTCTCCTTTAATGGTGGCAGTCCCTGACACCTTCATTTTCATCTGGCCTATACTGTACCTCATACACAACCACATCATCATTTTGTCTATGATCCCTGGGGACCAGAACTGCTCCCAACTTGTATCCTGCTGACAACGCCGAATGTGGCAAGGTGCCAGGTGAGTGGTCGATTACTTTAAATGTTGACCGACAACGCCACCTAGTTTGGGAGACTAGGAACTCTTAAAATCTTTTAAAACACTTTAATTGGTAGGCTTAGGTTCTTTTCTACAAGGGAGAGCAATGCATAGTAACCTAAAGTAAAATAATTTATTTTAACACATGAAAAGTAACTATTTAAAAATGAAAATTGTTTAAACAAGATAAAATCCCCTTGAAACTGTTAAGATATTAAAATGCCGTCATATGTCATTGAGGCCACATTCTGTACATAACCCATGAAGAAATGGAAATCTTCGCAAAGGAATGTTTTTGACAAGACAAAGAGTCTGAATGGAATCGAGTCCTATATTATTGCCACTTTTGTCCAATCCTTTTTAAGGATTTATACGCTCCCACATAGTCAAAAGCATAAATTCCAGAGAACAGATCAGGTTTTTACGAACATTTTCTGAGATACTTAAACAGTAACTTCACCTCATACTGAGAATTTGACAGTGTGATCGAACTTCATGATATATACATGACAAGTCCACATTGTTTCACTTTACTTGAGGGCAAGGAAAACATTCATGACGCAATTATAACGGTCTCATGACAACCAATGTCAAAACCAAACCACTTATGACAGTTCAATGTGATGTTAACTCATAAAGCTAAACGTTTCTTTGATAATTATGCCCGCTATGACATTTATGACGGTTACGTTGTCAAGGTTTAATGTCAAGTTGTCAGAACAGTATAAACGCCACAGCAGCTGCCGCCACAAACACATATTACAGCAAAGGAGAGACTGCACAGATCTGTAGTGCATACACACAAACACTATGTTGGATGGATGGGTGGGTGGATAGATGGATAGATGGATTAGATGGGTAGGCCTAGATAGATAGGTAGATAGATGGGTAGGCCTAGGTAGGTAGGTAGATCAATAGATGGATAGATACACTAGATAGATACACTAGATAGATAGGCCTAGATAGATAAGTAGATGGACACTATTAATCCCAAACTGGGAAATTACTGTGTTACAGCAGCAAGTTACAAGGACATACACACACACTCACTCACACACTTACAGAAAATACAAGACATATATTAGAAATAATAAATAAGAAAATAAAGAATAAAATAAGATAACAAAAGATCCGAGCAACATGGATGTTCTCCTCTGGAGAGAGTTGTTGTACCCTCCTGTCTGAACGCGAGTGTTACAAAGTCCTAAGTCTGCTCCAGGTTCAACTTCTCTGCTCGTTTCTTCTCAAACCAGTCTACTCAGCCTCTCTGTCCCAGTATAACCATTCTCTGTCACTAACAGAAGATAGGCCTCACACACCTCACTCAAGGTAAAAGTTCCTCAGTGAATGCAGAAGAGGTTGCTGCGGAGCCCGGGACGCACCTCTCTGTCTGTGCTCACTTGCCACCAGGGGCGTAGCCGTAATTTCACAAGTGAGGGTGACAGACTGTTCAGAAGGATGATTTTTTTTTAATTGAAAAGATCCACTCCCATTTGTCTCTCCAAATCGTGGATTCCAAGTAGCGTAGTATAGGGGGGGGGGGGTCCGAGGGCATGCCCCATCAGAGAAAACTTTGGCTGTAATAGCCTAAATTTGGTGGCCTTTGGTACATTCTAATGCCACTATTCCATCATATACACTGCTCTTAATTATTGCATAGTTTAATGAGTTTTCTCCCTATATTCTTTTGTATATTTTTTTTTTTATTATTGCCTATATCTAAATGAGTCTATCGATAAACTGATGCAACCTGAGTAACGTGCACACTCGCCTACTTATGGTGCATTCAAATCAACTCAGACGTGTTATAAGTGTGAGGGACGGAGGGCACCGACATAAAAAGTGTACCCCGTGTCTGCTACACCCTTGCTTGCCGCCATGGTGTCTTTTATTTTTTATTTTATACTTTTTATAAATTATAAAATATTATGAAATACTATTAATAATAGTATTGACTGAATGAAATACACACACATGCTCAGGTCCTATACATGCCCAAATGGAGAGATGTCAGGGTGAGGGGGCTGCGGCTCCTCCCCGACGCCGTGATCACAGTGCGCCCATAGCTACGCTTCAGATCCACACACACCTGGTCCTCACCTTGGACCACAGACAGGCTTAAGGCTGCTCCCCACGTCCATCGCCCCCCCCACCGTCTCTCGGCCGTTGGACAAAATACTACACATTGTTAAACACTACACAAAAGCACAGCAACCAGACTTAAAACATGCAAGTAAAACCATGCAAAAAAAACCAAAATCCGAAGAGCAGCGGACCGAACCAATCACGGTCTGGTATTGAGCAGTCTGGATCAACAGAAGACCGTGCGCCGATATACAGAGGCTGAGTACTCTACGCAGCGGCCACGGGTTCAGTAACTGCATGAGCTACACGCTGGATGTCCCTGGCCTTTTGCTCTGTGTGTTGCCGTTCTCAAACTCCCTTCGCTTCGTGAAACAACAACAAACTTCAGTTTCTAATGACTGCTTCTTGGATGGTTCTGTATTTACAAACCATCTGGCGTGTCAGGTTAGCATTCATTACCCTTAACGACATAATTATTTAAAGGAAAATTTTTGTCAGATACATTTTAAAGGGCAACCCTGTGATCTTACCTTATAACTTGATCTTCATATTACTAAATTACCTTCTGGATAATTCACCACAATGTTTTTTTTTTTCCCCACTCCACAAAGTTCTTCATTCTTGTGTCTAACAAAAGCAGTGTGGATGTGATTGGGGTAAATGGTGGCCAGGCAAAGCACAGAACTTCCCATGGGTGATTAGATTTATGACACAAGAACAGTTGGCATCGGAAAAATTGGGATTTGGGGTAAAGGACTTCTCACCACTAGTGTATTTTTAGCATTCCCCTGGCTCCAACTAAGTTGTATCCGGAGTTCCATATATACCAATAACAATAACATAAAAATGAACCTTTAGCTTTGAACCTCAGGGACATTTTATTTCTTCACCAGTACAAACTGTCCAATAAACACAACAGTCTGTTCTTATAAAAGAAGGAACTCTGATCCTGTGTAGGCATTTTGCAGGCAAATTTGCATTTTGTGTCGCATGTATGCACAACGGCACTTTCTTTTCTTCAAATTTAAAAAAATGTTTAGAACATAAAGTAACAAATCTAACATTCAGACACTTAGTAGGTAACTAGTAACACGTTTGGGAAATACACGTATTTGCTTACTTCCAAAGGATATATGAGAATATTGATAGTGATCTTGTGTCTGTGTGTAAAGTACAGAGCTGGAGTCAGACCACCATTTCTACAGTGAAAATCTGCATGCAGGTGCACACACACGCAATGCACAAACATCAAGCAAATGGTTCACACTAAAAGTATGGGTAGAAATCATTCATCGCTTCCAACTACTAAGAGTTTCAATTGCTTAGATAGATAAAATGCCTAATGGGAGCGTGGTTTTGGGCAATGAGTCAAGACATGAGACAATGGGCCTATTCTGTTATCACCTGATTGTTAAACAAAGTAAGTTTTTTTATATAAATATATTATAATATTTGTAAAAGGTATTGATCCAAGTGAACCATCTATTGTCATTCACATAATTAATGATACTTATTAAAAATGTATTATAAGCAAGTTACACCACGGCTTCACATCGTTGAATAAGGACAATACAGATTGTGTGAAACAACGATGGGAAAAGAGCTGGACACTGAAATAACTAAAGACGTGGCTTAATGCCTGGGAAGCACACTTGACCTTTACCAACTCCCAGGCCTAGAGGGACTTCTGCTGGAAAAACTTGATTGGCTTTTTCATCACTCTCAAACAGAAGTCTAAACAAACTGACACGCAGCTGTGCTGGAGGGAGTGTGGAGAGATCCTGGTTGACCATGCTAATGGTTTCTTAGTTCTCTTTTTATTCAGAACTTCTGGACGGAAGTAACAATACAATTTAAAAAAAAAAAAAAAAAAAATCTGGGTTTTAGTATCAGTACAACATTCACATTCCTAACTTAACCTTACTTGGAAATATCACTGAAGGGCTTAGGAAATATGATACCAACCTTCTAAAAGGCTTGCTAGCTGGCTAACTGTTTTTGTGCATATTGTTCAAAACCTACATCTTTCTTTTTTCTCTCGTCTCATAATGTCAGTAAAACAACTATGGGCGTAACATGAAGCCAACAAAGCTGCGCCACATTTAGTCCGTCGGTCTCTCTCTCTGTGCGCCTAATCGCGTGTCTTGCTGTAGACAGCTGAGAAGTCAAGACAGCCAAAATCACTATAAACCTGGGTGTTTTATTTTGAAATTTGGTTTATTTTGTAAAGTAGTGCACTGTGGCCTTCCTCTGTGATTACCTGCCTGGCTTGACAGAGGAGACACCGAAATGATTGCTGCAGCGGGCCGGCGCGGCCACTCTACGCCTGATCGCAGCCGGTATGGCCGGATGGATTGGATTACATGAGCGCCGAAATGAAAATAGCTCCGCTTCACGGTGCTTCACAGCTATTGGTGGCGCTTCACAGCTATTGTGGCGCTTCAGCGTGCGGTGTGTTATTGGTGATATGTTTCGTCTGTATGCCACTTTTGACGCAAATCCGCCGCACAGTTTTGTAAACGAGGCCCCAGGTCTGGGATCTTCACCAAAGTGAGAGTCTGGCCTTGCTAGCAGGTTTCTTGGCAGACACAGAGAAATCAGAGGTCTGAGCCTTCTACTCCATAGTGGAACGGCAGCTCATCACAACCTGGATGTCCCTGTTTAGTTAACAATGATTACAACACTACAATTCTTCAGAATATATGATCACTGCTGTGACTGGTCAGTTTTTTTGAAGACGACATCATCAATAAATCAGAAATCATGATGATTCAAACACCTTAACCCTTGTGTTGACTTCGGGTCTCATTGGCCCGTTTTAAATTTTTGTTTTATATCAGAAAATATTGGACGTAGAAATAAGCGCTGAAAATGTGTAGAAGAAAAATTTAAAACGTTGGAAAAAGCAAAAACAAATTGTGAATTTTTTTTCAAGGTTGAAGGGAAGACAACACAAGGGTTTAATTGATGCACTAATAACATATTGTTCCTGCATTAAGTCATGCAGGAGATTTTATTAATCCTTGGACATTACTGATAGTTCGTGAAGTACTACATGAATGAATTCCTGCTTTTTCATGCATGAAGTTATGCATGAATCCATGATAATTCATACCTTCGTCGTACCGTCATGTACCATTATTAATGGTACCAAAGTACACAATGGACAGGGAAGTTATGATGGTTTGCTTACTTTGTTTGCAGCTGGTTAAGATCATTTGAGGCATGCAGATCTGCCTCACCATGGTGGATATTAAAAATCTTTCTTCTCCATTTGCCTGACCCCCTAGCTCTTCTTTGACTTCAGAAGGATTGGCTGCACCCTTGTGTGATACACATCAAACGACTGTTGGCAGAGAAAAATAGGAATAAAGAGTCATTTTTGCTTTTGTCAGCTCCAAGGTGGCATTTTTGTCTTTGTACACCTTTCAGATTACTTTTAAGTCCTCCTTGGCTGGCCAGCAGTCTTTTGACTGCATCTGATTCATTGTCAAAATGGCATGACTATGAGGAAAAAACAAAACAAATGTATGAATAAATAATAACCTTACTTGACCCATTGCTCACATATCTGCAGTGTAATCCAGTTAAATGGGTGTAAACAACTAAACTTACCTCTTTTGGACAATTTCCTTGCTCACTTTCTTGGAGCAGGATGCCTGCATTGATCCAACAAAAATCCATAAAGTGTGTGCATTCCTGACACTTCATTGTCATCCCGCCTCATGTCGGTTACAACTATTGTCCACACAAGTGGTTGATATGAACAAAAACACAGAAGCAAATGCTGCCAACCTTTTTAAACTTTTGAGACAATTTTGCGGCGTCTGCTCCTGAGCTTTGGTCTGTTCCTGGTGAACTCCAGGGATGGTCCACTCTGGTTACAGTAGTGGTGGTGGCGAGCAACGTTTTACACCTGAAAAGCAAAAAAAGCATGTTAAATTATCTTAGGGTCAGGACTATTTTGTTTAATTAATTGTTGTACTTGCAGAATGTTTTAGGGTAGTCCTTACCTCCTGTTTAAATTTTCCAAGTACACGGCATCCTATTGTTCTTCCACTGTACATCTCGGACAATACCGGACACTGCAATGTAGGAAAAGTCGCTTGTTATAATTCATGTGACTCACAAACACATATCAGGGAAGTTGTGAAACTTAGACTCTCACCATCGATTGTTCTCGTTACTTTTGACAGAGGCATTGTCAGACATTAGATCATCAAACAGTAAAACCCCCTACAACTTTACACCATCTTAATTGGGGGGCTGCGTTCAACAATTTTTTCCAAGTTACTGAAAGAGTGAAAGAGACAATCTAACATTAGCATGCACTTTACGCAGTGATTGACAGTTCAGTCAGGAACACTCATCATAGACTTAGCAGTTATGCATGGCGCTGATGGCTCCGCCCTTGATAATGCTCTCTGGGAGGTCAGAAAGTAAGTCAGGTTTGAATTCTTTTTTTTTCTCCATCTTTCACTCTTGAGTGCCTCTGGCATTTTTCATGTGTATTACTGAGTGCAACACCATCCTTTTGAGGAGAAACTTGAGTGCAATTATCCCCATTTGAGGTACTCATCTTGTCTAGACTACAAAGACAGAGTACTTGTAGAGGGATTAGGAACGCGTTGGGATACAGCCAAGAGGAGGCTATGACAGCAGGAGTTCTAGGCAGCCTTCCAGTCTGGACATTCACAAGTTTTTAGTTTGTTTGAGGTGCAGAGGTGGATGCCTTCACAGGCATTTGATGTTTTCTGACCAAGAGGAAGCGACTCCACCATATTGAAATTAGGATGATCTCACACCTTATGATTTATGCCAATTCAGGAAGGAATGTGCCCTCTATGTACTGTGGCAGAAAGTAAGGGTTGGGGATATCGAATCGTTACATGCAAATAATGGCTTAACTGTCACCATAATCCTGAGAAAGACAGCAGCAATGAAATCCTGAATGGCGCTTCTTATTTTCCAAAACTCCCAGACAGCTCCTAGACAAGTCGAAAGCCATATGCACATTGTGTAAAGCCAAATTAAAATATCACCGAAGTACGTCAAGCTTGAGCTACCGCCTACAGAGCTAAGCATAGTAGTACAGTTAACGTGATGCTACCTGCTAGCATGCTACCCACTCAGGCAAAGCACTATTTTGGAGAGTGCTACTAGCCGACCTGTGGATGAAACCAAATCCCAAAAAATTATTACAGCTCTTGCGAAACGGGTGGCAACTAACTGCAGACCTGTCAGCATCGTAGAGGACTCGGGTCTTAAAGACGTACTACGGTTGGCATGTTCTGACCTGTCTCGTTGCTGTCGAGGGGGACAGTAGTTTTCACGCATACACAGCCTGTACGACACAGAGAAAGCAGCCCAACTGGAACTGCTGCAAAGTGCAAACGCTGTCTCATTAACCGGTGATCACTGGACGTCAGTGAGTAATCAACATTATTTAGGAGTTACTAAACACTATATTGACTCTAGTAAGGATAGGGATTTTTAGTTTTTTAGTTAGGTACTTGGAGGAATTGTGCAATAATGACAGATTCACACATTTTTCTTTTGTTTACAATAAATAAATAATTATAAATCTTAAAATCAAGTTCATAAAGTAACTTTCTTAGCATTCATTTGATTCCCAATCAAGATACCCTGGTAAAAATTGCTTTCGATTGTTAATATGTACTTAAAAACTGTTCTGAAATGCAAAATAATAGAATTTTAATCATGTGATAAAATATGCGATTAATCGCGATTAACTATAGAAATTCAGCAATGAATTGCGATTAAAAAAAATTAATCGTTTGACAGCCCTACCTACTTAAGTGCATGTTTAACCACTTGTGGAGTGGCTCTGGCCACAGGGACCTGTTTTTAACCTTTTGGAGGTGTTCCCCTCTCCCTCTTTGGACCCCCTCCCGAGCATTCTCAACACAACTTTCCTGTCTGCAATCATCTGGCTGACTTCTACCACCACACCACCAGCTACAGCAGGCCTGGCTGACCGGGCCACTGCTACCTAGTGGTGTTAACAGCTGGCGCACTTCAATCCGGTTTCCAGTCCTCCCCATCACCTTCATGGCAGACTGTGCCTGGAGAGCGAGTTTAGATTTTAGCTGAGCAGAGAGATTACCAAATCACGCCGATATGCCGTACCTGCTCTCCAACGCAGCCTGATAAAATAAAAAAAAACATTACTTTCTGATTCACACCAAACACCATAATAAATATAAGATGTAAATAAGCTTGAGGTCCTGAAAGCCTGTTCCTGACCAATTACCATCCACTCCCAATTACCGTCAGGTGGTAAGCAGTTAGACATGTTTTCTAGAGAACCACTGTGTTCAAATCTGATTATTTTTACCAGTGTTTTGGTGTAAAACTACAATATTCACAGTGGCTGGTGGTTACCAAGATGTTTAATTGGATTTTCTTTTCCTTCAAAATGTAGACTTAAAATTTGTGCTGTGGAAGATAATCCACATCGTTCATGGTGACCCCAGTCTTTTTTTAGCTACAGGCAAATGACGACAACAGTACATGGCAAACAGCCAATCATATTGCAGTGTGGAAAAGCCAATCAGCTACACTTTGCATCAAATTCATGCCATCCCCTTTCATTGCCAAACAATTTGGGCATTTGTATTGTTTTCCCCACACAGTCGCCTGTTAAGCCAAGCACATTTAAAACACACTGAAAAAAGTGAAACCACTATGTCATTTATTTAAAGTGCATTTTTATGTTAGTCTAGTTGAAAATCATGGTTTCTAGGATAAACCTGTTTATTTCCGTTTGCATAAAAGCAGATAACACTCCCCATAGAAAAAATTAAAAGCAACAATTGTACTTAAATTATATTTTCACTTTAAACCAGAGGTTTTCATGTCATGTGACCTACGTAACCCCTATGCGTAACCCCATGGCCATGACCTCGCATCATTCTGAGTTTTGCTACTGTCCGCCATTACCTCGCTTCGATGAAGACGTCGTTTGGTTTTTTTCAAGGAAACTCGTTTAAACAAGGTAAGAAGTCTTATTGTGTTGTTTTAATGGTAGCGTTTGTTTTCCATGTTCATTTAAAGTTAGTGGAAGGAAGGGCAACTACTTTACAACTGCTTTTGTAATTTGCGCACATGTTTAGCTAACACTAGCTAGCTAGCTAGGTAACGTTAGCTAAACGAAGTTATTTGCATTCTTTACACATGCACAGGGAGATTCGTTTGTTGCATCTGTGTGAAAAAAATAATGGTAGTATGATAATGCTCGTATTTAAATCGTGCTTAAAAAGTAGGAGAGGGCCTGTTCTGGTCTCTAAACGTGTTTTTACTGAGGGCGGGGAGGTGTGCACCTCACGACCGGAACACCGCCGCTACCATAAATTAAGCTGTATGTGGAATACTATTCCCCCGTCGATATGTTTCCCCTAACAATACCTGAATTTGAACCACCTTATCGCTAATCACAGTTGTGTCTATATGCATTTAAACAGGAGGGAAATACTATTCGACGGTGGAACAGACTTCGACACAACAGCGGCTCGCACACGCCGTACACACAGAGCTGGCAGCAGAGCACAGTGAGGCGAAGAAGGTAAAACTCGTCAACGTCGACATTTTGTCGCATTTGACAGCTTAAATGCATGTTACTGTAAGTGGCATAAACCTTCGGAGTAAAATACTAAAGAACAAATTACTAAAAAAGTGTATTTAACAAATAAAAATGTAACGTTAGTTTGACTGTGGTCACAGACGTTTGCCTGCCCGCCTTGTCTTTAATCCACCGCAGATACACAGCCACAGCTCGTGGTCTGTTTGTGTTAATCCGACAGCAATTTAACGTGTCGGCTTCATGTCTGATAAAATGCACCCTGGTCAATTTTCTTTTAAAAGTCGATGGAAAAAAAACGTCCAGAATTATAAACGGGAGTATTTCAGTTCAATGAGTTGGAATTCGCAGTCGGAGCTCCGCTCAAGCACTGAACAACTTTTAATTAACTAGTTTTAGTGATTAATGACACTTAAAGAAGTGCTCTGCACATCGCTACCTGTGCATCTGTTCAGTTTAGCAACAGAGGGATTAATAGGTGACCGTTTTCTGTGCCATAGAGACTTTTTAATCCAGATTTACAGTTTTACTTTGAGGGATATCATAACTTTGGTCCTCTTGCTCTTCCATGAGTACTGATTAAAAAGGAATTTGTTTAATTCTATGTCTGTATACAATACCGCTAATATTTCTGATTTAATTGATAGTTTTTAGTGACAATAATGGATAATGCTAATATCCCCATGTAAAACTAAATGTGAAATCTCGCCTTTTTCTTTGTCTTTACAGGTTTGCTGTTTCCTGAAAAGGTCACAATTTTAGCCATTACTGAATTCGGTAAGTCCCGGAATTAAGTGAACATTTGCATGTATGTTCAATTACGAATTAAAAACCCAAAATAGAGATGCAGCTGATAGCCTAATATATTTCAATATACTAATGTAATATGTATTAGTAATTTAAAATTGCTTTAGTTACATTTATAATATAGTGAATGGCAGTATGAAAGTGTCTCGTCACATCTCTAGTCAAAACAAATATCACAAAGTTACCCACCTTACTGTAAGTTCATTTGACCAGGCAATAAACTATTAAATAAATAGTAAGTCATTTCATGCAGTTTAAGTAACCTTTCAATTGATTTAAATGATTGCAGTAATTGTAAGAACATCAGTTTATTGTGTTTCATACTGTATAAACCTATTCACGTATTACAGCTTTTGAATAATTGCAAAGTAGGGACATATTTCTGGATAGTGTGATCAGTTGTAGAGGTATATGGTGACAAGTAATGATACCTCTACCACCATGAACTAGTAAAATGAAATATCTGTTGCTTTAAAAAGGCGTTGCTTTCCTGCTGAAGTAAATGACAAAAACACAACTGTTTATATAAACTGCATGCAAATGTACCATTCTGCATCATGCAAACTGTATTAAGTGGCACATTGGTAAGGTGGGTCTACTTTTCTTTCTTTCCTAGTCTTCTGATGAATGTGGAAATGCAAAGACTGTGGTACATCTGTTTCACGAAGATCTGAGCTACTTAAACATTATAAGCTTGAACACAGACATTATGGACGTCACCATTCCTATCACTGCATCTCTTTCAACTGTCCATGTACCTGCAAGACTTGGAATGCACTTTTGAGCCACTTGTCAAGATGTCATCAGCAATCCTCAAAAACGGAACTTACCACATTTAAATGTCTTTTATGCAGTTGCAATCAACATTCAAATTTAAAAGATTATTTTCAACATATAGCGGAGCACCTGAAAAAACATGAAACAGTAGTTTGTGTGTTTCAGGGGTGTTCCTACAAAACAAATGTTTATGGTTTGTTCCGAACTCACAGAAGCAGAAATCATAAGGATTGTTCTGAAACTGACCTAAAGCCTGAAGTAGTTGAGAAAAAGGAGTCAAGCGTAAATCTTTCTGCTGAAAGTCATTGTAGCAGTATCCAGATTGATATTGTTGGTACTGAGCCCTTAGATGAATTAAGTACAGATGACTTGGGTGATTCCAGTTTTGATGTGCAGGATTTAAATGACTTGACATGTAATGTTGAGCTCAAAGTTGCCTCCCTTTTACTAAAGCTAGAACATATTTATCTTGGCTGTTGATGAACTTTTGCAAGAGTTTGACTATTTAATAGGCACTGCTTCGGTCCCTCTTATCCATCAAACCTTAGCTCAGCACTTACAGAATGGTAACTGTCAAGTAGATGAAACTATTCTGCAAGACCTAGCATCTACTCTCTGTAAGTCAAATCCAATCACTACTTCTTGTAGTGGCCGTGGCCCTCTTTCCACTGCCTGGAAGCGAAAGACTTACTACAAAAAACATTTTAATATTGTAGAATCTGTAGAATTTGTGCTTGACTACCAAAACAAAAAATCATTTCAGTATATCTCTATTCTAAAATCTTTACAGCAGATTCTAAGTTGTGAAACTTTTTTGGACAAAGCAACTAATTTAAAATCTTCATATCAAATTCAATCTGATAACATTTGGTATAAGTCTTTTTATGATGGTATTAATTACAGAGAAAATTTGCCGTTGTCAAAGGAGTGTGCTATTTCACTTATTTTATATGTAGATGATTTTGAAATATGTAATCCCCTTGGTACCTCCAGAAAAAAACATAAAATTTGTGGTGTATATTGGGCATTGGGGAACTTGCCTGCTAGTTGTCACTCATCGCTTTCTAATATATATTTAGCTGCACTTATTCATAGTGAGGATGTTAAGTGCTATGGATTTGAGAGTGTTTTGAAGCCCTTAGTAGATGATCTTATTATATTAGAACAACAAGGACTATTCATTGCCAAGTTGGGGAAATCTCTGAAAGGCTTTGTTCATTGTGTAGTAGCAGACAATCTCGGAGCCCATGGTATTGCAGGTTTTGTGGAAAGTTTTGCAGGTAAATATGTTTGCAGATTTTGTACAGCAGAAAATGTAGACATTCAAACAACAGAAGTCAAGTCCGGAGCATTTTGTGTAAGAAGCAAGGATATCCATACTGCTCATCTTAAAGTTACTGAAGAAAATTCACTGTCTAGTCATTTTGGTGTAAAAAGGAAGTGTGTGCTGTCAGAAAATCTGTCATATTTCAGTGTGACGCAGAGTTTCCCCCCAGATATAGCTCATGATCTGTTTGAAGGAATTATCCCTGTTGAGATTGCTCTTTGTCTTACTGTGTTAATTTCAAAAATATTTCACATTAGCCAATTTAAATGAAGCAATAACAACATTTCCATTTAAGTGGACTGATAAGACAAACCGTCCCCATTTTGTGCCCCTCACCTACGCGGCAAAGACAACAATTGGAGGAAATGCACACGAGAATTGGAGCCTGTTGAGGTTTCTTCCTTTCTTCATCGGGACCAGAGTTCCTTCAAACGAACCAGCCTGGCAAGTCCTCTGTGAATTAAAGGACATTGTGGAACTGGTTGTTGCACCTTTTCACACGGAGGACTCTATTTGTTATCTTGACTTCAAGATATCTGAACACAGGACGGTATTCCAAGAAGTTTTCCCTGATCAAAGAATTCGGCCCAAACATCATTACTTGGAGCATTATCCAGGGTTAATACGCCATTTCGGACCCCTTGTAGCACTATGGACTATGAGATTTGAAGCAAAACATAGCTTCTTTAAAAGAGTAATTCGTCATACAAATTGTTACAAAAATGTACTGTATTCATTAGCTCAAAGGCACCAATTTCAGACTGCATATAATCTGCACATGTGTAGATTTTTTAAGCCATCTTTGGAGGTGACTGATGTTTCAACACTTCCCCTTGATGTTATTAATGAGGACATTGCATTGGCAGTAAAGCAAAGACATCAACATGTGGACACTGTGAACCTTGCAAAAAGTGCATCCTATGATGGCTTCAACTACAAGATTGGAATGGTGGTAGCCCATGGGTCGCTGGCTGGACTTCCAGAGTTCTGGGAAATAGTTCATATGATTGTTCTACAGGAGAGACTAATTTTCATTGTCAAAAAATGGGATGCCTGGTACCTGGAACATTACAGAGCTTATGACTTGGTCACATCTACATCTACAGCTAGGGAACTAAGGCTTGTTGGGGTGCATGAACTGACAGATCCCTACCCTCTGGCTCACTACATGGTTGATGGACGGCGCCTCATCTCTCTGAAGAGATACATACATGCATAAGGTTGAATATGAATGAATGTAGGATTGGAAATGTTTGAGAATGCCTTGCTTCTTTCTTTTGCTGTCCTCTCATAATGTAAAAAAGACACTGCTTAAAGGCCATAGCAGTTTAACTTTTGACACAAATTTATGGGAATTTCAGAAAGTGTAAAACTTCTATCACTATAATATTGATAAGGGGGATTGTTAATCATAAAATTGTTGATGAGTAATTAGATGAAAGTTATGGACCATACAACTAATACTAATGTTTTTTTTATTCTTGTTTTTACTAGATTCTTTTTGATGGGCGGACATGACAGTGAAAAGGCCAGCCAAGTTGCGAGTTGTTTTGAATCCTGATGACACCAGGAAGCTAATTCTGCCTGATGGAATTCCAGAGACAATGGAGCAGCTTATGGATGAAGTCCGGAAAGTGTGTGGGTTAAATGGGAATTTCAGACTGCAGTACCAAGACAGAGACTTTGGAGATGCGTTAGTGAACTTGACATCTACTGCTGAACTTGAGGATTTGGCAACTGTCAAGGTCATCCCAATAACTGATGATTGCAGCCAAGGACTTAATCTTACTGTCTGTGATGATTTGTCAACTCAATCAGATGACACAGAGCTCCTTTCCACACCCTCCAGCTCTGTCTCTATAAGAACTCAGATGTGGCCAAGAGAGTTTCCGATACCAACGTTCTCCTATGACACTGAACTGCAGTTAGAGAAGGGGAATGTGGTGTATAGGTCAAACATGACAAGGTTGACACATAGTTCAAAAACAAAATCTGATATTCTGGAAAAGGTAGCTGAAGAGATATTCAAGTACAAGGCCTACCCAACAGATTCTGACTTCAGTGACGTTGCCGAAGCACTAATCAAGAAGCATCCATGCCTCTCTGAACCTGGTTCATACAACGGTTGTTACGGGTGGAAGCAGCGGTTGAAGACCAAAATGGGCAACTACCGAACTCAGCTAAAGGGCATTGGGTGTTCTGAATTACTTGCAAATTCACTTAAGTCCAAAGCTCCAGAGGATGCATTGCCAGCAAAAAAAGTAAAGAGACCTAAGAGAGGAGAAGCCAACCACATACCTGACATTCCAACTGGAGAGACCCCAGACAAGTTGGAAAACGAGAGACTGTTACTTCTAAGTGAGGTGATGAAACGAAACAACCGTGCACTGATAAAGGACAAAATGGCCAAGACTTTTTCACTGCGGAGACATGAAATTGTGGAGAAGGAATTAGGAGTGGAGGACTTAAAAGTCAGATGGCCCGCATTGTTCTCAATGGATGAGGTAAGTAACTTTTTTGTAAATCCATTGCAATAGTTCTGTTCTATAATATTCTCCCCTACCATTAGAAATCTGCTAATGAGCCATAATGCATGTTTAGGCCCTAGATGTCAAAATAAGATCTTACACACCACATCTTGTAATGTGCTATTTTTTTTTTTTAAGATCAATGCTGAATTCATGAGGATTACAACTGTTCCCCTTCAACCGCGGTTCCTGGCTTCCTTGGACAAGCACCACAGCAAGATGATTGATATCATCAGAAACAAGGGAGGAGCTGTCAGAGAGAAGACCCGGAACATACTGAGAGTTTTGGATCAGGTATGTATGTATGTACTCGCTCAGTACATCAAATCAAATTTGTAGAGTTAGAATACACTTTGGAAGATGTGCCATGCTTCTCTTCTGAGTTTGACTGACTTTTTAACTGGTTTACTCAAAGCATTTGTAAATAACAATTACTGTTAACCAAAGAACCCATGTGCATTGTGTGGCAGTTGCATCTTCAATCAAGTTGTAAAACTGAACGGCATGATTTTTTACTGTTTGTGCTCTCATCTAGAGTCTTGAGGTAAATGTAAAGAGAGAGTGCCTGCTGAAGTCTCTTATTGTGTACCTTGGGGAGGATGTGGACAAACTTATCAAGGAGTATCTGGTAAGTAGTCATATGCAATAATCACTTTGGACAAGATAAACAAAAGTCGAACAGGTGCGACAACTACACAGCTATGCTTCGTAGAGTTGCATACAATCATTTTATTTTTTTTTTAATTCATTTTCAGGCTGGTTCTGTGGATTTTGGGCTAGTAATGGTTAAATGTTGTACCTAGATCATGTGTGATATTGATACTCGTTACCTGGCGAGGTTTGAAGGACATAATACATTTATTCCCCTTTCCAAAACAAAAATCAACCCGTCTGCTAGGTGGCTATCCAGTTTAGCGTAGCTAGCCTCCCCCACAACAAACGGTGGCGCTATGAGTCAATTTAAATTTGGTGGGAGGTAGAGCTGACATTGTAAAGATTTCAATGGTAATGTACTGTTTAAAAATTATAACTACTTTTGAGGGTGTTTATCAATGAGAAATTATCCAACGTATAGTATTTGAACGTTAGATGTTAGTAGCAGCATTTTTTAATTTTTTTATTTTGAAATGTCTTTCGATATTTATGAGTGCAAACTTTTTGGGTGTTTTTAAATCCCAAAAAATTCTAAACTTGTTAAAATAAAGCATGTGCTGGTAACTTTTATTCCTCTAATTTTATTCCTATTACAGTTTGATTTGAAGTGCCCTTACTGAGTGTTAAGGGAAGAATGAATTCAGCAGAACTGATTGAATCCCTGTTTTCTCAGCATAGATGAGTGTAAGAGATAAAAAAAAAAAAAAACCTTGCCGCATCAAGCTACATAGAAGAGAATCTGGTCAAAAAAGACAAAATATATTACATAAAATATTTCTCTTCAGAGCAGTAGTGCAGACAGAGCAATGGAAGCCTGGACATTCCAAATATTGCATTGTGTAAGGTATCAAGCTGTGGACAGATTCTGAAACTATTGAAAATATGAAAGCACAAGGCAGTTGTCATTATAGTGCAACCCTAGAAGTATGTACTGTTAATGTTTTTGTTATGTTTTGGAAGGCAATAGTAATACTTCTACTAATGCTTTACTTGTGATGAAGTCAAATGTTTGCTATGAGAAAAATACTTGGAGTTGCCATTTACTATCTGCTGGAATTTGCAAGTCATTACATTTTCAAAAGATCCCCAATTAATTTAATTAATTTGTATTTACAAATTTGATTTAAAAAAAAAAATGGGTATTTCTTTATATTGTTGCACCACACAAAGGTTTAATCAGAATAACTTTTAAAATAAATCTCTTGTCTTTATATAAGGTTGCTCAGAAGGACCAAGCTGAAACGGAGCTCGAGAGGTGTACAATGGCAGTGTTTGTTATAAGGGAGGAGGAGGATCCTCTCCAGCCACCACAGGATGTTGGGGTTGTAATAGAAGGTGTGGAAGTCCTTAACAAGCTGCCATCAGTTACACATGCATGTGCCATGCTATTTGGCCTCATCTACGCTCTAAACTTGAGCTATCCAGGTGAGCTCAAATACACTTTTGATGCGCTGCAGAAAATCTTCATGGAGATTGAACCAAAGACAATGAGACGCAGAGTGTGCAGTCTGAGTGTCAAGCTCTAAAGAATGGCTTATTCAAAGAAACAGACATTTGGATACAGCATGTTTTTGTTCTGTGTTCTAGCTTGTATTCACAAACCTTGCAGGAGAATAAAAGGGGTCATTGTTAAATGTAAATAAGAGACACATACTTCATTTACAGAATTTATGTTACCTATGTCTGGTAACATAACGCTGTCAGTGTGGTTCTGGTGGAGTTGTCAAGTTAAAAAAAAAGAATAGAAGTTCAACAAATTGAGAAATTAAGAATTTGTTCTGTAAACGGTGAAGGAAAAAGTAGACTTGCATGGAAAACATCACTTTGTGTGGTGAATGTTAATTTCTAAAATGTCTTCTGGTACAAAAGACAAAAGGATTGCGATCTGTTTTCAAGTGTCAGAAGCCTAGTGGGGTTTTAGAGAATAGTAAAAGCTAATGTGGACCGTGGTACTACACAGCAATTATGAGAACATGACTGCTGCTGTTCATAGTTTGCACCACCAGCAGTTGAACTGTATTTTCTCAATTTGTTTTGGTCTCTTGTTACTTATAAAACTCCTGTTATTTGTAATAGTTCAAAATAATGTGACATTCATACATTATAGTCCTTTTCTCGATGGATTGCCACGTTTTAGCACGGTTAGAAAGTATTGTTACACAATACATCTCAAGTTTAAAATGAGATAAACAAACCAGTTTTACATGTTTACATTACATGATTTTGTAAAGGTGATTAAGGTTGCATATGGTTGTAAAAAAAAAACTCTCAAAGACCATATTTCACTTAACCCTTGTGTTGTCCTCGGGTCAAATTTGACCCATTCTCAAAACTTTATCAGAAATATGGGTTTCTTTTTTAACCAAATTACCCAAAACAATTTTATAGCATTTGAAAAAAAATTGAAATGGATTTAAAAGTTGACTAAACTTTATAAGATCCACATCTGTGATTATCCATCAACATAGGTTCCTCTAATATTAGTCAAAATAATTCATCATTTCAAAGTTAGGTATAATTTCCTGTAAATGACATGTATTGACCATGTATTCCAAAAATAAGTGTAAAACTAGTGGCAATAAGTTAGTGAAAAATAGCATCGAAAATGTCAAAAAGTGAGAAAAACAGAAAAAAAGTGCTTTACAAAAGGGACAAAGACGTTAAACGTTAACTTTGACCCAGAAGGACAACAAGTGCATGGTCGACCAGAAGACAACACAAGGGTTAATTCTATACAGGTTTTTTTTCCCTCAAGTGATTGTGTGAAACAGCTAGCTTAACATGCTGAAAAATGCATTGCAGGTTTATTTTTTATTTTACAAAAGGTGATGCACATTTAAAAGACATCCCATTAAACAAAGATCTTTTCATGAGAATATTCTTGTCTTTATTTAAAGTCATTTAAGCATTGAGTGTAACATGTTTTAGCTGAAGTCAAAGTTCTAGTTTTATATTATAGCAGTTAGTTTTGTTCATGGTAAAATTGAAGTTGTAAAAATGCATAAGATGTTACTATATTGATCTACATTAAGTAATGTTTTTGCTTGTGACTAAAGAAATGATATTAAGGTATATGTAAAAGTTATAGTTTGAACTGAATCAAACCTTTAACTTGAGAAGAGCTAAAAAAATTACCTGTAACAAAATTAGAGTGTTTTAATTAGTTTATTCTAAACTAAAAATTATACTTGGATGTAATAGTAATATTAAGTTCTTCTAAATTGAAAAGTTAATTTTGAACAATGTAAAATAATGGTTTATGGTCTTTATAACAAATAATATTTTTACATTGTGTGAATGTAAAGCTTTAACTTCGGATAAATAAATATTTTAATTCATAATAAATAAAAATGTATATTTAGACTAAATCAGAAATATAATTTGAGCAAAACTAAAAGAAATACCTGTAACAAATTAGAGTAATTTTTTTAAGTTGATCCAAAGTACCATTTTTTTCAGTGCATCATGCTAGAACTGTTATATCAGCCACTGACCTTAAACTGTAGAGTAAAAATAAATAACAGAACATGCCAGGATTTTCATATGATGCATTCATTATATTAATTTCATGTTACTCAGTACCACTAAAACCACACGTTTTGTCTGTTGCCAGCTGGTGGCCTCTAAATTAAATAATATATATAAAAAAATAAAAAATGTGTCTGTTCTCATGTTTGGAAACTAAATGATAGATCTCAACTAGAATGGCAATGTGGGACAAGTGCAGGTTAATTAGAGCCAGGTAAAGGTTTGTGCAGATTATGTGCATTTGCACATGGTTAATAGGCCATCAGCCATCACAGTATAATTCTAAATCCAACTCTTTATGGCTCTGCTGGGGCTGTGGATTTGAATTCTGAGCTTTGCAGTGGCAGTGTATTCTCCATATACTACATCATTTATGTGCCAGAGAAGCCTCCTGTTCTGTTCGTGTTCTTTTGTCACTTAGCTTGACAGGATACTTTCCCCGTGGTGACATGAGGCATGTTTCTGTCTGCTGTGCTGCTGCTTTAAAGAGAATGTGGCATATCTGCTGAATAAAATTAGAATTTCAGAATAGTGAGGAACAACTGTATCCTGCACAAAAGAAAGCTAAATTAAAGAGATAAACTCGTTAGTCATGACTTCTGTTTAGTCATAACGTCTGTTGACATGCATTCACGACTAAAATGTTCACTAGTTGTGTATTTCTTTTGGTTGATGGAGTGATGTAAAGCATTCTGAATTCTGATCTCAAGACTTGAAGGTTCGGTAGCTTTAGCAGTAACTTTGCAGTCACTATATCCTGACAGCACAGCACACAGATAATTGGTGAAAAAGAAAAATCATGTTCTCGTGCTCCTAATGGTATTTGCAAGTTATTTTTTATAAAAGTTAGCAACTGGGGCCTTTCGGTGATGGCGCTGAGCAGACGTGGATTCTTGTGCTCTGTTGCTAATCCTAAAACAAATACTACTTAAATAATTCCACTTAGAGTAAAAGTATCACAACTTGAAACAATAGTTGTAATACAAGTTAATGTGTCAAGAAAAGTAACCAAGGACAAATTTAAAACAGCACGTGGATTCGTTAATGAATAAAACGAGCCAGCGGGACGGGAATCCAGCGAGAAAGGGGGTGGACGCGTTGCAGAGTCAGGTACCGACAGCGCTGAAATCATGGACAATCCCTCCTCAATGGACATCATGAAAGCTATACAATCATTCAAACAAGATTTTTATTGAGATGGTGTACTGACAGCAATTCAGAATGTTCAAACCGACATTAAAGAATACAGCGGCCGCATTGCTGAGGCTGAACAATGCATAGCCACAACAGAAGACAAGATTAATACGCTGGAAATACTACTCAAAATATTACATCTCAATCCTATAGCTGAGGTACTGACAAATTAAGTGGTATCTGAACCCTTCAATATTACAAGAGGTTGCCCCCAAGGTTCACCTCTATCACCATTTCTGTTTATACTAGCTATTGAACCACTATCAATAGTGATAACTAGTAGGCAAATACAGGGGGATTCAATTGGCAACAGAGACCATAGAATAGCTCTTTATGCTGACAATGTAATTTTATTCCTATAACAATATCTCCGGATATAAAGTAAATGCTTCAAAATCATCACTAATGCTACTTAACGGAAATGAAAGACAATAAATAAACCAATACTTTTATACTTTCAAGCTCTCATCTAATTTTACAAATTTGGGCATCAAAATAACACCTTATTTGGAAACTATAGCCCCAACAAACTATATCATAATGAACTCAGTACATAAATCTATAGAAAGGTGAATGCCTATACCTATGATTGGGAAAATAAATATATTCAAAATTAAAATATTGACTAAATTCATGTATTTATTTCATAATATCACTCTTGTGTCACAGCATTCTTCAGGACATTTATTTGGAATAAAAAATGTCCTGGATTCCGCTTATCTGCTTATCCTTGTAAATATTAATATTCTTGTTTGGCTTTTTAATATTTTATCCTTTTGCATGAATTTTATCCCAGCACGTATCTACTTACACTTATCATATTGTGTGGGTTTTCTTTGCTTGGTTTTACCTGAGCACTTATTATTAGCATTTATATTGTTATTTTTCTTCTTTGTCTATCATTTTGAAGGATACATTTTCTCCTGAATCTTTGTCCCGTAGTCCTTAGATGGCTCTTACTAAGCTGATTTTAAACGTTATCACCCTTGGCACATTCGTCCTTTTAAACAAACAGCTTTTTGTTCAAAGTGGATATAGCGGTTGCCTGTGCTGTCGTTGGCCCCTTGGAGCCACTGCCGGATCTTGAGCCCTGACCTTGAGTTAACCCGAGTTTGGAGACAGCTCCCTACTCACGTACCTACCGATAGTTGCTAATGCTGCCCTCGTCTCGGCCTCTTGGTCCTCCTCCTTCCCCAGTAGAAAAGCATGTGGACCCCCTGGGGGGCAGTGGAACAGGATCCGGCTGGGCTGGGATGCGTAGCAGGGAGAGAGCTTACCTTAGTTAACAAAACAATAACCAACATTTTCACCATACAATACAGATTCAGTTAAATTTTATTTATAGTATCAAATCATAAGATCAGTAGGCCTATGCAAATAAAAATTATCCATCCTCCTCTAACCCAAACCCCTTAATGGTAAGTGTTTTAGTTTCTTAACCCTAATCATACCATATTTATATCATACCACATAGGCAGGAACAGAAAATGGTGGATTTTTTGGTGCAGATAGTATTTCATAAGACAGCAGCGACAGTGTGTCTTGGTGTACCTATCAAGAACATTCTTTTGTCTTTTCCTTCAACAGGTGGAGAACCTGTTGCTGGCAAAGTGCTGACAAAATTGAAACCTTTCTGGGCACAGCGAAGCACAAATGTACAAGATTATATGACCTTTAGCGGAAACTTGGCTCCCTACTCTCTGTATCCCAGATGGCAGTCATTGAAGCCTGACCTCCTGCCATGAACAATACACTACATTTTCGTCTTCCTTCTATAACCCATTGTGTTTTATGATTGACTATGAATTATCTTGGGCCATAGAGTGCACCTATGTACACATTTTCAAAGCCTTTTTTAAATGTCTGTCACCCCTACAGCCTATACAAGGACTACAGCTCTGGAAAGGTGGCAGAAAGGACAGATGTTGTATGCACACTGGCCTTATGTTTTACACAAAGTCAACTGTAACATACATTCAACAATAAATTGTGCAGGGCTGGGTCAGGTAACACATTACAATCTTGAAATTTATCTTGGCTATGCATTCTTCTTGTCGCATTATAGACATGGATCATGCATGTCAGCATGTAGAATCATTGTTGTATGGATTACAGAAAGCGTTGCTTTGTATTGTCTAAAAGATTTTCAATTGCACATTTCAAAATTTGGCCAACAAAATGTTGAGCTACATTTTGAACAGCTTTCATAGACGTTGTTTTTGGATACGGACAACATGAAGTTGTGGCTAGTTGTGCTAGCAGACAACTACAAATGGATCCTAACACTCCCGTCCATCCACGGTGACCATTTTGATCGAGGATGACTACTGCCAGCCAAAGAGAATAAGAAATCCTAGTCCAAAAGCAACTTTTCCTAAAGAAAAATGCTGTTGCAAGAGTGCAGAGAGCAGGGGCAGGGCTATAAGGGGGGCACGGGGTGGCAGTGGCCCTCCCTGAAATGATTTCCCCCCCCCATTCTATTGGGCTAGAGTGCTGTCAATTCGACAATTGTGATTTCCATTGGTTCAGTCAGTGAGTACTGTCACTTGACTGGCTGTTATGCCAATCTTCCCAGCCCTTGTCACAAGACCAATTAATGTTTCCATGACGACTATCCAAAATTCTGATGCCATGGAACCAGCACTGCAATTGTGGCA
Organism: Sander lucioperca; assembly: GCF_008315115.2. Taxonomy (NCBI): domain Eukaryota; kingdom Metazoa; phylum Chordata; class Actinopteri; order Perciformes; family Percidae; genus Sander; species Sander lucioperca. The sequence continues at coordinate 30,387,373 of NC_050189.1, read as the reverse complement.
GACTGAGCCTACAGAAAATGTGTATTGTATTTGGATTTACAATTAGTTTAAAATGAAAAAAAGTTAAATTAATATTGAATGTGATGTTTTATTTAGCATAATTACATTTCTATACAGATTTTCTACACTGTATTCTGATGCCTTGCCCCTGACTGATTATTGGTCCCTCCCACTGTGCCACCCCACAGGAGTTAAGGAGTTAAGCTAATGCTATTAGCTAAAGTTACTGTGTTGACCTGGTTCAGTAACGTTACACATGAAAGCATGGCAGGATATCCGCAACTTCTTTATCTTTTCATAATGAGGTCAGACACTTATAATAACAATCTGAGCTTGCAGCAAGAACAACCACTTTGTGGATGTACATTGGGGGTTGCTATTGCCACATAGGGTTCCAGTGCAGCTCGGTTAACGTTTTCGCTCAATACAATACCATTTCAAAGATTCCTATTCACATAAGACAAAAGTCCATGGGGAAATAGGTTCCAGGTTGAAAAATATCTATTTTAAGTAATTTGTACTCATACCAAACAGGTCAAAAGTACATGATGCAAAACAGAGTGCATTTTGTCTGTCATTTTAATAGGCCATTAGACTGTAAAATTCTTAAAAGAAAGAAAAGGTTATTTCAGTGTGACCATGACTCATTTCCAACTATGCCTCTCTGGCCAGTAAATGAACACAAATGTTTTCTCTTCCAGTGTTTGGAATAGAAAATATCTTTCATGTTTAAGCCTTAATTCTATTTGCTATTGCTTGTAAATATTTTAGAATAGTATATCAACAAAAATAAATAGCAACATAAATCTAATTGTCCCTCTTTTATTCAGTTCAAATCCAAAAAGTGTTATTTTTTCAAACTAATTCTAATCTCTCAATGTAGGCCTTTATATTTAATGTGTATCTACCTATTGTACTGGGTTATAAGCTACATCTTACACATATCGAAAGTAAGTAAGGGTAAGTAAGGGAAAATAAGAATTAAAAACATTAAAAAGTAAAACATTTTAAAACATTTAAATCAGAGTGGTGTTGAAACATCACAACTTCAGCCCTCATCCACCTCACTAAGTACTTAAGGAGCCTTTCACACCCAATTGTGTAGTTATTGTGCAGTGCGGGCCCAACTCTCTGAAGTACCTGTCCAATACACTATGAATTGGTACCTGTCTGCCTGCCTGCACCCTTGTCTCTGCCTCATTCCTGTAACCACTGGACTCTCGGTTACTTCTGTTTGGACTTCTAACACAGCAGGTCCACATTGCCACACATCTACACAAATTCATGTCATGTTATAGCATACTCATATATATATATATATATATAGTTCAATATATAGTTCAATAGTACAGTTCAAACGATATAAGATAGTTATATATAGTTCTTACTGCAGAACTATTCTGCTATGTTGCTTTACACATTTGATGTAAGTTACTGTTGCCTAAGTGTGCACCATGCTATTATGTTTGGGGGAAAAGACCTGGGGTACTCTTAAAGATCCATTAAAGCTTTTTTCAAGAAAACATTTTGACACCAGAATATTGATAAAGCTCTCTGTGTGGCACCTTTTTAGCACGCTATTTAGAAAATAAAGTGGCATAAAACATTTTAACATAAAACGTGTAAAACCAAGACACGAGCCTGAAGGGGCTTTGTGAAATGTCTGGTGTCTCCTTGAAAACACAACAAGCGACTCAAAATATGTGCTTCATTTCTAAATCTCTAAAAGCTGCAGTTTGTTACATTCTACAGTGCATTAGAGGCTTGACTACAGTGTAACACATGGGCCATTATCATAATGGACTGAAGCCTAGTAGTGATGTAAGCTCTCGGAATATTTCAAGCTGCAACATGCCTCTTGATTGATTCATGTCAACTACAGAAACTGGACTGGATAATAGTGTGTGAGTGTGTGTGTGAGTGTGTGTGTGTGTGTGTGTGTGTGTGTGTGTGTGTGTGTGTGTGTGTGTCCTGAGATATTAGCCTCCAGCCTGCTGCTGGAATTTCATATCAAATCATGAATTTGATTTGTCAGCCTGTCAGAACCTGGAGCACTGCAAACATGCCTGGAGTGAGAACTGGAAGCCTCCCAGATGCCAAATATTCATTGATGTCTCTTCTATGCTGGTGAGGAGGTGATCTATCCAGAGAACTCAGATACAGTAAAATCAGCTCCCGTATGGTTCTCTTGCTGTGGTTCTCTGTGGTTGCCATGGTTCCCGCAGCGAGCCGCGGCAGCAGGTTGACAAAGTTAAACCACGTTGAACTCCGAATGCATCAGCAAATACCTGTGCACGGTCATTAGAGCGGAAGCCGCTCCTCCCTCTCTTTGCCACTGTGTTGAAAACAGGCTGCTGCAGCGAGTGCTCGCTGTCTGAAAGCTCCTGAATGAAGCTTCCTGCTCTGACTTTAAGCAGGAGAAGGACTACTTTTAGTGTGAGTGTGACCAATAGATAAATAATGGAGTTATTGAGGTTATGAAGGTTATGTATGCACTAATATGATGCCAAAGTCAATACCTTAGCTTAAAGGGAAATGTCTTTTTTTTTTCAACCTGGACCAGTATTGAGCGAGAACGCTGTAACCGGCTGCCGCGAACCGGGCTGCAATGTATTCCTATAGGGGCAAATACGCATCATTAATTTCCGTCCACTAAAAGTGCTGTTTCTGCCACTGAGAAACTCAGATTATTATTCTAAGTGTCTGACAACATTATGGGAAGGATCCCTACAGAGATAGACCTTTTTGTTAAAGAGTAAGATCATTTTTGTTTAACCAGAAACAGCTACGAATTCGCTATCGCCGAACTCACCAGACCCAATTTAAATAAACAATACTTTTAGCGTGTATACAGCCAGCATATTTTTGTAAATGGGTGAATAATTTGTTTCTGTCAACTTTGAATTTAGCATGTTTTACGATGAGAAAAATACGGTTTATTTAAATGGAGTCTGGTGGTTTTGGCGATAGCGATTATTATCGATTTTTTTCATGTTTTATGTTAAACAAAAAAGATCTTACTCTTTAAGAAAAAGGTCATCTCTGTAGGGATCCTTTCCATTATGTTGTCAGAAACTTCAGTGGAAAAAAACGGCACTTTTAGTGGACGTAAACTGAAGGTTCGCAATTGCTCTTAACGATACATTGCAGCTTGTTACCAGGTTTCAGAATCCAGGATTGAATTTAAGGTCCTGTTTACAAGATAACGCTCGCAGGTGAAAATGAAAAAATATTTTATCGGATGTGCCTTTCGATTATATGGTGACGGCGTTTTTGGGGCTTAAAAACACAAAAAAGTGAAATCACCCTCCAGAGTGGAAATCTTAAAAACGCTTAGCGTCTAAAGGATAAAAACGCAAAAGTCTGGAGACAGCGGTGTGGATAGAGACGAGAAAAAGGCGTCCAGGTAGTCTGTTGTTACGGAGTAGGCTACAGAAAATATAGGATCCTGTTATCTAAAAGATTTTCAATGTAATAGCTTAATATTTAAATTATTTCGACAACGTGGATAAGGTTGTTATAGTTCGATGACCTAGGCTATTAATTTAATTTAACCAGTTTCCGGTCTGTGTTCGGGAGGCAGACACCGTCACCACATTTAAAAGTAAACTTAAAACTCTCCTCATCGATAAAGCTTATAGTTAGGGAGTGAGGAGTTGCAGCGTTCGCCTAGACCAGCGGGGGAGGGTGTATAGCTTCAGACATGGCACCCCTTCTTTTCTCTGCTTCTTTTCATAGTCGTCAGATTAATCTACCATATAATCAAAATAGAGGGAGGCAGGCCAGTCCAGCCTGATCCGGCGGGGTAGAGTTCTAGGCCGACCCTGCTCCTCTCCTTAACCTGTCTCTCTTAGTTTTGCTGTTATAGTTTTAGACTGCCGGGGGACACCCTTTGACACACTGAGTTTCTCTCTTCTCTCTCTTTCCATCTGTGTGCATCCTTGCCCCAGAAATGCTTGTTATTAACTTAGCTCTGGGGAGCTTATTCCCCAGAGTCCTTATGTGTTTCTTTTGCCCAGCATGTTTCCTTGGACTAGGGCGGCATCTAAATCATGGTTGCAGCTGTCCCAGTGGTCCTGCTCCACGCCCTGCTATGCCTCGTTACACCCCGCTACGCTCTGCAGTGCCCTGCTATGTCCTGCTACGCTCTGCAGTGCCCTGCAGTGCCCTGCTATGCTATGAACTACTACAACTACTATTTCTGGTCATTGTTCCAGTATCTTTATTGTGACTATTATTGCCATTGTTCATCACACCCCCCAACTGGCAGCGTCAGACACCACCTACCAAGAGCCTGGGTCTGTCCGAGGTTTCTTCCTAAAAGAAAGTTTTTCTCACCACCTGAGGTTTCTTCCTAAAAGGAGTTTTTCCTCGCCACTTGCTCTTGGGGGAATTACTGGAATTGTTGGGTCTTTGTAAATTATAAAGTGTCCTGAGATAACTTTTGTTATGATTTGATACTATAAATTGAATTGAATTGTCTCGCGGTCTCGATTAATACTGGACCAATTTTAAAGATTTTTGATCCCATCAGTTACATGGAAACAAAAACATTTAAAAAATAGGGTCTAGGTTGAAAAAAACAAAATCACCCTATAAATGTTATAATGATAGAAGAGTATCCTGGTGTACTGCATTATAGTCTAGTACGCCGGCTGTATAGCAGCAGACAAAAAGGCTCTGCAGAGGGTAATAAATACGGCACAAAAAATCAACGTCTATTTTCTCCCCATCCCTGGAAGACATTGCTAACACTCGCTACCTCAGCGGAGCCTCAACCGTCACCAGAGACTGTACTCACCCAGGATAACATCTGTTTGACTTGCTGCCCTCTGGGAAGCACCACAGACTCAAACACAGCTTTCCCCCCACAGCTATAAGAACTCTGAACAGACTAAAACTTCAAAAATTAAATGGGCTCCAGCCCAGAGCTTCTCAAAAGCCATCAAATATTTTAGGGTTTTAAAATAGCTTCAACTTTGTGTCATTTCCCATCAGTCTCTCTCACTGGACGGGCAAATAAATAGAGCAAAAGTTCCATTCCAAAACAAGTGAAATTAATAATGAATGTGATATTTTATTTAGCAGAATCACATTGTGTTGTTCTATCCTATCCAATATTTCCTATATTTCTAAGCAGCAACATTGGTAGAGGTACTATGTCTGTTAATTGGAATAATTAACAAATATTAAATAACAATTAGAAGAGCTCATTACTTTGTTTGGATACCAGGGAGCTGCTGCTGATAACCTCTGATCTGATATAAACATGGAAGACCATAAGGACTATTTGACCACTGAATGCACATGTCCTGTTACTGAAAATAGATAAGTCATTGTTTGATGTAATTGATGTGATAAAAATATGTTGTTTATTCTTTTATGTGACACTTTTTATTGTCGCTGTCCTTGCCAGGACTCCCTTGTAAAAGAGATTTGGGTTTATCATAGGCATCGGTTAGAAGGCACAAGTAAGCCAGGAAACTTCAGTCCACTCAACAAAGATTTATTTTCCAAAACTTAAAATGGTTGCAAATGAAAAGGAGTACAAAACCACACATGGGCTGGTGATTCAGAACTGCCACCCCATGCTAGGTAAACAGAGAGTAGCTGTGTTCAAGACCGTTCCCTCATTCACCCACTCACTACTCCCTATATAGTGTTTATTAAATAGTCAACTATGTAGGGAACGACCAAACGAGATTTCGGACACTCACTGAAAACATTGTTGCGTCAGTAGATGCGCCGGTTATTTGTGTGACGGAGGTGTGCACGCCCAGCATCATGTAAACAAACCCCAAAAATACTTTTAATACGCCCCTGAAACAAACGGAGTGCTCCGGAGAATAGTAAAAGGTTGTATTGATGTTGCATGTTACATTTCCACTGTTAAGAAACGAAACCCTGCTCCATTTTTCCTTTTCAGTTTTCGCAGGTCCTTCTGCTTCTTCTTCTCCTACGGGAAAACACGGCCACTTTGCATACAGGAGTAAAATGTAGGGTAAACATGCACTATTTCCATAATGGGGAACGGTTTCCAACACAGCTAATGAATGATAGGGAGTGCAGTTTCTTGATATGGGGTCACCTGGTGAACTTAATGAGGTAATTAAGTGTGAGAAAGGGTGGAAGCAAGAACTAATCAATGGGCTCGTTCAAGATGAGCTGTGCCTCGCTTGAAAAGAGGACGGGAGCAGGCAGCAGCAGCAGCAACTGGGGGCGTTGACAAAAAGCGGCAGCCAAGTCGGAGAGTATACAGCCGTTTGAAGCAGCCTTCAGTCTGTACAAGAAGTCACAGAAACACTCACATCCTGTTAGGTCCGATTACGATTTATTAAAATGTTATCAGACCCATATCAGTTCGTGCTCAGTCTCCGATTGATTAGATTCTGACAGTAGCCTGTTAAAATGATGTGCAGGCAATCTGTTGCTTATGTTAATATACAACAGACTGTAGACGATCTGTAATCTGAACTTTAGTCTCACTTACTTTTTGTATTTAGTCTCTCTGAAAACTAAACGCCACCATCAGCCACACATGTATTCTGTTAACAGAATAAACCTTCAAATAAGACAAATATCGATCTTAACCTCTCCAATTAAACAACAACAAAAAGTGTATGTGAAATGTTATAGTGTTGAGTCAATTATGAACCAATTAGCTGCTAGATCAGCGGCTCTTCAAACTGCAGCCGCCTCAATCTTGTGAGGTTATCGTTGCCTATGTGTGCATGATGTCAGAGCAAGTCGGACACAATCTAACCGGCATGCATTGGGCGGCGATTGCCTGTGATGGATTCTGTGCAGGCCTGGCTCATCTTAAACGAGCCTAGTGATGAACAAAGGAGAGGAAAGGAAAAAAGAATATGCCAAAATCAAAGAAAATATGGATATTTACTACATTACTGGTAAAAAAAATATATAAAAAAAATACATATACATGTACACAATCCACAGTGTCTCAGGGGCTATATATATATATATTATAAAGTCAACAAGTGTAGGTGACCTTCGTCGACATGGTCACAATAAACACAGAAGGCGTTTTAAGGGGACTGCCATCCCATTCCCCTTGTTAACAAAAGGACCATCGTCATCATCAAGTATCTGGTGTTCCTTTTTGATTACCTACCTAGCTTGACACATTCACTCGCTGAAGAAATACAGGAGAAGCCGAAACGTTCGCTGCAGCGCACGGGCGCTCAACTCCTGATCGCAGCCGGTGTGAGCAGACAGATTGAATATCATGGACACGAAATGAAAATGGCTTGGCATTGGCATTGATCATTTATCTGACTGAGGTTTGTGCATGTTAGAATCCATGGCTCCGACCATGGCTCTGAAATGTCACTAGCATAACCGTGTATTAATAAATCCATGACGCTGTCCGTGTTGCTAAAGTAGCAGGCAGATTTGTAATTGCGACTTTTTTCTCTTGAGTCCTACCCTGACGTCACCCGACTTTTCTCCCAACAGACAACAGTCATACTTTACATTACTACAGCCGCTAGATGGCGCTGTCACTTAAACATTAACATATGTCAGTTTGGGGCTCTTTGAAAATGAAGTATATGTGGTATCGGAGCTGTTTGTCTATATACATTATACCTGATGAAGGTCTGAGGATAGAAACATTGGTAATACAGTGAGTACAAGTGATCAAAAATTCTTGAGTGAGTTTTTGATCCCACACACTTTGTAGTAATTGTTATCAGATTTAAAGGTAAAATTAACATTTCATTATAAAATACATTTTATCACATTTTAGAGAGCCACTGCTAAACACAAAACAACAAAGTGAAATCACGGGTGAAAAGTTTTTTGTGAGCATTCGAAATTTAGAAACATGAACTCAACATATACAGTACATCATATTTTTTTTCAGCCATTTCTGTCATGTTGTTTAACTGAAGCAGAACAGCTCTTGCCCAGTTTGCAAAGACAAACCTCAAATTCAAACAGGTCCACCAACAAACAATTAACAAATATAGATACATCAAATACATAAACGTACACAGAAAAAAAATCAAACATCATTTTAAAGCCTGGAGAAAGTGACACGTTTAATTAAACCTTTCTCCTATATCCAGGGACAACACAAGCCCCACACAGGCAACGCACTGTACCACACCCAAAGGGTTTTTTTTTGTATTTTTTTACATTAATAAATCAATCTGTGTTACTGAAAAGTAAAACTCGCACACTAGTATACTATGAAATTAAGCCTGTGTTGTCTTTTCTCAGAAATATCAATTTGTCAACAATTTTTGTGTTGAACAAATCTGCAGAACAACTACATGTAAGAGTGATAAGATAAAATCAATTACATTTAAAAGTTTGAAAGAGATATTTAAACATTGTGCAATTTAAACAATATTGGTTTAGTGCAGTTTCCATTCTATGGAAAACCAAGAGGACTTGAGAAGATTGTGTAAAATATTGTAAAGTAAACCTATGTTTAAAAAAAGAAGTTGTAGTGAGTTTATGATCAGAATGGCATGTTGGCATTAATAGTACAGGCTTTTATTTTGAAACATCTGCAGTTTTTATCAGCCGTGTTGAGTTTCATTGACTGTAAAAAACACAGCAAAATAGAAGTAATTGGAAATAATTGAATACAAACTATTTTAATAAAGAACTGAGAGCAGCAGAGTGGTGAGTATGACATGACTCTGTTGTTGCTCTGACTTTACCGCGTGTTCATTTGAGAATAAAAGGTTTTTTACAGTGTTTTTGCCGAATTGTTTGTGCAATCTAAATTGTTAAAACACATCCGTGAACTGTAGAATTTGTGCATTTTGGGGGTGGCATTGGATGCTTTTTTGGGGGTGTATCTGTAAATAAACAGTTACATTTTGACAAACAACCATGGTATTTCACATTTGTAATTAGTTTGCGGGGTATCCAAGCAGCCTCTTATACTTAGGGCTGGCTATAACCTAAAGTAAGAATCAACATGTCAATAAGCATAACCATTTTGTGCTTACATTCATCTGTGCTTTACATCCTTGCCCACTTGGAAACAGAACATTTGTGGAATTCTTATAGTTAAATACATCTTTTTCAGTTTTTCTCTTAACATGTCAGCCAGTCAGATCGGCTGCTGAACTGTACATTTTCTGCTTATCCATTAGTTGTTCTTCTGGCTTTCTCAACTTTGTGTTCTGTGTCACAAAATTCTCATTAAGGAGTTTACACTTTATCAAGTCCATTTCTGTATGGCACACCTGTGTACTCCTGGGGATATTACAAACAAATTATGATATATTTGGACTTTATGTAGTTTACATTTTTATAATGTATGAATGAAAAGGATACCAATCTCCCCATTATAAACCTTAAGACAATAAAACTCTACCACTACATAGTGGTTGTACGGGAGGTATATGTCCCATTGCGAAACACCATATCAGAAGCCATACAGTCCTTGGGAAAATCCAGAGGGTTACATGTTGCTTGTCTCTTCAAAGCTACAGCACAGTAATCTACCTGTTCCGCATCCAGCCCAGACTCCAGCCACCGGAAACACACAATGCGCTGGAATGACCGCCGGAAATTGTCAGACACAAAGCCGTACAGGATAGGATTGGCGCCGCTGTTAGCGTAGCTGAGGATGACAAAAAGCTGAGTCACCATGGGGTCTGGGGGCCGGTGGAAAACGCTGACCAGCTGGATGATATAGAAGGGCATCCAGCAGAGAACGAAGACGGCCACAACTAGCAGCACCATGCGGGTGATCTTCTTCTCTGAGCGCCGTCGCTGAAGCCAGCCTGCTTTTAGCCCCACTGCTCGCATCCTGGCCACCATTAAACAGTAACATAAGCAGATGGCTCCAACTGGCAGCAGAAACCCCAACAGAAACGTGTAGACCACAAATGCCTCTGACCACGCCGATTCAGGCCACAAGAAATTACAGTCCACAGCACCGTCCGGCGCCCGGACAGTGTCTGCGAAGATAATGATGGGCAGGATAACTAAAAGTGACAGCCCCCATACACACACATTGACTACTTTGGCTACAGTGGGCCTGCGGTAGCGGGCAGCCTTGATAGGGTGAACCACTGCTACGTAACGGTCCACACTCAACACAGTCAAGCAGAAGATTGATGTAAACATATTGATACCATCCACACTCAGCACCAACCTACACATCAGCGACCCGAAGGGCCAATGGCGGATGGCAGCTGATGTGGCCAGAAAAGGAACACTTAACATGAACAACTCGTCAGCAATTGCCAAATTGAGGATGTAAATGTTTGTGGCTGTTTTCATTTTGGCATATTTCAGAATGACGTAGATGACCATGGCATTGCCAATAAGACCTATACAGCAGACAAGAGCATAGATAGATGGGAGGATGATTCTACTAGCGTAAAGCTCTGGGTAGTAGTACTCGTAGTCCATGCTTGTATTATAGGGCAGCCCTGTTGGGTAGGACCCATAGTCCCGGCTCCCATTGAAATCCATGGTCAGTTTTGGTGGGTATTTGATGCTAACTTTAAGTTTAAATGATAATGGTGCTAGCTAATGAAGTTACAGAGAGCTAAAGTCAAGCTTTTGGGCTTCTTGGATTTGTAATACCACAGAATGCCAAAGAGCCAGGCCTAAAACATAACCTTGATCAACAGTAGGTTGTGCGGCCTACCACATTTGTCTAGGCAGGGATGGTAATACTTTATTATTCATTCGATAATTCTATTTTAGCAACCTGTCAAGAACACCTTTGCCCACAAGACCAAGCTTGTCAAATGGCTGCAGCTATGAGAGTGGACAAGGTGTACCGAATGACGTAGATATCTAAAACACGTCATACTTGTGCTGACACTCTGAAAAGACTTCTTAGGGGCTGTAGTTTTTTCAAATACTAACTAATCATTGTTTTGTTATTTTGTTAAAATCATGAAGGGTTCAAATCCTAATAGCGAGTTCTGTATTAGTACTCATTTATCTAATATAGTGAGATAATGAGACATTCCTTGAGCTAACAGAACAACAGCTAGTGTAAACGTAAGTGTCAGGACTTATGCGTTCTATTTTTCTTTTGGTTTCTATGATAATTCACAGAAAAAAAGGATAATGTTCATATGAAAAGGAACGTCTTTACCACTGTCACCCAAGAGAATTTTCATTGTAAAGTCCAGACAACCTATATCCTTCTTTTCCTCTTTACAAAAGAAATAAGGGGTATGCAGGAATTCTCAAGGTATCTACTGTACACCTTGATTCACAGGATTCTTAGTGGGCAATCATATAGCATTCCATTTTCTTTCATGAGTAACCATCTTATTGCCCATCTGTTCCAGGTTGTAGCAAGTGCAGAGTTATGATCAAAACCAAGCTACAACCACTTGGACACACAGTAAGGATAGATACAAATCACTCAATCTGTTGATTGCAATGCGATGTCCCGGAGAGTGTCCACTTAAAGGTTGTGTTGCTTGGCTCCTGCACTTATGTTGTCTTGTTGAGTCTCACAGCCATTGCGGAGTGTGGAGAAATCAGTTCCTACTGAAGCTTCCCTTCAGGACACAATGTGCTCCCATTTTCTGTGACCTGAATTATGAAAACCTGTAAGAAAACAAAGAACTGTCACTAAGTCTGCCTCTGAAAGACACCAAGCACAAGATGAGTCATACCTTATACAGCACATAGTGCTGTATAATAGCCCATGAGTAATAATTGAAAGGAACAGTTTTAGAGTGTGACAAATCCCCCTGACACCCATGGTAAACCCACACAGGTGATTTATTTTTAGTGGTTAGATCTTCTCCCAGGACTGTGTGGATCTGCAGATTGGGCTTGATTGATATCTCTTTGACTGTATGTCAAATTTCTTGGTTGTGATGCAACTGATAGCTTCCTTTGTCTTAATCTCATTGAACAGCAAACTTTAGCTGAAACGAGGCATCCATGTTTGTTTGGTTTTCAGGCACTATTATTACAGTTGGAGTACAGGCTTGGATGTAGCGTCTTTATTAGTGTTGCTTCCTAGTGTAGTAGTTTTTCTTACTGGTAGTAAAGGGAAAGTGAAATTGCAGATATCTTAGAACAAGTTAGTCAGGCTTGTGTAGAGCACATTTTGACAAACAGCCATTTCAACAACTAATTACCCTTGAGGGTTCAAGCTGTGCAACTATAACTCAGTGTGGTGCATAATGTTCAACAACTGTGCCCCTGAGTATCTTTCAGACCACCTTTGTAGAACTCATGCTCACCAGACTAGAGCTAGTGTTGTTGACTTGTGGGTGCTCAAAAACATTGGTATCTGTGCCAAGAATTTGAACTACTACACATAAAAAAACCTGCATACATTTTAGAAAGAAGGTAAAATTGTGACTCATGAGAAACTAACCCCTAACCCTAACCCCGTAAGCTTACCATAAGTGTCATTTTTAGTTGCTAGGAACAATTACTTTAACATGACATGGAAATATGTCAGTTTACGGTCCCGGGACTTTCTTAAATTAAACAAAGACAAGACTGGGGTAGTTGTTTTTCCAGACAAAGAGGAACGATTTAATTGGCAATGTTAAAAACAACAGACAATGCCAGAAATCCTGGGGCACGTTCAATCTCAAAACGGTGTGCACCGTTTTGCTACAGTTTCCGTGTTGAACGACATGTTTCTTGGAATGGTGTGCAACTGCTCTGAGATATGTTTTCTCTCGATTGGTGGGTGTGTCTCTCGTTTTTTGGCTATGTCACAGGTGATACACAGTCAGCAGAGCCGTGTCTGTAAACTCGTGGTAATAAAAGGGTAGAGCGCAGGCTGAAGACATTTCTGTTTGATGCTGCCTTTTAAAAAAAGTAATTATTAATTTCTTACACTGCACTGTAAGTTTTATTCTTGTATTTCATACTTGTCTTATTCTATTTTTAGAATATTTTAATTGTTTTTAATTGCTCTTTAATGTTTGCTGTAAAGAAGTTTGAATTGCCTTGTTGCTGAAATGTGCTATATAAATAAAGCTGCCATTGCCTTGCCTAGTTAAATCACGAAAGCGCAACGACATGAGCGAGGTGGTCATTTTTTGAACAGTTAGGACAATGGTGATAGAAACAAAGAATAAAGACCTAGTTTGTTACATTAACCCTAATGGCTCATGGTGTGATATTTGGAAGAAGAGTTTTGAGTGTCTGTGATGCTCAATAAACTTTCATTGTTTTACAGCCATTTCCATGGCAGTTTTTCCCTCGCCAAAATGTGCCTAATATTGGAGGATTCCTTAGATCATCTAGTTTCATATGCTACCAATAGCTTCACTCTAGCTTTAAAACAGAGCCTCTTAAGAGATTGATCTCAGGATTTTATGAATCGATATCGGATCATTTAAATAAAGATAGATTTGAATCGAAAAAAATAAATAAAAATTAAACCCAGTCCTATTACACACTCCTTTTTTTACATCAAGGAACCCTAAACTGACATAAATTAGACCATGGACCCCCATCTGATAAGATTTTGTCCCAGGGTCCCCTACCTGATAGAATTTTTGCTTTTAGATGTTTTATTACAGAAAGTGAATGAAACCCATGAGCAAAATAGTCATACAATCATCACAGTCATTGTGTTACTTATGGATGAAATTGTGTTGGGGACCCCTGGGGGTCCCCGGACCCCACTTTGAGAACCACTGCTTTCATGAAATGCAAAGATCTGACTTTTGGGTCAGATTTCAGCGTTTGCTGCCTTCATCAAAATGGGTTGTGTATGAGGCCAGGAAGCTGGTATCCCATGCTGTTTTTTCCCGGTTTCTTTTTATCTAACCCAACACCCTCCTCTGTGTGGTTGCAGAATTTTGTGAAATGTATTCAATAATGATTTGAAAATGGGTAAATCTAATAATTGGGTACTGAAGTGTCACATTTCAAAACCTTCACCCTCACCCTCTATATTGAATTTTTCACTGCAATGCAATTCTAGATAGCAGAAAGGAATTCCAATTGGCAATCTTCTACATAAGTGGGAGTACAAAGGGCATTTCACAATGATGCATAATATTGTCAATTCCCAAGGACTGACTTGTCCTAAGGCGTGGGACATCCTTTAACATTATCCGTTGTAACTGCTGACATGTGAATTCCCCTCCTCACCTTGAAACATTTCACTGATTGCCCTGTCTATGCTATCTGCTGCTCTGTTAAAATAAACTCAGCAGAATAACCATGACTGCCAGCCATGACTGCTAATCTGGACATTGACAGCTTTGTATGGTTGAATCATCTTCTCATACTCCACTACAAAAATTTGACAATGGAACGTAAGCCCAGGAGTTCTATATGAATGTAATTCATAGAACACTGATTTGCCAAATCCCCTGTACATGCACAGAAAACAATGTCCCTAAAACTGTTTGTATTCCAGGTTTGTGTAGAGAGCTTAGGTATTTGACCTACAAAGCTTATAGTTGCTCGTAAAAGTCCAATATGGAATACTAACAGCTAGCGTTTAAAATGGTTACTGCAGTTCAAATTCAAAATACTGGAGAGAGTTGTCTCCCCCGGATCCTCCTCCCCATCGTTGAAGTTCACAGAGGTTGCCAGGTTGAAAATGTTGAACCCAATGGCCCACAGTGTCAATGTTAGCTAGATGCTAGTCTCGCATTGCCAGAGATTACTCCACAGCGCAGCAGAGTTGCTAGATGCTGCTATGTTTACGGTTATAAAAGCCTGTCCTCTCGCAGAGCTCTGTACCCGGCTGACAGTCACCTTTTGTTGGCTAAACGTAACAACAACGACCGCTAAAAAGTTTGTTTTTTGAACATACTCCAAGTTTCTTGGCCCCTGCATGTGGGCTGAGAAGGGAAGTCTGTATTTTTGTGGATGCTGGGCATTAAGTCTGGGTTTGCAAAAAAATGTAATTGTCCGATATTTCCCATAACGTTTGTGTGAGTTGTTTTCAGCCATGCTTCCACTATGAAATATATCAACTGTTTGATGGACTGTAAATTTTGTACAGACATGGATCGTCAGAGGATGAATTGCAGTAACTTGGGTGATCTCCTGACCTTTTATCAAGTGCCATCATCAGTTCAACATATATATTTATATATATTTCCATCCAATTCTTTGGTATATGACCAAATACCTGCAACACTAATGACATCCCTATGCCATCATTTCAGCTGTAGGCTGCTTTGTGCACTCAACACTATGACAAAACAAAAAAAGTGATAAGGCTGCATGTCGGAAGAGAAATTGACAAAATAGCTCAATGATGGTGCTATTATAAATAAAAAGTTCATGGAGCATAAAATATATCAAAGTGCCTCCTGCATCCATTACAAACAAATTACTTCCGTGCAAACACATTGCTGTTCTGGGCTGTTGTATATGGATGTTGTCTTTTAATAACAGGATCATGTCAGAATGGTGCTGCTACTGCAAATTACTGATTTGCTGTTGTCTGTCCATGAACAGCATGAACGCTGCTTTATTCATTTACATAAAAATAGACAGAGGACATTAATCCACACATTCGCCAGCAATCAGTGTATGCAATGTTGCTCATAATAAGGTATGGTCATTATTCATTCTGCCTTCCAGTGATTCATCCTTGTTCCATTGCTGCACATTGAGAGTTTGCAGGCATCCATTGTTGTGAGCAGCTGCCAAATAGTCTTATCTGAGAGAGACACAATGGCAGTACAGTACATTCATACTGCCTCAAGGGAGTGATTGTCTAAGACACGAGCTACAACACAGACTAAAAAACTAATTAGAGTTCCAAATTATTTTAACCTGTGTCCCAATGAAAAGGTTGCAGCTCAAATTACTTTGTAATTGTCTTTTTTTTTTTTAAAGATTATTTTTTGGGGCTTTTCCGCCTTTAATGGACAGGACAGGTGAGAAAGGGGAGAGAGAGGAGGGGGAAGGCATGCAGGAAATCGTCACAGGTCGTTGTCGAACCCTGGACCTCTGCGTAAGGCATAAACCTCTAAATATATGTGCGCCTGCTCTACCCACTGAACCAACCCGGCCACTGTAATTGTCTTTTAATGCTTTGAAGCTAGTTTTTTAGTTCCTGGTTTTTGTTGGTCCAAGCAGATCTTTTGACGGTCAAGCATGTTCCCAGATGGTCTATGGTGGTCTTTGTTGGTCTAAGCTGGCTTTTTGAGTGTATGGCTTAGTCTTGGATGGTCTACACTGGTCTTTTGATGGTCAAGCCAGACATTGGTTGGTTTATGCTTGTTCTTTGATAGTCTGGCCTTGTGTTGAAAATGTCCATGCTGGTCCTTGTGTATCCTCGCGAGCAGGTTTCCAGAAGCTTGCCAATAGGTTGAGGAACTGAGACACAAAATCACCACGATATTAAAAGTGAGGTAGCTAGCTTTGTGGGCCATAGACGTGTAAAGTGGTCATTTTTTCTTGGACCATGATGGGAATATTTTCAGTGATGCAGCTAACTATGTGGGCTAAAGAAGTGTAAAGTAGTCATAAACCTTGACTTGAAGTTAAGATTTTTCACAAGCTTTGGCTATTGCAATTTCAGCAAACAGTAGCTTAATTCAGCTTATGTGTATTATGTTGTGATATTATGTGTGTTATGTAAATAAATCTAAACGATGTGATGCAAATAGCTCATGGCCACTTTCGTTATTTTAAGGTAGCCCTCAGATGAAGAAAGGCTCGATGGTGTTTTTTGCCCCCAACGGCTCCTTCCATGCAGTGCTGCGACCGCTGCCTCCAAGGCACCTAACCCTAACCCTAACCATAACCAGTGCCTAATCGTAGTGCGTTCCAGGCAGCGCTGCCTGGAAGGAGCCATTGGGGGCAAAAAACACCGATAAACTGAAGAAAGGTTGGAGACCCCTGGTCTACAAGATAGTCTGCACAGGTGGTTTGTGCTGATGGTCTAGTTTTGAGTGTAATTGTCTAAGCTGTTCCTTTGATAATGTTACCTGTTGTTGGCGGTCTAAGCTGGTCTTTGGATGGCCAACCCTTGTTTCTGTTTGTCTAAAGATGCCTTTTGAGGGTCCAGCCTATGCTTTGATGGTCTACACTTGTACACTTAATAGTCTCACTTTGTTTTTGATAGGTATCGCTGATCTGACCTTTTTAATGTCTGTCCAGTCTCTGATGGTCTAAGATGCTCTTTTGATTGCCAGACCTAATTTTTAATAGTCTTTTAATGATCTGGCCTGCTCGATGAAAGATAACTCAGTATTCAAGATGGTGTACTGCTCATGCTCTGACTAGCTCAGGATACAGTTAGAGCGCATGACTATAAGTAAAAAGTGACATAAATGTTTCATGGGATGCTGGTAGCGATACATATATGTATTTCTCTCTCTTTCATGGATGAAGCAAGCTAATCCCCTTGGTTTCACATGAGATTAGGCTCCTAAGAGTCTTATTTCACCAAATACTTCCACTCAGCCCGAGAGAAATTGAGTTGTGAAATTGAATGTGCTCTTATTGTGCTAAATGATTACTGCTGTGAGAGTAAAAGCTGGAAGTCATTTTATCACATTTCTTTGCAGCTTTCTTCCCAGCAGAGTTTTGACATTGACTGATCAATTTAACATAACATAATGTATCCAGTCATTATAGTCTATGCAGTAGCATGTGAGATCCCCCCCCCCCCCCCCCCACTCCCCCATTGACACATGCAGCCTCGAACACTGGAGACACAACAGGATTATATTAATGAACCTTGAAAAATGATCCACTTACCGCTACTGAAAAGCCTTAAAGGGCGCCCACGAGGTGCAACGTGGGCAGGTTGAGAGAGTTCCAGTTTTATACAAATGTCATGTACACAGGACTAACAACATGACAAAAGCTTGTTTCGATTCCCTTGTTAAGCAGATCCACAAAGTGGTTTTCTACTCCATGCAACTAGGTTAAAACAGGTCAAACTAAATGGAGGAAAAGTTGATCGCCATGGTCAAGAACTTCCCAGTTCTCTGCAAAATAACTTTGACTACCAGGACTTGAAAAAGTCAAAAGATGCCTGTAAACATTGCTCAGGAAATGAATTACTTCATCATGCACCGGTATAATGACAATCAGGGCCTGAAATTAGCACCCGGCCATGCGCCAAATGCTGGTGAATTTTGCCATTAGCGGGTGAAACTGTCAATCCTGCATGTTGGCAGGTAGCCAATGAGAATTGAGTCTTAGTTTTTTGCCACTGTTGTTCTTTCACATTTTTAACCAAGTCTGTCATTTCCTAGGATTTGAGCTAAAAAATGTTGTGGCACATTACTGGGGTGAAGAGGCCAGGCTGAAACACACAACCAACAAACAGATGAGGATGATTCAAAGAAAAGTAAAAGAAGACGTTTTAATACCAAGTGGACAGTTGGTGACCACGGCAAGGATCATGAGCGGCTGACTTACGTCGCCTGTACAGAACAAATTAACTGCAGTAATGTTCTCTGTAAGGCTCAGGGAATGCAAAGTAAAATCCTTTTGTAATCGGGAATAAAAACTTAAAATTAGAAGCAATTAAAGCTACAGGGCATAGTTAGTAATGACAACAAAACTTTCGGCGCGTCCACATGACACCGTTTCGTGATTGCGCACTGCCCCCCCCTCCTCCACATGGTTGCTAGTGGCCAAGGAAGACACGGAGGATTAAAAAAAACTTGGACTCTTCAGAAGAGGTAATTATCTTCACTCGAGTTTCTGCGCGAAAGTCGCCGGACGACACCAGTTTCTGAACATAGCCATACTGAGAAATACAGAGATTTGGCAATGGCTTAAATGTTACTGACGTTCATTAATATAAAAAAAGTTACGCACCAAAGCTTTAAGAACCACGAGTCATTTAAAAGTAAAAGTAAAAAGTAACTAAGTAACACTTAATGTGTATTCTTAACAAGTTCATGAACGATGCTCATGCATTGCCTGTATTACACCTTTTATGAGGCAAAAAAAATGGGCTGGTAAAAATTAGAGGTGGAAATTACCAGAGGCCTCACGATAAGATATTATCATGATACTTATGTCACAATATGATATTATTGCGATTTTAAACATATTGCAATATTCTACAATATATTGTAATTTATTACTTTTTTCCAACTTCAGATTTTTCCCAATTTTATATTATGTCCCCAAAAGGAAACTTGGTCAACATCTGTTTTATCTAAAAAGATAAATTTCTCTGTTTGTTCATCTCACTTCAATTTTTTTTGCTGCACAATTGGATTTTTCAGGCAGACAAACTGACCAACACATATATAATAATAGACTGATACTTGGCGTCTGTGTCGATACAGTATTGCCACGGAAGATATCGCGATACTATGTTGTATCGATTTTTCCCCCCCACCCCTAGTAAAAATCCACTTGCCACAGTGGCTGGTAGCCAAAAAAGTTAACCTGAGGCCCTGGTGACAATGCATGGAAATAGCAGCCCAGCTGGTAGAGCATGCGCACATATACAGAGGCTCAGTCCTCGCCACAGTGGCCACGGGTTCAGTTCCAACCTGCAGCCCTTTGCTGCATGTCATTTCCCCTCTCTCTCTCTCCCCTTTTGTGTCTAAGCTGTCCTATACAATAAAGGCCTAAAATTCCAATAAAAAAATCTAAACAAAAAACAAAAGATCAGTTTGGAATTGCTAGATCTGTTTTGATAGAGCTGGTCTATGTCAAAAAGTACACTCCCGCTCTGTCTATGCATCCAAATATCATGTCAGTACAGAGTCAGAGCCCTTTGGTGGCCAACCAGAGAACTACACTTATCTCAGAGGGCCTGTCTGTTTTGCGGTTCAGATCTAACAGCTGCTAATCTGCAGTATAAACGCTACCCCTCTGAAACATCAATGATGTATGAGGAAGAACAAGGAGTCCGAAGTCTTAATTAGTATTTTCATTCTTTGACGGGCTGCTAGCTCCACTCCAACCTTCACTTCCCTTCTGCCAGCTTTGTGATACTGATGACATATTTCTCGTCCCAAACCAACAATGAATGTATCTGCTAACAAGTATTGTGTGTGTATCAAAGCCTGATGTATCTTCTTCCAATGTGCCATAGAGCTCCATACAACACACACGCTGTATTATATTTTGACTCAATCCCATATATACTGTCCTGCTGCCCCAAATACTCACTAGAGCAACAAATGTGGATTAATCTGCCGCTGAAAATAGTCCCCAACAAAAGCATTATTTCCTCCTGATTAAGTAACACCAGCCTTGTCCTATAAGTAATGTTTTAGCTAGTAAATACCTTATGCACGGTGCTGTTGCAAGGAGACAATGTAGTGCTGTCCAATCGAAGGCAATCGACTTTGTAAACATAAATACTTTAACAGTGTATACTTTATGTGAGAGTCAATACAAAATCAGTGAAAATAGCTAGCTGCAGATCACTATGAAACTTCATCAGAGCTTCTGGCGATGCCTAAAATCACCTAGAAGAGCAAGTAATGAACCGAAGAGCTCACAGAATGCTGCATTATCCCACAGTTATCTGGCTGTCTCTTTTTATATGTCATTCCTCTCTGCATTTCTTCTCTCCAGCAGAGTAAACCCCCCACATCCACCCTACTACTGTGTCTGATGATATTCTCCACTCACCATCCCCTCTCCATAAAAATGGGATTGCTGCATGGAATCTGCCACCGTAGTCTTACCGTTTTGGTTCACTCTCATATAGTGTAATTTTCAGCCGCAGCAGGCAGCTGTTTTTAGATAAATAATCTCTAAAAAGCCACTGTACTCTACCTGTTGAGCACCAAACAGACACAGTTAGAGACCAGCTAGTGAACAAAGTGGAATATCTAGCAGCTAAAGAGTCAGATATTTCTCTAAGAGACCAAAAACAGCTAAAAGAAAGAGAATATAGGACATTCATCAGGTGGACACAAACACGACTCCAAGTGGCCAAAAACAAATCTGTTATTACAGGTTTAGAAAGGCAGATATGATTACTACCATAATAGTATTTATAACCTTACTATGAATATTTGTATTGTAATCTGTTTCCACAGTTTATTATTAAAAGTTTTTGTTTAATTATATTGTACCTTGCTGAATATCACTTTTTGCAACAACCTTAATTTCCAGCACGTTTCACCGTTTCATCTCATGTCATGTTAAGCACTTCACTCACTGTTCTGTTACATGTAACTAAAACTACACCTCTTTTACGTAAACACGCTCCTAGCCAGATTGGAAAGCTCAGAGGTAACCAAGCCAGTTGATAACCTGCTTTGTGTTATTTACAGCACAATCAGTTTTAAGGCATTTTGAGATCAAATGCAAATAAATCTCATAAAAAAATACCTGGCAGGTCATGCGTTATTATGGAACCCATTGCAGTTCTAGGCAAGACCCGCCCTTCAATAGCTTTTGCGCGACGATTGGCCAGGCGACCATACTCGTGCCAGGTTACGGAACCTGATTTGATCAGGTCCTATCCCCTGACCAATTGGCCATCCTAATCTCAACTACTCAAGGTCAATGCCTAACCTCAGCCAATCGGGCTGCTTCGTAGGGCGGGTTTTGCCTAGAACTGTAGTGGGATCCATAAAAACGCATCTATCACATCCGCCATTGTTGTTTTGAACGAACAGTCGCAGTCATCACATACCCCTAAACCAAGCCTGTAGCTGCCTGTAGCTTCTCACAGGGCACTGATTGGTTCAGTAAGCTGCTGTTCGGTCACAAATGCATTACTTGAAGGCTGACGAGATGGATTTTCGTGTGATATGTGGTATTGCAAGAATTCAGCTGCCGTGCAAGTTATGCCAACCTTACACCAAATGACTTTTCAAGCGATTCCATTGTCGCAGACAAATTTCAAATATCGGAATGAAATCCTGAGTCTTGCTAAAGTTGGGGCGCGCTCCCGTCGTCTCAATCGTTTGGTGTAAGGTGGTCATAAAACTCAGTCCAAGCTGTCTTCGTCTTTTTCAAGTTTTAAGTCATGGTAGTAAAATCTTATAGTCAGTAGCTATGTTTGCATCCACTTATAAACAATAAAATTATCTGAAGATCGCTAAAAACATTCATGGGAATAAAGTCGGTGAAAGTGTGTTTCCATCCAACGGTTTCAAAGCGAATTTGAGACAATTTAAGGAGTTTCCATTCATTTTCGCACTGAATTGCACAACATTCAAGCTAACATTTTCAGACAAAGTTTGCTAGCCAAAATGGATCACGCAGTCTACATACAAATGATTAATACTGCACAAGTTGTAATAGTGCTTATGTGCCAGCTGACAGCGATATATCAAGCTATAATAAGACAACAACGCTATCAAAACATCACTGTGATAATGCAGATGAAGGAACATGAACATAAGAAAACGCCTATGAACTCGCACAGTTCACAAGATAAACGTGCAGAATGAGAACATAAAAATCTAAGATTAAAAAAAAAAACTCTCCTTCCCTTAAACATTCAAACCAACTGCAAAAATGTAGGTAAATCAAAGTATGCCAAGACAAGGATTTTTGCTATTTAAATTAGCCCATACGTTTCACTTGTAAATTAAATTTTAAAAGTCTCTCGTCTTTTTCATCCACTTACGTATATCTGTCTTTGTTAACACCCGCCATGTCTGCAAAGAAAGTGGAAATACGTGGCGGAAATGACCTAAAACTTCTTCTTCTTTGTTTTAAGGCGGGTTGCAACCATAAACCATATTGCAATTCATTATTTACTCTGTAAATAATGTTTCCATCAGCGTTTATCACATAAGCCGTTTCCCGATTAAGAGAATATCCGATGAGGTTGAACTTACAAACTTTGTGTCGATATTCATCAAAATCAATTGAATTTTACTGTTTCCACAAGGCATTTGTCATTCGATATTACTTATTTTGCATAAAACTGTGTGGACTAAAAACTCAGTGGAATTATGCCATATTGTGTTTAGACGGAGATGGTGTCAGACTTTAGACTTTTCAAAGTCTTTTCAGAGTGTTCTACTGTATGGAAGGCAGTTTATATCGACACGGCCAGGGGAGAAGGCCACTAACGTTAAGACAAAATTTGCGTTAGTTTATTAATGCAATCAGCTGTGAAATCGGTGCAGATCGGGACTATCTCCTGAGTCCGGTCAGGTAGTACATTTTCGGGTCTTTTTTGGTTTCGGCACAAGTGTTTGGAGCTGTGAAGACCTCTACACTAGTGTTGCATACAACAAGTACATCCCCAGTGCGATGAGACGAGTTGAAACTTGCAGCTTCTTGCAGCGAGCTGTTCTGCTGCATTCTAAAACCTGCCAGATTACACCAATGAGACGAGACCAGACGGTGTATCATCTCCATAGCAACGCCTCTTTGTACTACCGTTTTAACTTCCGACTTTTAGACTTTTTTGTAGCTGGATATGTCATTTGTTTCATTTAAATATGAATGTGGTTAATGTAAGTGATATTGAGATGCTTGCTACAGTTGCATTTCTAGTGATGAATCGGCGAAAAACACGTTTTATTTCTCAGATTCACTGCTTTGTTCTAACTCTGCTGGGTGCTCTCTCTCTTTAGTCTCTCTCTATCCAGCTTGACCGTATAACGTTTCCGTGCTTTTGGGCGGTCGTTGAGGCTCTGTCTAAAACGTCGCCATTTCGGCCAGCTGTTTGTAACATAAAAATAAAATGGATTATGGATAATTTAATTTCTATAGTTTATAGCTGACTTTACCAGCTGACTTCTCTATTGGCTGTTGAAACAGGTGACGTCCCTTACGTTCTAACACCAGCATCTGCGACTTGAACAGCTGAGTCGCAGCGAAACCATCAGCTGGTTTGAGTCGAGCTGAGATGGGCCGGTTCAAACCGCTGAAACTTTTCTCTGCGACGTTCTAAAACAGTTTCATCTCGAAACAGCTAGCATGGCTCCGTCCAAAGTTCACAAATACACCTACACCTCTAAAGCTCACTTATTAGCATAACGTTCTATTTCGTTTGGTTAATTCATACACAAGCAGTAATGACAATGTTTGCTTTGAGAGAAAGTTATGAGCTGGAACTATTTAAATTTGCTGTTGCATATTGAAACTACTGTGGTGCTTTGGTTGCTACACTTTTGCCATCACACACACACAAAGTGTTTGTGCTCATATAATGCTCATTTTCAGGTTCATAATTGTATTTAGAGGTTATATCAGAATATGTTTACATAGTTTGCAGCTCCTCTTTTCACCCTGTGTGTTGAGCTCTCTGTTTTAGCTACAGAGTGAGACATCTCACTTCTGTTCCATCTTTGTTGGGAGTCGCACATGCTCAGTACCTAGGTAAGGACTACTAGCCAGTCAGAAGCAGAGTATGAGGGCGTGCAGTGACAGTAGCTAGGTAAGGACTACTAGCCAGTCAGAAGCAGAGTAGGAGGGCGTGCCATGCTAGCAGCTAGGCGAGCATTATAACGTGTGTTCCAAAGTGACCACGTTTGTCTCTGAAGTAAAGGCTGGACTACAATAGAGCTGTTTGGAGCAGTTTGTGAACAGTGTTTTCTGTTGGAGATGGTAAGTCCCTTTGGGGTGGACTTTGGGCTTTTTCACTTTGTAAACCTATAACATGCACAAAAAAGATATATAACACAATAAAGGAAAGGGAAAAAGCATACTATGAGCACTTTAAGTTTCTGGTTTCTGCTTGTAAAATGAAGGGGAGTTATTTGTTCTCAATACTTGATGTCTTAAGGTACATTTACTGTAGTTCCATTACCTTCACACATTATTTGATTTTTTTTTTTTTACCTTTCTGAAACATCAATTGCTCCCAGAAACCCTGCCTCCGCTGCCCTAATGATCATCTGCCAAACCTAAAGGAGCATTCCATCAGATAATTGCTCCCCAGAGCCGAGCTGAAATTGGCACCCTTTGAAAAATGTTCACCCCATTTTACGTGATCATGTAGCCGGTGGCACAGTGCAGGAAAAATGAACGGTGAGGGAGAGGGTGCTTTGAAAAGCTCTTTCTCTCTTTCATTTGCATTCCATTCCCTCTCCGCTGTGGTAGCTGCTGTATGCTGGGTCCTATTTTCATCTCATTTCATATGACATATCTGCAGCTCGCAGTCTGGAGTGCAGCCTGTGATTAAATATGGAAAAGGCTCCAGCTCTGCCTTCCAGCTACTCACGTCTTAGCTGAGGTGTTTCAGGAGCATCTGATAGGGAATGTGGTCAGTAAGATTTAATGGCTTCACTCTCACAAACATATTGTGACTGCATTACAGACTGATTTCAGCATTTTTTTTAATCTTTGGGCCTCATGCAAGGACCTTTTTCATATTCTTATATATAAACTTGTCTTACTTTTATCTGAGGTATGTTCGTACGAGTTCTTCAAGTCGATTTCACCAAACTTTGTTAATGGCTAATTTATTGTTTTTTTCAATCTGGACCCTATTTTCCTATGCATTGCTGTCTGCGTCTAGCCTGGTTAGACCTAAAACCAATCAGAGCGATGAAAGAGATGACGCTTCAATGTTATCGTGTAAAGCCCACCTCAACGGCTGTGATTGGTGCCTCGATTTGGAAAAATTGGAAATGGGCTTGAATGGGCTCTTGGCCAGACGGACTTGCAGAGCAAATGTGAACAAAAAGCTTTGAAATTTGTCCAGTATTGAGCAAGACCACTGTAATCGGCAGTGGTGAACCAAGCTGCAACGTAATCCTATAGGGCAAATGTGCATCATCAATTACCGTCCACTAAAAATGCTGTTTTTGCCACTGACAGGCTCAGATTATTATTCTAAGTGTGTCATGAATCCCCGGCCGTAACACTGAGTGATTGTGTCTGTTTTATTTGTCTTTGTCTAGTAGTATGCTTGATGTGTTATGTCTATTCTGTGAGTGTGTCTCCCTCTATCTCTCCCCTGAGAGGGCGTGCCTGGCCTGGGTTTACCACACACCTGGCGCTAATCCAATCACCACAACTGAACCTCATCCGCTTGTCGAAAGAAGTATGTAAGGAACAGCCAGACATCCAGTCCCTGCCGGATTGTTATGAAGTACTGCGTCTGTTAAACCATTACCAGTATAGCTTTCGATGCCAGCCTGTTTCTGCCAGTTTAGCTCTCAATTTCTTGCAAGTGTTTTTTGTCTGCAACTGACTCTTGATCTCTCTGTCATAGCAAAGCATTCTCCAATCTCGGTTCTGGAGACCCTGTCGCCTACCCACACCCTCTGGATCTACCCTCATTCGGATCAAGACCCACACTCAAGTCCGCCAGCCATCTCTGTACTGGAACCCAGCTGGACTCTTCTATTCAGTCTGTTTGCACACTTCTGGTCTGTAAATAAACTGCTTGACTCACTCTCATGGTCCGATCTGCTTTTGGGTTTTACTACAGCAAACCTGACAAAGTGCCTGACAACATTATGGAAAGGATCCCTACAGAGGTCGACCTTTTAGAGTAAGATCCTTTTGTGTAAAACCAAACTCACCAGACTCCATTTAAATAATCAATACTTTTAGCGTGTATAGAGCCAGCATATTTATTACATGTTAAATGGGTGAATTAAGGGTTTATTTCAACCAAACCAGAGTGGTGATTGTTGGAGCAGCGGAAAGACGAACCAAGACGGCTTTTGATATTTATTTTGTTTCTGACAACTTTAAATTAAGTGCATTTTCTGATGACAAAATTCATGTTTATTTAAATGGAGTCGGGTGGGTTTGGCAATAGCCATTTTGGGGCTGTTTCATGTTAAACAACTTTAACAAAAAGGTCTATTTCTGTAGGAATCCTTTTCATAATGTTGTCAGACACTTAGAATAATAATCCGAGCCTGTCAGTGGCAAAAACAGAACTTTTAGTGGACGTAAATTGAATGTGCACAATTAACGTTAAACATTAACGCTACATTGCAGCTTGTTTTGGCAGTGATCTTACTTAATACTGCATACATTTCAAAGATTGTGGGGGCGCTGTCGAGCGATGAGCGAGTAGGACACACTCACCGGTAGCTCCGGCAGATTTTAAGTTTAAAACTTAATTTCGACAAAACCATGCGAATGACAACTTGAGAAAATTATCAAAATATAACCTAATCCCTCTGAGAGAAAAGAAGACCGTGGAAAATGCCGAAAAAGATCAATGCGAAGGTGGACTTGAACGATGAAGCAGGCCCAAGTGAAGCCTCGGGTTGACTACAGAAGCAAATGCTGGAGGGGCCGCCCATAGAGCAGACGACGACGACGTGCTGGAGGCTATAGCATCGCTCCACTCAGAGCTAACACTCGTCAAGTCAGAGATTTGTAAGAAAATTGAAGCTGAGATCTCAGAGGTTATCACTACATTGAGAGGAGAGATAGTAGCACTAAGAGCCGACAATGACAAAGCGATATCGGTGCTAAAAGCCCAGATGGACTCACAAAACCAAACTTTGAAAGAGCTAGCTGACTCGGCTAACGGTACTTCGGACACACTGCAGGAGCTGGAAGACTCTCAGAAAAATGTCTTGACCTGGAGGGCCACTTGAAGTGACAGAACTTGAGAATGGCTGGAATTAAAGAGGGTGAATGAACATGGCCTAAAAACGAGGGATTTTGTGGCTCAGATGTTAAAGGAGGTATTACACCTTGAAGAAGCACCAGAGGTAGACCGAGCCCACAGAGCCCTCTGGAGACGACCCGGCAACAGCGAGCCCCCTCGACACCTCGTTGCAAGGATACATTACTGTTATGCTTATGAAGACATAATTCAGAAGGTGATGTCCTCCAAAAATCTGACATTCCGGGGCCAACGGATCCAAATTTTCAGAGACTTCCCACTTGAAGTGGTAAGATGCCGAGCTGCATTCACGCCAGCTAGGAGGATGCTACGTGACAAACCCGGGGTCAGATTTGGACTTTTGTATCCAGCGAAACTCCGGGTGTCACACAACGGGTCAGAGAGGTTCTTCACGGATCCGGAGGTATGCCGAGCGGCACTTCGGACCTTCAGGTGAAGTATGAGTAGGAAGACTCATCATAATGGAACCCCAGATAATGTAGACTTTTCATTCCTACGGGGAAAAACTGAGAACGAGGTCTCTAACAGGAGCCTCATGCAGGTGAACATGGAAGGCGGATCTTGCAGAGGGTTATTGTTTACATGTAAGGTTAACGTGCACTGTTACTGTTTATAACGCATTTGGGCTCTCGTGAAATTAATAACTACTTGATAATTACTATTTTTCTCTTATGATTTCCTTACTGGATGTTATCGATAGGCAAATAAGCTTATCTTTCAAGCTGAGTTGGAAATTATTTAAGGGTGTTACTTAAGCAGGAAACTCAGGGAAGGACTTAATAACAACAATAATATTTTTTGAAATATGACTAAGACCTTCTCCCTTAAATGACCCAACTAATAAATAATTAACACCTGTTTCCTTAAATGACCCAATTAATATATTTACCAGTAATCATGGTTTTGGGTTTATTAAATATCTGTGGAACTACACACGGACAGGATGACTGGGATTAAGAAGTGGTGGACTAGTAGGTGGTGGGGAAGTTGGACTTCTGGGAAGGAGGGCTGGTCCCACTTCCAGAAGTTTGACTATAGGAGCGTTCAGAGGAAGTTGAGTGTTTTTGTTGTTTTGTTAGACTTATTCAGGGTGGGATGGGCAGGGGTGCTACTTAGACTACATTTTATACTGATAAATGTCACTGCATCAGAATTTGCAATAAAAGACTGATCTGTCAGTATGGCTGCAGCCACTGTTGAGGTAGAAGGACACATAGGAACGGGGGAAAATTTAACTTTTTGCTCATGGAATGTGAATGGAATTAATGAGCCAGTAAAAAGGGGAAAGGTCTTGTCTCATCTGAGAGAATTACAGGCGGATGTGATCTTCTTACAGGAGACAAATCTAAAAAATGAGGCTCATGGGAAAATTAGAACAAAGTGGATAAGTCAAGTATACCATTCCAAGTTTTCAGCAAAGGCTAGAGGAGTGGCTATAATAATTCACAAAAATGTTCCTTTTCTACACAAATCTACGATTGCAGATAAAGAGGGGAGATATATTTTGGTCATAGGTGAGATACACTTCACACCAATTACATTACTGAATATCTATGGACCAAACTTGGATGACTCAGAATTTTTCAGGAAAACTTTCAGCCTGATCCCAGATACTTCTA
The DNA here is from genome assembly GCF_008315115.2 of Sander lucioperca. Taxonomy (NCBI): domain Eukaryota; kingdom Metazoa; phylum Chordata; class Actinopteri; order Perciformes; family Percidae; genus Sander; species Sander lucioperca. The sequence continues at coordinate 30,358,333 of NC_050189.1, read as the reverse complement.
CTACAAATCTGATTATTGGGGGGGATTTTAATATGGTCCTGGATACTTATTTGGACAGATCATCAACTCAGAGGGTAGCACCATCTAACGCTTCTAACTTTTTGAGTACGTTTATCAAAAATACAAACCTATTTGATGTGTGGAGAACATTAAACGTGACAGGTAGAGAGTATTCATTTTACTCTCGGGTTCACAATGTATACACCAGAATTGATTATTTTCTGTTGGATGGTAAACTGATGTCTGGAGTTAATAATGTCAAATATCACAACATTATCATCTCTGACCACTGTCTTGTTTCTGTTTCGTTGGGGCTGCTTGGAGGGGACGGGAACTCATATATCCTGGAGGTTCGATCCCTAACAAGGAAACAGTTTTGTGAGTATTTAGAGACTCAGATAAAGTTGTTCGCCAATTCTGTTATGGGAGACTTTCAAGGCGTATGTGAGAGGATGTGTTATCTCCTTTCAATCCTCACAGAAGAAAGGCAGCAGATTAGAACAAGCACAGTTAGAAGAGCAAATACAAAAATTTGATGCAGAAAACGCCACTCAACCATCTATGGAGACACATAACAGAATCTCAGCCCTTAAATACCAGCTCAATCGGATACTTCATGAAAAAATGTGTAAAGCCTTCACATTCATTAAGCAGACCTATTTCGAATTTGGGGATAAACCACACAAACTACTAGCAAGACAGCTGCGGAAAAGGGAAGGCGATAGGACCATCCACACAATAACATCAGAATCAGGTGCTCCTCTTACTTCACATAAGGATATAATAGAATACATTTCGTCATTTTTACGAAAAATTTTACATTTCCCAAGCATGTGCGCCTGAGGCTATGAAACAATTTTTAGATAAATGTAATTTACCTACACTGTCAGAGAGGGATCAGAGTGCCATACAGCTGGAAATTACAGGGGAGGAGATACGAAGAACAATCAATTCCTTAAAAGAGCCCGGGGCCGGAGAGGATATGCAATGAGTTTTATAAAAAGTTCAGTAACATAATAACTCCATATTTACATAGAATGTACAAGAAGGCCTTTGAGAGCGGCACACTACCACCAACATTAAATGAAGCTACCATAATGCTTATTCCAAAGAAAGGGAAAGACTTAAAGTTCATACAGGCCAGTGTCTTTATTAAACACCGAACAGAAAATCTTGGCTAAATTCTTAGCAAGAAGACTCAGTCCGCACATGGCCAAATTGATGCACCCTGATCAGACAGGGTTTATCCCAAACAGGCACTCGTTTCATAATTTCAGGTGCCTCTTCAATATTATGTACTCCCCCAGACACCCTAAGGAAGATTTGCTCATTTTAAGTTTAGATGCCGAAAAGGCTTTTTATTGTGTAGAGTGGTCTTACCTTTATGCTGTGCTAGGAACATTTGGATTTGGCTCAAGATTTATTGCATGGATTAAATTACTATACACAAATCCTAATGCCTTACTAATCGGACAGTTTCAGATGCATTTAATTTGCACAGGGGCACTAGACAGGGGTGCGCTCTCAGTCCCTTGCTGTTTGCACTTGCAGTAGAGCCCCTTGCTGTAACGATTCGTGCAAACGGTGAGGTTCATGGTTACAACACGGAATACACTTCAAACAAAATATCGCTTTACGCGGATGATATTTTGATGTATATAACTAGGCCACAGACTTCTATGCCGGTTCTATTGGAGACAATTGAACTGATTAGTTCCTTCTCGGGATATAGGATAAACTGGGGGGAAAGTGAGTTGATGCCTGTGCGTTGCGGAGACTCAGCTGTGCTTGAACAGGTTCCATTCAAATTGGACAAATTCACATATTTGGGGTTAGAAATCACAAAGAAATATAACTATTTGAAGCTAATTTTATGGCTATATTGAACAGGTTTAGGAATAAATTGGAGTTTTGGAAAACCATATATATGGAACTATAAATCCCATAGGATCACGAAGGGGCATCTGTACAAGGTAAGACAAGTGGTGGGCTGGCCCTTCCGGATTTTATGCGTTATTACTGGGCGGCAAACGTCCGTTGCACCTCCTACTGGTTGGATGAGACTATTGCGCTCTCCAGCTGGCTGGACATGGAACGGGAGGATTGTCTTCCCTACTCGATTGGGGCTATCCTAATGTCTCCCATTCGTCTCAAAAAATCATACTACAATTATAATTCATAGCACCATTCAGATCTGGAAACAAATAGCAAAACATTTTAAGCTTAGAGCTCTATCCTTTACACTGCTTGTATCAGCAAATCCGTCATTTATTCCTTCAATTATGGATGGAGCCTATGATCAATGGAAAGAGTTTGGACTCTGCTTTGTTGGGGATTTATATATTCGGGGTGTGTTTGCGTCTTTCCAGCAGCTTCAGGAGAAATATGGACTGTCAAAGAAAGATTTCCTTAGGTACCTACAGATCAGACATTTTGTGAAGACTCATCTGGACAATTTTGAGACTGCAACACCTGATAAGTTGGACCAATGTCTCAGAGACTGTATAGTAGAAAAACATGCAATTTCATTTATATATGATGTGTTACAAGAACATGAGCAAGTGAATATGGAGGGTATAAAAAAGGACTGGGAAAAAGAATTAGGGATGGGAATAGCAGAGGACACCTGGGACAAAGGTCTGAAATATGTTAATATGTGCTCCCTTAATGCCAGACACTGTCTGATCCAGTTCAAAATGTTGCACAGGTTGCATTATTCAAAGGTGAAGTTACATCAAATTTTCCCAGATGTGTCCCCAATTTGTGAAAAGTGTAACCAAGCAGATGCAGATTTACTACATAGTTATGCACTATGTCCTAAGCTACAGGAATTCTGGGTGGCAATATTTTCTATTCACAGGTTTTTAAAGTTTAAATAAGACCGGATCCACTTTGGGTTATACTGGGTGCATCAGAACACTCACACAAAAACTACAGACCACACAGCTCCATCTCCTGTCCTATGGCCTCTTCTGCGCAAAGAAACGTATTATTTTTTTAATGTAATTTTTTATTTTTTGTGTGGTTGTTGTTCTTGTTTTCAGTTACTTGTATACCTATGTTGTTGTTTTATTTTGTTTGTCTGTTGGTGTTATTTGTGTAATGCTGGGCCTTTATGGCTTTGTACGGTTTGTCTTTTGGTTCAGTATTTGAAAAGAAGCAGGATTTCCGTTCCACAACAACTGTATTACTGTTTTTCTTATGCTTCATAATAAAAATATTTGAAACAATTTCAAAGATTGTTGTTTCCATCAGTCACTTAGACACAAAAACATAAAAACAAAGTTACCCTTTAACTATGCAAACTTTTCATGAATCGTTCGTTTCTGCCTGATGAATGCCACCGGTTCATGAGGAGTTTCATGTTCATAATCGATGGCCCTAAAATTACCCTGTGAACCTGTTAGCTCTGTTTGTGTGCAAGTTACATTTTTGAAAATGATACCAAATAGTAAAAACTTCACACTTCACAGTAGAAAATCAGGATTAGGAGTGAAGTATGGAGAATGAAGTGACACATATGTTGTCAGTCTTTTAGGCTTAGGAATAAATAAAATAAACTACTACCATGTTAAAATAGGAAATTACTTCAATCCAGGATGTAGCAGAGCTACAGAGCTGTTCTAACCTGCAATGAGTTACCAGCAGGTGGATAATGACAGGACAAATGCATGCAAACACTGTGGAAGTGTGGAATAATAGAATGTAGAAATGTTTAAAGCTTTAGTGCGCAACTATTTCATATTAATGAACGTCCATTAAATTCAAGCCATTGCCAAATGAGTTGATACAAAGCTAATTAAGACTATCAGCTCCACACAACTCTCTCTGTATTTCTCAGTATGACTATGTTCAGAAGATTGTGGCGTCCGGCGAGTTTTGCGCGTAGATATTTGAGTAAAGATAATTACCCCTTCTGAAGCGTTCATCATGTTTTTTTTCAATCCTCTGTGTTAGCAACTGCTCGGAGGAGGGGTGGGGGCGGCCCGCGATCACGGAAGGCTTGTATCATGTGGATGCAACGACAGTGTTGTTGTCATTACTTAGACTTCCTCGTGGGGGCGACAGAAACTACGCACTATAGCTTTAAGTCTTTTTTTTCTCCTATTTTTGAAGTTTATTCTGTAACATAGGATATTTAAACTCCACAATCATTTAGATAAAGATCATTTGTGGAATTCGCAAATTTTCTCATATATTTCGAAATTTCTCTTTCAAATAATTTTGAATTTCGAAGTGCAGAGAGGGATTGGAACCGGCATTTATACCACGTTGAGTCTAAATATAACTTCAAAATGACAGACAATATATCTAAGCCCGTCACAATACAGTCTGCATGGAGTGCTGTAGAAAGTGTCCCTCTGGTGCTATTCATTTTGGGGATCCTACTTTAGAACGGCTGAAGGAATCTGAGGCACTCAAGAGGGGCCTCTTAAGTGGCTCATATTCTTTCAACCTTTCTAAATGAATATAATCAAGTCATTTGAGTAAATATAATCTGAGAAATCTAAATCATTAAAACGTTTTAGAGACTGTCAGTCAACTGCAAGTTGTCTTGACAACTGCGTATTAGGAATTATGGTTTGAGAAGCATTTGTCATTTGTTGAAAAGATGTAAATGCATTCGTCTCTCCAAGACGCTTACTGCTGTGAATACATTCCATTCCATTCTGTGAAAACGCTGAAGAAAGCCTCTCTCATCTGTCGGATTGTTTCATATAACACCTTCTTTCACTTTACTCCTCCCATTGTGCACCTACATTAGTAAGCAGTAGGTATGATCTGAAATATCCACTCACTGTCTGATTCTCTTAACTCATCCATGGTACAGTAAAATAAAACTGTAATTAGTTGTGTGGGTAAGCGAGCAGTGTCAGTGAAGATGCAAAAAGGTCTTTTCAGACGGTAAGCGACACTTCGCCTGCGTAGTCGCTTGGATCGCGGGGTCTCATTGTGCCCCTCATGTGAACAGACAGGCAGATAACGCTCCGTGAGTAAACGCCAGGCGATCAATGCATGGAAATCATTGGGATTCTGTGCACTACTGTATCAACTGAATGACAGTTGCGGTGGTATCATATATCCCTAATTACAGGTCGATTTACAAAAAATAGTGGCAATCCAATTTTTCCTAGTCTTACATTGCCAGACCTTCCTCCACAGCACTGCGGAGGAGTCTTGCTTTGCTAGTCCACACAGCTTTCTGGGATAGGTGAAAAACGTGCTCTGGTTTATTGGCATTTCTTTAAACCAATCACAATCGATGTGGGTGGCGCTAAGTACCGGACGGAGCCATGGTGCCGCTGCAAAATAGCCTCGGGAAGGAACTTGTTTTGGTGGAACGTGTGTACTTTCAAAAGTTGTTTTTGTCATGCAACAGAAAACTCAGATTGGACAGATAGTCTAGTTTGCTGTCTGGATTTACCGGACCGCAGTTAGTCACCATTAATACCACTGTAGTTTAGAATGCCAACACAAAGAAAGCAGAAGGTAACAGACATCCGGCGGAATTCCCGGCGGCACCTGAACAATCACGGAAATGAAACGTCGTCGATAAAGACTATATCTTTCCTAACCACAGACTGTTGTTTTTTATAGCTAAAGTTAGCTAAATTAGCATAGCCGTAAATCTATAGGCTCATTTAAGTTCAAACTTGACACTAACTGATACATCCAAACTGTGTTCGAAATCGTTCCCTATCAGGGAAATAGTGCACTATATAGTGTGTTCGCCATTTTGTAGTGGTGTACGAATTCTCCGCGGTTAATTTCATTCACTATATAGTCCACTAATGAATACCCACAATGCACTGCTAATTTGAGTGTACATACGATGTACCCTACATTTTACTACTGTAAACCACAATGCAATGCGGCCGTGTTTTCCCCGAGGACAAGAAGAAGCAGAAGAAGCGGAAGAACCCGCGAAAACTAAAAAGGATAAATGGAGCGGGCTTACGTTTCTAATCAGTGGAAATGTAACATGCAACCAATATACAACCTTTTATTATTCTCCAGAGTGCTCGGTTTGTTTCAGGGACGTATTAAAGTATTTTAGTTTGGGTTTGTTTACATGAGGCTGGGTGCACCCGCCTCAATCACACAAACAACAGGCGCATTTACTGACGTAAGTCACGCAAGGATGTGTTTTCAGTGTAGTGTCCGAAATCTCGTTTGGTCGTATAGTTCACTAGTTAATAAACACTATATAGGGAATAATGAGTGAGTGAATGAGGGAACGGTTTCGAACACAGCTCCAGTCTTGTGCTGTCTGACAAGCAAAAGCCCCACTGTCTTTGTCCTGATAACGGTTTAAAAAACAAACAGCAAGAATCAGTCAATCATGTTCATTGATTTGCACTGCGCGCCGCTCTCGTAGGAAAAAGTACCACACAATTCAACTCTTGCAGCAGGCGGGCATGGGATGAGCACAAACGAGACAATTTCAAGGGATTGCGCCCGCTTCTCGCGCCTCCTTCCTGCCCACTTGCCTCTCATTGGGAGGAATATGAAATATGCACTATTCCAGAACACAGGACCTTCTTCCTGTAGTTACTTTCTTGATCCCGCCCCAGACACATCTGACCAATAAGCGGAGTGAACATTCTTGCGTGGTTTGTAGAAATGCATTTTAGTTTGTGTGATGTGTGAAACGAAACGAAACCAAGTTTACAAACTCATGAACCGATTCAGACCAGAGAAAACAAACTATAGGTGTAAAAAAAAAACATCCTGTACATTATTGTAAATGAAAATGTCTTAAATCTCATCTGGATTTTATCTGGATACACTTAAAACGACAGAACTGTATAATTAAGCACTGCCACACTTTTCACAAATAACACAGAGAAGCCTTAAAATAACACCATCAGTCTGTTATTTATGACTTACACCGGATAATATATCTTAGGAGGTTAAGCATAAATTATATTGAGTGATGCAATTTCTAGTAAGAAACACATTTATCATGCATTAAAATAATAATTCCATGCTTTTATATTCCATTGGAAGACAATTTTGTTTTAATTTGTTGCATCATCTAGCTTTCGCAGGGCTTTGCCAGTTTAAATATAGCATTGATTAACCCTAAACATGTAAGGTGCTCGGCATTCACAAATGGTAGATGGTAACAGCAAGTTGGACCAATCAGAGATGTTGCTCTTACGCTTAGGATTGTGGTGTAGTGCAGTATTTCTCCATAAGATTGCAAATAAAACATGTTTTTGTTCAATACAAGGTTGATTTCACACAGACCTGTGTCTTCTACAGGAACATAAACCTTCGTTTCACAATCTCGTAGCTCGTTTTCAGTCTACCTTGGATGGTTAAGACAATATGGCTAATAATCAAAATCCTTATGGAGAAAATCAATGGGATTTTTACTTCCGGAACCACACTGTTTAGCTTTATACACAGATACCATTCACCCAATCAGTCAACACCACTATTCACCAAACATGTTCCTCCTCCCCTGCTCGACCTATTTCCTGAAAAACAACAGTCTTCCAAAGGGATGGAAGCCCTTTGAAAAAAGTTTTAGGCAATGTAACGATGGGATCACACCTGCAACGCCACATTGAGCCAGGGGCTTAAAGTAGTGGGGTCAATGGCCCATACTCTACTTTATACCCCCCCCCCCCCCCTCTTTGCTCAGACCACACCCATCTTCGACCTTGGCCTTCATTATGATCTCAACTACACACCTGTAAAGTTTTGGGTCCGCGTCTCCTAAATCTGTGACACCTAAAATGCTCACGTATATGTACAGTAGGTGTCTCCAAGACCACATTTTTCCATGATGACACATACACACACACACACACACACACACACACACACATATATATATAAAAAAAAAGACAATAAAAAAAAAAAAACAATACCAGCGTAGACAGTGCAGCCCCGCCAACAATGTTGGGCGCAGAATGGGCCCTTGCGAGCGATTCAGATTGCCACTGAATCCGCCACTAGAAATCTATATCAAAATATGCTTATTCCATATGAACTATATAAAAACTATTTACATGGATGAATTATTTCTTATTGTCTTAATTTGATATATTTTTGTCATATACAGATATCAGAACAGAAAAATACTTCACACTATATAACAGGTGCCTCGGAGAGGGGCTAGTAGGTCAAAAGTTGGGTTAGAGGGAAGAAACTCACACACGCTGTCTAACTTGCAAGAATAAATTTAATAGCTTGCAACGTTTCGGTACTAGACCATCATCAGGCAAATGGTATTACATACAGAAAAGCCATCTTCTATAGGAGGTGACTGTTTATCTGCACCAATCACCAATCTTCACATGAAATAAGGCAAAATGATAACATTTTTCACATTTCCATAACTATAGATAGCTCAAACTTAAAAACAACGCTCTCAGGCGCCAGGATAGCGCAGTTGGTAGAGCGGGCGCCCATATATAGAGGTTTACTCCTCGACGCAGCGGGCCCAAGTTCAACTCCGACCTGCGGCCCTTTGCTGCATGTCATTCCCCCTCTCTCTCTCTCCCCTTTCATTTCTTCAGCTGTCCGTTCAAATAAAGGCCTAAAAATGCCCAAAAAAGTTTCTTAAAAAAAAAATATATATATATACATATATAACACTTTCTATAGTAACAATAATATTTCATCCCAGAGAAATATATAATAGATAGATGTAGAGTTCTGTATAATGATTGCAAAAATTAAATGCATTCATAGATAGACATGTTCGCAAATCTTGCTGGTACCTTACACATACAAAACGTTGCCAGTTATTACATGTTTTCTTGCAAGTTAGACAGTGTGCGGGAGTCATATACAGATATGCCACGATGATTGCTGGTTAATATGCATGTTGATGTCCAATGTCAAGTCTCTATTTGATAATGTGACGAGATGATACAATATACGATAGGTAGTTTAGGCGCAGAATTTGTCAAGACCGAAAATCTGTAAGCCAAGCGAGCAGTCATGTCTTTCAAACATAAAAGGGCCCCTCATAATAGTGTGCAGTGGGGCCCCTCATAACTCCCTTAAACCACTGGCTGGTGACACAAAGATGTAGGCTTGTGAATTTCTGAGCAGAGTATATATATGAGTGTGAAGCCTGAGTGAGGGACACCATTGCCGAGTTTAATTGATGACAAAACTACCAGTAAGAACCAAGAAGTATTTAGATCTTTTACTTAATTAAAAGTACTAATACCACACTGTGTAAAAATACTCAGTTACAAGTAAATGTTAAGTCAAAGTATGTAAGTATCATCAGTAAAATGAACTGAAAGGATTAAAAGTAGAAGTACTCAATGCAGAAAAATACTCACATTGTAGAAAGTGTAACGGATCCAAACAGTTGTGTTTAATGGTCTAATCATTTCAGCTGGACTTGTAGGCCTGTACATTGTTGGTTAGTCTAATCAGATTTTATAAACTACATGCTTTTTCTGTGCAAAAGTCTTAATTTGTTAAGTTACTTGTAACTAAAGCTGTAACAGATGAATGTAGTTGAGTAAAAAATACAATATTTGTCTCTGAAATGTAGCGGAGTAGAAGTAGAAAGTGGCATGAAAAGAAAAGACTCAAGTAAAGTACAAGTACCTCAAATTTGTACTTAAGTACAGTACTTGAATAAATGTACTTAATTACATTCCACTACTGAAAACTACTGTGTGAGCACGAAGCAGATTGAAGCCATAATTAGGCTGCAATCCATGTTTGGAGAGCGTGAGCAGTTCGTTGATTTTTGAGAGGAAGCAAACATTACCCCACACAGTTTTCCTGTTTGATTATGTTTTGGAACATTATGAACATCCATCCAACAACTGGCAACGTTAGCTGACATAACAGGCAGAGACGCGGCGTGACTGAAATGCAAATTGCGCCTTTAGTCCCAAAAACTCAAGCAGCTAAATCAAGTTCTGTAGAAGAGATATACAAAAATAATGTAGCCTAAATATAAAAAAAACATATATATATATATATATATATATATATATATATATATATATATATATATATATATATATATATATATATATATATATATATTTCATCAGTGTTTTCATTAACAACATTATCCAATCACAAGTCTGAAAAAACTAAGCAAAGGAAATCCTACTGCTCACTCAAATCTGACAATTTATAGTTTTAAAATATTGATTACACTGATGCAAAACCTGTTCTGCACACACAGACCTCTCAAATCTGGACATTTCAATTGAAATCCAGATGTGTTTAGTGCTTTCTCAATAGTTTTGTCACAGATTAACTTCCGTACACTCCCTCCCCCTAACAACTGCTGATGTAAGATACTTCATATTTAAATTATTCAGGCTGTTCTCATGAACCATTCGTACATATAGCTACAAAAAGTAATTAACTGTAATTCGTATGTATTCCATGTATTTAAAGGTATACTATGTAACTTTTCCCTCTTCATTCCCCCTACAGGTTGTCTCATTGGAACAACAGCTCGCGCGGCTGTAGTTCCAATGAGACAACCTGTAGGGTACCTTTTAATGGTGCGCTTTCAAGCCGGAGAGCGGAGTTCACTTCACAAACAAAATACTTTCACCCAGGAAACGCTCGTTCGTTCCTCGGTAGTGTCTCATCTTTTTCCTTAACTTGGCAGCACATCGCCCCAACTCTCATCCTGGCTCCCAAACAAGTCCTGCATCAAATATAAAATCCTCCTTCTCACCTACAAATCCCTCCATGCCCTGGCCCCACAGTACCTCTCCGACCTCCTCCATCCATACACCCCACTCTGAAACCTGCGGTCCTCAGAGTCTGGCCTACTCTCCATTCCCCACACCAGACTCTACCTTAGTGTTGCAGCCCCATCCCTCTGGAACACCCTCCCTGCAGATATCTGAAATGCTACATCTCTGGACATTTATAAAAAACTCCTGAAACACCACTTGTTTACCACAGCCTACAACCTCCCTTAGTATAGCCACTATAATTCTGTAAAGTGTCCTTGGGTTTCATGAAAGCTGCTATATAAATAAAAGTTATTATTATTATTATTATTATTATTAATAAACTTAACAAGTCATTTTGGTGCCAAAACGTAACTGTCATCGCCACATGACGCTCACTTTTTATGGCTAAACTCCACTACCATCTGGCAGTGGCTGTAGCCAGCTCACAGTCACCTATTGGAGGCTAAACAACTGCCACTGGTAGCCTGCGTCCTGGAGCAGCCCAGCCTGTTCTCATGAACCATTCGTTCAAAAAGCTACAAAAAGCAAAACATACAGGACTTTCAAGCCAGAGAGTGGAGTTTGCTTCCCGGGGAAAACTAAAGCCTTTCACCCAGAAAATAAGTGTTCCCTAGGAGTGTTTTAATCAAAAACCATGGTCTTTTTCCTAATCTTAACTAGTCGTTTTGGAGCCTAATCTTAACTTTCGTCACGGCAAAACGTTCATATTTTGTGGACTAAATTTAACCGTAATGTCCGCCGAAACTACTGGCAGGTCACAGTGCTCTGTACCCGGCTCCAAGTCACCTATTTTTGGAAAACTGAACCACCAACTACCGCTGATACAACGGAGGTCTGTAGCCAGCGTCACAAAGCTCTGTAGCGGCTTAAACAGCTCATGAGCTCATAGCCAGCCGACGTCACGGACCACCCGGTGTCACGTGACCAGCCGGCAGTCTGCTAATTTAGTAGGATATCATACATTTTGGTGTGCATACATTTTTGTACAATATCATAGAGAATGTTCATGAGAATGCGTTGAGCGGCTAAATACAACGAGCAACTCTGATTTTATCACACTATAGACTGTTCACGTTACAGTGCTTTAAGTTACGTAGTTTAAAATACTTCTATTTTGGCTATGTAATATATGGTCTGTTGGTGAAGTAGCATCCCCACCGGGGATAAAAATAATTCAGCAGAGGCAGGGATATATTGATCAGAAAGTGGGAAATCCCATGTAATACAAACCACAGTCTTCTATCTAATCTTAAGTAGTTATTTTAGTGTCTAAACTTAACTGTCGTCGCCACAGGATGGTCACTTTTTGTCAGCTAAACCTAACTTCAACGGCCGCTGAAACGACCGTAACCTCACGGTGCACTGTACCCGGCTCACAGTCACCTTTTGTCGTTTAAATTTAACTGTAAAGACGGCTAAACTCACGCGACCGGTTGTCACATGAGCAGCCGACGTGCGCCATAAATTCGTAGGATATCTTGTTGTGCATAACTTTTCATACAATATTACACGATCCCGTTCATGAGAATGCTTTGAATTATTCCAATATACATAGGTCCTCAGTCAAACTGAATGAGCTGTATTTGTATAGTTTTTCCCAATAACTATTTCCCAGAGAGAGAAAGAAAACCTGTACTGTGAGGATGAGAAGTAGGTTAATGCTGCAGAGTAAATGAAAAATAAACAAAACACAATTCTATAAATTAAACCTATAAAATTCCCCACAAGTACCCATCGATTACAGTGCACACAGCAGACTACAGCATGGCAGCTTCTTTATGTTTTTCTCAGAGCCTCAGAAACCAAACAATGAACCAAACAATACACCTGTCTGAAATAATGATCCATAGTCCATCCAAGTTCTAATTTGGTTTTAGTAAGTGCACTTAGTAAGCTTAGTATTCTTCATCGTCTAATTTATTTGCATTTTGACAAAGAAATCTGAATTTAATCAAATTGCCACGAACCAACTGAAACATTGGCACACCTAAGCCTGTCCGAGCCCTCAGGGGCCTGGCCCCCCAAAGCAGTCGCACCATTTACATTGTCGGCAGGCCGGCCTTGATCATGGGGATGTGATGAAAATTGACAAACTAATTAAATTAAATTAAATGCCATATTTTGCCATACACAGAGGTAATGGGATAATGAAAACTGGCATATCAGTAATTTGAGGTTGTATTTTTGTTGTTGCAAGTTTTATAGTTCTTTCCACACCTTTTTTCTGCCCCTTTCCCGTTCGAGAATAATGGAGGCTCTGTTGGCAATTATAAAGTAAAGTTCCGACAGCAATTTGGGTGCAAATTCAGGAGGCTCGTCACTACCCACCATGAAGACCTATTTGCAGAAAGAACGAGCTCAAATCAATCAGAAGAGGGACCTTTCGAAAGATGCAACACATTCTCACTCCCATAGTGTCATATTTAGACGCGCTTGGTCGGGACCTTTGGCGTCACTTTTTGACGCTCTGGGTCGAGACTCTTGGCGTAATTTTTTGAAGCTCTGGGTCTGGACTATGGGCTTCACTTATGGGCGTCACTTTTTGACGCTCTGGGTCGAGACTGTTGGCGTCACTTTTTGAGTCGGGACGTACGTTTAGCTGACATGCGGCACAAGAACGGAACAGTTAGGTTTAGGAAAATATCGTGGGTGGGGTTATAAAATGTACGTTTCAGTGACACGCGGGACAAGAATGGAACATGAACCCCGGTCTCCTGGGTGAAAGTCCTGTGTTACGCACTACGCACTATAGCTTTAATATGAGTTTCGATTTTGCCACTACAGCTCCAGATCTTCTATTAGGTACAGTTTCATCAGTGCACTGGGTGTTACATGGTGTTAAAACATGTTGCCATCGTTTCTCTCTCTCTCCCAGTAAAGATACACATAGATATATATATTGCTTGGGCACACAGAGTCCAACATCTAAATGATTTCCAGATGTTCAGGAAATCACATCATAACAACTTTGTTTTTCCCAGACCATGAGAAGCAGGGCTATGCCATCTCTCCCTAGGTCATAGGTCAAAAACATTGGGGCCTCCGTCTCACAAACATATATGATCTTGAACAGATGTCCTCCATAGCACACATACAGAATACATGTTATGTAATGCACTGAGTAACAACTACCATTACAAAAGCATTTATGAATTGCATTTTATCAGAACACAGCATACTTTTTAAATCACTCCTAGTAATACTAAGTACGTAAGTCCCCTAGTAGTCTGGATCAACGGAAGTACATTTTCAAGATAAAGCCTGACATCCTTCCACTCTCTGTGTGTTGCTGTTCTCAAACTCCCTTCACTTTGGGAAACAACAACAACCTTCGAGCTAGCAAGCTACATGCTGAATATTGCGAGTTTTGAAGAAGGCCTGCTTGGTTCTTTCAGGGAATGATTGTAAAGATTTACAAAGAATATGTTTACGACATTTACTATCTAACTGGGACGTTTTGGGACTGATTGGGGATGTTCAAATTAAGCTTCATGAACCATTAGTTGTACTCGTTGACCCAACTAGATGGCGCTCTTGGTTTAAGGAAAAAAGGCACAAAGAATGGCAATTCAGTGTGCTCTCAACCCTTTGTTGAACAGAGAGCACCATCCATTGGGCTCAGAAAATACAGAACATGCTTCACGAAGCCTCATTTGGACATCACTACCAATTGGCGGGGATTGCTGTAAACACGGCGGGGTACAAATGTTCCACCAAATCAAGTTCCTTCCTGAAACCATTTTACAGAGCCACTGTCGCTGCGTCCGAAGCTTAGCGCTACCCAAGGCGATTGTGATTGGTTTAAAGAAATGCAAACAACCCAGAGCGTATCTGTGGTTTAGCCAGACCTTACTCCATAGCGCTGTGGAGGTAGGTCTGGCAATGCGAGACTAGTCCCCTAGTAATACTGTTCCTGTGTAAATGGGGCTTTAGTGTTTCTTTATTTGATGTTCCTACCTCAGGACTTGTAAAATCCGGGCTACAGCCCTGAATCGCAGAAACAGGCTACACAAGACCTAGCACATGGAATATGCTTGGCCACTCTAGTCAGTCAATACAAGTGATCAGCTGATCGATAAGCTAATTGACATGCATGCTGTTGAGTCTTGCTGACCTGAACCAACTGCAGTCAGTAAGCAGCATGTTAGTGCTGACGCACAGTAGCCTACTAACTAGGGATGTAACAATACACTCAACTCCAGTTCGATACGAATAACTTTTAAGAACAACTTTACTTTTACCAGTCGTTTGCTGTTAAACGACAAAAAGAAGAAACATTAGAAGGCAGAAGGGTATTTTACAATAACATTGAACGTAACACATGCTTACGGAGCCGGACCCAAACGCAACACTAAGTCCCGTCATGCTTTCTCAAAGTGCAGCGAGTCCTCTGTGTCTTTAGCTGCAGACTGTTGTACATCCCGGTGTAATGCTTTCCAGTGAAATACAGTCACACTTTACACCGTTTAACTGTCAGCACGTTTAACCATGTTTAAGCCAGTTAACGTTACTAGCTAAAGGTATGCTAACGTAACCTGCTGTGTAATGTTAGCTAGCGTCACGCCCTGGGCTGTTTAAAAAATTGCATCGCGATTTATTTTTTGTCAATCGGTTGTAATCTTTGCAAATTAAAATCGATTTTTGACAGATTCAGGAGGCATTGTTACATCCTTACAACTGACTGAGAGAAGTCTGCATTCTAGCTACTGTATCTCTAACAATCGCAGAGCTGAGGAGAAGATGAGCATGACATCTGACCCGCTCAGATTCTCTGCCTACGCTGAAAATGACACAGTGTTGATGCTTAGGATGATTACAGCTACTGCTGGACATTCTACATGATGCTGTTGTAATGCATTTCTACCACACCTCTCAAAGCAATTGTCTGGTTTTGATATGCCTGGTAGGAAAGACGGACAACGATCACAAGATAATTCATTTTATGATATAGCATTTTCATTGGTATGACACGACAGCTTTGCTGAGATTTAGTTGTGATCGAAATTGCTAAATGACTATTTCATATTCCATTATATATGTTTGATTTAGAGTCAGTTGTTTTCATTTTTATTTAATCTGACAATTATGTTCTTGATTAACTGATCATTCATTTGGGCAATAAAATAGTGAAAATGTCCATTGCAAGTTCAGAGAGTCCAAGGTCATATTTCTTGTAGCAAATCATCACTAAAGAGAAGCTGGAAGTGGGGGATGGTTGGCATTTTTGCTTGACACAATGGGTTTATTTTTCTGTTATTCTTATCAGCTAGTTTGATTATATGTCAAATGAACATCTCACAACAATTGCTTCAGTTGTGATAATTGTCAGTAAAATCAAAGGTACAAAGGTACAACAGCAAGAGGTGAAGCAAGTGCTTGGATTCTTTTTTTGCCCTGGGTTCCATCTCTCAAGCTACATACAGTGTGCCTACCTTTTTGGTGGAGGTTGCAGTATGCAGCCTGAGGAGAAGACACTACACATGTGTAGTAATACAGCTACATGAGTAATACAACAGTCCTGCAATAAATCCAGTTTCCACTATTTTGTCCAGCCCATAAATCAATGTGGGTAGGCTAAATAACAAACACCTCTATGTATAATGTAATACGGTTTAACAGTACGACAAACTGAGCATTCTACATGTATAAAGGATTGATTGCAGGACTGTTGTATTAGACTGCTAAACTGGCAACTCGGTGTGTATGTACTAAATATATTCTTTCATGGAAAAGTGTCAAGTCTCTACCAAGGAAAGTAAACATGGTGTTAAGAGGTGTTAGTGCATTAACAATACAGAGGTTTGCATTTAATTTGTATTTCATTTTGTATTTACTACCATTATTATGGAAGTGTTATTTACGAGATTGATTCATCTATATACATACAGTATAAAGATATAGATATGCCCTGCATTTGTAACATGTATACATTCAAATTGTTTTAAATGCAGCTAAAATGGAAGGAGTCTCTGTCTGTCCGTCTATCCATCCATCTGTCTGTCTGTCTGTCCATCTGTCTGTTCGACAGACTGACAAACTGCTGTTTCTACACGCCGCCCCCTGCTGATTTTCAGGGATTTTTCGCTATAACGCTCTGATCAATACATGTAAACAAATAATGCTTTGCTGTAATGCCAGTTGACTTTTAGCAGCTAGCACCTAGCCTTGTCCAATGTGCTCCAGGCTCTGTGGACTTTTGATGCATTTGTGACTTTGTCTCTCCCCCTGACCCGCCTTTAGACCACTTTTATGTGTTCCAGGACCTCCTGCTTTACAAATCAAGCTCTGAATACAACACATGGAATGTACCTAACTTACACCGTAATGTAAAAGCCATTCCCCAGTCTAGAATATGTTATTTCATTTATTTTAACCCAAACCATCTGGCGACCCCCAGAAATTATCCCGCAACCCCCTTTGGGGGGTCCCGACCCCTAGGCTGAGAACAACTGATCTAGTATTCTCTTAGCGGACGCAAATATGACAGGACCCAAGGAAGTACAATGTCTCGTTTGGATGAGCGGCCGGTTCTCGAGACCGCAGTAAGCAGCAATACCGGAGATCAGGCACGCTTTGAATGGGCACTGCACTAGTATATACACATACACATTTTTAAGTACATGTTGTCACCCTCCACTCCTGAAACCTATGTTCTACTATAAACATGATTAATAACTTAATCACTTTAGACAGTAACTGTTATTTGCTGTCCTTCAAAGAACACTCCAGTCTTACATTGGGCAGGTCTAATTAATGACTTCCACTGACCAAATTATAGTCGCATTCTGACAGCAGTTACCAAGGCACAGTAGACTGGTATGAGCTTGTCACTGATGAAATCAGCGATGAAATGCCCATACAAAAGACATTTTGAATTTGAATCTTCATTTTGAATATTAGTTTGAGCTGGCATTTGCAGGTAATATTGACAATCTCCAAAAACATTAATTGGCACTGATCATTCTATTCAAATAGTATCATAGAAAATTGAGAGGAAAAAAGACAAAATTCCAACTGGACCTGTTCATAAACACCGTATTGGTTGCATTGACCTTCACTGAATCTGATGATTAACTTTGATTCGTGCAGGTGTGTGTTGGTAACTTACCGTCCGTCTGTGGCTGCTGAAAGGCTGCTGTCCTCCAATCCTAATCCCCGGGATGATGAGAATGAACATGGACAGTATATCTGCTCTCCTCCTCTCTCTCTCTCGCTCTCTCTCTCTCTCTCTCTTCTGGAGTGTGAGAATCTTGTCCTTTCTGTTTCCCCTCTTCCCGTCAGCAGCTGTGCATCTGTCAGCATCCACTGATCTCTGAGCTGCTTAATGCTACTACGTTCTCCTTTGCCTCTCTACACATTCTCTGCCCACTCTCTCTCTCTCTCTCTTTCACACTCTCTCTCTCTCTCTCTATTTCACACTCTCTCTCTCTCTCTCTCTCTCTCTCTCTCTCTCTCTCTCTCTCTCTCTCTCTCTCTCTCTCTCTCTCTCTCTCTCTCTCTCTCTCCCTCTCGCTCTCTCTCTGTCTCTCTGTCTCTCTCTCTCTCTCTCTCTCTCTCTCTCTCTCTCTCTCTCTCCCCCTTCGTGCTGTAAGACATTTGTTTTGGTTTCACACTGACATGCTCTCTCTCTCGCTCACACACGCACGCACGCACACATGCACACACGCACACACACAAACACACTGTCACCTTTACCTCCTATACATTTGTTTTGGTTGCGCACTGACATGCTCGCTCTCTCTCTCTCTCTCTCTCTCTCTCTCTCTCTCTCTCTCTCTCTCTCTCTCTCACACACACACACACACACACACACACACACACACACACACACACACACACACACACACACACACTGTTGCCTTTACCTCCTATCTCTCCACTGTTTCCAGTATTATCTCCACCTCGGCCTGATGCATTCTCTGAGGGACACACAACCCACTCATTTCCCTGAAAAATACATTTCAAGGCGAGATGAAAAAGGAAAATTATGAAAGTTTGATTGGCTGAAAACGGGATGTTGCCATGATTTAGAGGAGAAAAAAAAGACAGACGGAAGATGAATAAGAATGCAGAGTGGCAATTTTAGACAGATGGAAGAAGATTTGGATACTAGAATTTCTTATTACCGTAATAACGTGGAAACAATTAAAAAAGGAGTGCAAATTAACCACAGAACATTTGCAAAGACACATCAATTAAAGCTAAGCTACTGAAAAGAAAAAAACAATTACAATCCTGTCATTCTGATATGTGCAGGAAGTAAACAATCTGACACAGAGCCGCGGGAACATATTTTGAATTGGGGGTGCTGACAAATTTTCTAGAGTGATGTTTTCAGCCAAAGTCAACCACCACATACCAAACTGCATCTATCACAATTTACTGAACTGTATAGAGATTCAATTCATATAAATAGCCTATCCAAGACCGTAATTAGCCTGCCGTGGGCTACTGATCCCGAAACACCGGGAAATAATAGACCGTTATCGCTATTTAACCAAGTTAAATTTCTTTCATACCCATACTGTCAAGATGAAGACAAAATATCTCTATTTATTAAAACAAAGGCACTTTGTGGTGTCAAAACAGTACTAATGTTTCGGTAATAAAACTGGAACACAGGTACACGCTCCACAAGCAAAAAAACAAGAATAAACAAACAAAAGAGAAACTCACACGTGCAGACTATTAGCCTGCTGCATTCATGGGAGTTGACTTAATAGCTCCTATACATCAAGTGATGCTTTACACTTTAGTTGATCCACTTTTTGCAGTGATGTCTTCGCTGCAGCTGCATATACAGTACCATACATCCATAATCTATTGTCGACCTCATATTGCCCTGTACGTGTCAATTAACGCCTGTTTGTCCAGCCTCTAATCCCATCCAGGCACAGTTTGTAAAAGATTTATGACTTTTTTTGGCATTTTGTTGCGAGTGTGTGATATGTAATATCCATGTATATTTGCTATCTAGCCATAGACCCAGGTAGGCCTACTTAAATTCAGACATCCTCTCCATTGGCTGACCATATAGGTTTAATGTTAGGGCTGTTAGGGTACTCCAAAAACGATAACTATGACAACAATGATGTGAGCACCCACACTTATGAATGAGTAGCGCCATGCACATACATAATACACTCATACAGCAGACATTGCCACGTAAGATTACAAGTATGTGTACTAATAATATCCTACACAATTCATGAACTCTGGTACATTTTATGAACCTAAAAGTAAGGTTATAGTCTGTGCTTCCGACTCTGCGGGCGAGGGTTTTAGATCTGTCCACAGCACCTAAACAAAAACACTGACACATCAGTGATATATGATAATAATAGCCAAATCATTCACTCTCAGTGGTTTCTGTCACACTTCTGTGATAAAGTTTCAAAATATTAATATTTAAAAATACTAAAAACTGCCATCAATAGAGCCGTAACCCCACCTAGTGGAAAAGTCCCGCCACGTCATTGACTCTCCGGTGTGGAACAAATACACTTCCATATTCCTGAGTGCTGTGGTTCATACATTTAAAAGGTAACTATTTTATTTCTGTTTTACAAAGGCGAGAAGGAAAATCAAGTCCTCATTAAATGTCATCTCTCTGCAATGACATCTGCCGTGTCAGGTTGTAAATTTGGATGGTCCGGAAAAATTGTGAATATTCAGCATTATTTTCAACACATTCTCACTACCATCGTGTCAAAAAGCAATGCTTGGTCACGTGTCTTTTGGCGTTTATTATTGACGCAAAAAGTCTCCTTTAGCGTCATATTTAGACGCGCTTGGTCGGGACTCTTGGCGACACTTTTTGACGCTCTGGGTCGGGATTCTAGGCGACACTTTTTGACACTCTGGGTCGGGATTCTAGGCGTCACTTTTTGACACTCTGGGTCGGGACTCACGTATAGCCCTTTGGCGTCATATTTAGACGCGCTTGGTCGTGACTCTTGGCGACACTTTTTGACGCTCTGGGTCGGGATGTACGTTTAACTGACATGCGGCACAAGAATGGGACAGTTAGGTTTAGAAAAAGACGCGGTTACAAAATGCACGTTTCAGTGACACGCGGGACAAGAACGAGACACGAACGGCACATGAACCCCGGTCTCTTGGGTGAAAGTCCTGTGTTGTTTAACCCAACCAACCTTGTGACGCAGATTTTCTGTCTTTCATACTACTCGCTACCATTGTCGCTAATACTACGTCCTCATACAGCACCGTGGTCGAGCTGCTACTCTGCTCGGTGTGTTCCATACATACGCTAAAGGGTGATTATTGCGTCGGTATCTGACGCTGAGAGATACTGACCAAGCGTCAGTATTTTTACGAGTTCGGAGTGAGAACAGGGTTGGTATTTTTTTTTTTTTTACTTTAGCAATTTAGCAGTTGTTGTTTACGCTATCCGCAATTTTTGTCAGTCAAAAAGTGTCGATCTCCGAATGCGAATGAACGGAATGAACATAGGAGGAAATGTCATTCTTATATGAGGCTCCTTTTTCAACTAAAAGATCAATATTGTTTTTCACTAACAACAAAACAACAAATTATCTGTGCATTAATAAGGAACTAAGCTTTAGGAGAGTTCCATCTTTACTCTCCTCCCTGTTACGTTGCATTCGGAGGTCGACTATTTTTGACTGACAAAATGGCGGATAGCGTAAACAACAACTGCTAAAGTGAGTGGTTCAAAACCTTTCTTTTTAGTAAACTCTGTGTACACAAACAATGTTCTCAATGCTGGAGTTCATGTGTAGAGCCCCTGGTGATACTTCGAGCAAAGTTTCATGTTGTGTCGAGCCTTCTTAGTGTTTTAAAAATAGTGATTTTGATGCTATCATAGTAGTGCCCCTAGCACTCCCATTCAAAAGGCCATTTGACTGAAAAAACGAGAATACGGTAAATCTTAAAAGTGGCGCTTCTGTCCTAATTATGCTTTTAAGCGAAAGATTGACTCAGGTATATTCACAAAAATACCCTAGGTTGCATTTTGGCGAGAGTTACGCTTTAACATTAATATTTTTTGGTGATTAACAATTTTTATCTTTTTAACAAAATACACAGAATTCGCAACATGAACACTCCGCCCCCCCCTCCCTTCGTCATCACCACCCACCCAGACAAAAAACAAGAAAAGATGACTGATAACTACAACATTCCAGACCATTCAACAAAATAGTAACAAAATAGACAATAAACCATTAACCAATAAAACATATGTATAAATGACAACACCATAAGCCCATCATATATGTCTCTCCCCAGCACAAAGCTTCTTAGGAGCCCTCCAGAAAGTTCAGCTACTTTCCCCATTTTCTAGTATAGACATCCAACCTGGCAAACTGTTTATATGACATTTTTTTAAACGTCGCCATCCTAGCCATCTCACAAGCCCACTCCTGGATTGAAGACAGCCCTTCATTCTTCCATCCCCTTAAAATAATCTGTCTGGCTATCATCAAACTGGTCTGGACCCAGTTTTCTTATATGCTTATCCATCCCGCTTATTGAAACATTAATATTAATGTCAATAGAAAACCTAATCCAAGCAGCAATATGTTTCCTTCAAAACATACATAATGTTGGAAATTGCCTGCGTGTGAATTTAATTTCTGGTGTTAAACGAAGATCATGAGATGCGATTGAAAGGTCCAGGAAAAGCCACTAAATGGACCTTATTCTGTCAAACTAAAATCCTCATCTTTGTTATGAAAGAGCTAACCTGATCCCAGTAGAGATCCAGGCATGAAAACAGACTGGAAATGTAGAACATTGTATTTATTTATGAAGTAGTGTTGTATATTTGAGCCTTAAAGCCCTCAGAGACTGATCTGACATCAGCCACCATCTGTCACCTGATGGAACAATTCCTCTTTTAGACACCATCTTATGCTTGTTTACAACCTCCGCTGTCAATGACCTTTTGCTCTCGCATAAATACATACGAATATCATGCATCTATAACAGCCATGTTACTGATGAGTGATTCATATTGAATGCTAAATGAAACCTCCCATGTCTGCTCAGTCATGAGGTAGCTTACTTGTTTCATACGGTAACAGGTTGTGTGTGTGTGTGTGTGTGTGTGTGTGTGTGTGTGTGTGTGTGTCACGTCATGGATTACAACAGCCCATTTGCTGTTACCATGGCAACCATGGCCCATAGTAGAGATACACACCTGACGATTATACATGTGTAGATATGTTTGTTCAGTACAATCCTCAGACCTCACTTTTTTTTTACCTTCATTAATTTCCTGCAGCCGGGCTTCACACTCAGTTATTCTCCATAGAAAATCTCTGGAGAGAGGCGGCGTGTGATTCTGATGTCACGACACTGATGTTCGCAGCAGAAGAAGAGTCAGATCCAGTGAGGTGGAACAACGGAAGCAAAGACAAATGACTGATGTTCAGGCTCAGTACCTGGATTTCCACTTTTTATCCGTATTGAATAACATCTGGTTGGGAATTCAGTCAAATTAGTCGCAATAAAGGAATAATTAATTCTGGAAATACACCTATTTGCTTTCTTTTTTCGATTAATATCAGTCTCGTGTGTGTGTGTGTGTGTGTGTGTGTGTGTGTTCCTGGAGCTTCGCTGTCGCAGTCAGGTTTAAAATTTGGTCCTACTGTGCCTCTACAGAGACCAAAACCTGTGTTAATGGACCGTGTGTGGCATCCTCCGCTATAGCTTGGCTATAGTTGTGTTATTGGGATATGTGCGATGCTTTTGAAATGTAAGTAAAGCCTTGCCGATGTATGTACCCATACCGCTAACATTAGAGCTAACGTTAGCCTTAGCTAACATGGTTGTTGTTAGCCTGGCCTGCCAGTCTGAATAATCCAGAAACAGAAATGTTTCATGACGTGGTGTATGATGTAAAGTTAATGTGTGATTGCATTCTACTAGGCCTGTAACAATTATTACATAATTGTCCAACTGTCCATTTTTTTAACGTAATCGCAGTTTCTTTGTTTAACTACAATTAATTGCAAACATTATCTAAAGTCCTAAGAGGCATGACTGTTGATGGTAATTGTTGATTTTGTTTAGATATGCCAAATTGTAATTATATAAGTGATTATTGGTCGGACTGCTGAGCTAAAGCTATGCTAGTTGGTGGCATTTGACGCTATACATGTTCATAACAACAAAAATGACGAGGGGGATATGGTTAGGAAAAAAATGTTTTGTGATAATAAAGAGACATGGTTTACATCATAGGCTGTGTACCTGTGTCACTACATTATCGGGGTCACATGACAGTGATAGAACCAAAAGATGTATCCTGGAATTAAAGACTAGATATTTGACAGAAAGAAACAATTATATTGCTAATCGCAATGATTCTGAGACAACTAATTGTACAGCAACATTTGGAATTGTTACAGCTCTACGTTCTACTAATAAGTTAAACATGCCAAAACTTATATAAGTATTTGGTTAGTTGGCTCTAACTTTCTGTTATGGATTAATCACACTGGCTGGCCAGGCTAAACAATAGCCATGTTAGCTGAGGCTAGCTCTAATGTTAGAGATAACGGTACATCGCATACATCGGCAAGGATTTACGGACATTTTAAAAGCGTCACACATATCCCAACAACAGAACAGATGAGAGACACTTATACATTCCTTTATTTACGATGCTGTCTTGCGCTACATCGTTAAGAAAGACAGAAAAACTCTTTGTCGGCCAGTACACCAATTTCGGGCTTCCTGAACGATAGCTGTCAATCAAGTTAGACTAAGGAGGTCCATGTGGGGAGATCGCCTTGAAAGTGACCAATCATAGGAGGGCCAGGCACTTCCTTGGTTTCCGCCCCCAAAATTTCATTAGAGCGTGCAAAAATCAACTTTGAGAGCAGAGCTTACCTGCGAGAGCGTGTATGCCTTCCAGCGCTCGCAAAGCAGATACTCGCGGGCGTGTGGTGGCTGCTCTGTGCGCATGCCATTCTTTCCCTTGCCCTATGTTTTGTTTTGTGCTCGCAGCTGTCTGTACAACTGTCGATTGTTGAATTGGTGCACGAAGAGTAATATCTGTGCATGTGAAATTATATAATTTGCTCGTGAGCATGTTTTATCGTGCTCGGGAGATTTGACAAAATCCTGAAGCTGTAACAAATCCCATGTGCAGACGCAAACCAACAATGTGTTAGTTTCTCTCTAAATCAAGGGTGTCAAACTCAATTTCACTAAGGGTCAAACTGAAAAATGAGAATCACATCAAGGCATCAAGGGCCAGCCATGTAAAAATAAATTGACATGCTTTTATTTAAGTGAGAAAAGTTGAATATGTTTACTGTATTATTGCATGTCTCATATTGCTTTCTCACTCTCTAAAAAAGTTGGGAAACAGGTCCTTAACCATCATAGAAAAAAGCGCCAAAAACGTTGAAAAAAGCAACAAAAACGCCAGAAAAAGCGACAGAATTGTCTAAAAAAGGGCCCCGATTTTGCCCACGGGCCTTGAGTTTGACACATGTGCTCTAAATACTTTCAGTATACTCTTATCTCATTATACTTAACAATGCCCAAGCTGGGCACATACTGCAAGGGCACTGGCCATGATTGCAATTATTTTTAATCATGTTATCTCAAGAGCATGATTCTGTAATCAACCGTCTTGTTTTCCAACAACTTACTGATAAATTAACTGGTGTTCTCGAGATAACAGGATTAAAAATAATTACAACCACTTCTGCTCTCGGATTTCAGAGAACAGAGTGCAGCCTCGCTGTAAGCATGGACACTGTAGGACTTGGGAATGAAGCAGAGAGCCACAGACAGGGTAGGGAAGTCAGAAAGTAACGAGAGATGGACTAACACATTGTTGGTTTGGCTCTGCACATATTTGTTGACAGTATCAGAAATATAAAATAACACCAGGCTAATCCTTTAACCTTATCGGCTCTGAATAATGTAGGATGTGTGCAGATTAGCTGTATTACGGGTTAGGGTCACTTAGGAAATAATCTCTATTACACTGCAGGGGTGCAAACTTGTCAGGTTTCGACAAAAAAAACGTACCGTATGGAATCCAATATAGCTCATTTGTGTGATTCGTGTAGAGCCGGTGAGTTTTTGAGATTTTAGGGCGGGTCTGAGTCTGCGAGGACAGAGTCATGGGGCACTTTTGACTGCCCAGCAAACCAAATTTACACATACAGTATACACCCTCTGACAATGGCTATCATCAAAGAACCTAATAACATAGTTCCCAGGGTGGATTCTTGTGCACTCCTTGGTTAAAAAAGATAAATACCACCTTAAAAAAAATAAAGGGATTAACATTTATGTGTTTTAGCTTCTTAATCAACATGTAAGGCTGCAGCGTGTTAAAAGCTTAGCTAAATTCAACAAACAGTAGGCATGGATAAGCCTTGGGGTCGTCTATGTGTTTACTGACCTGTTGTGTAATGCTATAAACAGCATCATCTGTGCCACACCCTCGCTTGTAAGTGAACTAAAAGGGATCTAATAGTGCAATTACCTCTTTTCTAAACAAGGACACCATGATCCTCTCAAAACATTTTATAATAATGGATGTCAATGCAAAAGGCCTAACATTACTGTTTATCTTCGGACACATTTTTTTAGGGACAGGTGTTATTGTGTGAATGCTGATTCAGCAACATTCACAGTGTTGTTATCCGATTTTTTCGTTAGAAGTTTGGTCGCCTACTACTTTTGCATACGCCTACTACTTCTGCATACTTTCAGCTACAAAAAACATTTAAATATCAAAATGTGTGCTTGTATTCAACTTTTTTCTACCATTTATACTTTAAAAAATATTAAGCTTTTTTGTTTTTACATTGAAAGTCAATTGAGCAGGCTTTAAAGATGCAGTAGGTAAGACTTATAAAACTAACTTTCTGTCATATTTGCTGAAACTGACCCTATGTTCCAGTAGAACTACATAAAGCAGGTAATTAAAAAAATGTAATTTAAAAAAAAATTAAAAACTACAGCCTGTAGTGCAATTTGCAAAAATCCACCACTCCCTGTTCAGATGCACCAATCAGGGCCAGGGGGAGTATCTACCTGCATGTTAATCACTGCTCATGCACACACATTCATTCTCCCTTGTGGGGGGAGGGGCTTAGGAGACCGTTTGGGCTTTAGCAAAAAGGGGGGAGGGGCTGAGAAGTTGTTGATGTTCAAATTCTTTGGCTAAGTCCTGGATCTTCACAATCCTACCTACAGCACCTTTAAATCCTTCAAATCCTCTTCCACTTCAAAATGCTACTCCTCCTACAAACTTTACTACAGACGTCATTCAAACTTTAAACTGTTCACAAAATCTTTAGCTATTACAGTTGTATTCAGCTTTTTGATATCTTTTACAGTTTGTGTGTTATCACTGTTAAAGTTTAGCATTTCTTTCGGATAATGTTAACTAATGTTACCAACCTCCCTGTACACAGTACAGCAGCAAAGACTTTCACGGACTTTCGCGAGGTTTAACCAAACAGTTACATGAGTTCCACCAATCAGAGGCATCACTGTGGGATTGTGGGATTGTGGGTAATGAAGTACTTATCCAAGGCATCGCGAATAAAAGACATTTATCTCAAAACAAGCTTGGTGCCCCATGAACTTTTGGCGTCTATATGAGCATATACAATCGCTTAGTCATGTCGTAGCTGGTTTTAAGTCTACCATTGACAGTTACGATTTTAAGGCTTATACTCCAATTGTCAATGGAGAAATTGTATTGTATTTTTACTTCTGGAACCGGCTGTGGGCGGGACTGTTCTATTAGCTCTATTAGGTGACATAGGCTACATTCACACCAAAAGTCTTAATGCCTAATTCTGATTTTGTGCTCAGATCTGATTTTTTTGTTGGGCTGTTCACATTACCTTTTAAAATGTGGCCAATATCAGATTCCAACGTGAACTGTTTGCGGTTTTGAAATGACCCGCATGCGCAAAAGAACAATAACAATGACATCAGACGCAGCACGCTGTTGCACTAAAGTTAGGGAGGTTATGGAGGAAGTAAGCATTTCCGCTTTTATTTATTTAAGTGCTTGTGTAATGGCACCCTTAACATTAATGAGCAGGTGCTGAGGAGGAGAAGAATTAAGAGAAAGAAAGACAAATTGGCTATTTTGGCCTTTTGTGGGGTTATGGCTGCAAATTCACTATAGAGGTCTGTGTGACCGGACGACCAATTTGCACGTCAGGACCGCTAGGGGCCTCCACCAGAGTTTCCTCTGGCTTCGCCCTTGCACGCGCTCACGCTCCACCTCCCCGACGGTGCGGGTGAGACGGCCCGGTGGTGCACCGGCCCTCACTTTCATTGCGCCACGGAGCGACCTGCGCGTTAAACTTCTTGGTCGGTGTTTCAAGACAGCTCGGGTGGGTTGCCGACATCGCCTTTTTTACGTGAGCCGATCCCCGCCCTGGCGCCGCGACGCGGTTGGGGCACACTGAGGACAGTCCGCCCAGGTTGACAGCTGCACCGGGAGCAGGGGACCCCGCCCCTCCCTGCAGGGAGAGAGGGCGCAGCGAGGGTCATTGAGGTAAAAGTCGCATCAAATCCGCCTTGGTTGTTCACACTGCGGCCGCATTGAAAAAAATCAGATATGGGTCTGATTCAGGACCACATATGGAAGTGGCCTGAATCTGATTTGAAAAAATCTGGGCTAGATTTGAGTGTTCACACTACTTCTGAAGAAGTCTGACCTGGTCACAGATTTGGGCCACTTTTGCCTTCAGTCTGAATGTAGCCTTAGAGGGGCTGATGACATCATTAGAGTGCGGAACCTTGATAACTTGCTGTCATGCCCACAATTTGTACTTGTCATACACCGTTTATACGTCAAAACGTAGATATTCTTGTCTACTTTCAGCCAATGTGCTTATTTAAGCAATAGGAATTATATATTCGCCGGGGTGAGCTTCCGAATGACAAGATGCACAAGCATTTCTCGCCTCACACAGCCATTGTTAAACATCCTCCACATTCCCGGACAAAAGCACAGCGTACCAGTTTTTCAAATCACTGATAAGCCCACATTTTTTTATTTTATCCACACAAATTATATATCAATATGTTCGGAAATGTTTTGTGGTGCCCACAGTGAGGTCATTATATTGATATCATGTATTGTTTTGGCTTTTTTGAGGCTTCTTTGAAGGGAGGCTTAATAGTGCTCCTTTAGTAAATCTCAGTATATAAAGACATCTATCAACCACCAGGTGTTGTAATTAAACATCAAAGCCAGGGCAAGGCCTGATCACAGCTCGAAGGACCAGCTGCTGTTTTACTATACCATGACACTGCTCTTTCCCCCAGACAAAATTACAATTAAGAGACAGTAATATAAACAATAACACAACATTACAATTGTTTTACATTAATTATATATATATAGTATACCGTGTGTATTTGTGTGTATGTGTTTATGTATTTGTAATAATAAGTAATAATGTACTTCTACTAATAACAATAATTGCACAGAAGACCAGAAGCCTACTTTGGTGGTGAAACAAAGCTGTACACCTATGTTTGTCACTAAAAAGAGAGAAATAGGTTTTTAAAAGCTCTCAGTACATTTGTGTGTGTGGCTGCTTCAAAATAAAATTAATAATTTTAATTTATAGCTCTACATTTTTTTAAATAAATAAAAATGTTTAATAAAAAAATAACAGGGGTTTATAAATGGTAAAGAATTTATGGTAAATTAACTCTTTTATAAGGCTCACACTGAAGATGTGTACACAATGGTGCTGTGGAGATAGGTCTGGCAGTGCGATACGCAGATGGCCTGGCAGGTTGTCCCAGCCCATAATCACGTAATGTATGATAATTAGGGCTGTCAAACGATTCATTTTTTTTAATCGCGATTAATTGCTGAATTTAATTAATTAATCGCATATTTTATCACATGATTAAAATTCTATTATTTTGCATTTCAGAACAGTTTTTAAGTACATATTGACAATCAAAAGAATTTTTTACAAGTGTATCTTGATTGGGAATCAAATGAATGCAAAGAAAGTGACTTTATGAACTTGATTTTAAGTAATTATTTATTTACTATAAACAAAAGAAAAATGTGTGAATCTGTCATTATTGCACAATTCCTCCAAGTACCTAACTAAAAAACTAAAAATCCCTATCCTTACTAGAGTCAATATAGTGTTTAGTAACTCGTAAATAATGTATAATAACGTCCAGTGATCACCGGTTAATGAGACAGCGTTTGCAGCACTTTGCAGCTGTTCTAGTTGGGCTGCTTTCTCCGTGTCATACAGGCTGTGTATCTGTGAAAACTACTGTCCCCCTCGACGGCAACGAGACAGGTCAACCGTAGTACGTCTTTAAGACCAAGTCCTCTACGATGCTGACAGGTCTGCAGTTAGTTGCCACCCGTTTCACAAGAGCTGTAGCAATTTTTTGGGATTTGGTTTCATCCACAGGTCGGCAAGTAGCATGCCGGTCAATGCTACAATTAAATGACAACGTAAGTTATACGAGTTACAGTTCTCAAGGACCACGCACACACGGACGCGACAGCACAGTCTCTTTTTCCTTTCTCTCAACTTTTCCACCTTGTGTTGCGCGTACCTGCTCGCGGTGTGAACTGTACTACTATGCTTAGCTCCGTAGGTGGTAGCTCAAGCTTGACGTGCTTCGGCGATATTTTAATTCGGCTTTACACAATGTGCATATGGCTTTCGACTTGTCTACGAGCCGTCCGGGAGTTTTGGAAAATAAAAAGCGCCATGATTTCATTGCAGCAGCAGGATGTGTTACAAGGAAGTGGCAGCTTGATGATAAGTAACGGTGCTGCAAAGGGTCGAAATAGTAGCCTGTTAGGCACGACGCAAAGCCGAGTGAAGTGTAAAATAAATTAATAAATGCCGGCATGCGATTAATGCGATTAAAAAAAATTTATCGCATCGCGTCGGCCCTTAATCGCATCGCGATTAACGCGTTAACACTGACAGCCCTAATGATAATACATCCAAAACAAATGTAGTTCTGCTCACATGTTTTTAATTAATGCATTTTTCAGCCAATGTATTTCACCCCTCAGCTCTTTAGGGTGATGCTTTTTTGTTCTATGCAATGGATATGTCTGATAATAATACAAAGTTCTTCTTTTCAGTCAATTCATTTGAGATTCCATTATTGACAGTATTACAGTTTAGCATTTTAGCTTTTCTAGCAATGTATTGTAACTGCATTACCTAAATAAGCTAAGACTCTTAGCTTATTTAGGTACTGCAGTTCATTTTTATATCAGAATACAGCATAGAAAATCTGATTAGAAGTATAGGAAATATTGAATAGGATAGAACAACATAATGTAATTCTGAATAAAACATCACATTCATTATTAATTTCACTTGTTTTCATTTTAAACAAATTGTATATCCGAAAACAATACACTTTTTCTATAAGCACAGCAAAGCGCAGAGAGCAAAGCGCTGCCCAGGTATTTGACATCAAGGGTGGAAAGAAAGCTATTTCCCGTTGCTAGGTCTCATTGGTTGCACTTCCGAAAGGTCAGCTGCAACTAGGTCAAAGTTGAAGTGGCCCTTCTAGGGGGCAGAGGGTTGAATTAATGCAGCCTCATGGATGAGTGGAGAAATGCCAATACATGAACAGCAAGTAATGTTGCCTGTGACTCATGCAAAGCCATTGGTGCATGTAGGCTCTGACAGTCTATGAGAAGGACAATAGCTAAAGAGAATTTGGCCGTTCTTGGCTTTAAAAAAGGGTCCCTGTCCAGCAGCTGACTCTTAGGGCTCAAATGTCAGAGTGTTCTTTAATGCACCAATAGCTTTCAAATCAGTCCCCGGGCCCTCTTGTATAAGCATGGAATAAAAAGGTCACCGTGATAGATTACCTATCTGAACAAAGTTTCTGCACAATGATTTTAATAGTGCACTGAGATGAGTAAAAAGCAAAAGCTGCCTGGAAGGCAGGAAAGCAATCGTAAACATACTGTATGGAAAATAGGTTTGGAATATGGGCAGCAGTAATGTAAGGTGTACAATATGTGATTTATAGTTATATAATAATATATAATGTTTGCATATTTAAATAGGGTATTTCTTGAAGGGGTGTTTTGCTATGCCCTGCTATGGCTCGACAGAAAGATTTTCTAGAAAAAATAGTACACAGTTCACTCTTACTTCGTTACAAAGTAGTTTTGGGACCACTGGTAGGGAAAAATCAGTGGTAAAAGTCGTAAAATTATGAGCTGTGCTGAGGAGGAAGGTCTGGCAAAGCAAGACTACTCGCCCACAGTCCTAGGTTGCTGTCAAATACTTAAAGAAATAAATAAAATAAAGACCTCCTATCTAGCAGAGGACGGATTGGACAGACGGACTGTCTGTCTTTTAACAGGAAGGAGAGGTGAAAAACACGGAAAAGCGCCTACTTTTAACAGACACAGTCCGTCTGTCCAATCAGGAGGATCCGTCCTCTGCTAGATAGGCCCTACCTTTTCCGGTAGAAGTTAATGTCGTTGTCTTTTATGATTTGTTGAAGTGTTTTTATATTTGCTGTCGTGTTTGCCTATTTGCTGTCATGTTTTCATATTTGCTGTCATGTTTTATGATTTGCTGTTGTGTTTTCCTATTTGCTGTCATGTTTTATCATTTGTTGAAGTGTTTTCCTATTTGCTGTCGTGTTTTCCTATTTGACGTTTTTTATGATTTGTTGAAGTGTTTTCCTATTTGCTGGAGTGTTTTCCTATTGCCATTGTGTTTTATGATTTGCTGTCATGTTTTCCTATTTGCCGTTTAGTTTTCCTATTTGCCGTTGTGTTTTATGATTTGTTGAATGGTTTTCCTATTTGCCGTTGTGTTTTATGATTTGCTGTTGCGTTTTTCTATTTGCTGTTGTGATTTGCACTTCAGGGCCACCGTAGTGCTGAGGGTAACCCAACAGTAGCAGCAAATCTTGCTACAGTGTTGTAAACATTAAAACAGCATAGCTTACGATACAAGTGCATACGCTGATGTGCTTTTTTTTTTGCACAAAGCATCAACATGAGGCTCAAAGCACAGTTTATCATCTTCACTCGGGGACGCAATCATTGGGACAGTCGATGTTATTGACGTGGGTTTGCCATGGTAAAACTACAATGTTACATCGGTTGACGGACAAACAAAAGGGCATCTGGATATGTTGCCTCGTGCGTTCTTACCGTGTTGTTTTATGCAGGCTCTACACGTGGACAACCGCTGGAAAATATGACTTAATTACCAGGGTTGGAATGGAAATAAAAAAACAACACTAAAGTGAAACGGAATGGTTGACAAATTGGGAATGTTTTTTTGCCCCCCCCTTGTCCGCTCACATTTATCCACATGAATCCCAATTGCTATGATCGCATTAAAATATTTTGTTACATTGATGCAAGATGAGCATAATATGTCAGGTCTACAAATCTACTGTACACATCATTATTCTGAAGTTTCAAACATGTTGAATTAAAATCTGCTTAAAATTGGTGTCATATTCCCTTTCCTTGAAAGACAGACTTCTGCGTTATGGTTAGGATACTGCTTATGATCTGGGGACTGTTGAACAAAACCAAGATAAGGGATTAAGCCGGGATATTCAAATTATACTGGATTAATTTAGCCTTGACTTGGTTGCACAAAAGCAGGTTGAATTAAACCCAGCCAAGTAACCATGGAGATGTATTTTTTGCAGTTAGCCTGCTAACAGCCAGGCTAAGATTAATCCCGGAGTCTTATGTGTTAAATCAGTTGTTGCTCTCATCCGAAATAAACATGTTTAACAGTTATACCATTGGCTTCTGAATGTGTTCTGCTTTATTTTTATTAACATGCATTTCAGTCAGGAACACTCTCGTCATAGATGTAACCATTTATTGCAACAAATGGAAATACAGTTATACTTGGCTATGAAGGTTCTTGATCAGCCAAGTACCATGCTAAGATGACACAGGGAGCACGCTACTGAGACCCCCTTGTACACAAGAGTGGGCCCAATCCAAGATATCTAAACAATTTCAGACATATTTATGATGACACCCAAAACCAGGAAGTGGAGGCTGGGGTGGTGGAGGCAAGCTTTGCCAGCAGCGGCGGTGTGAGGCAGCATTATGGCTGTGATTGGTTGTGACTGGCTGGAATGATAATTCAATCAGTGGGCCTATGACTTCCTTGTCCTGCATGAACTAACGCAATGCTTAAGTACTTGTCACTATTGCTGTCACAAGTTTGATTTAAATCCTACTATTGCAGTTGTTTAGATGGTTGGAAATGGTTGATGAAGTTGCAATGGTGGTTTCAATGAAGTCAGTGATGAGGGCAATATATAAAGTCCCATTCACCTATGTTTCTTCCTGCACCATGGCATGCCCATTAGTGTTGATGAACTGACCGAAGAGCCGGTTAATTAACCCGACTCGTGTCACTGAACCGGGAGAATCGAGTGCCATATGTAATGAACCGACACTTCTGTTTTTTTACCTCATTTGTGCCGTTGTGTGTAGCTGGTATTCTTCTGCTACTGTGTGTGTAGTAATCTAGGCCATTAGCACCTCCACTGGAGTGGTGGTAGAATCAATCAGGAAATGGGCTACCTGAGGAGACCGCACACCAGGCCACTGAACGAGACCAAATGTAATCGTGCAACCAGCTGATCGAGTCGAATGTAATCAAGCGCTGTCTTGGTTCTCGGCAAGTTTGAGTTATTAACCAAGCCTTGTTTCTGGTGCATCTTAGATGATTGTGTTCATGGCAATTCACACATTATCAGTGGGGAAGTACATCACCCCCCGCGACCCGATACCGGATAAGCGGACAAAGATGGATGAATAAATGTTTGTTACATGGTAGGCAGGCTGTCACGAGGAGACCGCGCACCAGGCTACTGAACGAGACCGTAACTGTGCCTAATGCATGAGTCTATGTAATCAAACGAGGTTCTCGGCAAGTTTGAGTTATCGACCGATAGCAGAAGCCTTTATGTCTCGTGCTTTTTAGAATTGTGTTCATGGAAATTCATAGGCTACATTACCAAGGAGAAAGTATTATATCACATACAAATATACGTCATGTTATCTTGGTAGTTATGTTAAGTTAAATGTTAGAAGTGAACTGTTGCTACATGGTAGTTAGACTGTCATGAGGAGGCTACTGAATGTAACCGTGACCAGTGCGTGGGTCTAGCGTAGGTCAGTATGAGTGTGTAAAAAGTATGTCGAGAACGAATGTAACCGTGCAACCACTCGAGTCTAATGTAATCAAACGGTGTCTTGGTTCCTGGCGGGGGATTTTTTCTCCGGAAATTCACAGCCAGACTGTCATGGCAGCTTGTTCAGAATACGATCTCATATTGTACTAAAATAGTTCACCGAAACGTGTTTCTGAAAACATTTTAAGCGAGAAATAGGCCATGCAGTTGCTGAATCTGTCTTCATTTCAGATTGACAAAGGTCAGTTTAAAAGATTTTCGTCAGATTTTGAGAGGCTCATCCGCTCCCCATTTCCGGGTGAGTCCTGACTGCCCTGTCTCCGACTGAACATGTCAGGTCGGCCCAAATGAAGGCCGACGGCTCCTCGGACGGCCGACGGCACGGGACACACCGACCAGACTCGAGTCACGGACCTCACCAGACGGCCCGACGCCCGATTATCGGGATGGTGTGTCTTCTCTCTTAAACTACTTAATAAAAAAAAATTTATAGCAAATCTTATAATTTTATAACAGCTTAGGTAAATCCTTGTGTGTGTTCATGTTTGTATTCAAATCTGTGCAAACTTTATCTTATTTTATGGTTTTGTATTATTGCACTAATAACTTTTTTCTTTCTTTCCGTTGTTTGTGAACACTGTTGTTTCTTGTGCCAGCGGTCTCCTAAGCCCCTCCCCCCACAAGGGAGAGCTCTGCACGATAGAGCATGTGTGAAGAGGGGGGAAGGGGAGGAAACCTATCTGCAGCTCCTGCGTGGGGAAGGGGGAGGGGAGGACGCTATGAAATGCGTGTGCCTGAGCAGTGATTGACACGCAGTTAGACACCCCCCCTGGCCCTGATTGGTGCATCTGAACAGGGAGCGGTGGATTTTTGCAAATCGCACTACAGGCTGTAGGTGGTGCCAGAGGAGCCAGATTTTTTTTTAAATGATCTGCTTCATGTAGTTCTACTGGAACATAGGGTCAGTTTCAGCAAATATGAGAGAAAGTTAGTTTTATAAGTCTTACCTACTGCATCTTTAAAGTGGCGATATGTAACTTTCAGTTTGTGTTGGTTCTAGCAGCCCCTTTGGACAAAAGCAGTAGTGTTTTTACCACACCTGCTGTCCTAAAGGTCTTTTCTTTACTGTGCTGTATTACCGAGTTAGTGTTACCGGGAGGTCATATAGTCACGATGAAAATCATTCATTTACAATAAGAGAAAATGTTACAGATGCATCGTTGCATTTCAAGTGTTACATACGGTAACTTAGCCTACTTTGGATCTTTTTGTATACTTTTATATCACTGTCACTGGGTCACGAGCCAAAACATTAAGAGATTGTTGTAGCAACCAACATAATAATAATTTAGATTAATATAGCGCATTTCATGAAACGCATGATGCTTTACACAAGTAACGTTACAGGGGGACAAGGGAAAAGAAAATAGTAGGCCAACACAAACATGGAGTAAAAGGAATAAAAATCAGGTGCTAAATGGAAGTGGGACGTCATTTCATGTTGGCTACTGACGTATAACCACATCGAGCATTGTCAAGTTAAATAAAAATATACATAGACATATTACATACCTCAGGGCCAATTCTGGGACTTTTTTTAATCATTTCATAAGTCACAGAATGATACTTAAGTAAAGGATCTGATTACTTCTTCCACCCCTGTCGGCATGCTTGGATTGTGTTTGACAGCCATTTACATATTTACTGGGTGTAACTTTAAAAATGTATAAAAGCACCGACTTTCCAAGTTGATTTAAAGTGGGTGCTTGGTGTTCTAATAATGCAGCAGCCTATAATGACATTAGATTAGATTCAATTAAATTAGATAGACTTTATTGATCCCAAATTGGGAAATGTCAGTGCTACAGCAGCAAATGATCAGCCCACACAGCATATAGCACATACAGAATATACAAGGAATTATAAATAGGATAGAATCCAAGAACACATATTCAATCAAGAAAGATTCAAAAATACAAAGGAAAGAATGTACAAACGTACGTTTTGTGTCATCTCGGCAGTGACCACTGGGTGGTGGAAGAGACCATGACCAAAATGTGAGGATTTTTCTTCATTGAGTACTTTTACTTTTAATACTTTAAGTACATTTTCCTGATGATACTTACATACTTTTACTTAAGTAACATTTTCAATGCAGGACTTTTACTTTTACAGTGTTTTTACAGTGTGGTATTAGTACTTTTATTTAAGTAAAGGATCTGAATACCTCTTACACACACACACACACACACACACACACACACACACACACACACACACACACACACGCAGCTGCTGACAATGTGGCTGAGGTCTAATTCAATCAAGAGAAACTTTTTTAGAGGTTACTGGATGTTACTGGCTCTGTGCCAGTGCAGGCTCCATGCAGATGAACAGAGCCAGTGGTGTATATATGTTGGCCAGAATTTGCCTTTTGGGGGCAGGTTTGAGCATCAACAACTTCATTTCCTGTATTCAGATACACTTTTATGCACCAATTTACAGTGGAAATACCTTTATTTAGCCTGTGTGAAGAAGAAAAACACAGATGACAATTCAAAATATATCAAAACTACAATGGAAAGTATGTTGTTGCGTGTCATTGGGTATTTTAAAGTGGGTATATGGAAATCCTGGAGCTTTCCTAGTGGGTATACTGCGTATACCTGCATATCACGTAGACTACAGAGCCACTGCTACAGCAGCTGCGATGACAGCGGCCGAGCTGGTGGCATGGAGGGAGGCGCTGCAGTGACAGAGCCTCTAGAAAGTCAGCAACGTTTCCCTTTCATCTGTCTGTCCTCCTCCAGAACGAACTGTTGCGTTGAGGGAAGATTGTGTGGAACCATTGCCAACAATCTGCCTACTTCTTAGCGGTCCAATCTAGTGCAAAGTGTTTGATTTACCACTCAAATATTCCGTTTCACTAGGAAATATGTCACAGAAAAGACGCTAAAGGCGCTCCAACTTTAACTGAATGGCAATATACCATGTATAAAATACAACTAACTCCAACCATTAGTTTTACACTTATTTTTGGAATTCATGGTCAATAAACCTCATTTATAGGAAATTATACCTAATTCTTGATTTAAAAAAAAAGCAGAAATTATGAATTATTTAGACTAATATTATAGGAAGGAAAATCACAGACTGGGTATATGTCAAAGTTCAGTGAGGATACTGTTTCGAAACATTTCAATTTCTTTTACAAATGCTAAAAAATTGAACAAAACACCCCAAATTCAATGGAAGTTGAGATCCGAGCTGTTGTTCTACTTATGAAGTGCGTGTATGGAATTTTTGGGTAATTAGAATTAGGTAGTTAAAAAGAAACCCATATTTCTGATATAGACATCTAATAAATCGGGAAGCCTCTGTGTGTGTTTTTGTGTGTGTGTGTGTGCGTCTGTCTTTAAACTATCTCATGAACCGTTCATCCAATCTACTTCCTACTTGGTTTCCTGGGTACCCAATGAATTTGGGGTTTGGATTTTGGAGCATTTGGAGCAGTATGGACAGCATTGGACATTGGATATTAAAGTTCTCATATTATGCTTTTTGGCTTTTTCCCTTTCCTTTATTGTGTTATATATCTTTTTTGTGCACGTTATAGGTTTACAAAGTGAAAAAGCCCAAAGTTCACCCCAAAGGGACTTACCATCTCCAACAGAAAACACTGTTCACAAACTGCTCCAAACAGCTCTATTGTAGTCCAGCCTTTACTTCAGAGACAAACGTGGTCACTTTGTAACACGTTATAATGCTCGCCTAGCTGCTAGCATGGCACGCCCTCATACTCTGCTTCTGACTGGCTAGTAGTCCTTACCTAGGTACTGTCAGGGCACGCCCTCATAGTCTGCTTCTGACTGGCTAGCAGTCCTTACCTAGGTACTGTCAGAGCACGCCCTCATACTCTGCTTCTGACTGGCTATTAGTCCTTACCTAGGTACTGTCAGGACACGCCCTCATACTCTGCTTCTGACTGGCTAGTAGTCCTTACCTAGGTACTGTCAGGGCACGCCCTCATACTCTGCTTCTGACTGGCTAGTAGTCCTTACCTAGTCACTGCACATGTGTGACTCCCAACAAAGATGGAACAGAAGTGAGATGTCTCACTCTGTAGCTAAAACAGAGAGCTCAACACAAAAGAGGAGCTGCAGCAATGTGCAGTACAGCAAAAATAATGTTTTTTATAAATTAAACCATGTAAACCTATTCCGAAAAAAAACATCTAAATACAATTATGAACCTGAAAATGAGCATAATATGAGCACTTTAAAACAAACGGGCAATAAAACCAAACGGCCGAAAAATAAAGGTTGAGGAAAAAAGTTGACGTAAAAAATCAAAACAAAAAAACCCTGCAGACGCAGCAGGCTGTTGACAACAGGTCAAATTGGACCCGAGGACAACTGGAGGGCTACGTAAAGCACTTTGAATTGTCTTGTTTCTGAAATGTGCTACACAAATGAAGCTGCCTTTGCCTTTCAACATACGATCATCACCCCCCCCCCCCCGCTCCCTGTCTGTCCTAGGATTGATTTTTAAAAACACTCACAACGTGACAACAACTGTTTATTAGATTGTCAATGGTTAGCGTTTCAATTCCACAGGCTTGGATAAGTTAGTCTTGCGCACGGTGCTAAGACCTTAAAAAACTCATTTTACAGACAAGCGTGAGTCTTTTTAAATGGGCTTCCACTGAATCCGATCAAATAAAGTAAACACTCCTTTGATGCTTGGCATGTTATTTTCCATAAAGGTTGTTTTTTTCTGACATCACAGTTTTCTTAGTTGTCATACAGGCAAATATATAAAATAACCAATATATATAGTCTGTAACATACATTACACTGGTTAAAAATGATATAATAAACTTCCTGCTCTACACACAGCACCAAGCAGTCTTGATAGAAGATCTTTTTGTTGTAGTTACACAGTCTGTCCACATGTGGGTGCTGGTGTCCCACTAAGTCAGGCGTCCTGGAGGCTCGGCAGGTTATGGCGCAAATGAAAGAATGGATTCAAACCCCCTCAACACTTTCATTGAGTACGTTCACATGCACACCAATATTCCACTACTTTTCCAAACTTATTCCGAATGTGATACAGGTCATGTAAACAGCATATTCCGGTTGGATATTCCGAATAAGGCCTTTTTCCGAATATAGCATTTTCCGATTAAGACACGTAGGATTTTAGAGGCATTCTTTGGACAAGTATACACCGCATTCAGAATATGCGTCTCAATCTGGGTTTTCACTGCAGTTTACGGCCTCTTGCTTGTTTACGGCTTATGGTCAGCTCTGTGCGTTGCTATGGTTGCTGTACACAAACCAACCAGCCGACAGTTTGCAGGGTATTTTGCACGGCTACATGTAAACGGGAATATTAGTGGGATATTCACTCTCATTAGCCATGTAAACGGCTTAGTCGGAATACAGTCTTTTTTGGAATAAGGGCAAAAACCGGAATATTATGTTCATGTAAACGTAGTCACTGTTGCATTCCACAAATCAAAGTCTCTCCCTATGATCCATGTAAGTCTTCCTTCCTTTTGGGAGTTCCTGTTGTGCTCCAAACTGCGTGTATCAGTGTGAACTGTACAGAGCCCCTACAGCACACGTGTCAAACTCAAGGCCCGCAGGGCCAAATCCGGCCCCTTGCAGATTTTGATCCGGCGCCCATATCTATTGAGGTTCACAATTCATTTTGGCCCGCCTAGCTTTGTCACTTTTTTCAACGTTTGACGTTGTTTTTCGGCCTTTTTGTAGTTTTTCCCCCCCCCACATTTTTGACGCCTTTTCCAACAATTGTTGGCATTTTTGTCGACCAAACTGTAAGTGAGAGCACTACGTGAGACATGAAATAATCCAGTCAAAGATATTTGACTTTTTCGATGAGATAAAAGCAATAAACTCTACATGTCTGGCCCTTGATGTGATTCTCATTTTCTAGAGTGGCCCTTAGGGAAGTTGAGTTTGACGCCCCTGCCCCAAAGGGACATGGGAATTAGTTTTTCTCTTGGTGCACACGAGAAACCAATCAGAGTAGCAGTCAAAATGGCTGCCGAGGAGGAGGTATTCATCTTCCTGAAAACACAACGAAATGTACCTGATAGTGTCTTCAACAATCTTAAAGATGATAAGGCAACTGTTAATTGATTTCATGCTGTGAATGTGAAATATTAACTTTAGCCACGTGATGTTAGCGTTACTTTTTTAGCATCATTTTGCTAGCCTTGGATTGGTTTCTTGTGAGGACGAGATACTTTTGCGTGTGCAACAGAAAGGCAGGCCTCAGAGCCGGCGCCATATCCTGTCTGTGACACAAATGTCTTGGTATCAGAAAGTGAAACAGCAGCTGGTGGGGCGCGTTACCGCAGGGGTGACCATACATCATTTTGGACCCATGTATTAATTCAATGACCCACGATCCAATATTATCGATGCAAAGTGAAAAACATCGATACATGTCGTCTGTAAGATGCCCCTTTATTTTAGATTCCCACTTCATATTTATTCTTTTTATTAAAAAGAGCAGTTTGTTTTTTTAATTCAATGTCTGGAAGAGCTCAGTAATAAAATTGTCAAATCATATTTAGGGTTGGGCATCGTTTTGATTTGAACAATTCTGATCTTCCTTTGGATTCCGCTTCTTATCGATTCTTTGCGGGGTGGAATTGAAACGGGTCACATGCTTATTTCACAGATAAGAGGAAGATTTTATTTAGATTGAATGGTGATTTACAGTTTTACCGGGCTTTTTTCTTCCATGTAAAATAAAGCCACACTTTAGAGCGCCGCTTACTGTGCTCCATGGCTGCAACACAACCAAGAAGCGTGGAAGTACGGCGATCGCTACGGAAACCGGACCTTGCCTGTGTTCAATTTGGAACCGACGATCGGATTGGAATCTAATTCATTTCTCGGAATTTCTGAAACAGTTTTCAAGTCGGAACCGGTTCATCGCAATATCAACTTGCGCAATATACACATCGCAAAAGGCTACAACATATCGCAATAGACACTCAGAGATTTTTAGTGTGAGTTGAAAGAAAATA
The DNA here is from genome assembly GCF_008315115.2 of Sander lucioperca. Classification (NCBI taxonomy): domain Eukaryota; kingdom Metazoa; phylum Chordata; class Actinopteri; order Perciformes; family Percidae; genus Sander; species Sander lucioperca. The sequence goes on along the minus strand of NC_050189.1, from coordinate 30,316,342 downwards.
TCAGCCGAAAACTGCACATAAAAATGTAACAACGTTCTTTTTTTAAGTGGTGCCTTTTACATTCAATTCGATGTTCAATTTGTTCAATGAAAACATTTTGGAAATTATTTCCTTTATTTGTTTTAAATTCAACCAGCGATTTGCTGTAATTAGCAGAATACTAAGAGCAGCAGAAATGCAGAACTGAGCACACTTTGATATCTGTTTATCGCGAGTAATATCGTTATCGCGATATTCAACAATGTCATCACATATCGCATATTTTCCTCGTATCGTGCAGCCCTACTCGATGCCCGATCCTAATCATATTTTAGTGTAGTGTAACTGTGTTAAATGGGCGCGTGATATCGTCTCATATTGATCGCAGGCCCCTGAATTGAATGGTCATCGTATCGTGACAGACTTTGAGATATCAGCTAATAACCGTTGTACAAAGAATCAATATGATATCGTATCGTGATAAAAAAAAAAAAAAGTGTGATTTACACCCCTAGCGGCGTGCAGCGGTGGCTCTTGTACGTCCCCAGGTGGCGGAAGCTGCGGCCACACTGCTGGCAGCAGTAGGGCGTGGCGCCGCTGTGGATCCTCTGGTGGGTGTACAGGTTCCCCAGCTCCTTAAAGCGCCGGCCGCACTGTGGACAGGCGTACGGGCTCTCGCCTGTGTGCACCCGCTGGTGTCTCTTGAGTCCCGACAGCACTGAGAAGCCTTTCCCGCACTGGGGGCATGGGAAGGGGCTCTGGGCGCTGCTGTGCACCAGCCGGTGGCTTTTTAAGCGGGCGGCGTGGCGGAAGCGCTCCCCGCACTCGGGACACATAAAGGGCTTCTCCCCGGTGTGGATGCGCTGGTGCTGCCGCAGGTTGCCAAGGTAGTTGAAGCGGCGGCCGCAGTCCCCGCACTCGTACCCGCCCTCGATTTTAATCTCCTTTTTCACAGGTGCCGCTCCCCGCGCCATGCCACCGCCGCCAGCCCCAGCCCCTGTGCCATCCTCGCTCTGCCCCCCGCCGCCGCTGCCTCTCCTCGGGTCAGCGCTGCCATCCCCCATGGCGGGTGCCGCCGAGCAGGTGGACTGCAGGGCCTGGAGAGCCTGGGCGCCGGCAGAGTCCGAGTGTATCAGTTTGACATGTTCCTCTAGGAACACAGAGTCGGGGCAGAAGGTTCCACACAGAGAGCAGATGTAGGTGTGGCCGGGGAACTGCTGGCCTGAAACCACAAACAAAAAAACTAGAGCTGTAACAATTCCAAATGTTGCTGCACAATTAATTATCTCAGAAATAATTGCGGTTAACAATATAATTATCTCTTATCGTCAAAATTAAAAAAGATATATTACTTTTTCAAATAAGCTAAAGTTTTCCCAAGTACACAGCCTATTTAGTACACCACGTCTCTTTATTATCATAAAACATTGGTTTTTTTTTCTTAAATGAACATAAAAATGTAGCAATTCTCTCTGGCTTTAGGCAGCTACAGCCCAGGATGTTTGGAGTTGCTATGGCAACAAGTGACAGCTGCCGCTGGCATAGTTTTAGCTACACAGTCCGGCCAATAATCACTTATATAATTACAATTTGGCACATCTAAACAAAATCAACAATTACCATCACCAGCCATACCCCTTAGGACCTTCGCTAATGTTAGCATTAATTGCGGTTTAACAAAGAAACCGCGGTTATGTAAAAATATTGGGATTAGACAATTATGTAAGAATTGTTACAGGTCTAAAACAAACATTTTTTCTTGGCTAGTCTAGTTTTGCCAGACCTTCCTCCACAGCGCTGCGGAGGAGACAGCTAGCTAGACAACTGGCTGGACTATCTGTCCAATCTGAGTTTTCTGTTGCACGACTAAAACAACTTTTGAACGTACACATGTTCCACCAAAACAAGTTCCTTCCCGAGGCTATTTTGCAGCAGCACCGTGCTGAGCTTAGCGCCGCCCAAGACAATTGTGATTGGTTTAAAGAAACGCCAATAAACCAGAGCACATTTTTCTCCCATCCCGGAATGCTGTGTGGTCTAGCCAGACCCTCCTCCACACCTCCACAGCGCTGTGGAGGAGGGTCTGGCAAATCTCCCCCATCATTCCTTTTCTCACCAACCTGCCACAGGCCTGTCTGTGCTGCCCTGCAGGGGACTCCCCCCCTCCCCCGGAGAGTTCTGGGGCTCCATGGAGAACTCGGAGGGATGGACGTGCGACAGCGGGGCCTGGGCCGGCTCCAGCCCTCCCCCGTCCCTCCTCGGCAACTCTTCTTCCTCATCGTCCTCGGTCGGGGCCGTCGGGCTGCTCTCACACTCAGGCTCCTTCAGAACTGGGAAACATTACATCACATAAAACTTCTCCAGAGGAAAGTTGTACCGTGGGAATAAACCGAAAAAAAGTTAGCAATGATACAAATAAAGCTCTGTTTAGTGATTGATGAATCCGTTTGGATGTGGCCTTTTGTTTGCCATACTACAATTTAGGGCTGGGTGATATGGAAAAAAAATCAAATATCACGATATTTTTGACCAAATACATCAAAGTCCATATTGCAGGGTTGACTTCTGGTGCTTTCACAAAATATTAACAGAATGAGATTTTTGAATTATACATACTAGTGCAGTGCCCGTTGAAAATGTGCCTGTTTGGAACGGGCGATTACTTGGCCTGTGGTATTGCTGCTTGTAGAATTCATCAAAACCAAATTGTACCCCAAAATGACTTACAGAAGGACCCCAAACCACTTAATATGCAACTCCACTGTATAGCCTACTACTGACTTACAGTGTAGGCTACGTCTACATCAGAGGAAGACATTGTACTACTATATTTACCTGACAGAGAACGCTGCAGATTCAGAATGTAATCACAAAATATCACAATGAAAATGTGGAGTAATCAGACATAAGCCTCATGGACTCATGACAGTGGGCTACCCATCCGGCCCGTTATGAGAGCTAATCAGCACATATTATACCGGAGCTGTGCAGGTTACCTTCCCCCCAAACACGGACAGATACGTCTCCCTTTATAAGATAAATAGCCTGCCTATAAGTGGCATCACGCTCTGTCTGCACTCGTTGTCTGGTTGTGCTTTGCATGTGTGGGATTCTGAAATGTCCTTAAATTTGGGAATTGTCGTCAAAGACAGTCCAAAGTAGTGCTACTTTGCACATTTTTGTGGGTCTGAGGTGTATGTCACATTTTAGCTGCCAAAGCGCTGCTGCTCTCTGTCTCTGGTCCTCAGGGTGAGCGGCTAGAGCGGCTTCTTTTACTTATATATTTAACGATATCTTTTGTATTTCTAATCCAAACAACGTCAAACTTGGCACCGCACTTACTCGTGCCCGTAGCAAGACACCTGTCAAGTTTGAAATCCATCGGACTAACGGTTCGAGATATGCGCATAACACACACACACACTGACCGACAGAAGTTCCTGCAATTTATAGATAGATGCCACCATGACAAAAAACTGCTTGTTTTTATAACAAGAAACTGGTCTTCTCATCATCATAGTTCATGTTAATCCAAGATATTTGTCATGCTATTATTATTTTGTCATAACGTTTGTTGTTACAACAACATATCACATCATGTTATGTCATGAAACTTAATGTCGTGAAGTTATGTTATGAATCTCCTTATTACCCAAGATAATGTTAAATTGTTACCTCATTAGAACAATTTAATCAAAATGCTATCTTAGAATCTCATAATTATGACTCACTATCTCATAATTTTGAATTAGCAAGGGTATTTTTTTTACATCATTGCTAACTTTTTTAAATCAATTTTGCTGGCTGCAATGGGCTTCCACAGCTGTAAGTTACACAGTAATAGATCCATGAGTGCATGTCTTCAGAAGTGTCCTCCATAGTGTAGTAAAAACACATGCACACACGCACGCACACACACACACACACACACACACACACACACACACACACACACATAGTGCGTGGCTCTATCTTTGTGGGGACCCATCATTGACATAATGCATTCCCTAGCCCCTTACCCTAACTTTAACCATCGCAACTAAATGCCTAACCTTAACCCTTACCCTAACATAATTCTAACCCTAATCCTAAAACCAAGTCTTAACCCTCAAACAGCCCTTTAAAGTTATAATATATATATACGAATATAGTTAAATAAGAACACACACACACACACACACACACACACACACACACACACAGCTGTGTTTACCTTTCAGGTCTGAAGAATAATCCATTGGTGCTATCCATTCGTAGTCATACATCCGTTTGCTGCCAGAGGGGAGCATACTGAACAGGTCATCTGTGGTGGACTCGGAGTCTCCGTGCCCGTGCCCGGAGCCAGCCATGCCGCTGTCGGGCCACAGGTTGAGGGAGTGCGGGTCCGGATCTTGGCGAGGCTCCCGGTCGCCGCTGGCTTGGCTGCTCTGGTCTGCGTCCATTTCAGCACACCCCCTCGAGTTCTTGTCTTTCATCAGATAGTCGCAAATAGCATCTATATTCTCCTTCTTCACCCCCGGCATGACAGCCTTGGCTCTCCTTGGGTCGATACTATTGTGTTTGGTGCCTGAGCTGAAGTCATGTTTCTTGAAGCCAGCATCTGCAGACGGCTCCATGGTCGTAACGCCGGGGAAAGGGTCCCTGCCATCCCGCTGGACTGTATCTAGTCTCGCCTTTAAGACTTCAATTTCTTCGGTTTTCTCGCGCAGCTCCATTTTCAGGACTCGTATCCTGATGCTGACCATTTTGCGGATCTCAGACAGCGCTGTCTCCAGCACCACGGTGATGTTTCTGCCGAGGTGCTCGGTGATGTCGCTGACCGAGCAGAGCAGCTCCTCGTCGTGCTCCAGCTCCAAGAAATCGCCGTCTCCTCGGCTCGCTGAACCGGGAGGCTCCATGAAGGCGCCGTGGAGTTCAGGAGACAGGCTCGTTTCAGCGAAACTGTGGTTTCGTTTGCGACTCATAGATTAGCTTGGCTAGGAGCTCTGTTTTTCCTAAGAGTTTGGCTAGCTGAAAAGCTAACCAACAAGCTAATGTTTGGATGATGCTGAAAGACAGTAGTTAGGTTTTTCAGAGTTAGCGCTAGTAACGCCGGATGTAACAGGAATCTGTCTTCAAAACAAAAGCATTGTCATTTCAAACAACTGAAAGGACGTAGCTTGGCCAATTAGACTTTTGTTTTGAAAGCAGTAAATGGAAGTATCACTTTTGATAGTAGTTTACTCATGAGTTTACTTGACATACACAACAGAGTTGCAGTAATGGCTGAATTCGGCAGAGTTTAGATCGATTGTCAAGAGTAGCGCCCTCTAGAGTATAAAGTAGAAAACTAACGGTGGCAGTTAAATCAGTATTACTGTACTACTTGGCACCGTTTCTAAAGGATTTATAAGTTGTAACTAAATGGCCTTATTAATGGTTAATACAGTATTTACTAAAGATGTATGGATACATTATTATCCATTAATAAAATAACTTAGCTGGGTTGTATGGTTGTGGAAAAATACAGTTTCCACATATGTATCATTTCTGTTTGATAGAACTGATTGGTTTCTCACTTTTTAATACACCACAAATTTTGCAGTTATAAATGTTAATAAGTCAGGGTTTTAACAATAATTTTTGCAGTTGTAAATGTTAGAAATGGAGTTTGGTCCAGATTATCTGTATCCCTTTTCTATCCTTGTGAGGGACAGAGCTGTTAGGCGTGATGAGTCACAGACAGATTTTCAAAATAAGAGGGTTTTATTCACCTTAAAAGAACATATGCAACACACGTTCTAGGCCCACAAAAGAGGTCAGCTAAACAGAACTGAACTCAGGTCATGACAGCTGATAATAAACTGACTGGAACTGAACACACCAAACCAAATAAACTGAACTGAGCTAATACATTCTTAAGGAATAAACTACATTTTGTAGCTCAGAAGAAAGTGGTTGCAGGTGCAGCCATCGCAGTCCTCAAACGGTCTATCCACTCGTAGGGGCATTTTACATCCTGGCAACTATTAACAATTTTTTATTGAGGGCATATAACTAATCTCTAAAACAACTCATGGATTAAGCATTAATGAAGAAATGAGTAAACAACTTAAAAACCCTTATATAAAGGTAAACTTATAGCTACATTTAAAGACACACTCAATGATTTTGGTAGATGACCCAACACTGCTCCAATGCTCCAAATTTCTTCTAACTTCACAGTTGATGTTCAACATTGGGAGGGGGTTGAGATCTTCAACTCTCTAGGGAGGTCCCGGGACATGTCTACATGTATTGAAAAAAAAACATTGAAAAGATTGTGGGAAAAACACTCAAAAAATGTGTCAAAAACGACAAAAGGCGACAAATGTCGGAAAAAGCGATAACAATTACAAAAAAAAAACTCAAAAAGGCGACAAAAATATGAAAAGATTGTCAATAAAAAACTTGAAAAAAGGGACAAAAACGTCTAAAAAAGCTTAGTTAGATTAGTGTGTGTGGGGGGGGTGCGGGGTTGTAACCCCACTATCCCGCCAGTAAATTACACTTATGGTACTAACTACATTAACAGAGAGGAAGGAAGACATTTGGCGAATTTTGACTGAATTGTGGAAAACTACAGCCTTTTTAAAGCTGCACCATCAATTATTTTAATTTGTGGGTGGATCAGATGTCTACTGTAAAAGGTGTCGTTCGTAGTGACATACCCACAAAGGATTAACAGAAATCTTCAAATTGACTTCACCTTTTTCGGAGCTTTTCACCTCTTTTATCTCATTATCTCCAGCATTTCTTCAGGAGTTGGTGGAGACCAAAACCGAGCTAAAAGCAGAGTGAACATTGGACTTACATTCATCAGGTGAACACAAACATGACTTCTAATGAATGCTAATCTTGCCTCTGTGTCTGCTGGAAGCTGCTCGCTAACATTTTCACCATGGCTGAAAAATATGATGATGCAGTTTATAACAAGGAGCAAGGAGAATATAACGCAGGGATCATACTTTCAGGGATTCACACTCCCATATAATAATAAAGACTCCTGTACTTTACACTCCTTAGTCATCTGACTACTACTGTGTGTGGAGTAAAAATGAGTAAGTATTTTATGACACCTTGCAGAATGTGTAAGTGCTGAGCCATCGTGTATCTTGTGATCCTTTCCCTGTGATTGTCTCGTAGCTGCTGTTATAAATTCCTGAGCGTTGCTCCGGTTTTAGAACAACGCCACTGCAATTCGGAGCTGACAAGAGGAACTGACTGGAGGAAAGGAAACGCTGAGTCTGTTCCTGGGATGTTTGAGGGAAAACACACACACACACACACACACACACACACACACACTCAACCGAAACACAGAGGCAAACTTTTGCTTTGGGGGGGCGGCGTTTAGAATAGAAAGTGTGAAAGAAAATACGGGCAGTTCTTTGGTTATATTCCCCGAAATTAGTCTAGGTCACATGTGCCAAACTCAAGGCCTGCGGGCCAAATCCGGCCCTTCGCAAACTTTGATTCGGCCCACACGTTATTCAAGGTTCACAATCAATTTTGGCCTGCCTATTTCGGGTTCTTTCTTATTTGTAAACATTTTTTATGCTTTTTCCCGGCATTTTTTTATGCTATTAATGACATTTCTGGTGCTTTTTTGCAACATTTTTGTCACTTTTTTCAAAATTCTTTGCACGTCAATAAACTATTGCACTTGTATATACATGTCCATTTTTTTCAGTAGTTGTACTTTGCTATCTTATTTAATTTTTATCCTATGTATTATTTCTAGTATAGTTCTTGTATTTTCTGTAAGTGTGTGGGTGAGTATGTGTGTATGTCCTTGTAACTTGCTGCTTGTAACAGAGTAATTTCCCAATTTGGGATTAATAAAGTCCATCTATCTATCTATCTATCTATCTATCTATCTATCTATCTATCGATGTGATTGTCTTTTTCCAATGGGGCCCTCAGAGAAGTTGAGTTTGACACTATAGGTTATCTTTATGTATAAGAACATGATTAAAATTCAGCCCTGTGTCCCATATACTGATCTGGAAAATGGAAAGAGCTTTATTTGTTCAGTGAGTGATTATTAACCCGAAATTTCAACTGCACACTTGAATTTTGAGGAGGGATTGGAGCAACCTTTCAATACTTGAATCTCACCAAAGGTGAAGACTGGGTCTTGTTATTTGGATTGATACGCAGATATACAACCTGCAGCATGAATGTAAATAACAAACAGAGGTAATAACACAAACAGAATGAATATGATGATGGTTTTTAGGCCTGTCAGTGCAGATACGACAGCAAAGGGTCTGAGTCAAGTTAACTGGAGCTAAACAGGAAATGTAGTAAATGTAACTTCAAAATAAGAGAGCAATGTTGTATTATAACTGTGTAACAATGGTAGTAGGCTACATTTTTGCACACTTCACTGCTGTTGCCAGCAATCTGATTGGTACACACGTTGCACTCAAGTTCATATCCAGTTGTATGTACTGGGTAAAGAAATACTGAAAATAACAAACTAACAAATAAATAAAGTAAATAACATAACGCAAAATGAAGTGAATAAAAAAGAAATAGTGCCAAAATATCTACTTACAGCAACGCAAGCAGCCAATAAATAAGTAACAATAATGCATTCAGAAAAATGTGTATTTTGAAAAATAAAATGGGAATAAATGAATAATTACAAATAATAATAATAACAAATTCCTGCACACACTTTTCACCTCTGCGTTTGGTTTATTTATCGAAGGTTTTGGTCCCAGGGACCTTTCTTAAGACATGTATAAATAAAAATAAATACATATTAGTCAACAAAAAAAAAATACAATTCATACAATAAGTATGTGATATATTTGTTCAGTTATATTTAGAATTGAGTTTCGTAAAAATGTGGATCTCCCTTTACGTTCATAATGTTTTAAAGCGGTAATATGTATTTGTTTTTTTAATTGAGGAATTATAACAAAACTCTATTAACCAGCATTACATTAGATTGCAAAGCACACATTTGAGTACTGTAAATAGGCTATAACAAAGATCATTTATTCAAACATGAATTCCAACAAGAAGCTATATACATTTCTAAAAAATACTTGTGATTTTAATAACATCCTCTGCCAAAGACAGGAACACGTTTCTTAAATGTTGAGCTCAATCTCAATGTGCATTCATTTGGAAAAAAATCTACGACACAGGCAGGTCAGTTAAGGTCAAATGTTTTTGTCAATGGGACTTTTATTTTGAAAGGAAACACCAGCTCGAGACTTCCGCCTCTGCTCTGATACTTGGAGAGAAGTTTCGTTGGCCGCACCGAGCAGAAGCCTGTGATGTTGAAGAGTTGACCACACACCGGGGAAGTTGGGACACTGTAACCGTACGGTTGTGTTGGCCATGTCAGCCAGGTCGGACCGAGACATCGGCGGCCGCGGGCCCCGGAGAAAGAGCGCTACAGACGGCCAGCAGCACCGTGAGGCGGCAGAGAAATCAAACCGACCCAGCAGAATAGGTAGGCTATTACTAATATTCTAATACTTCAGAACCAGAGAGATAGGCTATCAGTGGTGGAAGTAGTAGAGTAGGTTATTTAGATCATTTACTTAAAGCACCACACTGTAAACAACTGTTACACGTAAAAGTCCTGCAGTAAAAAAGGTTACTTAAGTAAAAGTATGTAATTATCGTCAGGAAAATGTAGCCTTCTTAAAGTATGCAAAGTAAGAATAGGCCTATACTCAATGCAGAAAAATCCTCACATTTTAGAAACTGGAAACGATCTGTCAATCAGTCAAGTGTCAAGTGTTGTGTTGTCTTAACGTCGACTATGCAACTTGTCAAAATTGAAAGTGAACACTTTTTTTTGTTTAATTTTTGTAAGTTTTTGATCCTTTTTTTCGAGATTTGTGTCGCTTTTTTTCAACGTTTTTGGCACTTTTTCCCCCCCCACTACCACCAGTATCACTAATACCAACTTATAACCACTAGCTTTACACTTATTTTTGAAATGTGTGTATATATGTATATATATATATATATATATATATATATATATATATATATATATATATATATATATATATTAATGTACAGTTAGGCTTAAACATCACAGTCAAGAAACAATAGGCAACACATGTTTACTCTGTTAATTATCCTATTAGAATACCTAAATGATATAATTATTAATGGGCAGATTAGTGTAATGTTAAGGTTAAAAAATATATATACGTGAAGTGCTTTGTGCTGTTTTCATGTTGAAGCACATGTACACTGTATACTGTCTACTATACTTTACATGTAGTCCATAGTGTGTGTTCCTTATTGCTTTTCTGTTTCTTTCCTGTTTTGGAAAGAAATGTATTGGATGCCGTTGCCGCTAGCGTCTTTCAGTTGTCATTTTCAATTCAATTCAATATTATTTACAGTGTCAAATGTTTCATTGGCCAGTTATCGTGCCACTTGCACATGTTAGTGCACGTCAGTGCACGGGTCCACTATGTGATAAACCCTATGGAGCATTTCACGTGTGTACATATTACACAAATAAACGGAACGAATCAGAGAAGCGAAAGAACAGTTGTGTCCTGTTCTCTTTATTTATTGTTTTTATACTGTCCAACCAGTAATACATGTCCTGTTCTCTTTATTTATTTATTTATTTTATACTGTCCAACCAGTAAAACATGTCCTGTCCTCTTTATTTATTTATTTTATACTGTCCAACCAGTAAAACATGTCCTGTTCTCTTTATTTATTTTATACTGTCCAACCAGTAAAACATGTCCTGTTCTCTTTATTTATTTTATACTGTCCAACCAGTAAAACATGTCCTGTTCTGTAGACATGGTCCTTATTTATTTATTCATGTTGGACCAGTCCAATATGACTGTCAGTTGAAATAATCCTTGTGTTGCATTTGTTATGAATCTATTTTGATGCGTTTTCCCATAACATTTGTGTTTGTATGTTTAAAAATGTCGAAATTAATATCAATATGGCAATATTCATAACCGATATCGCAATATCACATTTTGTCAATATTGTGCAACCCTAGTTCCAAATATCGGTTATCGGTTTCATTAACGACTAATAATCGGTATCGGCCTTGAAAAACCAGTATCGGTCGATCCCTAAAATGTTATTGTTGGTACTACTGTTGTGGTGTTTTAATGCTGTGAAATTGTATTGTTGTTGTAGTGTTGTCTTCATGTTGTGGTTGTCGGAGTGGTGTTTTTGTGTTGTTGTTGTTGTGGGCGAGTTTTAATACTGTGAAATTTGATGGTTATCCTTGACTGTTGTGTTAGCGTTTTTTATATTCCAGTGTTAGGTTTCCCTTCTGACAGAGATGTTATTCCCTGTTCCTGCCCAGGGACTACAGATTTTTAGCTCATTGCTAACTCTGTTACTGCTAAGGAGCTGTGCATTGTCACTGTCAAGTAAATAAAATAAAAATAAAAAAAAAACTTCCATCTGCTGCTGCCAGTTGGGACACAGAGACAATGATACAGATATAGAGAAATATGATTCACAATAATTATAGCCGTTGGTATGATGAACAGTGGCAATTATTATAGTAACAATAAAGATAACAGAACTATGACTAGAAATAATAGTTGTAGTAGTGCAGCATTTTCCATTTTAAAGAAGACTCTTCAGCCATATGAGTTCTGTAATAGGGCTTAAAATAAAAGTAAGTTACTTGCAATTTTGGTTATGTCTGCATCTTCATGTTTTAACAGTGCGTGGTTTCTCCAGAGATGCTGCAAGTCTGAAGGGAACTGTGTCAACATGTGAGGAAAACTTCCCAACAGGTAACTTTTTGTTCTTTTGTTTTTACTTTTGGACTGGCTGCTACTACCACTGTTGGTCTTAGGGCTGGACAATATATCGATATTATATCGACATCGATATATGAGGCTAAATATCGTCTTAAATTATGGATGTCGTAATATCGTGATATGACATAAGAGTTGTCTGTTCCTGGTTTTAAAGGCTAAGGTGATGTGATTTTCTAAACTTACCAGACTAACTAGCTGTTTTATTATTTGCCTCTACTCACTTAGTCATTGTATCCACATTATTGGCGATTATTTATCAGAAATCTCACTGTGTTAACAATATCGCCGCAATATTGACATCGACGTACAGTTTTTAGTCAAAAAAATCGTGATGTTTGATTTGCTAAAACACTACATTACATACAATGGTGCCGGTGCCTTAACTGATGTAGAAAAAGAAAATAGCACAAAACAACATTGGTCATATGGTCAAATTGAAATGATTTCTTTAAAATGTAATAACAATAACTTATTTCACCAGTCAATTGCTGTTAAATGACAAAAAGAAGAATCACTAGATGGCAGAAGGGAACTTTCCAACTTCATTGAATGCACCATGAGCTTACGAGGTGCAATAGAACGCACCATGAAGTCCTGTCAGTGGTGCAGCTAGTCTCCTCTATGTCTTTAGCTGCAGACTATTGTACTTCCCGGTGCTGGATCATTTCCAGTGAAATACAGCCACACGTTAGACCGTTTAGCTTTCAGCATTTTAACAGAATTTAATCAAACAGTAGGCTAATGTTACCTGCTGCCAAGTGTAATGTTTTTGAAATGTACTTTTTGAATATAAGAGTAAAAAATGGCACTACCGCGGCTATATGCCTCGCGTGATCGGTTGTGGGCCGCGGCTGCGTTCAGTCTCCTGTGATTGGTTTACAGAAATGCCAATAAACCAGAGCACGTTTTTCTCCAATCCCAGAATGCTATGTGGTCTAGCCAGACCCTCCTTCGCAGCACTGCGGAGGAAGGTCTGGCAATGCGAGACTACACAAGTAGTTATGTCTCCCGCTGTAATGGTTTGCCCTCTTATGGACATAATGCGCAAAAATAGTGAGTTTGCAGTGTGTTTAGCGATTGTTGCTGCAATTCTAAGCCAATAAAGTGTGTTCAGTTGGGTGGCGAGGACGGCAAGGTAGCTAACGTTAGTGTTATTTTTAGTGGTTCCCACCGTAATACTAAGACGAGGAAATGTGTCTGTCAGTTGAGTGGAGAGGACGGCGAGGTTGTGGTGTTTTTAGCAGTTCCTAGAGTAAGCCGAAAAAGTGTGTCTGTCAGTTGGGTGACGTACAGAGTTCCATGTGAGCATGGGCTTTTATGACACGTCATGTCAATATAGCCAGCATCTAACGTTAGCTACTCCGCTGTGCTGTGTAATATTTGGCTATGTGAGACAAGCGTCTAGCAACATTGTTGTGGATGCGGCAGTCTCAGCCTGGCAACCTCCGTGAACTTTGAGTCTGGGGAGGAGGGGGCGGGGGAGACGACTGTCTCCAGTATTTTGAATTTGTACTGCAGTAACTATTTTAAACACTAGCTATCAGTATTACATGTTGCAACTTTAACATTGCTAGATAGGGTGTTGGCGCTGCATTCATGTGGTGTCGGAGTAATCGGAAAAAATTAGTTACCTCATGGGAAAATTCACACTGCATTAACATTGCCTTGGCAGAGGACTGCGCTTTCCGAATGCCCTTTTATTAGTGATGTAGTACTCTAGTCCTGGACTCTGACTCGAGTCCGACTCAAGACGCTCTTCTCTGGACTTGTAATTCGACTTGGACTTGCGCACTGTTGACTCTAGGATTTATGAAATTGGACTCGAGCATTCATAAAAATAGGACTCGGAAGTTGGATGAAGTTTCATACTACTTGTATGTGTAACAGGCAGTAATGGAGTACTCAAGTCCTGGACTCTGAGTCTGACTCGAGTCGCTATTCTTTGGACTCGAAACTTGACTCGGACTCAAACTCAGGTAACAGTAACTTGGACTCAACTCAGACTCTTCTTTGGTGACTCTGACTTAGACTCGAACACTGGGGACTCAAGACTTGACTTGGACTCAACAGTTGGTGATTCGACCACAATGCTGCCTTCTAGTCCCTAAGTATTTTACCTTTTACCATCTATCATGGAAGAAAACAAGAGGCCACTGAAATCCTGTTAGTGATGTCCAAATGCAGCTTCATGAACCATTAGTGTTATTAATTGACCCAACCAGATGGCGCTCTTGGTTTAAAGAAAATAGCTCAAGATATGGCAATTCAGTGGGCTTTTAACCCTTTCTCGAACAGAGAGCGCCATCTATTGGGCTCAGAAAACAAAGAAAATGCTTCACGAAGCTTCATTGGAAACTGTTAGTGGCCCCTTGCTGTTATGTTGGAGAGAAATCCCTTATGAAATATTGCCTTCAGTAGCACTGCCAACCTCACCCGGGTCCTCCGAGAACACATGAGCTGTAAAACTGAAGTGACCTCAGTGGAAAGTCATGTGGAAGAATTTGAAGTGGTTTATACCTTGAACCTGTGAGTCCCACCTAAGTCATTTATTAATCGGAGAGTCACGCAGTCGCACAGTGACATCCACTACAATCACTAGAAGAGTTCATAGGGAGCCGAGGGAGTCAAAAATCATATGTATCGTGACTTTTTTTGTGACAATTTTTGAAAGTCATTCTTTTCCCTAGAATCCATATTTTTCATTTATTTGTTTTACTAGTGATTCACCTGAATATTTTCTGTCTATACGGTGTGACGACGACTACATCATATCCGTCTTCTGACCAAAAGCAGAAAAAGCAGAAATTCCATGTTATGTACTTCTTTACAAATTAAACAAATGTCAGCAGGGCTTTTAATTAACTTTTTCTAATCACCAACCAACATAGCTAGTGCATTTTTAAAGTTACCAGCCGTAATCGGATATTCCACTAGCCAATTTGTTTTCCAGGGAAAATAAAACAGATTATGAGTTATTCCATTCTTTAAAAATACTTGATGGCTGGCAGATATTCAGTATATTAAGATATAAACATTTACTTTACTCTTGACAAATATCTCCACATTTTTTTGTCCTAATTAACTTCATTTCAGCTCCTCTGGTTAGATTTGCACCGTTAAAACCGCCCAAATTTCTTGCCGGAAAACAGACCAATCTGTAAACACTGACTTGTCGGATTGTTTCTGCAGCCCGCCGATTAAAAACAGACACTTAGACTTATTCATCACCGGCCAAATAGGCTAGTAACTTTACAAAGTAAATTTTTACTGGCATTTGGCGGGTTGGCGGGTGTCAGTTTAAAGCCCTGAATGTCAGACTGACTGACAGACATGTGATGTACATTCTTCATGATACATTGTCTCTAGAAGTGTATTATTCAACTTTTGTTAATTGTTAAAAGAAGGAAAAGAAAATCACAATACTCAATGCTATCGAGTCGCAATAAATGGAAACCGCAATAAAAATCCAATTGGCACCCATCCTGAAAGAATCACATTGGGACAAAAGCACACCATCCCAGCCCTAAAGGCTCAGTTTGCATTGAAATCGTTTAAGTTGGTCCTATTGTTAGAGGTCCAATGTGTGGGAATTTCTCCCATCTAGCGTTGAGATCATATATCGCAATCAACTCTCTCGCGCCGCGCAGTTCAAAGTACGTATTACAGCTACAGTAGCCTTCACGCTTCAAAAAGCCGGTCTCATGCTCTTTTCAATCTCCTTTTTCTTTTTCTTTGCAAAGAATAAGACTCCTGTTCCTGAAATTTGGATTTTGAATATGTGTGGTCCTCCATGTTTCCGTCTTCAAACTTGCCGGGGGCCGGGAAGCTACGATACCCGTTAGCAGCATTAGCAGCACCTGTGAGTTTATCATGTGACAGCGAAAACGCGAAAGGCGGAGCAGTATGTCCTGTATGTCCCTTACCAGCTAACGTATTTCAATGAATATGGAGCATGAATATGGAGCGTCTACCCCAGTTCATGCGAATGTAAAATTTCAAGCCAAAAGGAATACTTGGAATTGATGGTGGAGGTAAATATTCATGATAAAGGACAAGTTTGTGAATGGGCAACACCGATTTTTTGATAATAAACAACTAAAAATGTTACACACCCTAACATCCATCGAAACATGATTCATCACA
Organism: Sander lucioperca; assembly: GCF_008315115.2. Taxonomy (NCBI): domain Eukaryota; kingdom Metazoa; phylum Chordata; class Actinopteri; order Perciformes; family Percidae; genus Sander; species Sander lucioperca. The sequence continues at coordinate 30,300,401 of NC_050189.1, read as the reverse complement.
TTCCCCACATCACAATAATGCCAATTGTCAGAAATGTGGTGCATTTTTAATTTTTAAAATGGTGTCAATAATGTCAATATCCTACTGTTCCTTGTGTATTGAATGTGTAGCTGTTTTGTGCTTTGTGTCCTAAACTCTATTAGCTAAAATGACCATGTTAGGGTATAAAGGACAACCCTGTTTCAGACCCCTCTGCAGGTCAAAAAGTTCTACAAATACCTAAACTTCCTTTTTTTCTCAAAGCACTATATTCAATTATTATTTGTGTTTGAAAAAGGTATTTTTTATTTTATTGTATTTTATTGTAACGCTGGATCGTGGATATTGTTTTATTACACCAGTTAAGTGTTTTTACCACAGCAGCAGAAACTGCTCAGCTCATTCTTTTTTTTTTTTTTAGCAAACATTAACAGGATAGGCAGTCTAATGTCTGTCTCTGATGTTAGGAAAACAGCACATGACTCTACTCACGGAGATGTAGGCGATCCCCATATCTCCCAAAGTCGCCATTGTTGTTACACAGACACCTTTACATACTATATGATCTTTATCATGCAATGCAAAACTGACCAGAGGACAAACAGGGCTCTCCAGTAATTTAGTATGTCCCTTTATAAAGCTGATGCAAGAGACACAGTGATTTACAGTACCTTAAACATTATAATCATTGGCGGAGCCAGACATAAACATTCTGGGCTGAGATTCTTTTCCCATTTACAACAGCTATATGCAGTATTTTTCAAGATATTTGATAAAAGAATGCCTAAAACTCTTTACATCCTTTGGGAAAAACATGATAGTTGCCTAGGAAAACAATCCTCCTGTAGAGCCTACATCCTGTTTTTGTATCTAATTGTTCTCCGAAAAAAGACAAAGACAAAAAATGTTTAGGATTTTCACTCCTGACACCTAAAAAGAGGCAAAAATGTTTTGATGTTACAATTTTTAAGTTAGGCTACAAGCACTATACGAGTAGTATAGGGATCAGGGATCGACCGATACCGTTTTTTTCCAGGCTGATACCGATACCGATTATTAGTAGTTAATGAAACCGATGACTGATATCTGGAACCGATATGCATTTACAGCGAACATGAAAATCTTTAAGTCAAAATAAAGATTTTGGAATGTTACAAACGCCAAATGCCAAAAAATCCTTTAATAAACGAGAAACTTTCATCATAATTCCCAGTAAAAGATAGTCAGATAGTGTTGTGGGCGGGACATTAAGTCAGACTCAGTGGTGAGTGAAACCGAAGCAGAGGGACAGACACAGAGCCGTAGCCGAGCCAAAGTAGAACAATTTTTCATTGATTAACTTAATCGGTTGTTAGGCAAATAAAACACCAGAGATAATCTGCATACTGTCAAAAAACGACCCGATAATCGGTCTGGCCCTAACAGGGATTTGGCATAAAACAGCATTACTAATCTTGAAACCTATTTTTAGTAGAGTTTAACAGAATGAATATTTCCCCAGTAATTAGGGTTGGGTACCAAGAGCCGGTGCTAATATGGCACCGGTGCCTTAACGACCAGTATCTACTGGACAGAATAGTAATGTGGATTGCGGTGCCTCATTTCGGTGCCTCTTAAATGCCTGCGCTGTTCTCTGACGCTGCCTTCACACTGGCACTTGAAATCAGCTCCGTAATACGCAATGCGCCCCCAGTGGACTTCATACTACACTGTTGAAAGCGTCGGAAGCGAGTAGAAAAAAAATGAGAGACTAGTCTAGAGACTAGAACGACTTCTGTCAGTGTCCGAATGTCCAATTCCCTATGACCTCTCATCTGAGGGCTATAGAGATATAAACAGAAAGGCTGCTGCGTGGAGAAAAGTTTAACACCCCTGTGTTAGCTAGTAGCTGGATTTAACACGGTTAAAATGCTCGCCAGCCTCGTGGTGCATTCAAAGTTATTGTAAAATACCCTTTTCCCATCTAGTGGTTGATTTTGTCGTTTACTAGCAATTTACTGGTGAAATAAGTTATTGTTATTGTTATTACATTTTTAATAAATCATAAAATTTTTAACCAAATGGCCTTAGCAATAAACAAGCCGTTCTTAAATTTCGCAGACTGTCGTTTTGTGCTCCTTTTAAAATGTATTTATATATATATATATATATATATATATATATATATATATATATATGTATAAATCTTTGAAAAAGTGTCGTTTCAGGCACCGTTTAGGCACTCAAAACTCCAAACCATACCCAACCCTACCAGTAATAGAACTTTTGCTCTTTTGACTTGCTGCTCCGGTCATCGAGACTGAGGGTAAATGACACAAAGTTGAAGTCATTTTAAAACGTAAAAGATTTGGGGCTTTGGAGACAACATTCGGGGCTGGAGCCCCAGAAGCCACCCCCTCGCTCTGCCCCTGATAATAATAATAATAATAATAATAATAATGACAAGACCCTTAAATGTGGTTATAAAAGATCTGTGGCCAGGAGGATATGTAGTGAGCGCATGATTTAACATGTGCTGTGTGTTCAGCTCTGCCAGTGCTGCTGGATGTGGTCCGGGGTCCAGAGCAGCTTCCTGCAGACGAGCATTCGCAGGAAATGCTGCGAGGGAAACTGCGCATTCTGCAGGCTGACAGCACTGAGGTCACCGCTCTGTTCACGGTACATGGGGGGGGACACACACACACACACACACACACACACACACACACACACACACACACACACTCATACACACACACACGCACACACACACACGCACGCACACAAGCACATACACACATGTACACACACACCACACTCACACAAACACACAAATGCGCGCGCAGGCACGCAAGCACATATACACACACACAAGCACATACAAATACGCACGCAGACACACACACACACACACACACACGCACACACATGCGCACACGCACAGATCCTGGCATTTTCAGCTGTACAAAGTCCAAAATTATGAATGAATCCGGTTGTTAAGGTGGTCTGTCTGCTCAGTTTGCAGTTCTATATTCTAGTAGCCAGAATTCAAGCTTAAAGTTTTATGATAAAAAGTGCTTATGTTTAGGTGTAACGGATACCCAAAAATATATCCTTTTAGTTACAAGTTACACATTGGTAGTTGTATCCTTCATAGAGAATAGAGGTTGTGGTCAACTTTGATTCATTCACATCAGCAGTGGTGGCAGAAGTACTAGTACAAATGTTGAGGTACTTGTACTTTACTTGAGTCTTTTCTTTTCATGCCACTTTCTACTTCTACTCTGCTACATTTCAGAGAGAAATGTTGTACTTTTTACTCCACTACATCCATCTGACACCTTTAGTTACTAGTTACTTTACACATTGAGACTTTTGCACACAAAACACATTTTACAGTTTACAAGTGTAAAAGTCAGAATCAGCTTTATTGACCAGGTTTGCATAAACAAACAAGGAATTTGATTCCGGTTAATCTTTGCTCTCAAAGTACAACACTCACTTAACATATAAAGAATAAAAACAGAAAGGACAGTAAGAAATATGAAAAAATACTGTTAAGTATACAGTATAACAATACAATAGAATTTACAAATTTACAAAAAATATACAATAACAATTGAAGAAGAGAGGGAAGGAATAGTGCAATGTCAGTATAGTCTGAGATTTAAGATTTAAATATAAATATAAGATTTAAATATATTATGATATGAATAATGATTCGCCGATTAAACACAGAACAGTTTGGATCGTTTCCAGTTTCTAAAATGTGAGGTTTGAGTACCTTTACTTGTAATACTACATTTTCCTGATGATACTTGCATACTTTTACTTACTTGCATAAAGTAACATTTTCAATGCAGGACGTTTACTTGTAATAGAGTATTTTGACAGTGTTGTATTAGTACTTTTACTCAAGTAAAGGATCCAAAAACTCCTTCCACCACTGCACATCAGGAAAAAAGTATCTCATTATCCAGAGAAACTTGTTAAACCACTCCTGCATAATCCACATATTTCATATTTGTCTTTAATATGGCTAAATACACAACGTCCATGTGTCACGGACATTACTGGTTCATTGTGTTCATAGTGGCACTACATCCATTAGTGCAAAGTAATGCTTAAAGACCAAATGTTACAAAGAGATTCAAAGAATTATGATACAACTTAAAACAAAAAAACAAGACTATATTCACATACAGCAATATTTATTTACAGAACTATGAGCTGCACACAAGAAAGTCAATATAGAAGTATAATTTATTAAACCTTTTATTTTCTCTGTTTACAGGAGCTGTCTACTCATCTCATCTCCATCAACAGTGAAGAAAAAGTGATTTATGTGACATTTAAAACATTTGAGGAAATATGGAAGTTCACCACATATTACACAATAGGTAAGTATGGAATACAATAAAGTAGTTGTCAGTAACAATGAGACTGAAACTTAAAGGTCCCATATCATGCTCATTTTCAGGTTCATTTTGTATTTTGGGTTTCTACTAGAGCATGATAACATGTTTTAAAGTGCCCATATTATGAAAAAATCACCTTTTCTGGGACATGGGGTGTTCTGTTGTGTCTCTGGTGGTTACACACGCATACAAACTTTGAAAAAAATCCATCCATGCTGTTTAGAGTGAGATACAGTTTCTGAATGTGTCCTGCCTTCAGTCTCTGGGTGAGCTGTTCAAAATCGGCACGGCTTGTGACGTCACAAGCCGAAACGAGCAGGCTAACCGCAACCATTAGCTCGTAGCGTTAGCGTTAGCATTCTAACGCTAATGCTAACGCTAGCATGCTACCTCGTTCTCAATAGCAAAGCACTGCTACAACACACACAAGTTCACCATAATCTACAAAAGAACTACTTCCATGTGCGCCCTCATTTAGAAGTCTCCCAGCTAATCCTGCCTTGTAACTGACCAAAGTTGTAGAAACAGCCTTTCTTTTACTGTCTATGGAGCTAGCTAGTGTAGTATCTGATGGACTTATAGGTTTAATGTCTGTATAAAGCTCAAATGTGCTGAGTCATAATAAGAACGTCCATCATGGGTACTGTGGCAGTATAGGGAGTAATAATTAACCTCTTAGTGGCGTGATTTCGATGGGATGTTTAAAAGACAGGTCTCGGATTTGATGCTGAGGGGTTAACGAACTATAGGAAGCCCCTGAAGAGGACACTAACCTATGCTATGTCAACTTGAATGTTCCATAGGTTATCTAACATGTTACCTAAGCTATCCCATATAAGCTGTGAAATGTAAAGGTAGAATTAGAATGCATATTGGCGGTGTGTTCTCCAGACCTTCCATGGAGTCTGTAAATGGATGCTGTAATCTTTGATGTAATAAATCTTTTTATACTAAGAGCAGTGTCTACGAAGTTCCTTCTCCATACAACGGCAACACAGTGCTGCAACTAAAATATCCCACACTAGCTGACATGATCTACATCTGAGCTACTGCACATGTGCAAGAGCAATCAAAGATAGTACAGAAGAAGAAGAAAAGAGGTCTCACTCTGTAAGCTAAAACAGAGACCAGCTGAAAAAAGGATCTGCAGCAGTGAGAGAGAGCAGTGCAGTACAACAAAAATATGGTGTTTTTTGAAAATTAAACCATGTAAACCTATTCTGGTACAAATATATTCATCATACTGCCTGTCTGAATATACCTGTCTTCACCCTCTGTCTGAAACGCAACTGTCTCTTTAAGCCCCCCTCCCGAAAAAGCCCAGTCTGCTCTGATTGGTCAGTGTTTCTGGGTCTTCGGCATCTGCCCTCTTGGTGTCTCTGCATCGTCATTGCAGCCGGGGAATGACTGTAACGCCACTCTAGCTATATAGTATAGTTGTGACATCACAACCGTGCAGTGTTTCCCACTAGAAATTAATTTGTGGCGGGGTGGGGGGGCGTCAGATGCTGTGTGCACGGTGGGCTCGATGGTGTTTTAAGCCTCCAACGTCGCCTTCCAAGCAGCTAACCCTCACCTTAACCCTTGAAACATAACCATTGCCGCGCTGCCTGAAAAGGGACGTTGGGGGCTAAAAACACCAAACACCGCACGGTGGGAGGAGCTGTGTGTGTGTGTGTGTGTGTGTGTGTGTGTGTGTATGTGAGCGAGACACAAGTGACAGAGAGACGGAGGAGGGCAGGAAAAGGAAATGCAGCTGAACGTGTTTTAAATAGCGTTTAATTTTTTTTTAACGAAACGCAATGTGGGGCGGCCGGTGTTGAGAGTGCTGCCCACCGCCACACGTTAGTCTATGTGTGGGAAACACTGCCATGCAGAAGTCCAGACGGCTCGTTTAAAGGCACAGTTTCTGAATACAGGCTGTGTGCATTTCTCTGTGGATTGAGTGTTTTGGTTTTGATTGACTTTCACAGTATTATATAGCACTTTAACCTGCTTTGTAAATCAAAAAAGTTAATTACAATATGGGACCTTTAAGTATTTGCTATAAGGCAAAAGTGCAAAAGATAATGATTGTATTGTATTTAAATAACTATTCAAACTTTTTGTTGACTTGTGCAGGATGGAATGTAGGAATGTACTTTCTGAGCTATGGCGTCCTGGATAGGACTGCTACTGTACTACTGCTACTGCCGTAGTAAAAATGATGCCAGTACAGTTTAGAGTTTTTAGTGTTCTCGTCTCCTCTCCTCCAGGTTTCCTAGGTCGCTGTATGGAGAATCTGTTGTTAGACCAGAAGTTTTGGCTCACTTCTTTGGAGGAGGACATCGCAATTGAGGTTTCCATTCAGGAGGACACTCTTAACCTGATGTACAAAGGCATCCTCATGCAGGAAGGTATGAAGGAATTCAGTCTTGCAGAGTTGCTCTGCACATTAACAGCACCACCTGCTGGTAGTGATGTTCAAATGACGCTTTACAAACCATTAGTTGTCTTTGTTGATCCATTATAAGTCAGGACTGTAACTGCACCTAAAGTATCACCAATAGTGATGAATACCTGTTAAAAAATAAATAAAAAAAGATATTTTTTTAATTGTCATTTCCATCTCTGCCCTCATTTCCTATTATATCTCTCTGTCAATTATCTACTACAGGCAACATGTTTGCTAAAAAAATACTTTTGATAACTTATCATCGTAACATTATAACAAATAGCATATTTTACCACACATGCTGATATAGCCTTACATCTGAGTGGCAACACCATCCGTAGTATTATTGGTGTGAGGCTAACCTCAACAGCAGATTCATTTGTTAAAATTATAATCTTCTTTTTTAACAGCAACTGCTATACAATATTTTCAATTACGCTATGTATTGACGTATAGTTTTTGTTAGGTATATGCAGATCATAACATGCTTAATGCCAAATATTCACTGCATAGTCAGTTACTTTTTGCACCAATAATTACCATTAAAGCTTTAGTGCGTAAGTTTTTGATATTAATGAACGTCCGTTACATTCAAGCCATTGCCAAATGAGTTGCTACAAAGCTAATTAAGACTATCAGCTCCACACAACTCTCTCTGTATTTCTCAGTATGACTGTGTTCAGAAGATTGTGTCGTCCGGTGACTTTCGCACGCAGAAGTTCGAGTGAAGATAATCAGAATCAGGGTCAGAATCACTTTATTCGCCAAATGCATCAACAGACACACAGGAATTTGACATGGCAATCAGTAACACAGAAGCTCGAAAGACAAACAGTATATGCGTATAGCTGCACAAAGCATGCTTAAAACAATTAAATGAATCAAATAGTCCAAAAATAAAATAGTGTGTGTGTATGTATGGGGGGGAGGCGCGTGCGTGATCACTGAATGCTTGTATCATGTGGACGTGTCGACAGTGTTGTTGTCATTACTCAGAATTCCTCATGGGGGCGACAGAAACTACGCACTACAGCTTTAAATTATGTAAATAATATGCTAACTGAAAAACAATCACAATAAAACACACACTTGCTGACATTTCACATGCACACTCTCTCTCCCTCTCTCTCCAATTGCTTTATTGGCATTAATGTCAGGAAAACAATATTGCCAAAGCATCAAGGATAATACAATTCAATAATAATACAATAATATAATCTCCCTCCCTCTCTCTCTCTCTCTCTCTCTCTCTCTCTCTCTCTCTCTCTCTCTCTCTCTCTCTCTCTCTCTCTCTCTCTGCATCCTCAGGCTCATTGTTTGCTAGTTGCAGTACCAACCAGATGTTTGACAGCTCCACCTCTGGAGGGGACCTGTACCTGGAGCAGGGAGACATAGCCCATTTTGAGCCTCCATTTCTGGGCTCAGGGTGGACTGTCCTCTGCCTGGCCGATGGAGCCCGAGGCACTGCACCCAAACCTGCTCTGGAGCCAGTCATCCCTTTTCATCAGTAAGTCGATCCACACACAGGCCTGTATGGACTTACATACCAGTGACTGTGACCGCTCTCACTAATCTGATCTGATTCATCCACAGATGGTTTCTCAAATCCTGTGCAGAGAGCATTTTAGTTGGTGATGGGAAACCTGCCTGCGACTTCCCTCTGCAGTTTGGTAAGTAGGGCTGTGCAATTAATGGAATTTACATTTTCGTCTCCTAACAATCACAAAAACAATGTCAATGAGAGAAACAACTGTTCTGCACATTCCGTTTTGCAAACACTCTTATTCCATCTTTTGTTACTGTATCAGACAATGAAAAGTGCAATCACAATATGTCCTAAACTTCAAAACAAACCTACTAAGACTGATTTTCAAAAGATCCCGGACGAGCCCCCAAAATTGTTACATCCCTATCATATCTAGGGGCGGAGGACGCTAACAATTACTTAAACCCGGGGGAAAACCAAGGGAAAGGCGGAAAACAGTTCAAAGTTAAATAAGATCATTTATTGTTAGACTAAACACAAACCAACTAAAAACAGTCTTCAACGGGGAAAAGTGTGAAGGACAATTTCACAGTCCAAGGTGTTTTCACTGTTGATTTGTTTGACTGTTTTACTGTTTTTTTGAGTTCAATAAAATGCAACATCTTTCCAAAAGTCAATGAGTAATCTTGTTAAATAATTATGATTTCAACATTGACCAACATAATTGTGATTATGTTTTTCTTCCCATAATCGAGCAGCCCTGTTGGAAAGTGCTGTAAAATCTAGAAAATAATATGAGAAACATATAAAAATGAGAGAAAATATGAGTATGAACTTTTGCGTTACATATTGATCTTTATATTGAGGGCTTATATTTAAATTGTCACTGAAGCTTAATTCAGCACTTACACATAAATAAAGTATGAGGGATGTAAACAACACCCAGTTGAATTCCCCCAGTGATATTTTATGGTCACTATGTACTAAAGAGCATTACAAACTTTATTGTTTATTGTAAGTTGTGGGATATCTGGTCTCGTTTTATCCGCTTCTTACCTCTTCTCTGTTCAGCCAGAGGGACCTGTCTGGCGACAGTGGAGTATGATGCTGAGGGCCCAGATGAGCTGAGCGTGGCACCCGGTGATCGTATCATCATTGCGGGACTTCTGGGGTCTTGTTTTGATTGGTTCTTAGGGCGGAAGGAGGCGACAGGAGAAGTGGGTCTGGTTAAGACGAGCCTGGTGAAACCGTCAGCCGACACTTACAAGTGAGTGCCTCACCACGATAACTGTTAGCCATTTTAAAGGTCCCATGGCATGAAAATTTGACTTGTTGAGGTTTTTTAACATTAATATGAGTTCCCCCAGCCTGCCTATGGTCCCCCAGTGGCTAGACATGGCAATAGGTGTAAACCAAGCCCTGGGTATCCTGCTCTGCCTTTGAGAAAATGAAAGCTCAATCAAGGCCAATCTGGAATCTTCCCTTAATGATGAAGAATTTGGCCCGCCCATGAGAAAGAGAGAGACATCATGGCTTGCAAACGAGCGAAGCATGGCAGTTGGTCAAGGCCACACTCCCACCCTCCACTTTGCTCCCCCTCTCTCTTCCTCAATAGCATTTAAAGCTACAGACACAGAAATGGCACATCCTAAGGAAAGCTCATTGTTGGACTGGCTCTAGTGGCTGTAATTGTGTACCAAGGCTGAATTTCGGGAAAGAGACTTCAGATACAGTATTAGGGGACCACTAAGGTCTATATAAAAGAGACTTCAGATACAGTATTAGGGGACCACTAAGGTCTATATAAAAGAGACTTCAGATACAGTATTAGGAGACCACTAAGGTCTATATAAAAGAGACTTCAGATACAGTATTAGGGGACCACTAAGGTCTATATAAAAGAGACTTCAGATACAGTATTAGGGGACCACTAAGGCCTATATAAAAGAGACTTCAGATACAGTATTAGGGGACCACTAAGACCTATATAAAAGAGACTTCAGATACAGTATTAGGGGACCACTAAGGCCTATATAAAAGAGACTTCAGATACAGTATTAGGGGACCACTAAGGTCTATATAAAAGCATCCAAAAAGCAGCATGTCACAGGACCTTTAACAAAACAAAATATTTTACACTATAGTATTTGAAAATACTGTTTCAGTCAGGAAAACTCTCGTCATAGATTTAACCATTTGTTGCAACAAATGGAAATACAGTTGTACTTGGCGATGAAGGCTCTGTTTTTGTAATGATGCTCCCTGGATCAGCCAAGCAGCATGCTAAGATGACACAGGGAGCACGCTGCTGAGACCCCCTGTACGCAAGAGCGGGCCCAATCCAAGATATTTAAACAATTTCAGAGTTAAGTTATGATGACACTCTAAACCAGGAAGGTGGAGGCTGGGGTAGTGGAGGCAAGCTTTGCCAGCAGCAGCGGTGTGAGGCAGCATTGGAGTAGCAGGAACCAGAGAGGAATAGGGAGACATTTAAATGGACCGCCTGATGTGAAAAATGGCTGTGATTGGTTGCGAATGATAATTCAATAAGTGGGAATATGACTCCGTGTCCTGCATGACCTAACGCAATGCTTAATTTTTTGTTCAATTCTTGTCCCCCTTTCAGCTCAGCAGATATTTTTTTGGACGGAGAGGAAGGGACATTCTTTAGTCTGCAAGAGGACAAAGTCATAGAGGAAATGACTGCCTCCTTGAAGAAGAAATCTCAAAATGATACTGGTCAGAACTACAAACTGGGTGAGACTGAAAGGCTGCAGAAGAACTCACAGGTCTCACGGATTTATCCATAGTTGTGTCATGTGTACAAAGAATCAATAAGATATCAAAACTAGATGACAAAATCATCAAATTTTTGATCTGATCTTGTTAATGCATGTGTGAATTTACCCAGTTAGGACCACATTTTTTTTCCGATAATTCTAACACCACATGAATGCAGCACAAATCTCGCAACGTTACCAAAAGTGTGTATCTCTGTGATTCAAATTCACTCTAAATGTAATGGGTTCTTCCTTGGTACCATGCTACACCCTTCCACCAAGTTTCATGAAAATTGGGAAAGTAGTCTTTCTGTAGTCTCGCATTGCCAGACCTATCTCCACAGCGATGCGGAGGAAGGTCCGCCCCCTCCACACATACACTGCTGCATAGGAGAAAGAACGGTCAGGCGTTGTTTGCATTTCTTTAACCCAATCACAATTGTCTTGGGTGGCGCTAAGCTCCGGTCCAAAAGACGATGGATCTGTAAAATAGTCTCGGGGAAAAACTTGTTTTGGTGGAACATTTGCACCCCACTTAAGAAAACACCACATACAATATTAACTAAGGTTAATTGTTCACACAATGCTGTAATGTCAGCCATTTAAATGAGCTTGATACGTGGTTAAACCTCATTTGCTCTTACCAGTGTATCACCGTGTGTACTTCGTCCATAGTAAATCCCCGGCAAGAGGTCCTAATTTTCGTTGATCCAGACAATTTTTTCCGTATTCCTGCTGACAGACAAACAAACCAACAACCAAATGGACAAACCGAACCGAAAACATAACCTACGTGGTGTAGGTTATTACTGTACAAGACTAAGAGTCTACAGCCATGCTAGCAGCTCTGTGAGGCTGTACTTAGGCACAGTGGCGCTTTGAGTTAAATGCTAATAATGTCAACATGCTAACATGCTTGCGATGACAATGCTAATATGCTGATGCTAAGCAGGTATAATGTTCAACATGTTCATCGTCTTTGTTTAGTGTGTTTGCATTGATAATGTTTGCTAATTAGTGCAGCTGAGGCTGAGAGGAAGTTCATTAGCTCTGCATGTATCTGTTCATAAACCAAAGTCTTGGACAAACTGAAATTTTGACCAAATGATCGAAGAAAAATAGATGAAAAGTCAGAAGGTCACCAAAGTCGTTAGGTCATCCTGTGGGGGACATAAATGTGTGTGCCAAATTTCATGGCAATCCATCCAACAGTGGTTGAGATAGTTAACTGGATAAGGTGGTGATAAATGAAAAGTCAAGGGATCACCAAAAACATTAGGATTCATTGCTGTAAGGCATCATGGATATATGTATAAAATGTAGGGCTGCACGATATGAAAAACGGAAAACATCCAATATGCGATAACGTTGTTGAATATTGCAATAACAATATTACTTACGATAAATAAACATATATTAAATTCTATTCATTTCTGCATTTCTAATGCTTTCAGTATTCTGCTAAAATGCTTGTTGAATTTAACACTAATAAAAGGAAATGGTTTCAAACACTTTTATTAAACAAATTGAACATTTAATTGAATATCAAAGGCACCACTAAAAAAGAATGACAGTTACATTTTAATGTGCAGTTTTCTCTTGATATTTTCTTTCAACTAACACAAAAAATCTCTCTGTGTCTTTTGCGAAATGTTGCAGCCTTTCGCGATGTGTATGTTGTGGCAGTTGATATTGCGATGACGATAAAAAAACTATATATTGTGCAACCCTAATAAAATGTCATCGCAAGTTCGCAACCAGTCCAATCGTTGTTAAGGGATCACCAAAGTCAGTTGCAGTTCATCCTCTGAGGACCATTAATGTCTGTACAGTATCCAATAGTTATTAAGATAGCACAGTTTGGACCAAAGTACTGGACGGATGAACGGACCTGTAGACCACAATTAACATCCCTGGAGCCAAAACATATTCATTATAGCATTTCCTGATCTGCCACTGCTAAGGTTAACATTTTGTTAGGTTTAGGTACAAAAACGACTTGGTTAATGTTAGGGAACCTTCGTGGTCATCGTTTGAAAAAAACAGTTGACTATCAGTAGGAGACGGGAAACAAAAACTAATGATTCATGAAGCTTTATTTGAACATCACTAGTAACAATTTCACACTACTAGTCAGAAAAGTGTCATAATTCACATGGCCACTTGAGGTCCTTTTCTGGAAACAAACGACTGTTACTGTCATTTTTCTTGTGAGGACAATGTCAAAGAATCATCACTAGAAGACTTTAATCTGCAGCCTAAATGGAGCAAAGTAGCTTGAATTAATACCATGCGTCATGCAAAAAGTTTGAACCTGTCTTTTGCTTATCGTAGTGCTAATGTCAGTCGGACTGTGTTCTAAGTCAAATTTTATCTGCTCACTTCAAGTGCAGTAGATGCCTTAGATTCATGAGGGAAGCTTTGTACTGTGCTGGATCATTGTTTTCTATTTGATCTGAAGGGAATTGTTTGAATTATTCATGATGTTTGACGGGATTTTCTCATTCTATCCCTTGTCCTTTTTATTGTTCGATCTCAGATATGTTCAGTTATCAAGACTCTGGAAAAAAAGCATCATGTAAGTATTGCCACCAACAGTTAATGACATGTAAATGTTTTTTTATTTTTATTTTGTAGAAGGATCTAGTCACCTCTGTAGTTCATAATTTGTTCCTCTGATTATTCTTTTCAAGCAAGCAAAGTTGATACTCAGCAAGCTGACCTGAAGAGAAATATTCAGAGGATTATTGATCAAGGAAAGGACTCTTCATCAGATTCTGTAGTGACCGTGAACGGGACTCTGGAGGACTCGGTCTGGGCTACAGAAGCAGAAAACCCAAGCCCTCCCTGTTTCACTGTTCAGCCAGTTGTAGAAGGAAACAACAACACTGAGAACTTCATTCCCCTTTTCTCTTTTTTGGAAGGACAAGACAACAAAATAAAGTTCGGCATCATGTATGGACTGAGTTCTGAACTCCTCGCCTCCTCCATATTTACCGGTCACTCCGACAAAGATGAGCTGATTGCCTTCCTGGGAGTTGCTAGGGAAACAGCCAGGAAGAAGCGACTCCTTTGGTCGCAGACTCGTTTGTGCTTCCTGCTGGGTAAGCTCTGTGCTGGGAGGTTAAAGTTCAGCCAGGCTCGGGTTTACTTTGAGGAAGCCCTCAGTGTCCCACAAGAAGGCTTCACGGACCTTAGACTGTTGGCCAGCATCTACTCCAACCTAATTGCCATATATCTTTTGCAGAAAAATACTGAAAGTTTCTTTGCTCTGACAGAGCGACTTGTTGCCTTGCTACTGGGAATGCCAGACTGCCTGGAATGCTTAGAGGACAACTCTGCTCTTAAATACATCCTCAAGAAAGCTGTTCTCTCTCACAACAAAATGGCAGAGGCCCGGGCTTGTCACCAATTGGCGAAGCACCACTGGACTCGTGCTGAGGGGGTGCGAGTGGTTCCTTATCTTGAGAGACTACTTGTTCTTTGTGCCGAAGCTCAAAGAACATGGGGCATCTCTCCCAGTCATGAGTACCTCGCCCTGGGAAGGCTATACAGCGAACTCCAACTTCCCCATCTCAGTGTCAGTTCAGCCAGGAGAGCTTCTATTCAGCCCTCTGCTACACTGACTGACTGCCTTAGCAGCATGGGTCTAGTTCTGGACAATGTCAACAGACTGTTTGGGATCACAGAACAGGAAACCTCCATCCCACCTCAAGTGGCTCCATATTTATACCAAGCGCTCTTTTCTGACAAAGTCCAAGGACGAGGAAGTGATCGATACCATGTTTTGAGCCATCGACTCACTGTTTGTCTCTGCCAACTCTTTTGCAAGCACAGGATGGTTGGACACGCCATCTGCCATATGCATACTCTCATCAACAACAGTCCAACCTCACAGCGACTCCGCATCTCTGTCCCAGAAAGAAACAGTGCCCTCATCTGGCTGGCATGGCTTCACATTGACAATAATCAGCCACATGTTGCTTTGGATATCCTGGACTGTGTCCTAGCTTCCATGCCAGAACACTGCACTACGCCTCAGGAAGGTCTGTGGATATCTATGGCTTAATGTGTTAGAAATAACAGTTAGAGAGTGTTTCAAGCTACATTTACACTACTATGTTTTGGTTTTAAAAAAACAAATATCTTTTGCTACTTTGACGCCTCGCGTCTGCACTACTCCGGCTTTTTCGAGCCCCTAAAACAAAGGCATTTGTAAACACCACTACCAGCGGGGTTGCTTTGTAGTCCCAAGGTTATTATAGTTTTGCATTTTTCATTAGTTTTTATTTTTTATTTCATTTTGACTTTTTGTTTTCAAATTCAGTTTAGTTTTAATTAGTTTTTAAAGCGGGTTTGCTAGTTTTTATTTTTTGAAAATGCTTAGTTTTAGTTTAGTTTTTATTAGTTTTAGACTTTTTTTGTAATATGGGTTATTTGTCAGGGGATTCAAAAAGGTCAGAAAAAGTATTGTGTAATAATAACTCAACAAAAACATCACACAATTTTAGAAATATGTATTCACAATGTATTACCATAGGCTGTGTGCACATGATAACCACCGGAGTAATTTGGAAGTGAAAAAGTTGAATATTAAAGTTATTACCTAACTGTCAGTTATTAATGTTAATTTGCAGAGCTACTTCCTGGTTCAACGTGGGATTATTTGGACTCTGAACTGAAAAAAATTTTGCCAACTTTATTCTCTCACAAATCAGTTAATGTGTTTAATTTAACGCAAAGGTGTGGTCCTCAACATGCGTGGCGTGGCACTTCGGTGCATGGGTGACCTCCGGAGGGCAGCAGAAAGTTACCAGGCTGCTGTGGACATTTGCCAAGAGTATGAGGACATGCCAAACTGGGCTGTAGCTCAGGCTAACCTTGGTAAGATATGCTTCTCAACAGAGCTGGCACTAACCAATTTGGTGCCCTAGGCAAGATTTCAGATTGCTTTTTTGGCCGTTTATGTTGTTGTTGTTTTTTTTTTATTGTTGTTTTACATTTTTGTCAATTTTTTCTGAGGTTTTGGTCGCATTTTTCAACGTTTTAGTCACTTTCTTTAACGTTTTTGTCGCTCTTTTCAATGTTTCTTGGTTTTTTTTCTTAGTTTTTATTTTTTTCGCCTTTTTCAACATTTGTTCTTATTGAAAGGTTTTTTTTTTTTTCAAAGTTTTTGTTGCTTTTTCCAACATTTATGTCATTTTTTCAAACATTTACACCATTTTCTTCTCAACACATGCTTCTTTTAATGGACTTCAGGTCTGAGAGATGACTTTGTGCTTCTTCTTCCTCATGAAGGGCTGTTATGTCTGAAGGCCGGAGCCAAAGGACTGGCGCAGAGACACCTGACTGAGGCCGTGCAGCTCTTCTCTGAGCTGGATGAAAAAGGTCACGAGGCGAATTTCATCCCAGTGCTGCTGGAGCTGGGGCAGCACTATGTGAGGCAACAGCAGCTGGACTTTGGCAAAGGATGCTACGAATGGGCCCTGCTGCTCGCTATCAGTGCTGACCTGTTAGACTGTAAGTATGGAAGACACCAGTTGTGAAATGTAACTAAGTACATTTACTCAAGTACTGTACTTAAGTACAAATGTTGAGGTACTTGTAATTTACTTGAGTCTTTTCTTTTCATGCCACTTTCTACTTCTACTCCGCTACATTTCAGAGAGAAATATTGTACTTTTTACTCGACTTCATTCATCTGACAGCCTACAAGTCCAGCTGAGATGATTAGACCATTAAACACACAACTGTTTGGATCCTTTACACTTTCTACAATGTGTGGATTTCTCTGCATTGAGTACTTTTACTTTCAATACTTTAAGTACATTTTCCTGATGAAACTTACATATTTTTACTTAAGTAACATTTTCAATGCAGGACTTTTACTTGTAACAGAGTATATTTACAGTGTGGTATTAGTTTTACTTACTAAGTAAAGGATCTGAATACTTCTTCCACCACTGTAGTTCACACATTGTTTCATGTGCTAGTTTTTCAATGAACTGAACTGCACTGTCACTCATTGCCAGGTCAACTGACTGCAACCAAACAGCTGAGCCGTCTCTATGAGTGTGAGAGTCCAGAGCAGGCCCAGTGTATCATCTACAGCCAGCACCAGGTCCAGCTGCTGAGACGCACAGGAGACAGAGGACAGGAGGGAGACGCACTGGTAGCCATCAGCCAGCTCTACCTCACCCTGGCCACAGAGAGGTGTGTGTGTGTGTGTGTGTGTGTGTGTGTGTGTGTGTGTCTTCTGTCTGTCTATCTGTGTATCTTGTGTGTGTCTCTGTGTGTGTGTCTGTTTGCCCCTGTCAAAGATGGCCTTTTTAATAAAACAGAAAAATACACAAGTGTAAGCATTAAAGCCACTTCTTTTTAGTGGAACAACAAATTGTGTGCAGTGTCTTCTGAAGCAGGGTTATTATAGTAAAACGTTCTCTAACCATGTATTCTGTATGTATATGTAGCTACGTACTTCTGAGACATTAGACCTGGCCATAACAAAAACAAACTCAAACTAAATTATAAAAACTAGAACAAAATCTTTCTGAAATACTAAAACTAGCAAACACACGCTGAAAACTAACTACAACTAAAATGAAATTACATAAAACATAAAAAAATATAAAACTACAATAACCTTGTTCGGAAGTGGGACAAATATGTAAAACTGTTATGAATAGAGCAGAGATGGGGACTCGAGTCTGAGACTCGGAGTCGAGTCGCAATTAAGTCGCACAAACAGCTGACTTCAGACTTGACTCGGACTCGACCCAAAAGATTTCAGACTTGACTCGGACTCGAGCTTCGAGACTCGTCAACAACCTGTTTTCATGCAATTATTGCTTTTTAAATCTAAATGTATTCATGTATTTCTATTTTCTTTCATTGGCGCATATACGTTGGGGAAACGTATGACAAGCTGCATGTCCCCTGCCCTTTGCCATAATGTGCAACGTAACTCATGCGCTATGCCTTACGCGCACTCACATAAAAAAATGCATTGACGATGGCGACACCAAGTCCTCCCGGAGTTGTGCCTTTTGTCATTAGTTTTGCTTTCAATAACTTCATAAACAGTAGCAGTAAGCGTACAGCTACATGCAAGGTGTGTGGCACCAAGATAAATGATGCCCGATCAACAACGTCGAACTTCATCAGGCATCTCAAAATGCACCAAGATAGGTCAGTCACTTGCTAATGTGAAAGAGATGTTACATTTAGTCACAGGTAACAAGCTAACCATCGCAAAGTGTTGTGCTAATGCTGGGAACAGGCAAATTGTATCTTTATAGTTAATAGTTGCTTAGGCTCAGACATCCAATGCACCCAGGAGGCGGGGCGCATGGAGCAATCTCCCCAGGAACAAACGCTGTGTCGGGTGGGCAAACTCGTGTGATGCGTAATTGATCCCGTGGATGATTTGTAGGCTATTAAGTGAACAAGGTGTACCCGGTCCACCAAACACATATTTCTGTTACTGTAGTCCTATTTACTATTTTATTATTTCATCCATGCGTGGCGCAGCGGATCCGTGTGCACTGTCACCTGCCGTGGAGACGCTCGCCTCACTAACCTCTCCAACCTCTGAGTTGGATCTCAATCGCGTTGGACTCAGTTTCACTGAGCGTACTAACACTTAGAAAATAAATGGCATTACATTACATCAGTGAGTTCAAACTGCTTTTTGTGCGTAATTTGGACTGACATTGAGATGCATGTTGTTCTGTAACTGGTGTGGCGCTGCTACTATTCTCTTGATTTAGACATTTTTTTGAGTGAAAGAGACGTTACATTTAGCATATATCGTCTGGGTAACAAGCTAACCATCGCAAAGTGTTGTGCTAATGCTGGGAACAGGCAAATTGTATCTTTATAGTCGTATTCATATGATGTGACAGACTTAGGTTAATATTTAATATTAAGTAGACCCCATAAAGTTGTCCTTAAACTGATTTTGATACTGTACTGTATGGATGGTAGCTACAGAACATGCTTTTATTTCATAAGATTTAACAATACAGTGTTAGGGATAGATCAGATGGCCAGAGACTTGAAACTTGACTTGGACTCAAGCTCAAAGACTTGAGATCCGACTTGGACTTCCAAAAAATGACTTGTGAACATCTTTGGAATAGAGAAATGAAAATGCAGCCATTTTGAAAATGAAATCACCTCAGCTGTTAGTTCGAAGGTGTTAATGATTCAATTCAATTTTATTTATAGTATCAGATCATAACAAGAATCTCAAGACACTTTACACATAGAGTAGGTCTATAATCTCTATAATTTACAAAGACCCAACAATTCCAACAATTCCCCCAAGAGCAAGCATTTGGTGGCAACAGTGGCGCGGAAAAACTCCCTTTTAGGAAGAAACCTCAGACAGACCCAGGAATTTGGTGGGCAGCCATCTACTGCTGCCGGTTGGGACACAGAGACACTGATACAGATATACAGCTATAGAGAAATATGATTCATTCATTCATAGGGCTGGGTATCGTTGAAAAATCTTCGATACCAGTACCGATACCAATTTTATTAAACAAAACAAATTACATCATGGCACAAATCTTGTCATTTATTTTTCAGCTCCTACTACGTGAGCCCCGTCTCTGTGCGTAGCGTAGAGTTTTTCCTGCGTGTCTCTACAACAAGTAACGTTAGACAGCCAATCACAGACATTATTCCATCTTGGTAGAAACATGCTGCATGCTGATTGGCTCACTGATGCTGATGGAGATTTACTCCTTAGGTATTGAAATAGGGTACTGAATGACGAGGCATTTTTCGATACTTGATACTAAGGAGGGAATTCGGTCAGTGCCTAAAAAGTATTGAATACGGTACCCCAGCTCTAGTCATTCATAATGATGGGTTTAAAGTTTGGAGCTACCGGACTAATCTAAGTTTTTGAATGTTTTCAGAGCGTACAGGGTGGCTCTCGACTTCACCAAGACCAGTTTGGGTATTTTCATTGATCTGGGCTGCAGGGAGAAGGAGGCGTGGGGCTGGCTGCAAGCTGGGAAGATCTACCACCTGCTGGATCAGACGGAACTGGTGGACCTTTACGTTCAGGTCTGACAGCAGCTGTGTAGCTATGAAACTTTTTTAAAACTCCACTGATCTGTGTTATGTGTCAATGTGTCAATGTATTGTGAATACATAATCCGTCCCTTTTCTGGTGGCCTTTTGTTTTGAAAAATCAGCAGGGAGTGTTGACTGTTAATGGTAATTTATCAGTGACTGAAAAATAAGTTAGCTTTCATGCCAGAACTAACTAATTATAGTTAGTAATAACCATAGACTGTATATAAAGATGGATCCCACTGTATAAAAGTGAAACCAAAATATCCAGAATACAGGCGCTGACATCTTGTGATTTTGGAGCCATACACCCGCCCAAGCAAATCACAAGTCAATCACAGCTGTCAATCATGACATTTCACCCCGTTTTCATAGCATCTATATAACTAATGATACATGGCCTACACTGCAGCCAGCCACCAGAGGGCGATCCAGATGTTTTGGCTTCACTTCCACAGTCTATGCATCAACCCCTAAATATTTAGTGACTGAAAACAGTATTTGTGTTAAAAAGAGACACAGAGTGGTGAGTAGGACTCTGAACTGCTTCTGTACTGAAATGAATGAAATTATGAGAGCCATTATGGTACAAATAATTCCACCCCAAAAACTAGAATAATACATTTTATCAAAAGATGAACAGAGGACTTCACATTTGTAATTTGTGTTTTTAGTGCCCTCTCTGGCCACAGGACCCTAAGCAGCTGCTCGGTTGACTTTAGTTTAGTGCTGCCTTTGACAGGTAAACTAAAACTGTACTTTTCGTTCATGTCGTTGTCAGGCAGCTCAGGATGTCGCTCTGAGTACAGGAGACACCAAGTTCATCCTGAAGCTTCTGGAAGCTGCAGGCGACATTTTCTTCAACAGCAACCACGACAGGGACAAGGCTATCACCTTCTACAGGGTATAGTCTGAATAAAACACTGAGTTGATTCAAATATATACAGTATACATATATATATATATGATTCAAATATATACAGTATACATATATATACCCTTTATAATTATCTCAGTTAGTTCTGATGTAAGTTTAGGTTATTTATCCATGTTTTTAGAAAAAATGTTTAGCCATTACAGTAAATGCAGGGTTGGTAATGTTGAAAAGCTAGCAAGATTTAAAAGTAGCATCTCCTCTGGGCTCCGTCTAACCCCTCCCCCTGCCCTCAGGGCTGGGACAGGAAAAGGACAGCAATTTCACTCCATGTCTGATTCACCGGTGGGGTAGAGTACGGGCAGCAGGGCAAAGAGGCATTTAATTGGTTCTTTTTCCAAGCGGACCGCAAGTTTTTACAGGATTACAGCAGCTACAGATGACAGATCTTTTTTCGCTTTCGAGCCCAGGAATTATTTATGGCTGTCGGGGTGTAAAGACCATTTCAAACAAGTTATAACAAAATTAATATTGTAAATACTTACCAACCCTGCCTTTAAGCAACCTTAGGCCTTTTGTGATGCTACAGTATTACTATTATTGTTAGGAATGATGCTGGAGTTATCCTTTAAGCCTCTTGTAATATCCTGTGTATCTCTGTGTATCCAATCATGTAGGATCGTGCTCTGCCCATCGCTGTGAAGAGCAGCAGTGTGCGTTCCAGGCTGAGGTTGTGTAATAAGTTGACTGATCTGATGCTCAGTCTCAAGCTGTATGAGGAAGCTGTGGAGTTTGCTCAGACTGCACTGGACATCAGTATTACTCTGGGTACGGAAAACCTCCAACACAAAGTTTAGAATTTTTAAATGGTTAGTTTAGGATTGTAAATTATGCTTGTTTGCACTTTGTTATCTGTAGAAAAACCTACTTAGAAGTATTAAAGGTCCCATATCATGCTCATTTTTAGGTTCGTAATTGTATTTCAGGTTTCTACTAGAACATGCTTAGATGCTTTAATGTTCAAAAAACACGTTATTTTTGTCATACGGTCTGTCTGAATATACCTGGAATCATCTTCTGTCTGAAACGCTCCGTTTTAGCGCCTGTTTCTTTAAGACCCCCTCCCAGAAAGGCCACTCTGCTCTGATTAGTCAACGTTTCCAGGGCTTCTGCATCTGCACTCGCGGAGTCTCTATACTATCATTGCAGCTGGGGAATGACTGTAACGGCACTGTAGCGGCACTTTCTACATTTCTGTATATAGTATAGTTGTGACAACACAACCGTACAGAAGTTCTGACGGCTCGTTTAAAGGCACAGTTTCTGAATACAGGTTGTGTGCATTTCTCTGTGGATTAGGCATTTTTATACTTTTACAGTATAGTGCCTGCTTTATAATCAACAAAGGTATGGAAATCTCACTTTGGGACCTTTAATAAATGAGGCAAGCTATATGCAAGATTTTGGACTGCCATCACTAACTGCATGTCACACCACATCCCGGATTAAGGACTTTGATATGTGGTATGATGGTCCTAGATGAACCAATGTAACTGAAGGATTTTTTTTTAAAGATCAACAGTGCCACTTTAAAATTAAATCCTTCTGTCAGGAGGACCTCTAAAAATGTCCACACTTTAAATCCACCAACAGTAAAGTTTTCAGGAACAAACAACATACTAATGATTCAGCTAATTATAGATCTTTGCCAGTAGGGCAGCCCCATCTTAGTCGATAAGTTGAGTAATCGGTCGTTTTGGTCTAAGTTGACTAAGATTTCTTTTTAATGCTTTTTTATGCTGAATAAACACATTTGTGGTAAACACAATATTTAAAGTGGTGCTTTTGCATGATTGTGTGGAGAAACAGATGATAAATGGATTGCATTTAAATTGCGCTTTTCTAGTCTTAACAACCACTCAAACTGCACAGATCTGTCGATTAAATAAAATAATTGATCAGTCGACAAAATGATATGACTGTAAGTCGAGCCCTCATTGCCAGTCCGGGAGCTTAAATGTAAAGTCTATCCTCCTGGTAGCGAAAAGAAAATCTAAAGCATTCAATCAGAAAATGTGTTCAACATGTTAAACGGCAATTCATAAAATAGATTGACAGATGAGATATCTTATGCAAGAGGAAAGTTCATGAGTGGTTCATCCTTTGGGGACCATGGATGTGCTCAGCAAATTTCATGCCCATTACATTACATTTATTTTCTTGCGTGAAAGTATGAAATTTGGTGAGCACAGGCATTAGAAATCTTCCTCTGGGTACCATAAATATCATTATGATATGTCATGGTATTCTGGCCAACAGTTGTTGGTATTCATTGCTCTGATCCAAAGCGGTACACAGGCGAACTGATGACTAAACTCAAGTCATGTGCTGTAACTGAATAACTGTGTCTCCCTTTGTGTTTGGTTGTACATACAGGTGAGCGTCTGAATGAGCGAGTGGCTTACCATCGACTGGGCTCTCTGTACCACAGTCTGGACCAGTATGAACTGGCTGAACATCATTACCTGAAAACCCTGACCCTCTGTCCAACAACTCTGCAGTTTGATGAGGAAACACTGTACTATGTTCGGGTGTACCAAACGCTGGGGGACATCATATTCAATGACCTGAAGGTAAGGGATTATATAATAGATATGTATCTGGAGTTTACTACTAGCACTTAGACAATGCGACACACACAGATTCCATCGTCCATAGATAATGCCCACCTTGTAATGTGAAATAAAGCCCCAAATATCTCACAATATCAGTTGAAAATAGTCTCGCTTGAGCTTCTTTACATTTCATTTTGAATCTTTGCCAATATGTGACCGTTCTCATTTGTAATTTTGACTTGGATCGGAGCTCTATTGGATGTTCTAGCTCGTTTCCGCAGGAGAAACCATGGTCTAAATATAGTTCCTCAGCCATGGCTCCCCAAAAAGAACCTGCTTTGGGGTTTGTACTTTCTGATGGCCAACAATCAGGGAGCTTTAGGTGCCGAATGTTTCTAGCTAGTTGAACATAAACCTCCCGGCTGTTTCACCATGCAGCTTTATTTACACAGTAAGAAGGAATGCAAAAATGGGTTCTTCTAGTTCCCAGTTTAGTTCCTGAGATTATTAAATTAAACTACATTTCGCTGACGCGCTAATCCAAAGGGACTTCCATTCACATACCGATGGCGCAGCATCGGGAGCAATTTGGCGTTCAGTGTCTTCCCCAAGGACACTTCGACATGTAGACAGCAGGAGCCAGGGATCAAACCACCGACCTTTCAGTTGGTAGATGAGCGCTCTTCCACCTGAGCCACGGCAGATTAGTTCATGTCGCTCCTTAGTACCTGAGACTATTGTCAAGAGTCACCAGAGTTATGAGATACTTAGCACAAAGTAGCTGCGGTTCCATTTTTTTTATCCCATTACCTGGAGATCACAAGTTAATTACTTTGCTATGTTGGGATATAAAATAGTTTCCTCAGGCGGAGAAAACAAATAGTTATTGGAATGCTGCATGGACAACAGACACAAAAATATCCTAAGTGTGCCACCGCATTCTCTTCGCACTGGGCACAATGTGTGACTCACAAAATTTGAGCTCATGTCTAGTGAAATTCAGGTAATCTGCCAAAGGTGGGACATCATTCTTTTGCAAGTCACATGTACTGTACAGTATGTGTTAAGTCTTGGCTATTATGTCCTTATTTAAATTCCAAGTCAAAACACTCAAGTCCCAAGCATCTTGTAGGAAATACAATGACTGTGGTGGAATTTCCAGTTTATGAACTCATGCTATGTGAGTTGAGACAGTGGTACTCGGGTCTCATTCAGGTCAGTGTCCAACATAATCTCCAACCATAACCATTACTTTCCAGGCAGAGGAGTACTTCAACTCTGTGCCTTCTTCAGGGAATCTAGGCAGCTGCATGATAAGGGAATGTTTTGTTTCAGGACTGTCTCCTTTTGGACGTTGGTGGGCCTGCCCCACTTTTGCACTTTTACTTCCCAGAGAGAGAGAGAGAGGCTGAACTAGGCTTTAGCATCTGTGTTTTAGGCATCTGCAATATCTTTGTTTACATTGAAGGTTCAGATAAACTTAACGCCTCCCGCATGAGTTTAAATACACCTTCAGGAAGACAGGAACTTCAGAAGTTGGGGTGGCGCCTACACTGTACCGTGTAATCCCAAACTCTCCTCAGTTGTGAATTCATTAAATGCTCCTGTGTAATTCATCAAGGTCCAACGAACCTTCTTCACATTTGTGAAATGAGTTGTGCTGCTTCTGAGTTTTTCCTTAGCAATAGTCTATATCCACAAAGTTCCACTTCCGGGATTGCTCCGTGGCCGCCGGAAAATCCGCCAGATTTCACTCAATTAGCCTGGATATCCGCTGCCTTGGGCTTCCTTTGTGTTGGCATTTTAAACTCCGGTGGATTTCTGAGGACTATGGTTAACTGCTCCTCAGATCTCTGCAGGGTAAATCCAGACAGCTAGCTAGACTATCTGTCCAATCTGAGTTTTCTGTTGCACGACTAAAACAACTTTTAAACGTACACGTTCCACCAAAACAAGTTCCTTCCAAGCCTATTTTGCAGCGGCACCGCGTCTTTTTTCCGGTGCTTAGCACTGCCCAAGACGATTGTGATTGGTTTAAAGAAATGTCAATAAACCAGAGCATGTTTTCCTCCCAACCCCCGAATGCTATGTGGAGTGTGGACTACCTTAACAATGACCAATGTGATTACATAACACTTTGTGAAGTGGTGGTACATTTTGCTCTCTACAGGACCCATTTGACGCTGCAGGCTACTACCACCTGGCTCTGGCTGCAGCCATGGATCTGGGCAACAAGAGGTCTCAGCTGCAGCTGTGCACCCGCCTCGCCACCATCTACCACAACTTCCTAATAGACCGGGAGCTCTCTCTCTTCTTTTACCAGAAGGCTAGAGCATTTGCTGCAGAGCTGAACGTGAGGAGGATTAATATCTCACCGGATCAGCAGTGTAGCAGCACCACACAGTACAAGACCACCGGACAGTAGGAAAGGCATTTTGAGGAGTCAAGTCTTTGTTTTACAAAAAAAACTAAACTTTTGCGAAGTGAAACAAAAACTTCAGCAGATGACTGAATGAAAGTTTTTTGGTACAGAAAAAATTAATTTCCGGAGAATCCTTATGAATTATTATGCATTAAGACTACGGCAACGGATTTACAGTGGCGGTTCTAGAGGAGGGAAGGGGGGCAGTGCCCCAGTAGTATTAAGCCTGTTAAGCTTTTGGACCTTCTAACTGTGGCAAATTCGATCTCGGTCAACATTGCTCTCTTTAAAAGACTCTCTTCTAAAACCTGTGAAGATAGTGGTATCATATGAAAGTAGATAATCCAAGGAATACTTGGTACCAACCATGACATGCCAGTTTGTCGAAGAGGGGGCTAAATAATGCCCTAAAATCCGGCGTTGGGGAGGGAAAAACTGGCATGGCCATTTTCAAAGGGGTCCCTTGACCTCTCATCTCAAAATATCTGAATCAAAATGGGTTCTGTGGGTACCCACGAGTCGACTATTTACAGACATGCCCACTTTATGCTAATCCCATGCAGTTTGGGGCAAGAAACATGCAGTTTTTCTCATGCAGTATAAATGTTATTTTCGCCTATACTAAAATGGTGTATTTGTAAATGTCTGCATACTGGGGCCATCATTTTTCTTAATTAATTCTTGAATGGTCAAAAATTGTTACATTTTGCACCAAATCTGTGTAACATTTTGCACCAAATCTGTGTAACAATTTGCACCAAATCTGTGTAACAAATGGTATCAACCCCAAAATGCTGCAACAACTCATGAGACATAATAGAGTGTTTAAATGGCCATCATATACTTTTATCATCATGTTTAAAGCCCTTATACACTCGCCCAATCAAAAATACAATGTTCATTACAGATTTATGACTAGAAAAACTTAAACCGTGCTAAGATGCATCTCAAATTAATCTTCAGGTTCCCAGCTTTCAGATGATGTTATCACTTATATGTGGCATACTGTATAGGCTACTGTTGACCTGCTGTCTTCCGTAAAGGATCCCCTTTCCTCCCCTAAAAAGACAAAATGGGTCTCTAGGGTTAATATATTTGGTATACAAATTGCATGTAGCCCCAGCCTGACCGCCCCAGGATTTAACTTTACTGTCCTCTCAGGCCTCTGTTAATCCACAGAAAAGATGAATATATATATAGATATAGATAATATAGATAAATATAATAAACCAAAAAATAAAAAAAGCTTTAAGTAATTGTATGTTATGTCTTGACGTTATGTCACTTAATTGTAAGTCGCTTTGGATAAAAGCGTCAGCTAAATGACATGTAATGTTATTGCCCTTATGTGTAAGGTCATTTATGATTCATTTTTTCAGTTTCTTTTTTGTAATTTGTCGAAACAAGAGAAGTGAAATGCAGATTTTAATTGATCACTCATGAACACAACTATCATATAATGATCAATGATCAAATGTGTTCTGGTACCTTAGATTTTTATTTTATTTTTTCATTAAGCAAGATATTTTCTAATGCAGCTGCTCATCTATTGGACTGTATACACCTTCATTTTTTTATTTCCAGATTTTTGGTCAAAATAAAATGATGTAACTGTGTACTTGTCCATACAACAAAACTGCGTTGTCAATTACGTTTGGTAATTGGATGGGTGGCTCAAAAAAACCACTAACACTTTAAGCAGAGGCTGTTCAGGTCTTGTGTGAAAACAAAACCAATGTTGACTTGATTATGTAACATATTTAACCCACGTAGCACACTTAAGTTGTGTACATAACTTTTATTACGTAACAAAAGTAGCTTCTTATTTGAACCCAAACCATCATCGTCTTCTAAAATTTAGATTTGTGGCAGAAAACTAACCATGTAGTTTTTTTTCGATTCACAATATTAACACTGGACTTTCCCCCTGGAGACCGGGATTCGTTTCCCGTTTATGAAATAAATGTAAAGTTTTTTTTTTTACTTAACGGAAACTTACTAAATTACTAAACCTAACCAAGTAGTTTTTGTGCCTGAACGTAACCAAACTGCGACCACTTCACAACGTGAACGACATGTTTAAAAGCGTAACCGATGAGGATGGAAAATGCTCATATTTCCTGCCACCGCTAGGGGCACTAATTTATGAAATACTTCTATGGAGCTTGACAGTGTGGTTCCGGGAGTAAAAATCCCATTCATTTTCTCCATGAGGATTTCGATTATCAGCCATAACGTCTAAACCGTCCGAGGTAGACTGACCACGAGTTACGTGGTTGTGTAATGAAAGTTTCTTCTCCTGTAGAAGCTACAAGTCTGAATGAAATGAAAAACATGTTTTATTCGCGATCTTACGGAGAAATACTACACTTCCCACAAGCGTTACAGTGACATCTCTGATTGGTCCAACTTGCTGTTACCATGGAAATGTTACCGTACCCGCGAAACCGCCATCGGCTATAGCGAGCTGCTACCACTGAAGTCTTCTGTGCAGCATTGTACCTTTGCTTTTTTTTGCCGTTTTCAAAATGTTCTTTCGGCAAATCAAGTGTTTTATGCTCACTATTCAGCTCGTAGATGGTTGGCTTGGTTCCAAACTTAAAACTCTTTATATATAAGCAATTAATCAAACGTCAATGGAAATATTGAACAGGGAAAAACCCTTCCGGAGCCAGAGCTGTTAAAAAAGCAGGCAGATACTGTTGAGCTCTATTAGAGGGTAGGCATAAGCAACCTATGGTCGTATGGTTTGGAGGACTTGTTGGTTTATTACATGGGAATGTAATTTTGCACCTGGCTTCCCTGAGCCGAACTTTGGCTGCCCTGGTTAACCGGAATAATGAAGCTGTTTATCAACTGGCACAGTAACTCTGTGTTTTTTTATGCAGCCACCAGCACATTCATGTGAAAGAGACCGAGCTGTTATTTACAGCTGTTAATCATCAGAACCACGAGTGAAGTATTTAATATGATACGACGATATGATAAGTACGGGAATAGTTTGGTTATAGCGACAGCAAAAACATATTCCACAAGGTGAAACATAAACAGTATAAACACATAACATAAAATAGGATAAGCTGCAGAAACACTAACAATGATTTCCAAATATCAAAGTAAGGCTTAAATAAGTTATTATACATGCCTTTAATGTAGAATGTTTATAGTTTTTTTGTCTGATAATGAACTATTGTGCACATGTGACGCACACACATCTAAAAGTAATTTAAGATTTTCTTTCGCCAAGGCAGAGGAGAAGAAACATATGATTAATATGTGTATCTTTCAGAAATGTTGCATTTATAATTTACCGGGAGCTGATTAATTAACAGTGTGTGGAGTATTTTTGGTATGATGTCTTTTGGAGCTGCAGTGATGGAATTAGAGTGTAAAAGCAACAACCCTATCAGAAATCCCATCAACAGGACTTTGACACTGCTGCCTTTAAAGAACAATAAGAATATTTCACCTGCTGTCTGTAGTAGTAGTAGTAGTAGTAGTAGTAGTAGTAGTAGTCGCTGTCTCAGCATGTACTAGTGGCAAGAAAAAGTATGTGAACCTTTTGGAATTTCATGATCTTCTGAGTAGATTTGTCATAAAATGTGATCTGATCTTCATCTAAGTGAAGGATATTGACAAATATAATGTGTCTTAAATAATAACACAACCTTTTTTTAATCTTTCATGTCTTTATTGAGAACAACCAAAAAGACCTCATAGTGCTTGTGGAAAAAGTATGGGAACCCTTGAGTTAATGGGCTTGGAGGTGTGGACTACAGCTACTTTGACTGATAAAAACCCCTCAAACTTCTGGAGTTTGCGTTGCACAAGAAGAACATGCTTATGTGAGCCATGCCTCGCCAAAAAGAGCTTTCAGAGGATCCACGATCAATAATTGTTTATTTACATAAAGCTGGCAAGGGTTACAAAGTTATTTCAAAGACTTTAGAAATTCACCAGTCTACAGTTTAGAAATTCACAATCTACAAATGGAGACACTTTGGGACTGTTGGCACTCTGCCAAGAAATGGGCGCCCAGTCAAAATTACACCAAGAGCACAACGAAGACTCAGCAACGAGGTCAAGAAACAATCCTGAATGACAGCCAAAGATTTGAAGGCATCATTGGAACTGGCTAACATCTCTGTTTATGAGTCTTATAATACGTAAAACATTGGACAAGCAGGGTATCTACAGCGAAGGAAGCCACTGCTTACTAAAAAGAACATTGCTGCATGACTGAAGTTTGCAAAAGAGCACATTGACACTCCACAGCGGTATTGGCAAAATGTTTTGTGGACTGATGAAACTAAGATTGAATTATTTGGAAAAAAAACACACAGCACTACATCTGGCGTAGAAAGTGCACGGCATATCATCATGAAAACATTATCCCAACCGTAAAGTATGGTGGAGGAAACATCATGATTTTGGCCTGCTTTGCTGCATCAGGGCCTGGCCAGCTTAGAATCATTGAGGGGAAGATGAATTCCCAAGTATATCAGACAATTCTTCAGGATAATGTGAGAATGTCTGTACGTCAGCTGAAACTGTGTAGAAGGTGGGTGATGCAACAGGACAACGACCCAAAACACCGGAGCAAGTCCACAACAGAATGGCTTCAGAAAAATAAAATCCGCCTTTTGGAGTGGCCAAGTCAGAGCCCAGACCTCAACCCAATAGAGATGCTATGGATTGACTTGAAGAGGGCCATACACATGAGACGTCCAAAGAATATGACAGGTAGGTCTGCCAGGAAGAATGGGCTAAGATTCCTCCTCAACGATGTGCAGGTCTGATCCATAGCTACAGGAAGCGCCTGATTGAGGTTACTGCTGCCAAGGGGGGGGTCAACCAGTTATTAATTCTAAGGGTTCACTTACCTTTTCCACTGCCATTTTGAATGTTGAATGAGTGTGTTCAATAAATACATGAAAGATCAGAATGTGTTCATTATTTTAGACACAGTGTTTGTCAATACCCTTGACTTAGATGAAGATCAGATCACATTTTATGACAAATTTATTCAGAAACCCATGAAATTCCAAAAGGTTCACATACTTTTTTCTTGCCACTGTACCATGAACCATCTGAACAAACGCACATATGCTCTGGGTTGCAGGCAAGATCTTAAATGAATGTAGGATGGAAATATCAGAATTATGTTACACTAGTGACAGACTTTCTTAATGAAGCATAGCGTAAGTTCTGGCAGACACGGAGTCAAGCTCGGCTATTATCTCAGCTCACAGCTGACAGTTCCTAAGCCAGCACCCCAGCTGATGGCTCAGCTGATCTTTTGATTGGATTTCCAAATTGCACGCTCTATTTAAACTGCTTTTCCCAGCCTACCTTGCTGCACCTCTGCTAGCGCTTGCAACCCACCTCCACCCCAGCTCCTCTTTTTAAATTCATGTTGTCTGACTTAATCAATGTTGTGTCTCTGTCATTGATGCTGCTCTGTTCTCTACCCTATGGGGATCCTGCACTGCTGCTCTCCCCGCTTAAGGCTTTCCATACATGCACATGGAACGGCAGGGGGGTGTGCTCTCCCTGCCTCATGCTTTCCACATATGCACGTGGAAGTGTGGAGAGGTCCCAGAACAGAGCCATACCGCCCAATACAAATTGCAGATGAATGAATCTATTTTGACAAAGTGGTCCTGACTGAAATGATCCATAATGAACTATACACTCGATTACTCTGGAAGAATCTGACAAGAGATGGATGTTTTAACAAAGGTGGGAATTCGCCAACTGTCTCTACAACAGGGTTTCCACGGGGTCTTAAAAAGTCTTACATTTGCTGAAGTATTGTGTTTTAGGTCTTAAATCATTCTAAACAGGTCTTAATTTTCCTACTCTAATAACCTCTGAAGAGTATCCTCTTATGCTCATTGAAATGCTCCCGCAGTGCTTTAGAATGTTGTTTTTTCATTCCGTGGTGTTGTAGTTTTTTCTTTCGCTAGTCCAAATATGATTCGCTGTATTACCACTACAAATGAGACCAACATGCAACTTATATTTCAGCCAATCAGCTTTCGTGTTATTGGCACGAGTCTCTTTCGAATTGTACCTCAGACATGAAACGGATTGTATTCTTCAGCTATGAGGAAGTACAAGTTTAGCGATACTGAAGAAAAACTGAATTTAGGGTTTGGTTAAAGCCAGTTGCTAACAACGTATTTGAAGCCTACTGCTTCTTATGCAAGAAATCAGTTAAACTGGAAACGTTAGGAAAAAACAACAGAATTTGCCTTAGTGATTGGGGCATACATACATATGCAAATATATTAAACATTAATAAGAATAAACAATAAATACAGAAACAAATACATACAAAATAGCTGTTTAAACATTGGGCAACGGGCAGATGTATAGTCCAGGATGAAGGTTTGTGCAAAATGTAAACAGATACTTGCCACTGTCGCACGAAATGCTTGCTCGTGGGAAATTGTTGGGTTTTTAATTATAGTGTATTGGTCTTACAGTATAGAGTGTGGTCTAGACCTACTCTATCTGTAAAGTGTCTTGAGATAACTCTTGTTATGATTTGGATATGATATGATAGGGTTTGTGTCCCGTTTGAAATAAAAGTAAACGCAACTCTACGAACTTCACGCAGTCTATATCAATGACGTTTCATTTCCGGGATTGTTTAGATGCCGCTGGAAATTCCCCCGTATGTCCTTCATTTTAGGCCGGATGTCCGTTACCTTCCTCTTTCTTTGTGTTGGCGTTCTAAACTCCGGTAGATTTGTGAGGACTATGGTTAACTGCTCCTCAGATCTCTGCAGGGTAAATCCAGACAGCTAGCTAGACTATCTGTCCAATCTGACTTTTCTGTCGCACGACTAAAACAACTTTTGAACGTACACATGTTCCACCAAAACAAGTTCCTTCCCGAGGCTATTCTGCAGCGGAACCATTGCTCCGCCCATGACGATTGTGATTGGTTTAAAGAAATGCCAATAAACCAGAACACGTTTTTTTTCTCCTATCCCAGAATGCTGTGTGGACTAGCCAGACCCTCCTCCGCAGCGCTGGGGAGGAAGGTCTGGCAATGCGAGACTATGTTCTGTGTCACATTCGTAACCAGTATTGAAGTAACGCAACAAATGATTTTAACCTAACCACAAAGTTTTTCTCAAACCTATCTCAGTAGTTTTTGTGCCTAAACTTAACCAAGCCGCGACCGTTACGTTCTCTGGTTTAGATATGAGGAGGTATTAGAGGGTTGGAATGAACTATCTATATCGTCGTATGGTCTGAAGGACTTGTTGACTAGTACCTACCTGTAGCTGACATTACAACAGCACATTTGATCAGCTTTTAGGATCTTCTGCCGGCCTTGTCATTGGTTCCCAAATAGGCCTATGTTAGTGTTAGCATGTTTCCATCTATCAGATTAGCAAAAAAAAAAAAAAATGTTTACTTCCTCCAGGTTCACACAAAAGTCAGGAAGTAGAAATATGGCTGACATGATAACAAGTGACTTAAAGTATTTAAAAAGTAGAATGATTTAAACTTTAAACCAATGCATGGATTTATTCATCTTTCAAATGATTCTGATGCCATAATTTTTAATAATTTGCGGTATTGGAAGCATTTCACTGTCATTCTTATTTTGATCACTGGATGGCACCAAAGTAAGGATGTATCCTACTGTATACACAGTGGATTCAATAATAGTAGAACAATAAAAACAGTTTGGGTTTAAGGCCTTCAGGCTTGAGGAGTGTGTAATTAATGAGTCATAGTGTGTCAAACAGTCGGATAAATATTACAAGTGCTGTCTGCATCCCTCCATTGCCTTCAGAACCTGTGTATTCCTGCTGAACAAGGAGCCCTGTGTTTCCTCAAGTGACAGACTAGTTCAAACAAACACACCCACGGCTGGGTGAGCAGCACATGTCTCTGTCCTCACCCCTCTCGTCTGAGAAAACAAACTGGGCCACTCAGCGTTGTGTAGACATGAGCGCTCCACAGTCTGCCTCCCCTCTGGGACTGTGCGCCTGTCAGAGGAAGGCAAGAATTCAAAAACAGCCTCACATCTATAGCATGTGTTGGTGGGTGGTGGAAGAAGCATTCAGATCCTTTACTTTAGGTAAAAGTACTAATACCACACTGTAAAAATACTCTGTTACAAGTAAAAGTCCTGCATTGAAAATGTTACTTAAGCAAAAGTATAGAAACGGACTAAAAGCTTTAGTGCGTAACTTTTTTTTATATTACATTCAAGCCATTGCCAAATGAGTTGATACAAAGCTAATTAAGACTATCAGCTCCACACAACTCTCTGTATTTCTCTAACCCGTTCTCACTCCCAACTCTTAAAATACTGACGCTTGGTTGGTGTCTCTCAGCGTCGCGTACGACCAAAAATTCCCCCTTTAGCGTCTGTACGGGACGCACCAGGCAGAGCAGCACCTTGACCGAGCGATGTAGTATTAAGAGAGACAACAGTAGAGAGTAGTATGAAAGATAAAATAAATCTGCGTAAGGAGGCAGGAGGTTAGGTTGGTAGATGGGTCAAACAACACAGGACTGTCACCCAGGAGATTTGGGTTCGTGTCCCGTTCTTGTACCGCGTGTCACTGAAACGTACATTTTGTAACTCCACCCACCATCTTTTCCTAACCCTAACTGT
This sequence comes from Sander lucioperca, assembly GCF_008315115.2. NCBI lineage: Eukaryota > Metazoa > Chordata > Actinopteri > Perciformes > Percidae > Sander > Sander lucioperca. Next base: position 30,265,674 of record NC_050189.1, on the reverse strand, counting down.
CCCGTTTTTGAGCCACATGTCAGTTAAACGTACGTCCCGACCCAGAGTGTCAAAAACTGACGCCAAGAGTCCCGACCAAGAGCGTCTAAATATGACGCCAAAGGGCTAGACTCGAGTCCCGAGAGCGTCAAATAGTGACACCAATAGTCCCGACCCAGAGTGTCAAAAAATGACGGCAAGAGTCCAGACCAAGTGCGTCGAAATATGACGCTAATGGAGACTTTTTGCGTCAATAACAAACGCCAAAAGCACCTGACCAAGCGTTGCTTTTTGACGCGATGGGAGTGAGAATGTCAATTTTGTCAAATTTGTCAATGTGGCTATGTTCAGAACATGGTGTCGTCCGGCAACTTTCACGCACAGAATCTCGAGTGAAGATGATTACTTCTTCCAAAGAGTCCATCAGGTTTTTTATAAATCCTCCGTGTCCTCCTTGGCTACTAGCAACTGTGTGGAGGAGGGGTGGGGGTGGTGAGCGACCACAGAAGGCTTGTATCATGTGGACGCGCCAACAGTGTTGTTGTCATTACTTAGAATTCCTCATGGGGGAGACAGAAACTACGCACTATAGCTATAAAGTATTAAATGTAAAACTAATCAATGCATCCTCACATTTTAGGACCTGGAAACGATCCAAACAGTTCTGTCAATCAACTTAGTGTTTAATCGGCTTATCATTTCAGCTGGACTTGTAAGCTGTTATATTGTTGGGTAGTTTCATTTATACAGTGTTGTAATGTAACGGAGTACAAATACTTCATTACTGTACTTAAGTAGAAATTTCACGTATCTATACTTTACTTCGCTATATAAATTTATGTCAACTTTCACTTTTACTCCACTACTTTCCTAGATAAAATGTATACTTTTACTCCGTTATATTTCCACTAAGCATCTTCGTTACTCGTTACTAAAAAAATAAAATTAGAAGAAATGTGTGCGACTGCAATAAGGGAGGTTTGGCGAATCACTGCTCCTAGATTGCATACGCACGCTCCGCACGCGGCACGCTCTATTTCAGTGCTTGTTTGTTGCTAAAGGAGGAGGAGGACGCACAACTGAAACCGCCATGGAAGCAGGAGCACCTACTGGAGGACCTCCCGTTATCGTAGACGACAACCCCGACAATAGTGGTGAACTCGGTGAACAGGGTAGTGGTGAAGATAACGTCATACACCCGTGGCCGTATTTGCAAGAAATGTTTCTGTACATTGGAATGAAAGATTCTTCCTACCGGATGATAAGAAGACATGGGAACCCTGAATATGCTTTATGCTTTACTATAAGAAAGCCACAATAAAGTTCACAATAAAAGTTCTAACCGCTTCCTTTTTTAAAAAAAAAAAAACCTTTTTACTTTTACTTCAAATACTTAAGTACATTAAATATCAGAAAATTACTTTTGATACTTAAGTACAGTATATATCAGATACTTTAAGACTTTTACTTAAGTAATATTCTAAAAGGTAACTTTCACTTCTACCAAAGTCTTTTTCTAGTACGATACTTGTACTTTTACTCAAGTATTGCTTCCTAGTACTTTATACAACACTGCATTTATAATAAAACATTGTATTTTATAAGCTGCATGTGTTTTGTGTGCAAAAATCTTACTTAGTCAAGTAACTAGTAACTAAAGCTGTCAGATTAATAAAGTGGAGTGTAAAAATACTTTAGTAAGTGTACTTAGTTATATTCCACCACTGTGTCGGTGGGTGAGTTCTTATAGTATACTCCCAACTGTGTGAGAAGCAGCTTAGTTAAAGACTCTGAGAGAAACAACATTTTTGCTGAGTGAGGTCATTTTGGACCATGGGAAATTCCACTTCTTACAACCTGAGTCTTGTTTTTGTACTTTCTAACTATCATTCCTGGTGGTTATAATAACACCAACTTCATTTATCTGGGGACACAGTGACTACGTTTACACGAACATAATATTCCGGTTTTTGGTATTCTGAAAAAGACGATATTCCTACTAAAGCCTGGTTCCCACGGCAGGATAATTAGGCCGATTTTAGCCCCGATTCCCCCCTTCCAACAATCTTAAGGATGCTCCGATTATCGTAAAATAATCTGATCAGATGTTCCTGCCGTGTGTGGTGTGTTAAGACTGCTCTCGTCTGCTCGGAAGGACGTCGGGACCGCTCCGATCTCAAATCGGGGATATCCAACATGTTGGATTGTTTTGGCCTGATTTCTCCTCGTGTGTGGTGTCCCCCGGGGACAAACAAGCACGCAGCCTGTGGACTGTGGCGTGTAGCCAATCAGAAAGCGAGGTGACGAGGCGGCGAGGAAAGCACCGGGAAACAAAATCAAAACAGCCGGCGGCACGGCGCACCAGAAAGTCCGGTGGACGTCGGAGATAAGTATAGCAAGTATAGTCCATGCTCGCGTTGTCTCCACTTCTTTGACCATCGCCTTTTCTTTTGATGTTTTTTTTCGGTTAAAAACAAACTACAAACTATTGCCACTGCATCCTCTTGTTGATTGTTTACTCTGAAGTCACGTTTGATCTCGAGGGATTTTGCGAGATTTCCCGTCTGACCTGGGAATGTCAAATCGGTTCGTGTGTGATGTTACATTACATTACATTACATGTCATTTAGCTGACGCTTTTATCCAAAGCGACTTACAATTAAGTGCTTTCAACTGTGAAGGTTCAAACTCCAGACCACAAGTAGTAAGTGCAAATACAGTAGCTTTAAATAGGCAAAGCTACAAAGAGACATATGAAAGTGCAGGTTCGAAAGTGCAAGTTCAAGATTTTATCTGAGGTGTAGTCGGAAGAGATGCGTTTTTAGCCTTCGGCGGAAGATGTGTAGGCTTTCGGCCATCCTGATATCGACGGGGAGCTCGTTCCACCATTTGGGAGCCAGGACAGTGAACAGTCGGGATTTCGTTGAGTAATTAGTTCTCCCTCGCTGTGAGGGAGCAGCCAGCAGTTTGGCTGATGCAGAACGAAGTGGGCGGGTTGGGGTATATGGTTTGACCATGTTCTGGATGTAAGCGGGTGCTGATCCGTTCGTGGCCCTGTACGTAAGTACTAGTGTCTTGAAGCGGATGCGGGCCGCAATTGGTAGCCAGTGAAGAGAGCGGAGGAGAGGTGTAGTGTGAGAGAACTTGGGGAGGTTGAAGACAAGTCGAGCCGCTGCATTCTGAATGAGCTGCAGGGGTTGGATGGCACATGCAGGCAGGCCAATCAGGAGGGAGTTGCAGTAGTCTAGACGTGAGATGACTAGAGCCTGAACCAGAACCTGAGCCGCCTTCTGCGTTAGAAGGGGACGTATCCTTCTGATGTTATGCAGCATGTATCTACACGATCGGGTGGTTGCAGCAATGTTAGCAGTGAAGGAGAGTTGGTCGTCAAGTGTTACTCCCAGGTTTCTAGCAGTCTTGGTGGGGACTACTATAGAGTTGTCAATTGTTATAGTCAGGTCTTGGGTAGGAGAGCCCTTCCCTGGAAGGAAAAGGAGCTCAGTCTTGTCGAGGTTGAGTTTCAGATGGTGTGTGGACATCCAAGAAGAGATGTCAGTCAGACAGGCCGAGATACGTGCTGCTACTTGAGTTTCAGACTCAGGAAAGGAGAGAATTAGTTGGGTGTCATCTGCGTAGCTGTGATAAGAAAAGCCGTGCGACTGAATGACAGACCCGAGAGAGTTGGTGTACAGAGAGAAGAGGAGGGGACCCAGGACTGATCCCTGAGGAACCCCAGTTTTAAGTGGGCAAGGTTCTGAGCTAGACCCTCTCCAGGTTACCCGGTAGGTTCGGTCTGCCAGGTAAGATGTGAGTAATGAGAGCGCAGAGCCTGAGACACCCAGATTTCGGAGTGTCGAAATGAGGATCTGGTGGTTCACTGTGTCAAAGGCAGCAGAAAGATCCAGAAGGATGATAATGGAAGAGAGAGAGGTTGTTCTAGCGATGTGAAGCTGCTCAGTGACAGCAAGGAGGGCAGTTTCTGTTGAGTGGCCAGCCTTGAAGCCAGACTGGTGGGGATCAAGAAGGTTGTTCTGGTGGAGATAGGTAGAGAGTTGATTATAAATGACGTGTTGATTTTGCCGTGTGCTGCGCACCACACACTGTACGACCAAAACTGTTAGACCGTGATTTTTTATCTCCGTGTGTGGGATCTCTCAGGATTGGAAAATCGGCCGACAATTTTAAAATCGCCCCGTGTGAACCAGGCTTAAGCCGTTTACATGGCTAATGAAAGTGAATATTCCACCAATAATCCCGTTTACATGTAGCCGTGCAAAATAAGGTTTTTTTTCAAAGTTTTCCAGCGGTGGCGGACTTGTTGGACCGTGTGAACACAGTGTCCCTCTTTCATTCCTTCAACCAGCTTCTTGAAAAGGTCAGTGTAGCGATGTGTGCGCATATCCAAAAACTGGTTGATATCCAAGTCTTTGATAAAGTTTAAAAGTAGCTGTGCTTCTCCTTCTAATCGGGTCTGCAGCCTCACAAACTTTTGGCTGGTTGGTTTGTGTACAGCAACCATAGCAACGCACAAAGCCGTAAACAGGCAAGAGGCCGAAACTGGGTGTAAACTGCTGTAAAAAAAAAACATTGAGACGCATATTCTGAATGCGCTGTATATACATCCAAAGAATGCCTCTAAAACCCAAATAATACTGGAATATCCCACGTCTTTATGGGAAAATGCTATATTCGGAAAAAGGCCTTATTCGGAATATCCAACCGGAATATGTTGTTTACATGACCTGCATCAAATTCGGAATATTGTCATATTCTGAATAATAGTGGAATATTGGTGTGCACGTAAACATACTCAGTGACTCAGTCTGAGTGCACGTTGCAACAACACAAATATAAAATATTGTTGTAGCCAATTTAGACTTGCGTGTGTATAGTGTGTGTGTGTGTGTGTGTGTGTGTGTGTGTGTGTGTGTGTGGTAGGTTTGTGTGAATGTTGTTGGTCACTATGTCACCTGCACACCTGTGTATGTGTGCTTATTACGGCAATCACAGAGGTTTAGAAAGAGGGAATCCCAGGTGAGCAGCGAGAGGGAATTAGAATCCGGTAAGCCCAACAATTTTTCAACCGTAGCTATGGGCGCGTGATAGGGTGTTTTTGGTCTAGTTTGATTTTATTTATTTTTTTACTTTTTCAGTGGGCAAAGTCAGTTTTTGTAGATATTTTTAAACATATTAATAAATAAAGTGTTATCATTTGCACCAGCACGAGTCGGAAATGCCTTCAAATTCCCTCCAGTGGCATTCTTTGTTGTTAGATTGCCACTACAATTATGATATCATGATTAAGGGCGCTTTCACACCTGTAGTTCGGTGGACTGTGCGATTTGGGGGGGTGAAGTTCGGTGTCATTCGGTTCGGTTTACTTTCACACTGCACTTTGTCAAACGCACCGAACACTGTACCGAACACACGTCACGCGATCAAGAACACAGACTCCAGCCATGCTAACATTTTAACTGGCCACACAGAGGTGAAGCATGCCAATGAACCACATATGTAGTACTAAGTAGGGGTGGGGGAAAAAAAATCTATACAGTATAGCAATATTTTCCGTGGCAATACTGTATTGATTCACAGACGTCAAGTACCGATCTATTATTATATACAGTATCTGTTGGTCAGTTTGTCTGCTTGACAATCCCATTGTGCAGCAATACAATTGAAGTGAGCTGAACAAACAGAGAAATGGATCTTTTTAGATAAAACAGATGTTGACCAAGTTTCCTTTTGGGGACATCATTTAAAATTGGGAAAAATTTGAAGTTGGAAAAAAGGTAATAAATTGCAGTATATCGCAGAATATTGCAATATCTTTAAAAATCACTATTGTATCATATCGTTACATAAGTATCGTGATGATATCGTATCGTGAGGCCTCTGGTGATTCTACTATGTTCATCAGGGGGGGCTGCAAAATGTGTGTGTGTGTGTGTGTGTGTGTGTGTGTGTGTGTGTGAGACTGCATGGTCTGGTCGTCTTAAATTGCCCTTACAAGGGGACAGTAATGAAAGCATGTCCTCATATCCCCCCAGTCTACACCAAATAATGAATGACTTCATGTTTTGGAAAGAAAGAAAGAAAGAAAGAAAGAAAGAAAGAAAGAAAGAAAGAAAAGCAGCGAGCACATGGAGCTGCCTGAACACACCATCCCTGCAACAGCTACATGTAGAGTCCCTTATGTGTCTGTTCTCATTGGTTAAGAGGATTACAGTGTTGTACACCAGTCATTGTCAAACTTTTTCACATCAAGGACCCCTGAACTGACACACATTAGACCCCCATCTGATATGACTTTGTCCCAGGGTCCCCTACCTGATAGGGTCCCCTACCCTACTGCAGAAAGTGAATGAAACCCATGAGCAAAATAGTCATACAATCTGTCATTGTGTTACTTATGGATGAAATTATAGTGAAAATAAATGTCTCCCCTTTTTGTTGAGGACCCCCTGGAACCTCTTCAAGGACCCCTAGGGGGCCCCGGACCCCACTTTGAGAACCACTGTTCTACACAATACTATTGCTCACATGGGCCACTGCTGTTGAACGTTAATGCTAGGAGCACAAACTGAGAGCAGCTGAACAGAAGATCCATCAAAAGAATGACAGGAATGGGCAATAAATGACAATGTTTGTATACTGTATGTCAGTCAAAGGTGTAGATTTCAATATTTGGATAAGTTAGATTTGTCCGCCTAAAAAAATATGAAACAACCTACTTCCCCAAAGAGGTAAAAAAAATAACTGTGCAGAGGGGCTCAAAACATGTACGGAAAACAAGAACTGTCTACTTGTGCTACATCGGGGGGGTTTAAAGAAACACAACAGGAGCGAGAATAATAAAGATGTGATTTATGTGTATTTAAACTTTGGAGCGTCTGGCTTTAAGAAGGTCTCATTCTCCAACAGATTTGTTGTTGAGATGTACATGATTCCTAATAAAAAAATCACGAAACTCGTGATGATGTTTTGAACAATACAGGAGAAAAATAATTTCCTCTACATAAATAAAGACATTTACACCATAAACTGAAGCACAAAAGGCACAAATTGTTGCAGAAAAAATTCACCAGGAAGGCAGGAAATGAAGTGCTTGACACTCAAAATTTTGGTTATAATGTTGAAACAAAATCCTACGCCCTTATTCTCAGTGCATTGACACACAAACGCAATGTGTTTGATGCACGCGCGCGCGCACACACACACACACACACACACACACACACACACACACACACACACAGCTAAACTTAATTGTCAGATTGAGTTTGAGTTAGAAGACACTGTCATAGGTTAGGTAAAACCTGAGCCTCTTTCACACATGCACTGCAAAACGCAACGTCAGAATGGAAATGTCGGAATCAGTTGTTGACTTGTGTTGCATCTGTTGTTACTTGTACTTGCGTAGTTGTCTTTCTGCAATGTTTTGTTGGACTAAGAACACAGACTCCAGACTGGGTTATTTCCTGTTAAGCAGGTGCGGAACAGCTGGCAGTCAGCTATGGTGTTTGTTTATGCGAGGTGATGTGAGGCAGGCTAAGTGTTTGATGAGTCGGTTTCTGTTGGCGTACATGTGTTGGCTCTGAGACATGATACATTTACAGTTAACGGAATACATGGCATGTATTAAAAAGGTTAAATAAAGGGCTTGGTGCATTGAGGGGACTTGCACTCATGACCCCTGTATTTCTAAAACTTTGGCATTGCTGTGGTAACAGCCTCCCTTTTGACTGTCCCCACCAGACCTGTTAGACATAAGGGAGAATGTGACCAGTGGTAGTATGGAATGTAACTAAGTACATTTACTCAAGTACAAATTTGAGGTACTTGTACTCTACATGAGTATTTTCATTTCATGCCACTTCCTACTTCTACTCCGCTACATTTCAGAGAGAAATATTGTACTTGTTACTCCACTACATTCATCTGACAGCTTTAGTTACTAGTTACTTTACACATTAAGACTTTGCACACAAAACACATGTAGTTTATAAAATCTGATGTTTTATTATAAATAAAACTAGCCAACAATATAACGGCCTACAAGTCCAGCTGAAATGATTAGACCATTAAACACACAACTGTTTGGATCCTTTACACTTTCTACAATGTGAGGATTTTCCTGCACTGAGTACTTTTACTTTCAATACTTAAAGTACATTTCCTGATGATACTTACATGCTTTTACTTAAGTAACATTTTAAATGCAGGACTTCTACTTGTAACAGAGTGTTTTTACAGTGTGGTATTAGTACTTTTACTTAATTAAATGATTAAGAAAAATTATACTTCTTCCACCACTGCACATCAGGAAAAAAATGTATCATTATCCAGAGAAACTTGTTAAACCACTCCTGCATAATTCACATATTTCATGTTTTTCTTTAATATGGCTAAATACACAACGTCCACGTGTCATTTCAGGAAATACTTGTTCAGTAATGGACATTATTAATTAGAGCAATGCTTTGGGACCAAATATTACTTCTTTATTTTTAAATGATGACACAACTTGAAGGTGATTAAAAAAACAAGACTAGGCCTATTCACTGTATATTTATTTAATAAGTAAAGGATCTGAATACTTTTTCCACCACTTAATGTGACTTTAAAATAAAGTCTGACTGAGGTCATACACGGTAACAGTGGTGTTGCCAACATCTGCGTCTGAGTCCCGTCGCCACGCCTCCAGGAGCACAGCTTCTCCCCACATCTCCTCCCTCTCTCCGGCCAGCTTCACTGCTAGAGGCGCTCTCCCTGCCGAGCGGATGTGCACTCTGCCTGGGCAAAGGAAGCACAGCGTCCCGTCTACCTCCGCTGGATACTCTCAATTACACGCGGCTACTACAAGATAGCAAATATCAAGCCGCACCGTCCAATTTACAATATCAGGGTCTCTTTATTCTGATGTATTTTGAAATATTAAAGAGACATTTGTCTTTCGTGTGTGCGGATTCTCATCTGTAAAGTCTCCACAAAGTGATGAGCAGCGCGGAGCTAGGGAATGTGTTCTGGTCGTAAACTTCTCTAAGTTTCCATCCGCTCGTACTCCCGCCATTTAAAAAAATGCAAGTCCTCCTGTACACCGCTGTGTTCCTGTACCTCAAGGAGTCTGCCCACGCAGAGCTAAAAGACAAGTGTCCGACCCGGTGCGACGTGAGTACCTGTCCGAGCCCCAGCTGCCCCAGCGGCTACGTGCCGGACCGCTGCAACTGCTGTCTGGTGTGCGCCCAGGGAGAGCGAGAGCCGTGCGGCCGCAAAGACGACCTGCCGTGCGGGGACGGACTGGAGTGCAAACACCCGGCGGGCAAGCGGCTCTCCAAGGGCTTCTGTCGGTGCAGGTTCAGCGCCGAGGTGTGCGGCAGCGACGGGAAGACGTACGGCAACGTGTGCCAGCTGAAGGCGACCAGCAGGAAGGCTCTGCAGCAGGGACTGCCAGGCGTCACCCAGGTCCAGAAAGGACCTTGTGAGTCCAGCACAGGTACGATTTATGCATTGGTGGCTTCATTTAGTAAACCAGACAGTCTAAAGAAGAGGGTCCATGGCACCTAGGGGGGTCTCAGAGTTAGTGCAGAGTTGAAAGTTTAGTTTTTCAAAAAATAAAATATGTCTGACAATGTAGGCTACGTTAATGTGAATCTAATATATCAATAGCAAAGATAAATCGGCCTATTTGTCGAAAAAAATATGTAAAATGTATTTACACATTGAAGATATGGTAGGTAACGTAGCCACCATGGAAGCCACAGGTTGTCACATGACCAGCCGGCAGTCCCCTATTTCGTAGGATATCATACAAATTGTTGTGCATCACTTTTTGTATGATATCATACGAACACGTTTATGAGAATGTGTTGGTATGTGCCAATATATCAGATTTCTCGTTCATTTTCTCTTGGTTTTCTCTGCTGATGTTAATCAGGGTCCTCCTCCAGTCCAGAAGGAGGTGGAAATGCACCTGAAGCTGTCTGTAACAAAAAAAACACCAGAAGAACAATACCTTATAGGGCTGGGTCGATATGCGTTTGTCCCCCTTCGATTCTTTCACGATGCATGGGTGCCGATGTGATTTGTATTGCGCTTTTCATTTATTGCGATTCTAGAAGTATTGCGATTTGATAGTATTGCAATTTTCTTTTCCTCAAAAGCTGAATAATAATTTCTAAAAACTGATTGTTTTCTAAGAAGAATGCACATCACATGTCAGTCAGTCAGTCTGACATTTATTTCATTTGTAAAGAAGAATATTACGTGGATTTTCTGCTTTTTCTGCTTTCGGTCAGAAAACGGATATGAGGTAGTCGCTGTTGGCGGTATGGTATAAACAGAAAATATTTAGGTGAATCATTGTTAAAAAAATGAAATAAAAAAATCGATTCTAGGCAAAAGAATCCATTTTAAAAATCGTCTCAAAAAAAAAAAGTCACGATACATACGATTTTTTTTGTCCTACCCCTAATACCTTGTGCACTTACAGCAATAACACTTGTTTTATAAACTGCTATTCCTTAGGCCAAGAATTAACTTCAATCTGATGTTACTATAGTAGAAATGGGTTTCCCACAATATTAAGTTGACTCATCAGGAGAGTGCAGTCTGGCCCTCCACCCCCACCTCAATAAACTGCCCTGTGGCTTTTCTTACTGTCTCCAACTCACTAATAAGAGCCAGATTAATAAGGCTTGGTCTCCAGAGTAATGCTCCACAGCAGCATTAAACACCGGTTAGAGGGCAGGTGCAGGTTTAACAGCCCGTTAAAGCAGACCAGAAGCAGTTATTTGGAACAGTGAGAATGAACCCCACCTCCTGTAAAAGTTGTTATTCTGTCCTACAGACTGGCCTAGATAATTCCTCAACCCAAACACAGAGTTCGTGTGCAGGCCTCGCTCTGTAAACAGGGTTTCCGTCAGAGAGTGGAGACTGCTTCATGAAAGGATGTAAGTAGATTCTATCTGAGCAATGGTGTGGGCTCAGGCAGTTTCTATCTTGGAAGGGGAGGGGGACTTCACAGCAGACTGCTTTTAGACTGATATGAGGCCGGTGCTGATGTAGTTACATTACATTACAAGTCATTTAGCTGACGCTTTTATCCAAAGCGACTTACAATTGCTATATATGTCAGAGATTGCACGTCTCTGGAGCAACTATGGGTTAAGTGTCTTGCTCAGGGACACATTGGTTGATATATCGCAGTGGGAATTGAACCCAGATCTCCCACACCAAAGGCATGTGTCATATCCATTGCGCTATCACCACCCGTTTGTGTCTATATCAACAACGTTTCATTTCCGGGATTGTTTAGTTACCGCCGGAAATTCCGTAGGATGTCCCTAATTTTCCCGTTACCTTGCGCTTTCTTTGTGTTGGCGTTCTAAACTCTGGTGGATTTCTGAGGACTATGGTTAACTGCTCCTCAGATCTCTGCAGGGTAAATCCAGACAGCTAGCTAGACTATCTGTCCAATCTGAGTTTTCTGTTGCACGACTAAAACTACTTTTGAACGTACACATGTTCCACCAAAACAAGTTCCTTCCTGAGACTATTTTGCAGAGGCACCGTGGCTCCGTCCAGAGCTTAGCACCGCGCAAGACGATTGTGATTGGTTTAAAGACATGCCAATAAACCAGAGCACATTTTTCTCCCATCTAGGGCTGAACGATACATCGAATTTTCATCGTCATCGCGATATGAACTAGCGAGATGAACACATCGCAACAGACAGCCTGACACGATGAATAAGGGAAAACAGTTTACACACTGAGACGACGCGAAGCGTAATACGCTGCTCTGTATTGTTTCCATTAACAGTCTGATTATTTCACAGAAAATGAAAACCGGCAGCTGATTGGACAAACGCGTCACGTGGTTCTTTTTTCTCCGGAAATTCACAGCAAAGAATTTCTAATATGGGAAGAAGTTCCACTCTCTCGTTACTTCCGGCTTCTGAACTGGTTGCAGTTCCACCAGAGTTCCATATAGGGGGCGCTCACAGGCCAGTGCAGAATGAATGGGACTCTATGGAGCTATACCCCTCAAAATCCACTTTTCTCAGAATATAATTTTTTGTCTAGTAATTTGAATGTTGCATTCGAAAGGGGAGGCTAAGAAAATACACACTGCTGGGTGTTACATTTTTTTAAAGTGGCTTTTTTGTTCTAAAAAGCCTTTTAAAATGTCAATGACGTCATACACATATACGGCCAGAGATTCTGCTTTACGGCAAGCTCTGAGTCACTTCCTTTTTTCTCTCGAGGCATCGACAACACAGCTGACAGGTTAGACTCTCCCTGTTAATACACGTGCTAGAAAGAGGTTTGCTAATGTTTTAAAGACCACGCCGAAATATTCACTCTGGCATTCTGGTTCTGCTTCGGATGCCGTCAAGCGGGATCTCCGATCGTAATCAGTCCTTCACTGACCAATCAGCATTCATTAGCAGAATGCTAGCGTGTTATGGGCAACAACGACTCAACCTGTAACAAATCGAAAGGGCTTAAGTACTCGTTCATTCAACTTTTGACCTATAATCCATGTTGAACTTGCAAAAACTACAATCAAATCTGAGATTTCTCAACGACAATCAGGCGAAAGAGACAAATTTAGCCGTCTAGCTCCATAGGGTCCCATTCATTTTGCACTGGACCGTGATCACCCCCAGTGGAACTCTGGTGGAACTGCGACCAAAGTAGGTACAATGGGGCTTAATAGGGAGTGGAACGACTTTCCGTAGACGGGCTTTGTTCACAGCCAGACTGTCATGGCGTCTCGTTCAGAATACGATCTCATATTGTACTAAAATAGTTCACCGAAACGTGTTTCTGAAAACATTTTAAGCGAGAAATAGGCCATGCAGTTGCTGAATCTGTCTTCATTTCAGATCAACAAAGGTCAGTTTAAAAGATTTTCGTCGAACGTTAATTTCTTATAGTTATAATGCCTCATTTATGTGTCATTTGTTCAATAAAAGCATGTCAAAAATTATCTATTTGATTTCTTTATTCAGTGGGAATAGGCTATTCAATGTTTAGGTTCACAAAGAACCTATTAAAGCACTAAGACATGGGAACAGTATAGCTAACATTCACATTTGAATATTTATCGCAAGTCATATCGTCATCGCAATATTAAACAATGTTATCGCACATCGCAGCTTTTCCTCATATCGTGCAGCCCTACTCCCATCCCGGAATGCCGTGTGGACTAGCCAGACCCTCCTCCGCAGCGCTGTGGAGGAAGGTCTGGCAATGCAAGACTAGTGCTGATGTGTCTGGTGCTGGTAGAGGATGACTTGGCCACACAGCAGAGTGGCTCAATGGATGGTTAGTCAGTGGGTGCACTTTGGTTTACTTTGGAGTAAAATATCTAAATGTTGAACTGCCACACATATTTCATTCCTTTGTGGTAATGTCTGAAGTTCTACCATGGACTCTGTAACATTTTTTGTGGAAAAAATGCCTTAGTTACCTTGTTTCTAGCCATTCTAGCGTGGTATAGAAAGCCTGCAGGAAGACTCAGCTCGATTTGTGCCAGTTCTCATTAATATTCAACGAGCTAAGCTGCTTGACTCTGATTGGCTAACAGCTAGCCAATGAGAGCCTGGCTATCAGCATCCTTTACTCAGCGCAACTGGGCTGACTTTGACGATCTCTTGACTTTTACTCCACCAACCGGTCAAATTTACATTAGTCTCGCATTGCCAGACAGACATACATTCCAGGATAGGAGTAAAAACGCTTTGGATTGTTGGCATTTCTTTAAACCAATCACAATCGTCTTGGGCGGCGCTACGCTCCGAACGCAGAGATGGTGGCTCTGCAAAATAGTCTGGGGAAGGAACTTGTTTTGGTGGAACATTTGCACCCCGCAAAAGAAAACGCCACATACAATATTAAATGAAGTTAACTGTTTACATAATACATTAACATGAGCTATTTAAATTAGCTGGATATAACGTTAAATGTTATTAGCTCTCACCAGTGTATCGCTGAGTGTAATTTGTCAACAGCAATTCACCAATCTGCCCCAAAACGAGTTAGAGAGGAAATGCCGAAAACATATTCTTTGTAAATCTTTACAATCATTCAAAGAACCAAGCAGGCCTGCCTTGTTGCACGATCCAATTTTTCTTCAAAACTTGTCATTTTCAGCGTGTAGCTTGAAGGTTGTTGTTTTCCCTATTGGAAGGGAGTTTGAAAATGGCGACACAAAGAGAGCGGACATCGCGTCGGCTGTCCCTCATCTTCCCCAGGCTTTATCCTGGAAATGTACTTCTGTTGATTCAGACTAAATATCCACTTATTCTATTAAATATTTCATATATGGAACCATGGATTGGCGCCACATTTTGCACAGACGTTCATGGTTCCAAGACGATGAGTCCTTCTGACTTAGTGATCCTCGCATTGAAATGTGTAACAGTGTGTGACAGTGCATGTTTCTCATTTGCTTTGTCACACTTATATACATGCTCCTACCTGCAGTTCCCAACAATTTATTAGACTACTGTCTCCATTCAAAACTAAACGGGGAGAAAAGTTACTCGCCATTAAATAACCATCCTTCCTTCACTATATGCTGTTTTACCCTCTTCATTTGTACCACATTCTCTCTCTCTCTCTCTCTCTCTCTCTCTCTCTCTCTCTCTCTCTCTCTCACACTCCCACTGTGCCATCTACCACCCTGTTCCAAACAAAGGCTGACCATCCGTTTTTAGCCTGATCTCCTCCAGCCATTGAGTTCAGATAATTTCTGAACGCTATCAAGATCCACTCGCGAGAGTTGCGTTACCTTTACTTTTATAAAGACTACACTCAAACATCACTCATCAAGCTCACATTGTTATTAACTGTTATTTTGGGCTGCAGTGACGGACTGGCCATCTGGAATTTGGGCACTGCACATCTCTTTATTAGTCTCGCTTAGCCTGACCTTGCTCCACAGCGCTGCGGAGGAGGGTCTGGCGAGTCCACACAGCATTCTGGGATGGGAGAAAAAACGTGCTCTGGTTTTTTGGCTTTTTTTTTTTTTTTAAACCAATCACAATCATCTTGGCCAGTGCTAAGCGCCGGACGGAGCCATGGTGCCGCTACAAAATAGTCTCGGGAAGGAACTTGTTTTGGTGGAACATGTGTACGTTCAAAAGTTGTTTTAGTCGTGCAACAGAAAACTCAGATTGGACAGATAGTCTAGCTAGCTGTCTGGATTTACCCTGCAGAGATCTGAGGAGCAGTTAACCATAGTTCTTTGAACTTCTTCCTAACATTTAACAGAGGTAACACAATAAAATACCTTACAATCATTTTTGGTTAATTTCAAAAAAGTCATTTCACACATGCAGCCACAAACACTTCTGTGTTTTGGTGGAGCTGTTGCATTATGTACTGTGCTTTAACGTCGAGCCTTTGTCTTTGTGCTGGATGTGCCTTTAGGAGAGCGTATCATGTCGTAGCACCTAGCGATCTGCCGACGCTCTAAGATGTTAAATTGTTGTCAGCATATGTCACCGACTGTAGCAATAGCGCCCGTCGGTCGAGTGCGCGTTCCAAATTTGTGCATTTTTCAGTCTGAAAATCAAACGTGTTGTGTTGGATAGGCTGGACGTTCAGTGCTGATGAATAAAACAGATCTGCTGCTCTACTGACTGACACACACACACACACACACACAGACACGTACCAATGGGAGATATCAACTGAGGAAACAGGAAGTCCCTGCAGCCCAGAGTTGTGGCAGACTCCATTTACTTTTCCCCTTGATCCTTTTTGTCCGGGTTTAAAGGGTATGTGGCGGGCACACACACACACACACACACACACACACACACACACACACACACACACACACACACACACACACACACACACACACACACACAAACACAAACAATGTCACTAGAGCATTACGGGCGTGGTTAACTAAAAATATACTGTATGGGTGACTGACCTGCATGTCTCAACTCCTAAATTGGTTGTGGTAAATTATCCATCATGCCCATTTATATCAGTAGTAGAGTTAAGCAAAATTGTCCTGAATTGCCAAGGCAAAAAAAGAATTCATTTTAAGCAAGGAAGTCTTTTTCCCCCAAAAGAATCAGTAGAAGTCGAGTTTTAAAGCCTTGATTAATCAACAAAAATAGAATTAGTACACTTCAGTTTTACCTTTTGACTATTTCACTAATGTGATTCAAATTCCGTACAACTCATGAAAGCTTTCACATGTGCTGTTTCAAACACCCTCCATCTGGTCCATGAGCCTCTCTGGGGAAGAATTGTCAGACAGAGAAAGTTATTTATTTGAGCTTTCTGACAGGAGCATCAGCAGGGGGGGGATTCTCTCTTTCTTATGGAAGTGTGCATTACCTTATTAATGGAAAAACCTTTTGACTTTTGTCACTCCTGCCATGGTGATCCATGACAATTTGGTGCTCTCATAAAAACAATTCTACTGCAAGAGGATTAGGGCCACAGGTGAAAAAATATATCGAGTTCAGAGAAAAAAGTCAGAATCGATAGGTTTACATGGTTTAATTAAAAAAAACAAAAACATTTTTGTTGTACTGCTCATTGCTGCAGCTCCTCTTTTCACCCTGTGTGTTGAGTTCTCTGTTTTAGCTACAGAGTGAGACATCTCACTTCTGTTCCATCTTTGTTGGGAGTCGCACATGCTCAGTAGCTAGGTAAGGACTACTAGCCAGTCAGAAGCAGAGTATGAGGGCGTGCCCTGACAGTACCTAGGTAAGGACTACTAGCCAGTCAGAAGCAGAGTATGAGGGCGTGCCCTGACAGTACCTAGGTAAGGACTACTAGCCAGTCAGAAGCAGAGTATGAGGGCGTGCCATGCTAGCAGCTAGGTGAGCATTATAACGTGTGTTACAAAGTGACCACGTTTGTCTCTGAAGTAAAGGCTGGACTACAATAGAGCTGTTTGGAGCAGTTTGTGTGTTTTCTGTTGGAGATGGTAAGTCCCTTTGGGGTGGACTTTGGGCTTTTTCACTTTGTAAACCTATAACATGCACAAAAAAGATATATAACACAATAAAGGAAAGGGGAAAAGCCAAAAAGCATAATATGAGCACTTTAAAAAAAAGTCTGAATTCTGACATTAAAGTTTTAGTGCGTAATGTTTTTTTAATAATGAACATCTGTTACATTTAAGCCATTGCCAGATGAGTTGCTACAAAGCTAATTAAGACTATCAGCTCCACACAACTCTCTCTGGATTTCTCAGTATGACTATGTTCAGAAGATTGTGGCGTCCGGCTACTTGCGCGCGCAGATCATGTTTTTTTTTTTAATCCTCCGTGTCCTCCTCGGCTACTAGCAACTGTTGTTGCTGTGTGGAGGAGGGGGAGGGCGGGGGGTGGCGGATTTTTTATTTGTTTTTATTTATTTGGATGGTGATTGAATTATATTTAAAGGCTGTATAATGAGCAATGGTAGAAGAAGTATTCAAATCCTTTACTTAAAGAGGCTATATCTAACTTTCAGTTTGTGTTGATTCTAGCGGCCCCTTTGGACTAAAGCGGTAGTGTTTTTACCACACCTGCTGTCCTAAAGGTCTAGGAGTTAGCGTTACGGGAAGGTCATATAGTCACGATGAATGTTTTGTACAGACAGAAAATCATTCATTTACAATAAGAGAAAACGTTACAGATGCATCGTTGCATTTCAAGTTTTACATACGGTAACTTAGCCTACTTTGGATGTATCGTGAGATAAACCGGGTATCACTGTCACTGGGTCACAAGACAAAACATGAAGAGATTGTTGTAGCAACCAACATAATAATAACTTAGATTAATATAGCGCATTTCATGAAACATACGGATGCTTTACACAAGTACAGGGAGACAAGGGAACAGAAAATAGTAAGCCAACACAAACACGGAGTAAAATAAATAAAAACCAGGCGCTAAATGGAAGAGGGTCGGCTATTGACGTACAACCACATGGCGCATTGTAAAGTTATTTCATGAATGAAATAACTTGAAAGACATATTACATACCTGAGGGCCAATTCGGGTTCATTTTTGAATCATTTACAATCCTGTAATTGTCTCCATCTGTTGAAAGCCTGATCGAATATGACTCACGTTATCGCCCGTCATCTTTCACTTTCCCTTTTATCTTTTAGTTGTTCTTCGTTTAATTTCCTTCTTTCCTGTGATGGCCCTGACCCAGTATCAGCCATAACTACAACAGATAACTTCTAATATAACATACAATTAGGCCTATATAAAGACATCTCCTGCTACCTTTTACCTGACTGGATAAGCTAACACAAGCTTTTCAGCATTAATAAAAACTATATAAAACTAGCGTTCTTTCTTACTGTCACAACAAAATTGTACAAATGTATGAAGTGTGTGTGTGTGTTTGTTTGTATTGGGAGAGGTAAGGATTTTGATTGCATAGCTTTGTTGGGAAGGGGTGGGGGGGACTGGTTTTAGGAAGTGGGAACGATTGAGCCCATGATAGTTTTTATTGTAAATTAGGTGTGACTGTGATTGTAAAATTGTATATTCTCATGTTTTGTATTTCACTTGCGTTGAATATTTATTGTTTTACTGACCTGCCAAGGGACTACAGTCGGAAAATAGCACTTATGCTACAACCGGGTACAATGCATGTCTCCTTGTTCTTATAAAACAATGTTAATGTTAACTTGTGCATTGTCCCTGTTTAAATAAAATAAATAAGTCTCGTTTGCTGTTACAAGTCATTTATGATCATCAGATGGAACATCACAGTTTCAGAAACATTTAAAAGTTACAGATAGTCACTTTAAGTAAACGTATTAATACTACCCTGTAAAAATACTCTGTTACAAGTAAAAGTCCTGCATTGAAAATGTCGCTTAAGTAAAAGTATGTAAGTATCATCAGGAAAGTGTACTTAAAGTATTAAAAGTAAACGTACTCAATGCAGAAAAATCCTCACCTGTATTTAATGGTCTAATCATTTCAGCTGTACTTATAGGCCTGTCTATAATTGGCTAGTTTAATTTGTAATAAAACATTGCATTTTATACGCTACATGTGCTTTGTGTGCAATACTCTTAATCTGTAAAGTAACTAGTAACTAAAGCTGTCAGATTAATGTCGTGGAGTAAAAAGTACAATATTTCTCTCTGAAATGTAGCGGAGTAGAACTAGTAGATGAAATTGAAAAATGAGAAGAAAAATCTCAAGTATGTCAAATATGTACTTAAGTACAGTACTTGAGTAAATGTACTGAGATAGATAGATAGATAGATAGATAGATAGATAGATAGATAGATAGATTTTTATTGATCCCAAAAATGGGAAATTACAGCCCTACAGCAGCAAAATATCAGACACACAGCACACATACAGAATATACATGAAATAATAAATAGGATAAAATACAAGAACAAATATTTAAAATGTATACAAGTTAGGAATAAAAATATTCTAACTACTTAAATAGTATTAATAAAAATGTAAGTAAACATATTGTGCAAGTTGCACTTAGTGCAGTTGTGATGTATATGAGTCTTATCTAACAGTGATGAAGTGTTAAAAGTTGGATTGTCTGTTGTAGGAATGATTTCTTGACTACATTCCACCACTGATTATAAGAAATAAATGAATTTGTAAAGACCAGTAATGTTAAGACTTAAACCCGTTGGCTTTTGCCTTTGGTTGGATTCTGCCTGTCATTTGAGAATCTCGTTTCAGTCTAAAATCCCAAACCACAGCCTTGGCTCAGCAGCGTACAGTGCAGCTGTAGAGAGCACGTGGAACTCATTTTCACTGGTATACAGTAAAAGGGGGTCACGACATGATCCTGGCAAATTAAACTTAGTTTTCCATCAGTGCTGCCAGCTTTGTGCCATCAGGTGGGTTTGTTAATGTTTGGGTAATGGAACAGAGGGGAACTGGTTTGCAATGTTCTGATGCAGATTTACTGTCTTTACTTTTGACTGTTCACTGCATATTTCAGGAGTTAAGTCAGAGAAAAAAGGATTTTGGTGCCACCATCAGAGGCTCTTAAGTATGGAGGCCCTAAAGTGACAAAACTAAGCTAGCCGCCTAGTTTGTATCAGGTTATGTGGATACTGCCAATACACGTTGGACAGAAAAGAGGTTATTACTCTTGGTCCAAATCTGCTCACGTTATCAACAAAAAGAGCTTTCTAAGCAGCTCCTTAGAAAATGTCAGAAAATGGTTAAAAGTGTCAATCAGTGTTTCCCAAAGCCCAAGATGACGTCCTCAATTGTCTTGTTTCGTCGACAACTTAAAAAAGATATTCAGTTTACTGACACAGAGGAGTGAAGAAACTAGAAAATATTCACATTTAACAAGCTGGAATTAGAGAATACCACAGTAGTTGGCGATTAATTTAATAGTTGACAACTAATCGATTAATCGATAAATCTTTGCAGCTTTACTTAGAACACTTAAAATCAAAAAGTTCATTTGAACAATTTCAGTCTGGATGCTGCCAAATTCACAAAACTAAGACTTGTTTGTGCCACGATGACATTCTAATAGACTCACAAACTGGCAGGTGCTTGGTGTTAGTACTGTTACATTTACTGTAAGTGCTGTGGTTTGTTTCTTATATGGTTTATTTTAGGGCTGCAACTAATGATTATTTTCATAGTGGATTAATCTGTCGATTATTTTCTCGATTAATCGATTAGTTGTTTGATCTATAAAAATGTCAAAACATGGTGAAAAATGTGGATCCGTGTTTCCCAAAGCCTAAGAGGACGTCCTCAAATGTCTTGTTTTGTCCAAAACTCAAAGATATTTAGTTTACTGTCACAGAGGAGAGAGGAAACTAGAAAATATTCACATTTAACAAGCTGGAATCAGAGAAATCTTATTTTTTTTAATAAAAAAATGACTCAAACGATTAATTGATTATCAAAATAGTTGGCGATTAATTTAATAGTTGACAACTAATCGATTAATCGATTCATCGTTGCACCTCTAGTTTATTTGGTACCTCCCCAACGTGAAGTTTTCTTTCACAACTGGTAACTATTCTACTGTCCACCTAGTGATTTGTGGGGTACAGCAAGGGTCTGTCCTTGACCCTCTGCTGCTTTTTTTATATTGTATTAAATATAAATATATCTTCCTGCAGTTGAGTCTCAACAGAACTGAGATATTAATCTTTACTAATATTCCTACTTGTATCGTCAAAACTGTTCACCATTCTCTAGCCATGTAATGCCGATGTGCAAGAATAAAGTATTCCATTTTGACTCAAGTTTATGTTTCAAGTTACATCACAAAATGCCTGCCTCTGTCAGATCCATCCTTTCAATTCATGACACTGAGAAAGTCCTCCATTAACGCCTTATTAGCTTCTCAGATTCAGTAATCTAACTGAGAAGCTAATAAGGCGTTTGTAACGTGCTTTCTTCTGGTTTGTCAGTTAAAATTTCATTGAATTGCTGCTTAATCAAAGTGTTGACTGGTTATTCAAATACATAATTCTTTTTGCCAGTATAGGTCCTTCACATGCTGCCAGTCCTCGTTACAAGTTCAACTTCATAGCCGACGTGGTGGAGAAAATCGCTCCAGCTGTGGTCCACATCGAACTCTTCCTCAGGTATTGTGTGTGTGTGTGTGTGTGTGTGTGTGTGTGTGTGTGTGTGTGTTTTGTAGAGGTTATGTTATCATGTCAGTTCAGAACATGTGACTTTAAAAGGTCAACTTTTAGAATCCATTAAAAAACAACTTTGCTTACATGTTAAGCAAATGGGTTTCATAAGGTAGCTGTAATATATCCTTATTGAAGCGAACCTTCTCACATAATATTGAAGCTATGTCTCAATTCAGGGGCTGCAGCCTTCGGAGGCTGCATTCGTAGAGCGATTGCGTCACACCGGCGCGACCAAGTCCGTCCCATTTCATTTAATTTTGAAGGCTCCTTCAAATGCGGTCCACAAATGTGGCCTCCTTTTACAGAATTCGGAGGATCCAATAATTGTATCCTTCACAGCCCCAGGATTCCTAGCACTCATTTGGGCCTTCAAGCAGAAGCACAGGCAAGCACAAACGGCCTACAACTGATATTTCTTCTTTTTACAATTTTCCTCTGCTATTTTATTATTAAATTGACTTCTGAGAATGTTTTAGGGGAGAAATTAATTAAAATTCATGGCAAATTAAAAAATTTTCTCCAAGTGTAGAAGCTCCACAAATGGCAGCTGGCTCTGCGAGGGGGTAGCTGGATATATGGCCGGAGACAGGAGATGTTCACGTGTAGGCTACATGAGGGATTATTATTTATGTTCCTCTCTTTGAGACACTTGACTAAATGGTAAAATAAAAAGAACAACTTCTGGCTCCATTTCGGTCAAAACCTTTTGACCACTTATCAGCTGCAGCTGTCAAGGTTGCTAGGCGACAGGAGCGGCGCTTCGACGCAAACTGGAAATGCCCTGCAGACCAGACTATTTAATTTCGGCCTTCTTGAGCTTCGAATGCTGTGGCCTCCGAAGGCTGCAGCCCTTGAATTGGGACATAGCTTGAGATTTATGGCACACAAGTCTTAAACTTGAGATAACAGGGCCAAGAAAATGTTTAGCAATCACATCTTCTCTCTGTAAGCCAGTCCAGCTCCATTTCCTAATGTTTGTATTCACGCCCCCAGGCATCCTCTCTTCGGTCGGAACATCCCTCTGTCGAGTGGGTCTGGCTTTGTGATGTCAGATAACGGACTGATTGTAACCAATGCCCATGTAGTCTCCAGCACCACACCGGTGTCCGGTCAACAGCACCTCAAGGTACTGAAATACTGTTTTCGTCACTTATGCTTCACTTTAAATGCTCACGGACGTGTTGGTTTGGTGTATTTTCAGTGGGGGAATGTAACTAAGTACATTTACTCAAGTATTGTACTTAAGTACAAATGGTGAGGTTCTTTACTTGAGTCTTTTCTTTCCATGCCAATTTCTACTTCTACTCCACTACATTTCAGAGAGAATTATTGTACTTTTTACTCCACTACATTCTTCCGACAGCTTTAGTTACTAGTTACTTTACATATTAAGACTTTTGCACACAAAACATTAAGTTTATAAAATATGGTGTTTAATTATATACAACTATATATACATACATATATATATATATATTTACACGTCCAGCTGAAAAGGTTTGACCGATTAAACACTTAGTTGATTTACATTTTGGATCGTTTCCAGTTTCTAAAATGTCAGGATTTTTCTGCATTGAGTACTTTTACTTTTAATACTTTAAGTACATTTTCCTGATGATACTTACATACTTTTAGTTAAGTAACATTTTCAATGTAGAATACATTAAAGTTGAACACTGACACCAAATACTGGCTACTGGCAAATTCAAGACATTGTCAATTACCTTCAAAAAATGATATCTAATTGAACCACAATTGGCTAAAACATAACTTACTTTGGTTCTGTAGAAGGTACGTACAGTATGGCATTAACCCTCGTTGCAGAAAAAGTACTGGATGCACTGTATTTGATACAAGGCTAACTCCACAGAAATGGACCAAACCAAATCCTATGCTCTGATTTAAGTTTCAGTTTAGATGTTACATTTCTTGAAATCTCATTCTTCCATTCTTTCCTTAAGGTCCAGATGCATAATGGTGACGTGTACGAAGCCAACATAAAAGACATCGACAAAAAGTCAGACATTGCTACCATCAAAATCAATTCACAGGTGAGTGCACAACTCCATGGGATTTTATGGGATTTTCTTAAAGCAACACTAGAGAACTTTTCCCGCTTCAGTCCCCCTACAGGTTGTCTCATTGGAACTACAGCTCGCACTACCCGATCTGGCAAACTTGCATAATGTAATGTAATGGACAATTCCGCTTCCAACCTGTAGGGGGACCAAAGCGGGAAAAGTTCTCTAGTGTTGCTTTAACAAGCAATAAATAAGAACGGAATGTCATCGTTTTGCTGCCAGTTTGAAACAGACCATTGTGGTCACGTGAGAAAAAACACGCCAACAACACAGAACCTTTCACTAATTGTTGAAGTAATGTTGCTTCAAAGGGAAAGGATGTTTACACTGAGTAAATAACCTAACCTAACGATGCCATGTTGTTATTGGTTGCATCATTCCATCAAATTGTATTTGTGATGTCTTTTGCATCATTTGATATTCATTCCACACATGGATGACATCAATTTCCATCGGGAGGGGGGGTCGCAATATTTGTTAAAGGCCAACGATGTGTCAAACCATTCTGAATGAAGTATTATAGTGCTGCAGAGACGTCCCGACCTACAAATCCCATCCTACAGATTTACGAAAAACTCTTTGTTTGGTACAGATCCTCGCAAATATGACACTATAATCATTTACATTTTTTTCTAAATTGAATTTTTTTTTTTAGATTTGCCAATAGGAATCTGGTGCAAACCCCACTCAGAAAGACCCCAGTATTAAATTCAATAAGGATTTGTTTTAAAATTTGAATAAAAGGAATAAGGGAAGTCTGAAAACACTCGTGTCTAATCCGAGAACACCCAGATATGTAAAAAAAAAAAAAAAAAGTGGCACATTCTTGGCTATGTATTGGTTTTATACTTTATGGAAATGTTCTTGATGTTTTGTGCACTATTTCCCCAGAATTAAGCCATCATTTGTTTTTTACTTGGAACACTGTCAGATCTCTGTCCGAATTTGAATTAACTTTTATCGTTTTGAGCAAACATAAATTTGCCCAAGTCACAGATATGTCAGTGGAAGAGGTTAACTACATATCTCTTCTCTTTTGGTTTGAGTCTGTTGTACAATACCGCTAGCAAATATTTGCTAACATTTGCAATGAGTGTGTTGACCAGTTAGTATCACGTTCTTTAAGTATGGTTACAAGGACCTATACGCACACCAAAAGCACAAGGTGATGATATATATATATATATATATATATATATTGGAGAAGAGGATTATCAAGTTATTATATACAATACAGGTTCAAAACCCATTAAAAACAAAAGAAAATGTTTTTATTTAAAGATAGGAAACCCATTCAACATGTCTGTTAAAGGACACATATCATGTTCATGTTCAGGTTCATACTTGTATTTTGGGTTTCCACTACAATATGTTTACATGCTTTAATGTAAAAAAAAACAAAAAACATTATTTTTCTTATACTGTCTGTCTGAATATACATGTATTCACCCTCTGTCTGAAACGCTCCGTTTTAGCGCCTGTCTCTTTCAGCCTTACCTTGCACGGCAGCAGGATTCTCGCGATGTCACGCGAGAGAGAATTGAAAGAAAATCCATCTTGTCAGGCTTTGAAGTAATGCGTCAGTGTCTGTACTACTAGCTTGCCGAACCAATCGGTGCCAATCTGGCAGCTACGGGCATTGTTTAACCAATTTAACAATGGTTAATGTTATAGACAGACGGTTCCTCCAATCGCCTGCCAGGTATTTTTTAGAGGTGCAACGATGAATCGATTAGTTGTCAACTATTAAATTAATCGCCAACTATTTTGATAATTATATCGTTTGAGTCATTTTTTTATTAAAAAAAAATAAGATTTCTCTGATTCCAGCTTGTTAAATGTGAATATCTTCTAGTTTCTTCTCTCCTCTGGGACAGTAAACTAAATATCTTTGAGTTTTGGACAAAACAAGACATTTGAGGACGTCCTCTTAGGCTTTGGGAAACACTGATCCACATTTTTCACCATGTTTTGACATTTTTATAGATCAAACAACTAATCGATTAATCGAGAAAATAATCGATAGATTAATCGACTGTGAAAATAATTGTTAGTTGCAGCCCTAGTATTTTTTTTAAAGTGCCTGCCCTTTTCCAAACAGTTTCCAAGGACTGCTTCTCAGATGGTTCTGTGTAAGAAAACCATCTGGCGCATCAGGTTACTTTAAGCCCCCCTCCCGAAAAAAAAACCCCAGTGTGCTCTGAGTAAAAAGATTTCTCACCTTTGCAAGGTAGTTCTCGAGCCTTGGGTGGAGATACTCAGATTGGGGGGGGGGGGGTATACTCTAATGAGGCTGCATGTGACATAAGAAGGGGAGCCAAATCTAAATGGCTTGTTGAATCCCATGTTTTCTCAACAATGCAGCCCACAAAAACTGACTGAGTTGCCTTATTCCACAGTTTGGAGGTTGGTAGGCACACAAGATACCAAAATGTATGTGCACAAGCACTGTAAAGTTACTTTTTGATTTAATGATATGCCCGCTTTAATCCTCACGGATAAACTCTAGATAGTAAACAAAACAGTGTCTGTTTACAATGATGACTCCACAGTGTAGCATGCACCCGCCTCCTGGCCTCCACTAGCACTCGTTGCAGTAAAACTCCAGCAGATTAATGATTCTGTTCTGGGCTTGTGTGTGTGTGTTTACAGTGTGTGTCGTATATCCAGGTTCACAGTGGTGTTAATACTGTAGGGTGGGGTAACGGACCATAATCCAAACCTCCCCCTGGGGTGATACCGAATACTTCCAGCTTGAGTGTACAGCACATACCACCTCAGGGATTATAGGGGGATTTTCTTAGTTTTCTTGCTCTTTCGTCAACTCCCAAGTGAAGTCGCATTAGTTTGCTGATTTTACTGGGCTGGACTTTTCAATAATATTGTTGAGAATTAAATCTTCATTTAGCTTCTTAAGGACAAATCCGGCACAAAATGAACCTAGGGGTTAATAACATGTGTACCGAGTTCACCGTTCTCTGGGATATGTTTTCATGCTAATCGAATGTGACCAGTTTTAGCGCAAACCGCTAATTAGCTTCTACCGCTAGTCGTCGGGGCACGGGTAAAGTAAAAAGAAATCGCTATTTCTTTACCACTAACAAGGCTCAAAATAGCACCACACTTCAATGGTAGCATAATGAGGGTCCCTACATGTAAACCGAAGCATTGAGAACTTTGTAAGTGTACGGACAGTTTATTAAAAAGAACCAGACAACCAACAGTACCGTTCACGTATACAGGCAGGCGCCATCTTGGGAAAACCGTCAAGACCAGTCAACGTTTTGCGAGTATGGAATGCCTTGGATGCCGACTGTGCTGAACCATGGATGTTGGAGTTAGGGATGTCAACGTTCCTTAGCTGCGTGGTCCTCCAGAGAAACTGGGACCATGTCTAACCTGCAAAGGTTAGACATTAAAGAAGCACTTGTACCACATTAGGCTGGACAAATAAGCACATGTCCTGCACGCCATGCAAGGTGTAACCATTCATCCCCCAAAAAAACAAGTCTAGAAGATTTTTAAGACAAAGTTGTGCAAGTTGTTGCTGTGTCTGGCATTGAACCAAGCTTACACAATTTGGCCAGTTTGAATTTCCTCAAACAAGACAAGAAATTCAAACTGACCACACTGAAAGGCAGGACTGTGTCCCATGTTTGGTTAGGTTTAGGCCACAACCACACAGGTCGAGGTTAAGCAAAGATAATGATTTGGTTTAGAAAAAGATTGTGATTGTGGCAGATACATTCCATATGAATATGTTGTAATTATGAAGATATGTTCATTAAAAACATTTGATTTAAAAAAAAAAGCAGTAGCACGAAAACCTCATTTTCAGAAGACAGCGATGGTTTAAAAACAAACAGTGAGCAAATAAGACTTTCTGCTTTGGGGATGCTATTGCAATTTTCTTTTCTTATCTTTCCATGACTCAAAATGAAAGCATATGTGTATATCCAATCAATATAAGGCAGTTGTGTATCTGTCAGCAAGTTTAATATCTTTCTGCCACGTAGAGGCCAAAAAAAAAGCTTTACACGCATATATACTTTTAATATCTTGTTCCAACAGTTCAATGAAACTTGGTTTAGACTGAAAACATTTTTTATAGCTGCCACATTTCACAAAATGGAAATATTCTAGATGCATCATTTTCATAAATACTTCCCCAAAATTTGTCTGGAGAGCCTTATTTGGTATCTTTGGAAACTTGGAGATTTTCACTAGAAATTCAAGATATTTGAACAGTACTTGACCATACAAAATGTGAGTGTCTAGATGAAGACACAGATGGGTGGGTCATTTCTGTGCAAAAATATCAGTTGAACCTCGGTTGACATCTCTGCATTAGAAACAGGGGAGGAGTAAGAGAAAGAGAAACACAATCCAGAGCACTCCACCTTAAAGAAATCCTTTCTGCTCATTCCTTCTCTCCCTCCGTCACACCATCTGTCTGCTGGGAATGTGTTTCTACTCAGCTCCATTTTTTTCCTCCCTTTTCCTTCACTTTCTCCACCAATTTTTTCTTCATATGCCCTCCCTTTTTCTTTGTATTTTTTATATATATTGTATAGAATTTGGCTGCATAGTGATATTTTAGGCCATAGAGTTTTCAAATGTACTTTTATTGATTTTTCTTTTTTTGTTTTACAGCATTTTTCATCATCATCAGGCTGTCATTCATGGTTTTCCACTCTTTATCTAATTTGTGTTCATCACGTTCCACACGTGTTGGAATTGTTGATTGTTGGTTGTGCGAAGGTTTGATAGTCTCTTTTGCCATACTAGCACACTGGATTCTTGGAACTGTTATATTTGTAACATGCATTTAGTCTCATTTCCCTGAGTGTGCAAAATGTAAATGTACAGGCCTCTGGGCCGAGGTCATTTTGGGTGTATGGGAGATTAACGAGCCGAGGAGCAGCGGTTACACAGCTGTGAAAAAGGTTGGACTAGGAAGAATGCAGTGCAGACTAATGGAAAGCTTTTTTGTACTTTTGCTCTATGCCTTTAGATTAGCATTCACATTTTACCATTCATAATATTGTTGTAGAGAAGTGCTCCTTTGGAAACAGTCCAACAAAAGCACAAATATCAAAAGCATACAGAGCTGAACATTAAAAGTTATTACCTTGATAATCTTTTATCTTTTATCTTGCAGTTCAACCTCAGCTTTTTAGTCCACGGCTCTGTTTTATTTACAGCGGGATGTACCTGGCTAGTTTTAAGGTTTAAAGGTCCCATATTATGTTAATTTATGTAGAACATGTTTACATGTTTTAATGTTCAAAAAATACTTTATTTTTCTCATACTGTCTGTCTGAATATACCTGTTTTCACCCTCTGTCTGAAACGCTCCATTTTAGCGCAAAATATTAACAATAGATTCATGTGATTTTAAAAGCATTATTTTTGACTGGAAAAAAATGAATGACTAATTGTGATTTCTATTGGACCTTTAAGGCTTGTCTTTCCTTGGTTCCATCTTACTTATGCATATTATGCTTAAGTAGTATTTCTTTATAATAAACTGTGTATAGACAAGATGCAACCAGAAGGGCTTCCTCCATGTGCTCCAGTTCAATTCAATTTTATTTATAGTGTTAAATCATAACAGATGTTATATTAATAATATTAATAGCAGTAACAATAGTACTAATGATAATAGTATAATAATAATAATACATTTCCTAAAAAACCTTTCACATTTAAAAGCATGTTGGGTGAATTGGACACTCACACTTGTTTGTAGGTGTAAATATAAGTGTGAATGATTGTGCTTTCTTGCTTATAAAGGGTTCCCCCAAATGTCCTATATCGTCCTACAGCGATATCTTACCCTTTGTCTGTTCTTGCCTCTTCCTAGACAAAACTGCCTATATTGTTTCTGGGCCACAGTGCAGACCTGAGACCCGGGGAGTTTGTTGTTGCAATCGGCAGCCCCTTCGCCCTCCAGAACACCGTCACCACTGGCATCGTCAGCACCGCCCAGAGAGACGGCAAGGAGCTGGGCCTCAGAGACTCCGACATGGACTACATCCAGACGGACGCTATTATCAATGTGAGAATATATCAAGGCAGAAAACATGTGCTCTGCGTCAAAAGTATTGTTAAGCAGTGTAGTATGTTGAAGTTGTTAAAATGTCACATTGTAAGGTGTTTGTGTAGTTTGCTACGCCACAGTGAACTACTGTTTTTTGTGTTTTCCTTCACAGTATGGGAATTCAGGAGGACCTCTTGTCAATTTGGTAAGCTTTTGGTTTCCTACCTCAAAGCTTGCCTGCTGTAAAATACCTTTCTCTGCTTGGGTCTGTTGTAGGGATGCACCAAATCCAGGATTTGGGTTCGGATTTGGCCGAATATTGGGTTTTTTGACGGGGTTCGGTTTCTGCCGAACCTTAGAATTGTTTTCCACCGAACCAAACCCTGGCTGCTGCTCGTTAGCTAACGTTAATTAATTAAACGCTAATTTCAGCCACCCAACATGCCTTCTGTAGTGGAATGGCTTCCAATGACGACCAAAAACGCTTGTATTTTACTGTGAACATTTACTGTTCAATATGTTGCAGTTTTACAAACAAGAACAACTTAAACTTGACGGACATGTTTTGCATCTAGCGTCTCACGTTCATCTCAGTAAGCTAGCAAAAGTACACAACAGACAACTTCTGTGTAGGCTACTTCAAAATAAAAACACTTCCTGTGACAGTTCGCAGTAAAACTAAATTACTGTTTAACAAATAAGGTTGTGTACCTTTTCACATATCAGCTGTAAATCAAGTACTGTAAATAATGTAAATGGTGAGTTTTAATCACACTATAATTTACCATTTCCTTTAGACTGTTTTAAACTAAACAACATGAATTTCTTATTTAAGTGCTTTAAACAAACATTTCACAACACCTTCATCATACACTGGTTAGCGAATATTTACCAAACAAAATTGTCACTCATCTGGCGATAGCGATGTGCTTTCCTACGATGTGAAAAGAGTGTGTGAATTCAACATTAAGTTGTAACATTTAACTATTTTAGAGGCTGTGGACGTTGTTTACTTCATAAATATGTTATTGTGTTAATGGACTGAGGATGGGAATAGTACTTATTCGGCAGAATCTTAACCAGTGTATTCGGTATTCGGCCAAATCTCAAAAATCTGGATTCGGTGCATCCCTAGTCTGTTGTTTAACTTCACGAACAGGAACTCTTATTCTTGATGACAGCAAACTAAGAAACTTATTTTTTTCTGTTGTATGGCCTCACAATACTTCTGTGTCTCTGTATTTGAGGATGGTGAGGTGATTGGCATCAACACCCTAAAGGTTGCAGCAGGAATCTCATTTGCCATTCCCTCCGACAGGATCACTCGCTTCCTTAATGATTCATTTGACAAGCACAGCAAAGGTGAGTCTGGTAAGGATAGGGCTTGGATTAAACATCTGTGAGTTTCTTGCTGAATATACAGAAACTAACTGTCTAAGTCTCTTTCAGATGTGAGGTCAATAAAGAAGCGTTTCATTGGAATTAGGATGCTGACCATCACACCAGTGTAAGTCTGAACTGATGATTATGTTTATGGGAAATATGGCAAATAGAGAAAATGGATAAGAATATAATGATGGTATCATATGTTATTTCATTAAATAATATCCAACTTTGTTCAAATACTTAACTGCCGGCCTTTTTTAATGCATGTTACATACTGGAACCACATGTGCACAGCTCAGAGCAGGTTACAGCACAGCAACATTCAAATTCAAAGCTGTTGAAAGTAGCAAAGGTGTCCCACAAGGATCTCTTTTGGGTCCTCTTTTATTCACATTATACTGATTAGAAATACCCTAAAAATGATCCCCTCTCTTTCTAATTTGTCTGATGAAAATGCACCTTTTATGCTGATGAGTTATTTATTGCATTGGCTCTCTCACAACTTTCTTTTAACTGATCTAAGCATTAGTTAAAGCTTGTCTTGGTGATAAAGTAATGTTATTTACACATTCTAAAAAGAAGCTATTGGACCACCCAACTACTTTAACAGGCCATGGCAAAACTGTTGTTTCTTCTTATATATTTTTAGGATTTGTTCTAAATGATTTCATTCAATCTCAATATTCAGGGGCCTGTGAAAATTCTGAAGAGGAAATTGGGATTTTATTTTTAAAACAAGGCCTATCTTAGCTTAAAGGGGCAGTTCAGATATTTTGAAGTTGGGTTGTATGAGGTACTTATCCATAGTCAGTGTATTAGCTACAGTACTGTAGATGGCAGTCAGCACGCCCCCAGTTTGGAGAAGCAGGCAGGGTACCAACATGGAATTTACTGCTGTTGACGGGGGCAGCCAGCAGCAGCAAAATGTATTTTAGTCACCTGAAAGTGTAAGCTATATTTAGAATATTTTCACCACTTTACCTTGCTGAAATGAAATCTTTTATATGAATGTATTATACATTTTATTTTTCTCAAATTCTGATTTTGTGGCATATTTTGTGTTATCCATCTGTTATTGTTTATATTTAACTTTTTACATCCTGTCTTGGTCAGGACACTCTTGCAACGAGGATTGTTTGGTTATATAAAGGTTAAAGGTTAATAAATATATACAGTATTTATACACCTTTGGTTCCTGAAATAAATTAGTTAAATCTCACCAATATCGGGGACTTTGGTAAGATAATGGACTTTTTTTGAGAAACTGTATATTTGTTGGTTCCAGGTTAATTGAAGAGCTAAAACAGCAGAACCCAGACTTCCCTAATGTTACCAGTGGGATTTATGTCCATGAGGTTGTTCCTCACTCACCTGCACAGAAGTAGGTTTACTTCATTCATTCTCTCCTCAAACAAATGCAGCATACAGTGTTTTACTCATTTCTGTAGTAAAATCAATGCTTTACCTATAACAGTCTCTCTTTGTCCATCTCTTTGTCCCCAGAGGTGGTATCAAAGATGGTGACATTATTGTGAAACTGAATGGCAAACCTCTGATGGCCACAGCTGACTTGCAGGGGGCACTGCAGGAGGAGACAGCCCTACTACTGGAGGTCAGGAGGGACAATGATGACTTGCTCTTTAACATCGAACCTGACGTTATCATGCAGTAGACATGGGAAGCAATGCACTCATGCAGAGTTAGACCAACATCTAAGGCCCTATTTTTGTGAAAAAATGTTGGATGGTGGAAGTTCTGCACCTTTGCAGTGAAACGTTTGTCAAGGGCACACAACTTCTGATATTTTACTTTTAAAAGTAAAAGGAGCCAATGACCGACATTGTGCAATTGAGTTTGGTATCAACGATTTACAGTTGTGCCTTCCGCCTGTTCAGACCAGGTCAATATTGGAACAGGTGCGCACAGGAACCCCCTACCGAATCGCATAAACCCAAACCCCTTTGGTATATGTTATGTTTTACTTTGATTATACATTTTTCAACCAGTAAACACATTTGCTGGACAATTCCCTTTAAAAAATATGATGTTAATATGAGGCAATAACGGCTAAGTTAAGCAGCCCAATATGGTGCACATCACAAAAAGATAAAAGCAAAGTTGGTGAATGTTATTGACTTGAATGTAACTTGAAACTAGCTAATAAATTAAAACAAAAACAAAGGTGATGATAGTGAATTAGCTTTTAAGCATTTTTCTGACTGGGGGACATGGTCATAAGCGTTCTACAAGTCCTGCTGCAATGACCCCTCAGTATCCATACAAGAGTAAGTCCACTGTTCCACTGTACCATCCAAATTGCTTCTACTTAGATCTAGTTTCCGTGGCTTGTGGTCAGCACACAAAGTCCCCTGCCATCACATGATCCATCCGTTTGGTAATTCACTTGACCTTCACCTGAGAGAGATGCAACAAAGGTTCATTGCCGGTGTCTTAACCCCTTAACTTGCTCTGCACTTGACCCTTATGTCCTGGTGGGGCCAGCAGTTGCAAGCCATGCCCTCTGGTCTCCCTAATCTAAATCCAGTTGAGGTAGCTTGCTTCTCAATTAGCCACTCCATAGGGAGTGAAGAGGGGACTGACCTGGAACAAGCAAAGCTCTTGAAACTTGCGTTGGCAATAAATCTCATACTGATTCTGACTCACCAGTCCATCTACATTCAAACCCTCAACTTTGTCATGAGTTTTGGATGATGACTTGAAGAACTGTGGATACAAGCATTCAATTTGAGTTTCCCTTGCAAAGTGTCTGGGCAGCGTTAGGAGCTCGAACAACCACAACGAGCTCAGAGTAGATTGGCTGCTTCTTCGTGTTGAAAGGAGTCACTCGGAGTGGTTCAGGCTTCTGATTAGGCTGTCTTCAGGATGCCTCCCTTTTGAGGTGTTCTGGCCATGTCCAATGGTGAAGAGACAAAGGGGCAGAGCAAGAATACACTGGAGGGATTATATATCCCATCTGGCCTGGGTACACATTGGGCTCCCCTAGGAGGACCAGGAGGAAGCAGTTGGGGAACATGATGTATGGGCTTCTTTGCTGAATGGGTGGATGATGAGAGTCACTGGGTATGGCTTATTATTGCCAGTTTGACCCAACAATAAATGCACCAATGCCAACCTCACTGTTAATGGTGAACAGAGTTGTATTGAATGATAGAGGTTAATGAGATCAAGTCTGTGTTCATAAAATCTTTCAGGTCATTATCAAATGCAAATGAAGTGCAATCTTATCAATTCAGTCACATTCATCAACTCTGCTTCTATCATTTGAGTTCCCTCCTAAACTATAGATGATTCTGAACAGTATACCAGCGTATAGTGTCAACATAACATCAACTCGTAACCTGCACGTGGACTACACTTTGCACCACCTTTTTCATGAAAATAGGGTTTTAGTTTTGTCGATATTGGCCTTCAATCATCATCCAGTGCAGATACGAAGGACAGTCTTTCTTGACCTCAACTATTGAGTGCTATGTTTATAATTTTTTATTATTTGTACTGTATGTCAGTTGTATGATTAGAGGAGCCATTCCAAAATGTTGCAGGAGGATTTTGCTAAATAGTTTGTAAAACCTGCAATGAAACCTGATTTGTTTTAGATATGAAAATGGTTTTATTAAAAGACAATGAATATAGTCCAGGCAGCTTCATTCCAAAAATGCTGAAAAACCTTTATTGAAAATGGTGATGACTTGTATTAAATCTTTTGCTGGAAAGTTCCTATAACCCCATACTAATGGCGTTTTTCCATTACATGGTACCTGCTCGACCCTACTCAACTCAGCCGCGGTGTCCCGTCCTCCATTTTCCATTGCAGATTTAGTACCGCCTCATGTCTGAGGCGAGAGTGGCTGGTCGTCATAGCGACGCCGCAGGAAACTGCCGTGACCTAACGCGACACACACAGAACATCGAAGGTGTGTTGTTTTTGACTCTCAGCATGTGGCTGTTGCCGCAGCCAGAAGAAAAATTTAGTTTCAAAAGAAGCTGGAGGCAGCAAAAAAACGCCGCTGGCTAAATTATTTAAAAATGGCAGGTTTGTTCAGGACACCCCCGTCTGTCGCTAGCAATGATGACGCAGTGATTAGTGACGATTCTCTCCGACCAATCAGTAGTCTGCAGGTTTTCACATCACCTTTTGGTATCTCCTCAGCTCGCTTGGAACCTCGACGGAGGTGATACTAAAAAAAGTACCTGTTGGCAGGTACTAGGGACTTTTTTTCGTAATGGAAAACCAAAAAAGGCGAGTAGAGTCAAGGCGAGTCGAGCAAGTACCATGTAATGGAAAAACGCCATAAGTGCTGTAGTACAGCTTGAGTACAGATGGATGAGAGGAGTATCCCAGTGGCGTCCATCCAATCTGAGCCCAAAAGTTGTATCACCTCTGAAAGACTCTGGTTGTAATTGGGTTACTTGTTCTAGGTCTTAATCCTAAAACCCCTTACATAAATAATCAGACAGAAACATGCGTGACAGGCAATGTCACAGTCAAACATAAAGCAACCCGAGCAGTGTCAAATTGCTGTCTGCAATTCAAGGGCCCAACCACACTCCAAAGTGGCACGGCAAAAATATGCATTAGTGCAGCTTACCATTTATTGCTTGGCTTAATAAGACTACTGGCTAGATTGCTCGCTACTGAAACCAACAATTACTCTTTGTGCTCAAGTTAAGAAAAATTCCAGACTTATCTCTGTACAGGACACAGAGATGAAATTAAACCGTTATCTGATATTGTTGGCCAACAAATGCATGTCCCTTTTTAAGGGACCCAGCTATTTAACCAACAGAAGTGAATAGGGAGTTTCCCAACGCCACATGCAAAAGTCTGTACCACAGCTGCAGAGCCGGAGAACACAATGAGGTAAACATTTAGCAGGTTGAATTCTTAATGGGCTGATTGTAAAATATGCATATTTATATTCATTTTAGGGTAGTTGCCAATCACCATGAGTTTCCAGTGTAAGTTTGAGATAGTGCCCAAGCAGATGTTAAACATTGTCTTGTTATCTATGGTTTATGGTTGGCATGACTATTGCTGTAAGTTATCCTTCCATAACCAAATGTGAACCACATGTGTGTTGATTAAGTTTAGATGATGTACTCTGTTGGAATGAAGAGCACAAAATGTGAGTGGATTTTTTTATATAGTCTCACCACTGCTGCTGCTCTGTATAATAACTGTTTGTGTTTTTAGTATGACTAGACTTTTATCACATCGTCAAAACCAAATGTTTACATGTAAGTTGCCAACAAGGCAATCCCCTACATCAGCCTTTGGCAGTAGCTTTTTCCACCAAATAAAGTTTTGCCAAACTACCTTTGTTTTATTATATCTGTGTTACCTTGATGGTTTGGAAATCCAAATTCTTCACCATTTTGTCCACATCTCCTTACCTTTTAAATGTAGGTCACAGGCAATGACTCATGGGACGTTTTTGCGGGAAACGTTTAGGAACCATTCAGCACAGCGGTACAATACCTGACTGGCTGAGCTCTCTTCATGGCCAGTCAGAAACATTCCTGAGTGGAAACAATTCTCCCATGCTGGAATAGAAAAAACACAAAGGAAACTCTTTTTGGGGTTCAGTGATAAAGTCACTGCAGACAGATGGTGAGCGTTTTTTTTAATACATAATCACTCTTTCCTTCACAGCTCTTGACAGGTCATGAGTTTATTTTTAACACAGTGGGTAGTCTCACACAGGGTCGTTGCCAACATCGTGGTTACTTACAAAAGTAAAAAAAAAAAACAACACTAATACAGTTACACACGATGCTAAAAGTGGGTGATTAAAACCAGACTGGTTACCTCTCATACTGATGACCTACAGTAGTTAGAAATCTGTTGTTGGCGGTATGATGAGAAAAATGCAGCATCAAGTTATATACTTGTTCTTTAGGTTTAGTCTTTATTGTGGCCTGGTACTGTTCTGCAGCCCTGCAAACCCCAATCTTAAAAGTGTTGTATTAAAAGTTGGTGCTGAATTTAAGTCTTAGTCTTTTTTACTTTTTTACTTATTTTTTGTTGTCCCTCATAGTTTAGGCCTGACTGTATCAGGCCAAAACATACTGAAATCAGCCTCTAAAATAATCACCACCTATAGGTTTGTAATTACAGAACAATTTAAACAAACCCACAGCTGTATGTGTAAGTCTACAGAACGCGTTCTTTCATTTCCTGAAGTGTATCCTGCAGAAGGCCATACAGCTGGGGAAAAAATCACAATATGATTTATTAGAGTGGAGTAACACTGACCTATATCCTGGACAAGGTTGTGTTGTAGGGAACTGGCCCACAGCCAGAATGCAAGAACAGCATGAATGTATGTGTGCAGTAACCTGTTGAGGCAGTGACGGCAGACCCACGCCACCACCAAAAAGCTCACTGCTTTTATCAACTACATTTAGTTTGTCTCATATTCTGAATATTTTCATTTTTGTATTTTAGCCAACCTTTCTGTAGTGCTTTCCCTGTATCACCTACTATGAGACAAAGCCCCTTGGTTGATTGTAAAAAATAAAGTTATTATTCTATTACTTAAAACCTAAAACACTTAAGCGTGATTTATGGTTGTGCGGAGGCTCCACGCAGAGCTTTCACCGTAGCTTACGTAAGTGGCCTGATGTTTATACTTGTGTGTTTATACCGCCATGTGTGTGTGTGGGGAGTGTGTGGTAGAACGAGGGAGAAGTGAGAGTGAGGTCGGTTAGAGAGAGCAGTGACTCTAGAGTCATAGTGAGAGAAATAAAGTGTCTCCCCTGTTCTTTCTGACCACGGTGGAAAATCTGGAGCAGGAAAAGTTAACCCTCTCCTTGATTTCATGTTGTTTACGGAGAAGGAGAACCAGGAAATGAGTTGGGGGAAATGTAACGCTACCATGCCACGGCCGAGCGACGTGTGTCGCCGCGACGTGTAGTTACATTTTTTGAGAAGTGCATCTCAGGCTACGGCAAGGTAAGGTCTGACGTAGGTCCGTGTGGCCAAGTACCTACGTACACAGCCAAGGCATTGATTTTACGCAGAAGCATAAATTACGCTTTACTGACATTAAAGTGTACCTTAAATTAACACTTTTCCCAGAGCATGACAGTTGTGTATGTGTTGGCAGTCAACACATTAAGATATTTCATTACCCCTTGCAAGGAGTTAAGACACTTACGTACAACTAAGCAAAAGCGAAAAGAATGGCTTCCAGAGTCACAATGATCTCAACTATGTCAGAGGTCACTGAGGTTGTTAAAAAGCTCCAAGGTTAAGTCAGAATGGATCTCTGGTCATGGGACTTTACCCATTCAGTCTCATACACATGCTTTGTAGATTTGGAGGTGTGTGGTCCCACAGGGTACTGCACCAATATGGGTTGCCTGTGCTGCTGCTATCCAGTCTTTGTATAACCGAAGCGAAAAGCATGCTCTATGTGGGTGTTGAAGTTCGCCAAGGCTATTTACACCAACTCTAACCCAGACGCATCTGAGGAGTGGCGAGTGTCCAATTTGGTGACGCCAACATAAACTGTAACCTCCAGTGTGCACTGGGACAGTTTGCAGGCATATGTGATGATATGGTTGGGGTGAGGGTCAGAACCTCAAAGTCTGAGGCCATGGTCGGAAGAAGGTGGATTGCCACTTACGAATAAGGTACACATTTCTGCCCCTAGTAAAGGGGTTCAACTGCAGTGTTGCAGTTTTTATACCAGACTGTTGTGGTGAAGAAGGAATTGAATCTGAAGTTCCCATGACAACCCAAGGTTGAAATCAGTAATCAGAGGTGCAGTGCTACGCGCTTCTCTGTGCTTCCGTTGGAGCAGTCGCCCCCTCATAGTCCCGTAACCACGGTCTCTGTCCCCCGACTCAGATCAGTTAAATCAAAGGTAAACAAAGGAGGAGCTATACTTAAGAACCTAATTGGAATTAAAACCACCACTGCAATGATAGAACAGAATGGGAAAATTAGATGTGGACAATTAAATATTAGATCTCTGTCTTCTAAAGCAGTACTAGTAAACAATTTGATATCCGATAATCAAATTGATCTATTCTGTCTTACTGAAACATGGCTGTGCCATGAAGAATATGTTAGTCGAAATGAAGCCACTCCTCCCAGTCATATTAATACTCAAATTCCTCGAGGCTCTGGCCGAGGAGGGGGAGTTGCAGCCATCTTTGATTCAAGCCTGTTAATTCATCCTAAACCTAAACTAAGTTATAACTCGTTTGAAAGCCTTGTTCTTAATCTTCTACATCCAACATGGAAAACATTACAGCCAATTATATTTTTTTTGTTGTTTACCGAGCTCTAGGTCCGTATTCTGAGTTTTTATCATGTGTAGTCCTTAAATCAGACAGATGTACTTATTGTAGGTGATTTTAATATCCATGTGGACGTTGACAAATGGCTCATGGACACCTTCCAATTTATTTTTATTTAACCTTTATTTATCCAGGTAAGTCAATTGAGAACAAATTCTCATTTGCATCGACGACCTGTCACATTTGCACAGTTCCACATTCATACCTTGAAGCTGCCCAGTACAACCACAGTCTGATCTGCTGACCACTGAGCAGCTCCACTGGAGTGGTTGGGGTTAAGGACCTTGCTCAAGGGCACCTCAGTGGTGGTAATGAGGGAGGGACAAGCACTGCACTTTCACTTTCCCCACCCAGATTTTATCCTGTCGGTATCCTGCGACCTCCCGGTCACAAGCTCACTTTCTTTAACCTTTAGGCCACCACTGCCCAATAAATGGATGTATTCCATACTTCTAACTTCCATATGTCCAAGGAATATCTTTGTATCTCTCAGAAAGAGCTGGAAAACATAGCAGGTGAGAAGGGAAGGCCAAAAGAATGGTGAATACAGCTGATATTAGTTTCCTTTGCAGGGTGTCTGTCTCACCCTTAAGTGCAAGGAGCTCAGACATCCGAAAGAAGCTGAGAGGAACTAGTAAAGGTTGTTTGAGCATCTGGTCAGGATGCCTGTTGGAGTAGGTACTGTATATATACAGTACAACTAGAAGGAGATCCAGATCATGCTGAAGAGATTATATCCTGTTTGCCCCAGCAACACCCCAGGATACCTGAGAAGGAGCTGGAGGAATTGGTTGGGGAGACAGGCATATAGGCTACTTGGCTATTTGCGCTTAGGTTGTGGCAGACAATTTAGACGGACATGTTTAAAAAAAAAAATCTATTTCGGTTGTCTCCCTAGCAGTAAAGAGCATCCCTGTTTCCATGAGCAAACGTCCTTTAATTAGAGACCACATTATTCATTTGGGTCTAAAAGCACAGTTTCAAACACTGACGATAACCTCAACATGGGGAAAGCAGACACAGTTGTGCTGACTCGTTGTGTGGTTGGTTCAAACAGGCATTATGTGGGGATAGAGGCTATAAATGTAACATGCCAGAGAAATGAATGAGTGCTGGCCTACGAGACCATGATAACAGGCTTTCACATGCTGAAAAAGCCCAGCTTCAGGCTTCTGTTTAAAAACAGCTGGGTATGCATTGAAAATAATCAAATTTCTAATCTAATACCAATTATTCATAATTGAAAATTTCAGTAGCTGATCTGTCACATCTGTTTCTTTGTCATTTTGGTTGGTTGAAGGAAAATTGAAAGAAAGTCACTCAAACGAAAGAAAGTCACTCAAACATGGGAAAATGGTAAAACTTGTATATGTGTTTAGTAAAAATACAAACTGAAAGGGAAAGGGTAGAAGGCTGGATGTGTAGATTGTTGAGTTTTCTAACTGTGTTTGTAACTTGCATTCCTTGAAACCTAGCAAAGCACACTGACTCAGTGTTAATATAGACATGCCATTATGTTGCTAGTTGGTGATACATCTCAAATATGTGTCATTTATTGTGTTGGTGGAGCCACGTGCAAAAGATATCTGTGGAATGCGTTTTATGATTCATACTCAATTAGAGTTTGGACAGCTTCGCAAATCCATCCAAAGTTAAGGAAACTAAAATATTTCCAATATGTTTAAAGGGAACTTTTTTTAAAGTGTTTTTTCTTAGTAGAGCTCTACCTGCGGCTATGCTAGCCTGGTCCTACCAAACTCTCGTACATTTCATTTGTACAGAGAGTCTAGCCATTCTTAACTTCCTTGAAGGTGGGTACTCTGTTCAAGTTTAAAACTATTGGATCTGCCCAGAGCCACTCTGGATCTTCCATAACCAATCGCTAACGTTTGGTCGTGACGTCGGCTTAGCATCGCTAGCGTTCGCCTTAGCCAACTCCTTCACCACTAACGGAGCGAGCTGGAAAATCAAACTGTTCCCGAACCCCGTGGGGAGGAGGGCCACAACATCATGGCCACCAACAAAACTCAGCAAAGATTGTTGCTCGGTGTTTAACTTTAATATTTGATATTCGGCAGCGGACCGAATGGCTTCGCTCGCATCTTTCTCCGCCGCCATTACGGAACTACAACTCAAACTAGCGCACAAACTCAACGTCATCGTTCTCACCCACTCCCTCTGTTCACTGATTGGACCGGTAAAGATTGGCCGCAGAAAACCCGTGAATATACTGCAAACCCAGACCACGTACTGAAGGAAAATGAAAATTGAGCGGAAGTACGTAGGAGGGCGGAGCCAGGTTATGGCTATGCTGCAATCAGAGCTACAAAACTGGCCAGTCTCTGTCAGTCTCCATCATACCTCAAATTGACAAAGATCTCCCATGGTATACTTTTCTTGAATAATGCTGCATTGATGAGAGTGGTACTAAGTGTCATTCATTCCCTGTTTTGCTTGTTTCTCTGTCTTTGTTTTTCTAGTTCCATCTTTGTGTATGTTTTCATGCTTCAGTTTCCTGTTTTACTTTGTAGTTTTGATTTCTCCTGTCATGTCTTGTTTTACTTCCTGCCTTGAGTTTTTTCCCGCCTCTGTGATTGTCTGCCCCGCCCTGATGTGTTCCACCTGTTCTTCAGCCCTCATGTCACCTGTCCCTCGTTTCTCCCTCGTTACCTTGTGTATTTAGTCTCTGTGCTTTCTTTGTCTGTTGCCTGATCATTGTCATTATGCGTGTCTTTGCCGTTCCCCGAGTCATTCCCTGCGTCTCTCCCTGTGTAGTTTTGGTCCTAGTGATTTTGGATGTTCCTTTTGCCAGTTTTTGAACCATTTGCTTTAGGACACCTTTTGTTGTAGCTGTTTTTATTTAATAAACCTTCAAGACCTTCACGCTGCCTCCTCACCTTAAACCTCTGCATTTTTGGGTCCAAGCCTGCACAAACCTTGACACTAAGCTTTTCGGTTCTCAAAAAATTAACTGTCACAGTACAGAGACAGTCATAACTGTGCTGGTGACAATAATGGCTTCAGAAAAGACACTAAATAATCTGATATGAATCACATTTTTGGCTGTAACTCTTACAACAAATAATGAATTGTTTCACAATGCAGTGAGTTAACATCTATATCATTCTGGTGTTGTGGGTTTATTACAGATGTGGCAGAAAGACAGACCTGGAAACCTTGTGGTGACATTTTAATTTCCTTTTTTTTTCCGAAAATCTTTGCAATATACTGTATAACCAAAAAATCTAGGCTCAAATGTGAGATCCTGTGACGTGTCTTTAAGTCACTGGCAAAATTTGTCTTCAAAAATCATCTTGAATGTCTGTCTGTTTGAGTCCTTTCACATTCCACCCCCCCGTTCATCCTCCTCCCCCTCCTGCCTTCATCTGTCCTCCCTTCATGTCTTATTCCAAGAAAACATCTTAATTTTGCCAACTGTCACAAGCCAACCTGTAATTTAGTTTTTGGTTTTTGGGCAGACGGCTGATACTATAAATGGTGAAGGTTCTGGGTCTCTCAATCCGGTCTTGACAAACGAGTCGAGCTCAGTGAGTTAGCTATGTCCCACAAAACACATTTCTGACTGGTGTAGGAGAAGAAATCGACATAGTTTACATTCACATTTCATGTGTTTATGTGGCATGAGTTACTTAATAGATTTGTAGATGACCAAACCCTCTCTAAGCAGGCCTCTCCCTCCACAAGCCTATATAGTGGGCCAGGTCAGGTTGTCAGGAAGATTCAGCTCTCCAGGTCTGGTTGCTAGACTATAAACTGGTGGCAGTCAGCCAGTCTCTCTCTGTCTCTCTCTCTCTCTCTCTCTCTCTCGCTCTCTCTCTCTCTCCCCCCCCCCTCTGGTTTCCACTCTTTTGGGTTCTGTTACATTTAATTTATTATTACACTTAATCTTCCCTTTTTAGTTAGGGACCGTTCAGTATTTATGGAATGGACCACCGGATGAAAATAGGGGAGGGTCATGTCTTTTTATTTTATGCTGAGGGGAGGGTCACCCAACATTTTTTAGTCTGGGTGGGGGGATCACCCAACTTTTTTATTCATGAAAAGAGCAATATTTCAAAGTGGCTTGTTTGGTGCATATTTATCCATGTAGCTCTCAGTCTCGGCCCCCTAGCAGATGGTCTGACCGCATACGCGGAGTTTGCTGGGGGGGGCAGGAGGAGCACTGCCCCCCTGGTGGCTGAAACGGGTAATTGCATTGTTTAAAAAATTAGTGGAATAATTAGATCTGGCATGACCAGATATTTTATAAATATCTTAAATAACACAAAACAACTAAATTGTGGTAGGTAATACATCTGATTTCATATACTGCTTTAGTAAAAAAATATTACCTGGCTGACGATGGGAGCAGCAGGACGCAAAAAACCAAAGTTACTGTTGCACTAGTCTGGACATCTTACCGTGCCAACCTTGCAATAAAAGTTTCCTAAATGCCATCTATATACATGTGATGTCAGCTTACTAATTGATTGCGGGTTTTGTGTAAATTTGGACTTTTATACATTTATTTCACTTTGTTTAAACGGCGAAGTGGAGAGGCCTCGTTCACCTGTTGTGAATTTGAATTTTAGTTGAATTTAAGCGTCTGTCTATTGCGTTCCAAAACAGCCGTGCCGCGATTGGATTTCATAAGGGCAAATTGTTCAATTGTTACAATGTAACTTAAAAACTTTAAAAATAAACATATTAAGTTTTGGAATATAATGTTCAGCTTCGGCAGCTTTACCTATGTGCTAAAACATACAATGACGATAGTGACAAGTCCATAGCAACCAGTGTTGAATTGGTTATATCCCAGCGTCCTTTGCTGAATGGTCTCAATGTTTTATTGTTTTATTTGATATGAATACTAGTTTACTAGAGGAGTAACTTAGTATTTGAAGTATAATGCTTATTGTGTTTCCACAACGTTAGTGAGTAAATCTACTGAAATGGCCACCACACCATAACAGAGGAGTGTGATGTGTAAGATGAGAAAGCAGAGGTTAACTCCTGTATATCATGGCTGTAAAAATCAAATGGTATCTGTACTTCTTTGTTAAGTGCAAACTTGCACGCAAGGGGAGGGTCATGCCTCTTTTTTGAATCGTTTTGGAGGGTCATAGGAAAATTATTACTAACAAGGGGAGGGTCATGTCTTTTTAGGTTAGAGGCCACAAAACTCCTCCGGTGGCCCCTTAATTAAATAACAAACAGTCCCTTATGTAAAATTCAACAAAAAAAAATCTAGTTACAACTCATTGTGGTCTTCCCTTCTTTGTCAATCCTTGGGCTGGGTTATGACATTACCAAAGTGTCACAACACTAGCAAAGTGAATTCTGTGTTGCACCAATGGTAAATGACTGCATTGGTATGGCTTTTAATCAAAGCGCTTAGCAATATGCCTCTGGGGATTGTACCCCCAACCCTGTGATTAGTGGTC
The DNA here is from genome assembly GCF_008315115.2 of Sander lucioperca. Classification (NCBI taxonomy): domain Eukaryota; kingdom Metazoa; phylum Chordata; class Actinopteri; order Perciformes; family Percidae; genus Sander; species Sander lucioperca. The sequence goes on along the minus strand of NC_050189.1, from coordinate 30,220,753 downwards.
GACCCAATCCACATGCTGAGTATCTTCTCTTCTTGCCCCTTCTCCTTCTGCTCGCCTTAGCACGATTTTCTCCTCAATATAGTCTGACAGAAACTGTAATCCTCTTCTTATCTGAGGTCCTCGTCATGATATTCTCTGTCTGACACTTTCTTGTGAAAGCTTCACTATTTTGCAGAGTTCTTTGCTGACTACATTTTGTATACTAACTAGTATGCAGGTCTTCCAGTCCTGATCATCCAATCAAAAGAGTCTATATATATATATGTATATATATATATGCTTCAACATTATTTATAATCCTTGCACAAGCTTTAAAATCATATTGACCCCCATACAATAAAGATAATTTAACACTTCAAAGTTACATTGTGTTAACTAGGAGTCCTTGGTTGCTATTTAGCCTACTTGTCATGATCCTCAGTTTGGCCATACCAATGGTTTTTAAAATATAACTGACACAAAACTGCACTGGAATCCTTGCTACTTTAAATAATGCAACAATTACGTTATTGCATTATTAAAATGTATAATTCAGTTTAGCTTATAAGCTAAGGCCAGACAGTGTGTTGAAGAATAAGGAGCACATCATTTAGCCTCTAATGGATCAATGTTAATATTTGCAAGTATGTTTTTAATGATCCCATATCAGGTTCTCGGGTCATAAGGGTTGAAAATCTGCAATTTTCCCTCTTTAGCATAGTGCCATTGAAACACTGGCTTAGCCATGTCATCCTAACCAGCTCCATTGTTTTGTCCAGATATGGTCACTTCTGGCTCCAAAATAGTAGCAGCACTTTAACCCTTTTAAGCCTTATTTTAGGCCTAGGACCTATTAAGCTGCTACTTGCTAGTTAGCTTGTCAGCTACAGCTGCAAACTGTTAGCTGTGCATGTTTCCCTGCTGGATGTTTGTTTAGTAGGTCATTCAATAGAAATGAGCTAATGTGAGTTTAAAGGTCTTAACGTTTTTTTTGTGTCACATCTGCTCTTTTCTATGGGTGTTCATTTGTAGTACATGTCTATCAGTGTAACTGTGTCGAAGTCTTTTTGATTTGTTTAGCGTCGGACTGGAAATCAAGAGTTCTTTAGTTCATCAGTAGTTGCGGAGTAAGAGTGCACAGGATTCTAGCATTTCATAATAAACAGTTGATAAGGTACTCTATATACAACATTTTGGACATTTTTTTGGCAATACGTTGTGTGTGTGGACATTACATTTTAAATTGCACTTAGAATTACAGAGTTAGAATGTGGACACTCCAGACACATGTCCAGGGTTGTAGAGGGAGGTTGTTGAGTGGGTTCTAGAGTTTTGGACGGAGGGATCCAACCACCGGCTTGTCTGAGCAGAACTCTTTCCACCAGGAAGGCCGTTCCAGCACCTGGCTGCCCTGCATCACTGTCGACCACAGGTTCTTGTAAAGCTACGTGAGGGAGAAACAAGGAGAAGATGTGCTCACTGTTGAGAAAAAAAGATCCTGATCTATTTTCTAATCTTACTTTTCATGTAACCTATTTCATTCTCGATGTAATATACTGTATAGCTAAAAGCCACCCAATTCTAGGGTTGGGTATCGAAACCCGGAGCTAATATGACACCGGTTCCTATACGACCGTAACCTAAAATGCTGAAAAGCTAAACAGTGTAAAGTGTGGCTGTATTTCACTGGAATGGATTCCAAAAGCGGGACGTCCAACCGTCTGCAGCTAAAGACACAGAGGAAACTAGCTGCATTTTGAGACACCATAGACACTGCCGCAGTCGGAGATGTTGAGAAACAACACTGAAGGGACCTGATGGTGCATTCAATTGCATTGCGTAAACTCATGGTACATTTAAGTGCAACATGAGAATCTCAATCTGTTGGTGTAAAGTACCCTTCTGCCATCTAGTGGTTCTTTTTATTGTTTATAAGCAATTGACTGGTGAAATAAGTTATTGTATTACTTTCAAACAAAAAAGAGCACAAATCGACAGTTGGCAACATTAAAGAACAGCTTATTTATTGCTAAGGCCATATGGTTGAATTTAAATAATTTAAAGTATTGATTAAGGCACGGTTAAGGCACCTGCAAAGTTTTAAAAGGTATGCTTTTAGCACCGGTATCGAAAAAAAAGAAAGAAAAAAAGACGATACCCAACCTTAGGGAGGACATCTTCTTCATGCCATGTTTTGATATGACAGAGTTCCCTCCCTGTATGATCTAAGCTGTCATCATCACTTCCTGTCTAACCAGACATCAGAAACCTGCAATTAAAGTGCCTTTTGAATCCACACCAACCACAAGAAGAGGCAAAGCTGTCATCTTGAGGATACTATAAACATATTACAGGCCTTCCAAGTGTCACAACTCTTCCTGATTTCAGACAAACAACCCAAACAGATTTGATGAATTATTGCTCGAAACCTCACTATGCATTTGCATGTGACCGCAGCTGAACAGGAAGTTTGTTTATGTGGGTTAATCAAAATTCTGGAGTAATTCAGAGCAGGATGGCCTGCTGAGAAACTTGGGTGAGTAACTCTGACTTTACACTGTTTATCTTTTTAAGATTGTTTCCATGGTATTTCTGCATCATTATATTATAAATTTACAGGAAAGAGGATTAGAAGGACATGATAAACGAGCATGGTCAGAAGCTGAATTGAACCATGTGTAATTTCCTTCTATGCTGTTTGCAAGTGACCAACTGCACATCTTTACTAAAGCAGATCTAATGAAGATGAATTATTAATCATGATGTTGACTCATATCCAAGGCAATCTGAATTATTAGGCAGGCAACCGACCTAAGGCCTCAAAGAGGCCCCAAAGGCTCCATATTAATTGTGTATCAGTTGGTTTATGGTCTTTGGAAACATTTTGTTTTGGAATATACTGTCAAGCACTACATCACAATAGCAAATTTGAAACAGCAGAATGCTTGGACCAAACTCAAAAGTATATGTATTTCGATTTGTGGGGTGGTTTTGTGGAATGGTCTCGACGAAACAATCAAAATATAATGCAATTTTTTTTTTTTAAATCTACAAAAGATATCTTTTTGAAAAATACAGAAGTGAGGAAGGAGAATATAAATCTCACTGATGTTAATGGTGCTTGTTTTTTTTCTTCTTCTAAATAGCTTAATGGAGTAGGATGTAAATTGGAGTAGTATTTTTGTAGTTTTTAAAATTGTCTGTTTAGTTGATCCCCCAGTCTTTACTAGGGGTGGGGGGGAAAATCAATACAGCATAGCATTGCGATATTTTCTGTGGCAATACTGTTTCGATACACAGAGGCAAAGTATCCATCTATTATTATATATGTGTTGGTCAGTTTGTCTGTTTGCCAATCCCATTTTGCAGCAATAAAATTTAAGTGAGATAAACAAACAGAGAAATGTATCTTTTTAGATAAAACAGATGTTGACAAAGTTTCCTTTTAGGGACATCATTTGAAATTGGGAAAAATTTGAAGTTGGAAAAGAGGTAATAAATTGCAGTATATCGCAGAATACTGCAATATGTTTAAAATCGCAATAATATCGTATCGTGAAATTAGTATCGTGATGATATCGTATCGTGAGGCCTCTGGTGATTCCCACCCTTTTTACCATAGACAAGAGCACTTGTTTATGGTAAAGATCGAACTATAGAATAATATTGTTCGAAATAAAGATAAAAATGAACTGAAATGGTCAGGTCCTGCATTACTACCATCGTGTCTGCCGCTGGGTTTCCACAGGCAGCTGAAATAATGGCAGAGCAGAGCGATTCAATTCATTCCCTATGAGAACAGCGGTACGAGTGAAATCCACTGACGCCGGCGAAAGTTCCCGGATGTTCACCGTTCGCCCAAAGTTGACTCTGAGTCAACTTTTGCAGAGCGGTAGCCAATGAGAGGGCAGACTCGTGAACATGACTCCAATATATAGCCTACTCCCGTGTATATACACATGCTATACGTGCAAACTAAAAGATTGTGATTTTCCTATAGCTTACTTTATGATACATCTCTGTATGACTACAGAGATGTTAACAGCTAGCTTGGCAAAAGGTTGGTAGTGGCTATTCCTGGTGAGTTTTTATATACATTTGTTTTAGTAGTAGTAGCATTGGAGTAACGTTAGCGTTGTAGCAATGACAACTAGCTTGTTGCTAGTAATATAACGTAATTCAAACTAAACTAAACTAAGAGTGTGAGTGGAGTAGAAAACGTACCAAACAGTTGTGTTAGGCCAGATATAAAATATAAAATGATAGAAAACGTATATCAACACCAACTGTTTTGACTGCAAAAGGTGTACACCGTCGGCATTATGTTGTGGTGACACAACTCCGCTTGAAATCCACTGCTTGTGACCGAGTTGCAGTTGAAAAACGCTGCCTGTGGAAACCCAGCATACCTAGATCTGTGTCAAAATGTACATGATGCTTGATTCAAAAAAAAGAAAAAAAAAAGGTTTCCATTTAATAATGAAGATCTCAATACATATAATTGCTATTATTAACTAATTTTTTATGAATTGAAAAAAAGTCACCAGGACACACAGCAAACTCGAACATGATATTGCCTGGTAATGTATTTTCTACATAGTTCTGCCCATTAGTCATCTGCCATTCTTCTAATGCTTTATATTGGACATATTGGATCCCTAATTAAGACCCACACAGGCTTACACATTTTTTCTGGTAAGAAGGATAATGGAGAAAGCAATACAGTACATACAGAATAGAAGTCAGTGGTTTTAGCATTAATAAACTATAAACTTTCTCAAACTTAAATATTACAGACAAAACGCCTAAGACCAATTTTGCTGCAGAAATAAAATTGACAAACCCTGAGGCTGACACAGAGTAACAGAATACACTGTGGGTCTGCATGACATCTTCATTTCTCAGACAAAACAAACATCAGTTGAGCCTTTTTTCATGAAAAAAGGAAGGTCTCAGACAGTGCAGAAAGAGAGTCATTGTCAACAACTGTCAAAACACAATTTATGACCAAACACAACGCTGTATGTGTTTTCCTGGAAGAGGGAGAGACAGCAGCCAAAGCGCTGCAGTCTTCTTCCAGTAATGAGACTTAACCCGACTGTCTCACAGTGGGATTACATGGGAATGAGGAGTAACTGAGAGAAAAAAAACAACTGTATGATATGATAAAAAAATACACTGTTACTGTGTTTATTGGTTATTCCTAGAGAATATAAAGAGCAAAAAATGTTTCCTTTGAGTATTTAGTTGGTTTGCAAAGATTGTGATATTAAAATTGAGGCTCACTGTTTATTGTTACAATAAACCTGGGGTATTTGATATTAAAACATAACACAAGATAAGTGTTTCCTCAAAGAATAATCAAGTTATAGCCTCTCATATGATCTAATCTAATAAAAAAAAAGAAGTACACCCCTAAACCTGGCAGCAGCACCCTTAATGTTAGTATGACATGACAATTCTTGCATTATTTATGCACACAACTCAGAATACTGAGGCATGGGTGTAAATATCATATAACAGTTGGGGGGACAATAAACATAAAATATCTTAAGAGCAATTACTGAAGGGGACACAAATAAAACATACAAAATTGTACTTGTATAGGATACAGATGATGCTGAACTGAGAACTGAGCCTCCTAGCAAGCAAGCTAACTAACTAGCCAGCCAGCCACTAAATTAGTAAAGTTTAACAACTTAATGTTAAATTCACTCTTGTCAAAGCGTAGAAAAGCACAGCGCTCTCGCCAGATGAGTGACACTTCGTTTGGCTCATTTTCTATAACCAGTGCGTAGCATGAAAGCACGTGTTATTATGGAACCTACGTAACTTCTAGGAAAGGCCCGCCCTTCGATAGCATTCATACACTACTATTGGCCAGATGTCCATGCTTACGCAAGGTAACGTAACCAGATTTGTTCAGGTCCTATCCCCTGACCAATCGGCTATCCTAACCTTAACCACTCGAGGTCGATGCCTAACCCCAACCAATCGAGCTGCTTCGTAGGGCGGGACCTGCCTAGAAGTTACGTGGGTTCCATAATAACGATGAAAGTACGGTGGTTTGAATTAGCAAGCTAGCTAATTAACTATCCAACAAGCTACCAAACAAGCTAAGTAACTTTATACCTGCTAACATAGCGCACACAAAAATACATAATTTTTTTGTCATGACTAATTTATTTATGACTCAGCAATATCTGCATTAGAGAAAATAATCACTTCATCCGATTTTTTAAAATGAATAAAACAGCCTTGACAGCCTTCTTACTGACACAACTCGTTCTCTTCCACGAGTCCCACCAGACTTCTGAGTAAGTTAAGGTAAAGGGAGGAAACCAAGCAGTGGACCAAACCACTGTGAGGCAAGGGAGGGGGGGACTCAAAATGTTTTTTTAAACTTCAAATGCATTTTTTTTTTTTTTTGCCCCGTTTGCATTTGTATTGTTTTACTACTTACACAATAATTTAAAGTGTATGTTATATACAAGTGGGGGGGGGACAACCCTCAGAAAGGATGGTTCCTGACCACCCCCGACCCCCCCATGATTTGCGTCTATGTACTGAGTTATAAATAGGCTTTATGTGTATGTATGTCTTTACCTGTCCATCAGCGTTGCCAATAGGTGAGTTGAGAATGAAATCAGTAGGTGCCAAAACATCCACCAATGCTACTGCATCATCCTTCAGCTGGAGGAGACACACAGACAGAGCAGGTCAGGTTGACCTTAAAGTCAGGTGGGGGGGGGCAGCATCATGACTTCATCATTCAGCTTAATGAAGACAGTCAGGAAGTATGGACGGACACAAGGAAGGGAATCAGGCCCGGATTGGCTAATCGGGAGCACCGGGAAAATTCCCGGTGGGCGGTCTGTTTTTTTGGCCGCGAGGGCCGTTGTTGTCATGGCACTGGGTTGAAATATGGATGCTGTCCATACGCTGCCTGCACTCACAGCAGCCCCACTTTATTTATTATTTTACCGCAGCCCCACTCTTTTTATTTATTATTTTACCGCAGCCCCACTCTTTTTATTTATTATTTTACCGCAGCCCCACTCTTTTTATGTATTATTTTACCGCAGTCCCACTCTTTTTTTATTTAATATTTTCTCGCAGAGTGCAGCCTGCAGGTTAATGATGCCATGATTATCTTTTGACTTCCTGGCCCCGCCCCCGACACGGCACCTTGCAAGTTGCTCAAAATAAAAAAAGTCAGATAAAAATGGATAACAGGAAGCGCAAAGGCGGTGCTGAAAGCTTTGGAAACTGACGCGGCCAAATGTTCTAAGCTGAGCATATTTTTCCTCAAAAAAACAAATGAACGAGGCCGGTAAGTAAGCTAACGTTAAGGTAGTTAGGAGCAGTGCAAGATGCTAGCGACTGTGCAAAACAACGTTGTCTGCAAACCACCGTTCATGTATCAAACCTTTTCTTGTAGCTCTTCAGCAGCAGCCGCCTCTAGTCCGGTTTGCTGCTAACAGTGAAGAGCAAGGCCCAGTAACGTTACCAAGCTCCAGTCATGAGCCCAACACACCAGAATGGGCTGGTAGGATTGTCATTCAGAAGAACTAATAGTAATGAAGAGCCCTGCTCAACGAAAAATGCCCTGAGATAATTAATGATACCTGATGATTCAGCAATACATTAATGAAACTGACTTGACTTGATTTGAAAGCTTTGTAAAAAGGGGATATTTGTGGTGAGAAATAAATGTAAAAAATTTCATTTAGTGTCAGAAACAGAGCCAGGATCCAGTTGTGAAGAGACTAATGCCCTCACTGTGAGAAAACTTAGGCTACTGTTTTTGCACTGAATTGGAAATTATATTTTTCAAAAATACAATGAATTACAAGGCTGTAGAGAACAGTGCGCCTTTGCAGACTTATATTCTGAGGTTTTAATTACATTATTTTAATATAGTCAGTCGTGAACTAAAGTGGGCCGGTCTAAGGCATGAAACTCCAGGGCTGAAAATGAGTCCCAATCCGGCCCTGAAGGGACCTCATAACAATAAACACTATCCAATATTATACCATGGCTGCAGGGTGTCCATTAAGTAAGGGTTAATGCCTGAGTATTTTCATAATAATAGGACTGTATGTGTGTGGTTAGACTGATGATTAACATCTTTCTGAGTCCCCTGTTACTGCTGTTGTACCTGGGCAGGACAAATGACAGCTTTATCATTCTTGGGGGGGACTGATGGGGTCAAGGGCAGTGAGGAAATGTTTGGTCACACAAATTGGAAATCTGTAACGTCTCCTGAGTGAGATTAAGCATGCAGAATATATTGGAAATTACAATCTATGTTTGGATATCCTTTCTGTTTTATCGGAACAAATGTATCGAATACACTGTTCTTAAAATGATACTGTCATAAAATAAAATAAAAATAAAATAAAATAAAAATATTCATAAGAACAAGTTCTTAATTTAATTGTGTTATTAGCCTAATGTTTTATATTTGTTATATTTCAACGTGACTGAATGAATACACCTGTGTGTGTGTTCAGAGGCTTTAACCCGTACTTGGTCTGGGTGAATACTCGATTCTGATTGGCTGCAGGGTGTCCGTAAAAAAGAGTTATAGCACACCTACTAAAGGAGTTCTGGTGAAACTGACTGTTTACTGTTCTAAATGAATGTGCTACATTAAAACATAAAAGAAATGTGAATCTGTTATTTCCAACACTGTGAGGTGCTTCAGTGCCTCGTCCTCTGAACACCACAGGATGGCGCTAACACACAAGCTGCAGGAAGTAAGTTACACTGCTCCACTGAACTGACTTTGTTTCACAGCGAATAACGTTATCTCACATCCCGTTCACTGGTCAGGCTGCGGATAAAAATTAATTTAAATTGTTTGTAAAAATCGTTACATTGTTTTGGGGAAAATCACATGGCTGGATAGCTAGCTTGTCTTGATGTTAAACATACGGTCATTGATATTTACTGATTGCCAACTGTACACAATGTTATTGACTTTAAATCTCGCTAGCACTGCGTTAGCTTTCTGGCTCGTAGCTGTGCGAGCTCAAGGGTTCTACGAGCTGAGCAGACTAAATAAATATCTCCTGTTGCTAAGGGTGGCAAGTCGTATCTCAGGTCCTTCCTATTTCCTGGAGGAATGAACAGTGTTTGCATTGCATAATAACCTTATGGGATGGGAATGTTTGTTCCAGGTATTAGTCAAACCCTCAGGCATAACTAGGGAAACTGAGTTATTGTTTGGAAAAACTTAAGATTTCGATTGTAAAACGAATTAAAATATAAACTAATGTTTTTAAAAACATGTTATTTTAATGCCCTTCAAGGTGTCCATTGTCAGGTATTTACTAACTTCCGCTGCGCGTCAGACGGTTCACGCCTTGCTGTCGTCTGTTAATACCTGACAATGGACACCTCGTCAGGCATTAAAGGGCAACTATTATATATCATTTTCAGGATTATACTTGCATTTTGTGTTTGTACTAGAACATGTTTACATGCTTTAATGTTTAAAAAACAACAACTATTTTTCTCATTTTTTCTCATACTGCCCATGGCTGCTGCACCTGTATGAGACGCTCTGTAGGAGTGCCTGTCTCTTTAAGCCCCCATCCTGACAACGCCCAGTCTGCTCTGCTCCAGCACGCTTCCTGGAATCTCCAGAGCTGGAGCTACTGCAACGGAGTATATAGCAGGACTTTGTACAGCGAAAAATCACCAATAAAGGCTTCTAAACCAAATATTACACAACCGGACATGTCCCAGCAGTAAAGTAATTGGAATTTAGGGAGAAATTACCAGCACTGGCCAAGATTACAGCTATTACGCGTTAGCATGTAGCTATTTAATAGTTAGCAGTATGCTAACGTTAGATTGTAATGGAACGAAGCAGCCCTTTCTACCGTCAACAATCGCAGATAAAGGCTTCTGAACCAAACACTACCCAATCGGACATGTTTCAGCAGTAATGCGACCCAGAATTGGGGAGAATTTAACGACACTGGCAGCTAAGATGACATCTTTTATTGCTGTTAGCATGTAGTTACATGGGAGAATGTTAACACCGCATTGGTTGAAAAAAAAAAAAAAACACTCCAGTCCTGCCTACCTGGAGCAGATGACAAATCATAGAAGGCCGGCTTAGAGTTACATAACACTTAGCCGAGAGTAGAAAAAACTGTTGAAACGTTCAGAACAGTTGGAAATCTGAACGTTTTAGCTCAAGGGGATTTGTCTAAAATATGTTTACTCATAACTAACATGAAAATCCAACATTATAACATTGTAGATATGACAGAAAACACAGAAAAGCACAATATGTCACCTTTAACCCTTACGTATGGAATAGATGGAAAGTTTCTGAACCTGGGAGCAGAGAGTGAGAATGGCCATCTGGACCAACTCTGTGGGCTTCCTTCCACTCAAGTAATTACCTGTGCAGTAACAAAACTGTGTTACAAATATCAATACAATGGAATGTGTTATCTAGATTGATGCATGTAGTATATAGAGTACAGTACACACCCTGGTAGAGTGTGGCCATGTGGTTGCTGAGGCTCCACAGCCCATACAGGGCACACAGCTTGCTTAGTACAGGTCTGAGACCAGCTGGTGTGTCCATATCAGTAGTCAGCTCATGAAATCTGAAGAAAATTAATTACCTAACAGTTTGAGTCTCATTTTATCCTTATATCCTCTTTCCTGCTCACTGATTTAGCTCCTATTATTTTCCCTGATCAACACACTTTTAGTGTCTCCTGAATTAATGAAGTCTGTCTGCCTTTTGTCTAGCTTGGTGTTAAAACAAAGCATTTTACTTTGGTCACTGTGAGTGACAGCTTTAAGAGCTCCAGCGGAGATTCACACCTTATTTAAACAAAGGACATTTTTTTTCAATAGTTTGAGCAGACGTTAGTGGGTCCATGCAAATCTACTCAGATAGTCTTGTGAATGTCTTCTCAGTTGTTGTTATAAAACCCTGGCCAGAGACTTACTCTGAGAATCCTACAGCTTCTTGAGCCCTTCTGTATCCTCTGCACAGTGAATAAACCTCATCTGAACCAGCCACTGAATTGGACCTGAGATAACTTTTTCTTCCACAAACCTCTGGAGGCAATTGTGTTCTATGTAGGCGATGGCCAGGGAGCGACAGTAGTAGACCTAAACGCACACACACACACACACACACACACACACACACACACACACACAGGGAAACATTTACAGCATACTTTTTTATTTCTGCTATAAACTCGGACGAGCAACATCAAGCCACTGTTATCATGGTTCATATGCTTATATCATGGGTAAGTTTTACTCTTTGTACATCAAATGAGAGTCCAATTAGATTATTAATCTTTACAGTGATAGCTGCAGTCAATACTATAAATCACAAAGTCTAAGAGTAGGGTGAAACTGCTGAGCTAGCTCCATCAAAAGTGACACTGGAGCTTCCAGATTCTATTTAAAGGTCCCATGACATGGTGCTCTTTGGATGCTTTTATATAGACCCTAGTGGTCCCCTAATACTGTATCTGAAGTCTCTTTATATAGACCTTAGTGGTCCCCTAATACTGTATCTGAAGTATCTTTTATATAGACCTTAGTGGTCCCCTAATACTGTATCTGAAGTATCTTTTATATAGACCTTAGTGGTCCCCTAATACTGTATCTGAAGTCTCTTTTATATAGACCTTAGTGGTCCCCTAATACTGTATCTGAAGTCTCTTTTATATAGACCTTAGTGGTCCCCTAATACTGTATCTGAAGTCTCTTTTATATAGGCCTTAGTGGTCCCCTATTACTGTATCTGAAGTCTCTTTTATATAGACCTTATTGGTCCCCTAATACTGTATCTGAAGTCTCTTTTATATAGACCTTAGTGGTCCCCTAATACTGTATCTGAAGTCTCTTTTATATAGACCTTAGTGGTCCCCTAATACTGTATCTGAAGTCTCTTTCCCGAAATTCAGCCTTGGTGCAGAATTACAGCCACTAGAGCCAGTCCCACAATAAGCTTTCCTTAGGACGTGTCATTTCTGTGTCTGTAGCTTTAAATGCTATTGAGGAGGAGAGGGGGGGGGGCAAGGTGGAGGGTGGAGGTGTGGCCTTGACCAACTGTCACTTTGCTCGTTTGAAAGCCATGATGTCTCTCTCTCATGGGTGGGCCAAATTCTCTGGGCGGGCAAAGCAGAGAAAGGGGAGGTAACCTTTCCCCTTATGACATCATAAAGGGAAGATTCCAGGTCGGCCCATCTGAGCTTTCATTTTCTCAAAGGCAGAGCAGGATAACCAGGGCTCGGTTTACATCTATCACCATTTCTAGCCACTGGGGGACCATAGGCAGGCTGAGGGAACTCATATTAATGTTAAAAAACCTCATAAAGTGAAATTTTCATGCCATGGGACCTTTAAGAAGTAAGAAACCTAATTCACATTCAATTCAATTTCAATTCAATTTTATTTATAGTATCAAATCATAACAAGAGTTATCTCAAGACACTTTACAGGTAGAATAGGTCTAGACCACAGTCTATAATTTACAAAAACCCAACATTTCCAGTAATTGCCCGAGAGCAAGCATTTAGTGGCAAGGAAAAACTTCCTTTTTGGGAGAAACCTTGGACAGACAGAAAGCAGGGTGTAGCAGGGCACTGCAGGGCGTTACAGGGCGTAGAAGGGCACTGCAGGGCATAGCAAAGGGACGTGCATACGCATTTGCAGAACAGCCAATAGGATTGCTCACTTTCTCTCTCTGAAATGACCTGTGATATGGTCTCCCGTTAAAGGCTAGATTTTCTAAAGCCTGAAAACAGGGCCAAGAGGAGGTGTAAAGTACTAGTTTTCTCTCAGACCACTTAAAGGTTATTATGGATTTTTTGCAAAAAACTGCCTACCCCAGCTATAAACCATACCATTAGGTCTTATATATAAATAAAATATAAATAAACATAACCTATATAGTAACTATGAGAGCTAGCTACTAGCTAGCTTGCGTGTGTTTACATTTCTACAGCGACAAGCAAGACTTAACAAAAATGCGGAGTTGTGTGATTTGTTCTTTGTTGTGTTATTAACCCTTCAAAATACGGTCAACTCACACTGATACCGGTAAAGCTTCTACTGTGCTTGTAAAACTTAAAAACTCACAATAGCGGATGGGGGCGTCAAGACTTTGGTTCTACTAGCTCTAGCTCTGCTTTTTGAAAAAAATGTATCACACTGAACAAAGAGCCTTACAGTACCTTCTTGGACTTGACTGATCAAACTTTTTTCAAAAACTGCGCATGTACACTCAACAACCTCAATCAACATACTAAATGACTCTCTAGAGACTGTTACATTGCTACACTGAACATTGTTACATGTGCGTATGTCATATTAATGCTCAAAAACAAGTCACACAAATTACTGAATCCAGTGACACACACATTTCCCAGAACCACAGCACACCCATCTGACACTGTGTCTGACCTCCAGCCTAACACAAACCAGATGACGGCAGCCAAGACTCTGTAAAGAGTAAAAAATCCACACCTCTTTTTTACTTAACACCATTTATTTCTGTTTCTAATTAGCTGGCCTGGAGAGATGACGCAACATGTCTATCTTCTGTGGACAGCAATTCAATTCCGAGACACCTCTACTGCTTTGGTTTGATAATGAGTTACATCAGAAGCTTAGGTTATTGGCAAAAATATATCCATAAAGGCTCTGTGCAGTGGTGTGTGTCTCTGTGTGTGTGTGTGTCTTACCTGGCTGTTGTTACGGGCCTCAAACTCATCCTTTCCCGAGGCCATCTCCTGCTCCAGCCTCTTCTGGCTCTCTTCCAGCAGGAAACACACCAGCCACTTATAGGCTGCCAGTGGCACTGACAGGATGAACAAGAAGTACACTCACTATGTTAAACTGAGAAACAACTCTAGAAATGCAATCAGTAGAATTTTTGTATCTGTGATATTTAGATAACTGGTTAAAGGTATATTTGGATACCGTGTTGAGTTCAGGGAATAATCCCTTCTGAGTTCTAGGAGTACCTGCAGAGTCCATACACTCCTCCATCGTTCTTGCTGTGAACTTGCTTTCCAGGATCTTGTGGGAATCATCCAGGAAATCCACAGTGTGAAGAGGAGACTCAATGCGCACACCATCTGAAACCACACAACACAGCAGCTGAAACTTTGGAGATCAGAGTTCCTGCGCTCACAATGAATTCTGTCAGTGTCTCTGAGGTTGCCAATACATGATCTAATTGCCTTATACACAACATGTACTGAGAATTCACCTTGAAAATTCAGATGTCATAGTATATGTCTAACATTAACATTAACGTTCCTCATGGTGCACAGAGGGAAGCCTTTGTGAACAGGGAGAATGAAGCAGATTTCTTTTTTAAATATAGCTCATAATGCATGTGTCAGGACTAGTTAAACAGAACAAAAACAAGAACACTCTATAGCTTTACTTCTCCCACAACCCCCAATATGATGTCACAGTGTACAAAAATACTGTATTGGTCTGATTATAAGACACCCCTGATTATAAGATGACCCCCCCTCTTTCAAGACTCATTTTTGGAAAAATACTTTTTGAAGACCAAATCTTGTTTTTGTAAAGAAAATAATTTTATTTGAAAATAATTCTAATAAAACACATTGAATAAAACAAGGTAGGCTGTTGTTTTTAACATATTTTAAATAAAATAATATTTTCAATATCTTTTTAGAGATATGAAAAAGAAGCCAGAAGGCAAAGCTCTCAATCTACCAGTCAGTTTTGGTTCCTACCCTCACCTATGGTCATGAAGGTTGGGTCATGACCGAAAGAACAAGATCCAGGGTACAAGCGGCCGAAATGGGTTTCCTCAGGAGGGTGGCTGGCGTCTCCCTTAGAGATAGGGAGAGAAGCTCAGTCATCCGTGAGGAGCTCGGAGTAGAGCCGCTGCTCCTTCACGTCGAAAGGAACCAGTTGAGGTGGTTCGGGCATCTGGTAAGGATGCCCCCTGGGCGCCTCCCTAGGGAGGTGTTCCAGGCATGTCCAGCTGGGAGGAGGCCTCGGGGAAGACCCAGGACTAGGTGGAGGGATTATATCTCCAGCCTGGCCTGGGAACGCCTCGGGATCCCCCAGTTGGAGCTGGTTAATGTGGCTCGGGAAAGGGAAGTTTGGGGTCCCCTGCTGGAGCTGCTACCCCGGCGACCCGATACCGGATAAGCGGACGAAGATGGATGGATGGATGGATCTATGTGAAGCAGCACGCCAGCTGCGGAGCTCAGGAATCATTAGCATATAGATCATCCTACAGTTATGTTAAATATCTATTTGTAGCTGCAGGCCTCAAGGATGCAAGATACATCCTGTGAGAGGCCATCCTACAATTATGTGAGATATCTATGTGTTGCAACACGTTTGCTGCGGATCTTAGTAAGATGTAAGATCATACTACCTAAAATCGACCAAAGCAGCTTCACCAACGCGGAAAGAGTGGAAGGTGTACAGCTGAGGAGGGAGTCCACATTGTTTGCAGAGGAGACGTAGGCAGGTTGAGAAAACCCATTTCATTTGCTTCTACCCGCGATCTAGTTCTTTGGTCATGACCCAATCTTCATGAACGTAAGTGAGGGTAGAAACGAAAATTGACCAGTAGATTGAGAGCTTTGCCTACCGGCTCAGCTTTTCGTCACAACGGTGCGGTAAAGAGAATGCGATGCTGCCCCCGCTGCTCCGGTTATCTGTCAAATCTCCCACTCCATTGTTCCCTTACTCGCAAACAAGACGCAGAGATACTTGAACTCGTTCACTTGGGGTAAGAACTCACTCCTTGCCCGGAGTAGGCACTCAGTCGGTTTCCTTCTGAGAACCATGGTCTCAGATTTAGATTTGCTAATCCTTATCCCAGCCGCTTCACACTCGGCTGTGAACCGATCCAGTGAGTGCTGAAGGTCACTACCATCAAGACCACATAATCAGCAAAAAGCAGCGATGAGATCACCAGCCTGCCAAACTGCAACCCCTCCCTACCACAACTACGCCTTGATATCGTGATATCCAGTATCACAAACATAAGTAGGGCTGGGCCATATGGACTAAAAATCATATCTCGGTATTTTTCGGCTGAATGGCGATACACAATATATATCTCGGTATTTTTGACAAAGTGGGTTAAATTTGAGATGTTACAAGCAGTTTTATGAAAATAGATTGTGATCAAAGTGTATGACCACGAAGCCGATTGTCACTGTAAAGTTTTCTGGTTTATCAGCAAAGTGTCTGAACTACACTGCAGACTGGATTCTGTACTTACATAGTGATGCCGCCTGACTCATAATGAATGGGTCCAGCGCGTGTTGAATGCACTTTGGCGTGTCAGCAGCGTTACAAACATCTCGTGTATGGAATGTCTGTCCTCACTGCGCTGCATTTTTAAGAACTATGATAATCTGGCCATGGGTCACATTTCTCGCCCGGGTCCAGCAGGCACGGACCAATATGGTAGAAAGCAGACGGCTATTTATTGAGAATGTTTTATTTGTCTTATATTAGTCAGGAACACTCTCGCCATAGATTTAACCATTTATTGCAACAAATGGAAATACAGTTATACTTGGCGCTGATGGCTCTGCTCTTGATAATGCTTCGTGGACCAGTCAAGCAGCTTGCTAAGCTGAAACAGCGCCATGCAGAAAACCCCCATTGGTAAAAAAAAAAAGAGTGAGCCACAAGAAGGATATTGAAAACCATTTTAAACTTTGAGTCATGTTCTCGCCCGGGTCCAGTAGGCGTGGTCTCACACGCTATTACTCCTAGAACTGAAGTTCATTGCATTCAGTAGCCTAACTTCTTCTGTGTTTTTTGCCGTGTTTTTCGCCATGGCGGCCGGCACAACAGAAAGTTACCAGCTGAAACACTGGTACAAATACAAGTTTTCCTCTCATGCTTAACAATATACAGCTGTGTTAATAACAATTAAAACTGTAGCCAAATGTCAGTAGTGTGCACCGGCGCTGTGTCTCTTCATTTTGCAGGGGAGCCGTGAGTGCGTGGGGGCGGGGCTGCACGGAGAGTGAGAGGAGAGATCCAAACACAGGCATGAATTTACAGAAGAAATTGGTCATGTAACGCAACATTCATCGACGCAAACGGTATTGTCTAATCTCATATCTCGTTTGAAAATATATCAATATATGGTAATATACCGATATATCGCCCAGCCCTATGACAAAGCACAGCCCTGGCATGGGCCAACCCCCAACTGGAATGAGTCTGACTTACTGCAGAGAACCCAGACGCATCTCTCCATTTGGTTGTACAGGGATGGTAAGCATTGAGAAGGGACCCATACTCCCACAGCATATCCCACAGTATCTCCCGGGGGACCTGGTCATACGCCTTCTCCAGATCCCCAAAACACATGTTGACCGGATGAGCATACTCCCAGGCCCCCTCCACGATCCTTGCGAGTGAAGAGCTAATGTGTAGTTACACGACCAGGTGGTTCGACTATCGGACCAACCCTCCTTTCCAGCACCCTGGAGTAGACTTTACCAGGAAGGCTGAGAAGTGGGATACCCCTGTAATTGGCACACACTCTCTGGTATCCCTTTTTGAACAGGGAAACCATCACCCCAGTCTGCCACTCCTTGGGCACTGTCCCAGACATCCATGCAATGTTGAAGAGGCATTTCATCCAAGACAGCACCTCCACACCCAAAGGCATTTCTCATCAAGCACTGTGGAGTTGTTTGACCTCACTGACTTCCACCAGGGACATTGACAACAATCCCCCATCATCCTACAGCTCTACCTCCATCGTAGAGGGCAATTTAGTTGGATTCAGGAGTTTCTCAAGGTGCTCCTTCCACCACCTGATTATCTCCTCAGTTGAGGTCAACAGCCTCCCATCCTTACTGAACACAGCTTTGATGGTTCACCGTTTTCCACTCCTGAAGTGGCAGACAGTTTTCCAGAAGCACCTTAGTGCCAACCAAAAGTCCTTCTCCTTGGCTTCTCCGAACTTCTCCCAAACCCGCTGCGTTGCCTCTTTCACAGCAGAGGCTGCAGCCCTTTAACCTGTCGGTACCTTGCAACTGCCTCCGGAGTCGTCTGGGATAACATATCCCGGAAGGACTCCTTCTACAGTTGGACGGCTTCCTTGACCACCTCTGGGCCTGGCTCCAGACGCGGGGCCTGGGCTTCTGCCCTGCTGGGTACTTCCTCCTCTTCCTTGTTTTATAATAGGGTCTTTTTAAACCATTCTTAGTCTGGCCCCTCGCCTGTGACCAATTAGTCATGGTAGACCCTACAATGAGCACCAGGCTCCAAACAACATAGCCCTTAGGTTCATGGGGACACGCAACCCTCTCCACCACGATAATGTCATGGTGAAAAATGTGAATATGTGATTATCACGATTAGCTAATTTTGGCTAATTGGTGATGAATGCTAGTGACTGGGCCTTCATTGTTATTGTACATGGCCCAAAAAAAAGCTTACCATTGGCAGACGCATCAACATAAGCAACTGCAGAACATCCTGGTAATCACCAAAAAGTAATATGATTGCCATCAGCACAACCCTTGTGCAGAGCTCAACTTTAAAGTCAGCCTTTTGAAGGAATTTTGGCGCTACTACAGCGCAACCTTTTGCCAGCATCCCCCTAACATTAAAAGTTTAATATATTTTATAATTCCTCAGTGCATAGGGGACTGACCGCGGTGTTTAGCATGGAACCAGCTGAGCAGATAGTTGCTGGTCTGTTGCAGCAAGACGTTGTTGTCTCCTTCATATGTGCAGTTTGGGTCATTGTCATTACGCAGATCACCCAGCCGGTTCACTGAGAAAGAGAAAAGGTAGTTAGGTGTCTATTTGTGTGTGTGTATTTGTATGTGTGTGTGTGTGTGTGTGTGTGTGTGTGTGTGTGTGTGTGTGTGTGTGTGTGTGTGAGAGAGACGTACTGGCCAGGTATCCATGTCCACCGCAGGCCTCCCTACACTCCTGAATCCCTCTCTGAGCAATCCACGAGCCCAGCGGTTTACTAGAGGATGCTATGGCATGGATCTCCCTGCCCATCTCTGCCTGTAATACACACACAGCAGACATATTAGACTATAGAGTTACTGTATTCTAACTCTGGATATAGACCCATAAGCACATTATCCTAACTCACTTGTCTGTCACTCTTCTCCCTCATCATCTGTCCAATCTTGAACTCAAAAAAGTTCATGAAGATGGATTTGGAGAAGTGTTCAAGAGCATACGCTGCTGCCAGGTATGGGATCAGACGCTATTGCTGAAACAACGTAAAAAATATCCAAGAACTTTGTGTAAACATTTATTTATTTTTTACAGTGCATAGTAAAAAACATTTCTGTAAATATACCAGAATTAGCCAAAAGGCTAGTTTTCCAATAATAAATGAAACACAAATAACATAAAGCAGTAGGTGTGATTAGGGCGAATCGCAAATTAAACGCACATTTAATTTAATCTGATCTAAATGTACTATAAAAGGGGATATTTATATATATATAGTTGTCAATGCCCCTAATGTGCTGCACCTGAGTCCAATTGTCTCCTCTGTGTATGTGTATATATAACTGCCCCTTTCCTTAGTCCTGTGCCAGTTTGTTTTGTACCGTTTGTGTCAGCTTGTTTTCCCCGTGGGCTTCTAGTGAGTTTGTTAACCCTACTTTGTTTTCTGGTTTTGGATCTCTGAGTTTTGGTATTTTTGTTTGTTTGAACTTTGGCCCCCTTAGAATGAGTCATGCATTTGTGAGTCTATTACCCTGTAACTTTAATAAGGTACATTTGCTTTCAAATCCACTCCCTCCCTCCATCCTGACCTGTAACTGGTACTCCAAAACAGGAATCTCCTCTGTGTTTTTGGGTCCAAACTGTCTCCTGGTGGCTGAGAAGCGGATGGCGACAATCAGAGCCAGCTTCAGGTTGACCAAAGCCATCCTGGTGATAGACACCCTGCCAACTGACAGGGCACCCAGAGACTCCCCGAGGCGCTTGTTGGGGTCCTGAAGGAGAGAAACATCACAACGGAGAGACATGAGAAATAACAGAATGGGATATTAGTCTAGCCACCAGGGGTAGCTGGCTTCACTGAGCCTTTTCTAGTCCAGCTACCAGCATTTTCGAGTGAAAGTGGGGGAGTTTTTAAGTACAAACAACATCATCAGAACAACCAGTGGAGCACTTAATATGAATATACCCGTGGGAACATTTGGTTATAGCGACAGCAAAAAGTGATATTCAGCAAGATGAAATGTAAACAACATAATCAAATAAGTAGTATAGAAGAAGCTGCAGAAACACTATAAATCATTTCCAGATTATTAAAAGTTAACGTTACCATGGGGAGTCTGCCAGCGTTGCAAAAGCATAAAGTTAAGCCCAAAGATAGCTGCCTGACCCACTCATCTAGCTTTGTAATGCAGGCCCCTGGACTGTCCTTGCTATTTACACCTCTCATGGGGTACCAGAGGAATGTTCCAGACCTGGTTGTCATTACCAGCCATCTTCTCACCACATCCATTTGGCCCCTGAGAGCTCATTAAATCACTGCAGCAGTGAAAAGCAGCCATAATGTGGAGACAGCGTTTGACTGCTGAACAGCTAAAGGTTGCCTACTGCATTTGTTTATTGACATCTGTGACTGCGTGCATTATAAATAAAGAGTTTTGCGAGGGGAGCGGTTCCTATGGGATTTGCTGGCGAAATAAACATTGATGGGAGTACATGAGTATTAGATTTTTACACAGCTTTAAAAGGCCAATTCATTTAAATTACAGTAGATTTTATGTGATGGTTTTATGTGTGTAGGTCTCCATCTTGAGATTTCTGACACACATGTAAAGCAGCTAACCCAATCTTATTTTTTTTCCATCTGAGAAATATTAGCAAATTGAAATGTGTAGTTTCAACTGAGCTTGAGCTCATACATGCATTTATCTCTTCCCGCATTGACTACTGCAACTCAATATTTTCTGCACTCAGTATGTCTGCCCTCGATTGCCTTCAGTCCATTCCAAACGCTGCCACAAGGCTACTTACAAGGTCATCTAGACGGTCTCACATCACCCCAGTACTCAAGTCTCTCCACCTGGTCCTACCAGCCTATAATATAGACTCTGTACATTTCATTTGTACAGAGAGTCTGGCCTCTCTCCATTGACAAGTGTTAACTTCCTTGAAGGCGGGTACTCTGTTGAAGTTTAAAACTATTGGATCTGCCCAGAGCCACTCTGGATCTGTCATAACCAATCACTAACGTTTGGTCGTGACGTATGTCATGCGCATGTGCAATAAGAGGGGAGACCAACAACAACTATTGGCTTATATTTAGAATTAGCATCGCTAGTGATAGCCTTAGCCAACTCCTTCACCACTAACGGAGCAAACTGGAAAATCAAACTTTTCCCGAACCCCGTTGGGAGGATGGCCACGGCATCATGGCCACCAACACAACTGAGCAAAGATTGTTCTTGCTCGGGCTTTAACTTCTGGATATTCGGCAGCGTTGCCACAACGGACCGAATGGCTTCGCTCGCATCTTTCTAGCGCACAACCTCAACGTCATCGTTCTCAGCCATTCCCTCTGTTCGCTGATTGGATCGCCAAATATTTGGCCGGAGAAAACCCAAGAATATACAGCAAACCCAGACGGAGTACTGAAGTAAAATGAAAATTGAGCGGAAGTACGTAAGAGAGCGGAGCCAGGCTATCACTACTAGCGACACCTTACACATTACTCAACCATTTTATTAATTGTTAAAAAGTAGTGCAGCTTTAATTTATCTTGAATTAGTGCTTCCAATGCCTATTAAGCGCTTTCCACCAGTGGAAATCTTACTAACCTTAAATGGTGTAATGTAGCGGCCATCAGGAGTAACATCTCCCGTCTTATTCAGCAGATTCTCCCGAGGGATCCTCACATTATGAAACAAAGCAAACCTGAAGGGAGAGAGACAGATACATGATCTTTGGTTACACAGACACTGGAAACATGCAACACAAAAGAACTCCATATATATTGAAATTATAGTGATGTGGTGTGTCTGCTTGAACTTTGAGCAGCGAAAAATAAAAATAATAAATCATTTAATTTATCAACTGCTTTATTGCCTGACTAAAACCCAAATTCCACACACATTCTGGTCATTATCAAGAAAGTACAAATGTTCAATACCAGCCCCATTTACTGTGAGTTTTTTGCAAAAATAAATGAATTCTCTCATTCAAGAAGCTTGAACCAACACATTGTAATTGGATACATTACTTAACCCTGTATAGTACAGCCTGTTTGATTTGCTTTGTTAAAATCAGTTTTTCTGCATGTGTTAGTATCAATCTCAAATGTTTCCTCCGGGTCTGACATTCCGCTGCTATAAACTATCAATGCCGCTAGCTCCATCTAGTTGTTTTACTGAGGCACTGAAGAACATGTGTTATCAAATTGGTTTGTATAACCTGAGTGTTCATTTGGAGGATTGAACTGTTTAGACACGATGTATGCTAAAAGACTCTGACTCTGAGAAAAGATGCAATTCTGCATTAATGAATGAACTAAAGGTGCTTCATGCTAAAATAGACTGTACGCAAAATGCGGTGGGAAAGCAAGTTAACAGTAATATTGAGCAGTAGTTTGAAGTGGGAATCCTGAGCTTAAGAATGGACATGACCGAGCTGAAAATAGCGGGAAAATATCCAGAAGAAAAGATTTTATCCAGATGTCTTGCACTCACCAGCACCCATAATGACATAATGTCAACTGGGGACTATATAGTTTACCTGTCATTGCAACTTCACATACAGTAGGCCTGTTAGTCAAAACTCTTGACATGCATACTTTCCCACCACACTCATACTGTCCCTGTCCTTGCATCATTTTACATTTTATTATAGGGCTCAAGCATGCAACACCATTTCTGTATTGACTTGTTTTCTGTATGAGTGGTACAGTTCTACATGTTATCTGCAATTACAGAGCCTTGGGCTTTCTCTGCTAATGTAACAAGCTGTTAAACATCAGGTCTTTGGGTAAAATACAACAATGTCTCCCTCTGCTGCACCTACCCGTTATCCAGTCCGTTCTGCCCCAGCTTCTTGCCCATGTCTCCAACCAGCACACCAGGCAGAGCTAGCAGGGTCTTGGGATCTCTCAGCTGCAGCACAATGGTTATTGATTTAACTTTGGCATTTTCAGATTTTTACCTGATTGAGTATTGTACATAATAATTAAACCTAGACTGATAATAATATTAATTCATTACATTTATATAGCGCTTTATCATAGACACTCAAAGCGCTTCGGGGGGGGGGGACTCTCTAACACCACCAATGTGTAGCACGCATGGGTGATGCACGGCAGCCTTACGATGGTAGACGCTTGGTAGAAAGGGAGGGGAACATGTGTTCAAGGTTTATGTTTCATCCTGTTCATTTTTAATGAGACTTTAATTGCTTTCCATGATTACACTTCAGCTAATAGGGGAGGTTGCAATGCATTGCTTTTCCTGATTAGTATTTTTTCGCATTTTGACGGAATGACATACATTCATATTGTCATGTCTAGCGCACGCTCATGGGTCATGTTTTTGTTTTATGTTTATTTCCATATTCTTTTTGCCACTTCCTGTTTTGTTTTGATACTCACTGTCTTGTCTCGTTTCCGGTCACTTCACTTCCTGGTCTTTGTCTGCCTTCCCGCCATGTCTCATAACTGCCCCTGCCCTAATGTGCTGCACCTGTGTCCAATTGTCTCCTCTGTGTCTGTGTATATATCCCTGCCCCTTTCCTTAGTCCTGTGCCAGTTCGTTTTGTACCGTTTGTCAACGTTCCAACCTGTTTTCCCTGTGTGCTTCTAGTGAGTTTGTTGACCCTGTTTTGTCTTCTGGTTTTGGATCTCTGCCTCTGAGTTTCGGTGCTTTTGCCTGTATTTTCTGTCACCGTTTGTAGATAAACTGTTTGGACTTTGACACCTAAGAACGAGTAGTGCATTTGGGAGTCTATTACTCTGTGTGAGCGCTTTCTCACATTAACACACATTTTGTTTTTTGGTTGGATTATGTTGTCTGTCAACTGACAGCTCAACTGCGTTCATAACGTACACTCCAGACAAGGTAATCTTTTCTGTTTTTGGATTTCTTTTTTTGTACAAGTACTAAATGATATTGTATATTTCATTGTCACACTGTAGTGTAGACTAAGAACAACATTCCAAGTTGAAAACTTGGGTAATACTGAGTTTTCTTAGATGAAGTGACATCACATAACACTTCCTGATAATGGAACCACAATGTACAAACTAACTTACTAACAACTTGGTCAGGGATTGAAGGTCAGAGTCTTACCGCCACAACAAAAGAGTGCAGGCCGTGGCACACCTGGTCAGGCGTGTAGAGTTGAGCGAACACCACAGTGTGGGTCGCAGTCTTACCCATGTTCCCCACCCAGAACTTGGCGGCCTCAAAGTCCGTAGAGTTGATCACAAACTCCTACAGAGCAGAAAGGTAAACGGAAAATAAGTCAGAATTCCCCCAACATTTCCTGGTGAAATCTGACAAGATGGAAGGACCAGTAAACCAGAAACATTTTACCAGGATATATCTTATCAGATGAAGGTTTGAGGACCAAAACGTTAATAAAGTGAGCACAAGTGATCGAGTGTGTCAGGATTTTTCCTTCTTTCCTGTCAATAAGACTGTCTGGTGTGCAAGAACTTTGTAGTAATTGATTTAGATAATCAATTAAGACTACATTTTGTAGATATGTTTCTAATTCTTGCTTTTCTCGTGTGAATTACGGGAAAACTTTAATTGACTAAAAAAATATTCAAATACAACTGGGATTGAAAGTCCAAGCCTGGTTGCTCTTTTTTGATTATCAATGTTTGTGTTTTTGTGTGTGTCTGGTGGTGCGTGTTCTGACCTGGGTGGAGGGGTCATATGTTGCTGTAGTCCTCATGGCTCTGGTGTTGCTGCCGTGGCTCAGCTCAGTCATTCCAAAGCATCCAAACATCTACAAACAGACACATGCAGTTGCAAATTCAGAATTAATGTTGATCATTCAGCACATGTATCTTATAAATCTATAGGGGCAGGATCATTGTAGAACCTCCCTGTACTGCATTGTACCGTTAGACGGCCATTAATAAAGCTCTGATACAACTGTAAAGTGGAGTTATTGGCAGCGTAAAGCTGTGTTGAACTCTTACCGTCATGTCTTGAATGTTTTCAACATAGTTGCTGTGTCTCCCTGATCCTAAGTTGGCAATAGTTGATCCATAAATCTGAAACCAAGATGTTTTTTAAGCATCTTTTACAGGGATGAGAAAATGAATGAAAAGGAAAAAGTAAAGTTGCTAGCTAAACGTTGCTAGCTAAAAGTTTGGGAGAGATACAAAAAACTAACCATACATTTAAGAGTCTACAGTTAGCAGCTCTTTGACGCTGTACTTTAAGTGGTGCTTTGAGCTAAATGCTAACATGGTGATGTTTAGTAAGCAATTTCTCCATGTTCAGCATCTTAAGCTAGCGTGTTATTAGACTTACCCAATTAGCACTAAACACAAAGTTCAGCTGAGTTTTTCATATATTTGGTCATAAACTATTGGACAGATTGAAATGTTTACCTGATGATGGTGCTAGATGAATAGGTATTAGCCTACATCATGTGGGAACCATGAATGTCCATAGTAAATGTAATTGTAATATATCAGTAGTCATTGAGATATTTCAGTCTGGACCAAAGTGGATCACCGACTGATTCACGTTGCCATCTATAGAGCTACGCCTCAAGCCTGGCTAAACGCTAACAGTGATATGGGTAATTTTAAAAAGGCAATTACAAATGACAAATCTTGTTATTTAGGTTGGAGGGCTAGTTGCATGTTGGAGAACAGCGAAGTACAGGCCCTGTACAGTATAGGGGCATAGTCAATGTGGAAAGTCAACACTATAGGATTACTAATGAAGAAAGTAAATATAATGCATGTTATTACTCCATCCATCCATCTTCTTCCGCTTATCCGGTAACGGGTCGCGGGGGTAGCAGCTCCAGCAGGGGACCCCAAACTTCCCTTTCCCGAGCCACATTAACCAGCTCTGACTGGGGGATCCCGAGGCGTTCCCAGGCCAGGTTGGAGATATAATCCCTCCACCTAGTCCTGGGTCTTCCCCGAGGCCTCCTCCCAGCTGGACGTGCCTGGAACACCTCCCTAGGGAGGCGCCCAGGGGGCATCCTTACCAGATGCCCGAACCACCTCAACTGGCTCCTTTCGACGCGAAGGAGCAGCGGCTCTACTCCGAGCTCCTCACGGATGACTGAGCTTCTCACCCTATCTCTAAGGGAGACGCCAGCCACCCTCCTGAGGAAACCCATTTCGGCCGCTTGTACCCTGGATCTCGTTCTTTCGGTCATGACCCAGCCTTCATGACCATAGGTGAGGGTAGGAACGAAAACTGACCGGTAGATTGAGAGCTTTGCCTTCTGGCTCAGCTCTCTTTTCGTCACAACGGTGCGATAAATTGAGTGTAATACCGCACCCGCTGCGCCGATTCTCCGACCAATCTCCCGCTCCATTGTCCCCTCACTCGCGAACAATACCCCAAGGTACTTGAACTCCTTCACTTGGGGTAAAGACTCATTCCCTACCTGGAGAAGGCACTCCATCGGTTTCCTGCTGAGAACCATGGCCTCAGATTTAGAGGTGCTGATCCTCATCCCAACCGCTTCACACTCGGCTGCGAACCGATCCAGTGAGTGCTGAAGGTCACAGGCCGATGATGCCATCAGGAACACATCATCCGCAAAAAGCAGCGATGAGATCCCCAGCTCACCAAACTGCAACCCCTCTCCACCCCGACTACGCCTCGATATCCTGTCCATAAATACTACAAACAGGATTGGTGACAAAGCGCAGCCCTGGCGGAGGCCAACTCTCACCTGAAACGAGTCCGACTTACTGCCGAGAACCCGGACACAGCTCTCGCTTTGGTCGTACAGAGATTGGATGGCCCTGAGAAGGGACCCCCTCACCCCATACTCCCACAGCACCTCCCACAGTATCTCCCGGGGGACCCGGTCATACGCCTTCTCCAGATCCACAAAGCACATGTAGACCGGTTGGGCATACTCCCAGGCTCCCTCCAGGATCCTTGCGAGAGTAAAGATCTGGTCAGTTGTTCCACGACCAGGACGGAATCCGCATTGTTCCTCTTCAACCTGAGGTTCGACTATCGACCGAACCCTCCTTTCCAGCACCTTGGAGTAGTTATTACTGAGTAGATCAAATTATAGTATACATTTCATTTAACCTCTTTAAATTTTTTGATACACCCATATTCAATCCCACCACTGCCACCAATGCACACTCACCTCTTTGTTGAGAAAGTACTTGGCCGCCAAGGAACAGTCATACATGCCAAGGCAACTATTAAGAGTCACAACCTTCCAGGGGTTAGCCATCACCTCTTCTTTTGTCAGAAAATTGTAGCGGAAGAGCTGCTTTAACCTGTGAAATTGTATCTGAAGCTTTATTTTCTCTATGTACATTACATAGATAATGATATGATATATAACATATGCTGTCACTGGTGGTTGCATATGGTTATGTTGATACCTGAAGAAGGTCCGCTCTCTCATTTTCGCGAGAGGGACGTCTTCACCGGGCCGACGTGCAAACAAAGGGTCATTCTCAAGTGTCTTGAACACATGTTGCTGCAGCACAGAGAAAAAGAGAAAATGATCAGGATATGAAGAGGAACATTTAGATGACATGGGGTACCAAACAAACAGAAGCCCTGAAAGGCAAGGTGAAAAAGAAATTGCATGCAAAGCTGACTAAAACCTAAGTTCATCTTCTACGTAGAAGATGTTATCTCCTACGTAGGAGATGTACGTAGGAGATCATATCTTAAAGTTTATCCCCTACATACCTTTTGTTTATGCTACATTTGGCTGAACTTTCAACTCCTTTTGTATTGCGCACTAAGCGCTACATTCTGCACACCTTTCTCACTCTCAAACCAGCCCAAAGATTTATCTTGAACGTAGGTAGGAGATAAACTTCAACACATTTTTCACCTTGCATTTCAGGGCTTCCGTACAACATGTTCTCTTATATACAAAGTTATTTAAAAGTCGAGTAAAGGTGCTTGTAAGAAACAGCAGTTGAAAAACAATCTCAAATAGTTGTGTCCTAGGTCAAGAATGAACACTGAACCCCAGAGTTTAAGCCGACATGAACAAGAAGTCCTTGAAGTTCTCCTCCTGTTTGAGTGATTTTTGTAAAAAATGACGGTGTCCAACTGTTGAAAAATTAAAATTTATATATTTTTTTAAAGATGGCAGGAGCGCCTTGGTTACATCCCATGCCACATTTATTCATTCAACCTTTATTTGTACTCAAGAGATCATTGAGGGGCAGCCCTCATTTACAATGGCATCAAGTTACAAAGACAAAGAATTCGACACAGAAAAGGAAGCAACCTCATCAGAAGAACACAGAAATTCCCAAATAGAAAAACAATTTGATAAACAGATTAGGACAACCTGGATGCAAAAGAAATACAACTATGTAAAGCAATTACAAGTAGAAGTCTGGAGGTCCAAAATCAGATTTCTAAAATGTCCGAAAGGCACAATGAGTTGATTTTGAGAAAGTGTTGTATTTTGTTCCACGGGTCAGGTGCACTAAAAAAATCGCTTTTCATCAATCCAGATGCTGAGATATTTATATTCTGTGACTCTCTCGATAGTAAGTCCGTTCATAGTGGAAATATTAGTTTAACCATATATCCATGGCTCTTGAAAATAGCATCTTTTAGCTTTGTTTTTATCAGCATTCAATCTTAGGTCTTTTGAGCATCTTGCAGAATGTTACATGATGACATGGTCCGAGGTTCAACTCCAGCCTCGGGATCTTTGTTGCAGGTCATACAAGTGGCAACTGTGTAGAACTATAGAACCTATTACAAAAATGTAGTCCTAACTACAGAGAGCATTTGAGGCTAACAGCTACCTTGAATGCTATGATTTCCTCTCCGTCTAAGAAGCAGAGCATGTCCTTCCAGTTGAAAGAGGCTTTGTTCCTGTAGATATCCAGCGGGCCACTGGGAAAGTCAGCCACTTCATGAGCCATCTTCTTGTGTTCAGACTGAAGGGGTTCACCGAGCAGGGAAATAAGGCACTTTGCTCTTTCTGAGTAAAGCAGAAACAAGGGAGGAACATAAATGAAAGCAGGGGTATACTATCTATCTATCTATCTATCTATCTATCTATCTATCTATATCTATATATATATAGATAGATAGATAGATAGTATACCCCTGCTTTCATATATATATATACAATTTTTTCACATGACTGTGTATATATATATATATATATATATATACAGTCATGTGAAAAAATTAGGACACCCATGCTAAAGTTGACTAAAAAGAGGAATAAAAAATCATCTTTAGGAAATTGATCTTAATGCCTTAATTAAAAAAAATGAGGAAAAACCCAATCTTTAAGGACACCAATTTTCTTTGTGAATGAATAATGTATTGTAAATAAATAAATGTTCTTCCTTAAAATACAGGGGGCATAAATAAGTACACGCCTATGTTAAATTCCCATAGTGGCAGGCAGATTTTTATTTTAAAGGCCAGTTATTTCATGGATCCAGGATACTATGCATCCTGATAAAGTTCCCTTGGCCTTTGGAATCAAAATAGTCCCACATCATCACATACCCTTCACCATACCTAGAGATTGGCATGGGGTACTTTCATAAAATCATCTCTCAATGCAACTCAAACCAGCTATTAGGCTAACTGAAATAAAACCATGGCAATCTCTATGTATGGTGAAGGGTATGTGATGATGTGGGGCTATTTTAATTCCAAAGGCAATTTCAAAGGCCTTTCAATCAAAGGAACCTTCGTAGCTGCTATCAATACAGAGCAGAGTTCAAGGTTTTATCCGGACCTCTGTGTACCTGCAAGTACAGAGTGGTCTGTTACACTGGAAGATGGCCAGATGAAGATATTAGACATTTTAGGTAAATCATTAAAGCTGTCTGAAACCCACTTTGATTTGATTTGATTTATTAGGCTCTCCATTAGCTGGGGCCATAGCCACAGCTATTCTTCCTGGAGTCCACTCAAAACTTAGCAGCTAAACATTGCCGTGCATGATCACATTAAAAACAACCACCAAACACAACAACATTCAATGCATCACGGAAAGAAAAACAACCAAAATAATAACAAGACACAACAACATTCAACTCAACACAACACAACACAGGACCTAGTTTAAATTATTCACAGAATGTAGAGATGAGATTATGACATTAATCACTGATAGTCAGACCAAACAAAAGCACACATAAAACCCTTAATGAGACTGGCAAATGTAACAATTTGCAGAGAACTGCTCAGCTAGAATATGTTCTTCAAGTAATATTACTTTAAGATTTGTGAAAGCTTTATTCTATTTGTTAAAATACAACAACAACTAAAAGGGACTCAGGACTACATTATCCCAGAGAGGCTAAAGATTCTCTTTAAACAAACTTTCATTTGTGACACCTTTTATTATAGTTGTGAAAATGCAAAACAGCAGTGCTGCAGATTTACTGTTCTGCCAATTTTACCGTCCTCACCTTGGCCAAAGCCGTAACTGTGGCCTGTGTTAGAGGTACCATAGTCTGGATCAACAGAGGTACATTTCCAGGATAATTGACTGGAATCTCCCTTTATTGCATTTTCAAAAATTAGAATAAAGCTTTCACAAATCTGAAAGTGTGTTTTAAAGAATCTTTAGCCTCTCTGGGATATGCAGTCCTGATTTGATAAGTCCAAGTTGTGATCTGGACCTGGTCTTATGTGGTCTTGATGTGAAAATGATTGAAAGAATCAGTTAAATGTCCCTTATTGCATTTTCAGAAATAGAAGAAAGCTTTCACAAAGCTCAAAGTGGCTTTCAGACAGCTTTAATGCTTAACCTAAAATGTCTAACCTGTTATTGTGTAGTTGTGTCTTACCTTATATGTGAGCTTCCCCTGTTGATATCGCTGTCTCTCTTCTGTGGTCAAAAATGACCTGAGTACAGATGCTGCTTCTTCTTGAAGGAGAGAGAGAGAGAGAGAGAGAGAGAGAGAGAGAGAGAGAGAGAGAGAGAGAGAGAGAGAGAGAGAGACGCACACACAGAGAGACCTGTTCTGTAAATATAATCAATATAAATCAATCTTGTGTCAATGTCCATATTACGGTTTATTGTGTTCTTTCTGAATACTTGGACAAATTGTATTTATAACTTTGGCAACGTTATTGGAATGTCATGCCAATAAAGCCCTTTTAAATTACGTTGAATCGAGAGAGAGAGAGAGAGAGAGAGAGAGAGAGAGAGAGAGACAGAGAGAGAGTTAGTAATAGGGAAAGTTAATATCTTGTTTATATAGTGAGCAGCTATCTAAACAGAATAGAAATATTGTACTTTTACTCCACTACATTCATCTGACAGCTTTACTAGTTACTTTACAAATTAAGATTTTTGCACACAAAACACATGTAGTTTATAAAATCTGATGTTTTATTATAAATGAAACTACCCAACAATATAACAGCCTACAAGTCCAGCTGAAATAATAAACTGTTTGGATTGTTTCCACTTTCTAAAATGTGAGGATTTTTCTGCATTGAGTAGTTTTTAATACTTTATGTACATTTTTTCCTGTTTTTAATACATTTTTTTAGTTACATACTCTAACTGAGGTAGTTTTCAATAGAGGACTTTTACTTAAGTAAAAAAACATGACAGACTCTTCAGAAGAGGTAATTATCTTCACTCAGGCTTATTAGAAATCTTAATTAGCTTTGTAGCAACTCATTGGGCAATGGCTTGAGTGTAACGGACATTCATTAATATCAAAAAGTTACACACTAAAGCTTTAATGGCGCCTTTCATGCTACACAAGGTTACCTTACAACAAGTACATTAATAAAACATTCAAAGCAAGGAAGCATTGATAAAACATCAGCACAGTCAACATTTTAAAAGACAAGGCTCATAAATGAATTAAGAAAATGCTAATACCACACTGTAAAAATACTCTGAAAATGTTACCTAAGTAAAAGTATGCAAGTATCATCAGGAAAATGGTAAAGTATTCAATGCCGAAAAATCCTCACATTTTAGAAACTGGAAACGATCAAAAGAGTTGTGTGTTTAATGGTCTAATCATTTCAGCTGGACTGCAAGCCTATATATTGTTGGCTAGTTTAATTTATAATAAAACCATATTTTAACTACATGCGTTTTGTGTGCAAAACTCTTAATGTGTAAAGTAACTAGTAACTAAAGCTGTCAGATGAATGTAGTGGATTGAAAATTACAATTTCTCTCTGAAATGTAGTAGAAGTAGAAAGTGGCATGAAAAGAAAAGTACCGGTAAGTACCTCAAATTTGTACTTAAGTACAAGACTTGAGTAAATGTACCTAGTTACATTTCACCACTGACAGCCCCCCACCCACAGAGAGAGCTATCTACCCAATGCTACTCCAAGCTTCCATACTTAACCATTTTGCCAGCAGCGTGTTAGCATTTGAACAAAGTGCTGTGTGTCCACAGTGTGTGCAGACTGTACAGTATTGCCTGAGGACTTGAGAGTTGCACCTGGAATTGCCTCCAAAATAAACAACAAGAACGTTGCTATTAAAATGTGAAAAGGTGAAGTGAAAAACATGCAGCTGATGTTACTTGCATCTATTCTGAATAAAACCAAGGATGCAGCCAATGGCCAAATGTGTCTTTGCTCAAGATGCAAAGGCGTTATGCTGTCAGCTATTCCATCAATCAATAGATAATCTCTCTCAAGGGTTAAAGACGACACAAGGGTTAAACAGCCATGTATATGGGCTTTTCCAGTCTCTCCACTGCTTGCTATTGCAATTTAACAGGAGAGAGGAGCAAGAGGGGTTAGGATGGTGACCGGCGGCCTCTGACGAGCTGTTACCACCACCATCTTCAGCCAGAGAGGACATTATTTCTTCAGCTTGCTACGAATCTTTGAGTTAACATCATAGACTGTTACAGTCTATGGTTAACATGTACCAAAGAATTTCTAATAAGTTCCACACTCTCAATACTTCCAGCTTCTGAACTGGTTGCAGTTCCACCAGAGTTCCACTTGGGGCGCTCACAGGCGAGTCCAGAATGAATGGGACTCTATGGAGCTATACCCCTCAAAATCCACTTTTCTCAGGATATTATTTTTTTTCAAATAATTTGAATGTTGCATTCGAAAGGGGAGGCTAAGAAAATACACACTGCTGGGTGTTACATTTTTTTAAAGTGGCTTTTTTGTTCAAAAAAGCCTTTTAAAATGTCAATGACGTCATACACATATACGGCCAGAGATTCTGCTTTACAACAAGCTCTGAGTCACTTCCTTTTTTCTCTTGAGGCATCGACAACACAGCTGACAGGTTAGACTCTCCCTGTTAATACACGTGCTAGAAAGAGGTTTGCTAATGTTTTAAAGACCACGGCGAAATGTTCACTCTGGCATTCTGGTTCTGCGTCGGATGCCGTCAAGCGGGATCTCTGATCGTAATCAGTCCTTCACTGACCAATTAGCAGAATGCTAGCGTGTTATGGGCAACAACGACTCAACCTGTAAGAAATCAAAATGACATAAGTACTCGTTCATTCAACTTTCGACCTATAATCCACGTTTAACTTGCAAAAACTACAATCAAATCTGAGATTTCTCAACAACAATCAGGCGAATCCCATTTATTTTGCACTCGCCTGCGATCACCCCCAGTGGAACTCTGGTGGAACTGCAACCAAATTCGATACAATGGGGCTAAATAGGGAGTGGAAAGGCTTTCCGTAGATGGGCATGTACTAAACATGAGTTGAATTTGCACCGCAGCGCCGCCACGCCTTGATGCTCATGACAAGAATAGCATATAGTCATCTTTATTGAAGTGAATTATGTTTAAATCGGCGTCATGCATGAATTAATAATATTTTTGCAATTTTACACATAATTATCCACAATGATCACATTACACAAAACTGAAATTGCACATCAAAATGACACACAAGCCGAGCTCCCCCTAGCTCCCCCATAGTTCGCACCCTGCTTACAGTAATAAATACGTGGAATACAAACGAATAACAGTGCATTACTTTTCACAGCCTGCTTATGCATATAACTATTGGTGGTGTTCTTGTTTTTATCGTCGTTGGTGCGTGATCACGGAAGGCTTGTATCATGTGGACGCGCCCACAATTTTGTTGTCAGTACTTAAAATTCCTCATGGGGGAGACAGAAACTACACACCATAGCTTTAAATTAGGACTCCCGGACGGCTCGTAGAAAAGTCAAAAGCCATATGCACATTGTGTAAAGCCGAATTAAAATATCACCCAAGCACGTCAAGCTTGAGCTACCACCTATGAGCTAATTAATGTGACTCAGGTTGATGCTACCAGCTAGCATGCTACCCACTCAGGCAAAGCACTATTTTGGAGAGTGCTACTTGCCGACCTGTGGATGAAACCAAATCCAAAACAATTACTACAGCTCTTGCGAAACGGGTGGCAACTAACTGCAGACCTGTCAGCATCGTAGAGGACTCGGGTCTTAAAGACGTACTACGGTTGGCATGTTCTGACCTGTCTCGTTGCCGTCGAGGGGGACAGTAGTTTTCACGCATACACAGCCTGTACGACACGGAGAAAGCAGCCCAACTGGAACTGCTGCAAAGTGCAAACGCTGTCTCATTAACCGGTGATCACTGGACGTCAGTGAGTAATCATTAATAATTATCAAATAATTATTTAGGAGTTACTAAACACTATATTGACTCTAGTAAGGATAGGGATTTTTAGTTTTTTAGTTAGGTACTTGGAGGAATTGTGCAATAATGACAGATTCACACATTTTTCTTTAGTTTACAGTAAATAAATAATAACAAATACAAATCTTAAAGTAAAGTTCATAAAGTCACTTTCTTTGCATTCATTTGATTCCAAATCAAGATACACTGGTAAGAATTGCTTTCCATTGTTAATATGTACTTAATAACTCTTCTGAAATGCAAAATAATAGAATTTTAATCATGTGATAAAATATGCGATTAATTACGATTAACTATAGAAATTCAACAATTAATCGCGATTAAAAATATTTATTGTTTGACAGCCCTCATTCATGTTGTTCCTTGCTGGACACATCATTCTGTACATTTTGATCACATTACCTCATTCATTAGTTTTCAAAAACTGTATATTTTTTAAATTTTTCAGCTATGCAATTCTTCTATTTCCGTTCATAGTAGAACTGCACATCTTGAATAAACTTTATTGGAATTGTGATTTGACAAAAAAAAAAGTATTCATGTTCAGTGTGCGCAGCCACATCGTGTCCTTACCATTGAGAAAGGCGGATTAAAACATGTTATTATGTCTTCACAATTGCGTGTCTGGGCAAGGCTAGACAGATAGCGAACAGAAACTCTAATAAACCGTGTTTTAGAAGATGTGTGGCTTTATTGATGGCCGTTTCTGTAAAACTGAAAGATACAATACAAAGCACGTATCAATATACTGCACACATATGCATATGAAATAATAATGGCATGTAAATAGGTCAATGTATGAAATGACAGTTAACTTAATGCAATTAACATTATACTTGAATGCCCATGCATTTCCAGTACATGTATTTTAGGTACATCTCTCTACAGGTTACATGGAAGGTAAGTATTTTTTATCTGATCTAGCATAAGTATACAGCATAAGTAACTCAAGTAAGTATTAACATAGGAATGTAGCCTACAGCTAACTTAGCACAGACCTCAATAGGAGTGCTTCTTCAAGCTAGCTGCTAAGCCGAAAAGTGAAGCAAAAAAAACCGTGTATTATATATTCATCTAGCAACTGACAGTTTCTTTTCACAGATTAATTTAACCATGAAAATACTAATTCTAACATTTTGCATCTTTACTTAAGGACATATAAACTCCAAGGCTTAAACGAAAGGAGAGCACTGTTTCACATGCACACAGTAAATGGAGAATGGAGAGCGAAACTTAAAAATACCTTAGCTCTACCTAAAATGTCCACTAGGGGTCTGTATATGCAAAGCATAAACAGGGATAACAGAACACATGTAGTGTGAGTTAACACAGTGTAATGGCGTTTTTCCATTACATGGTACTTACTCGACCCGCCTCGACTCTACTCGCCTCGACTAGACTTGACTCGACGCAGTTTGCGTCCGTTTTCCATTGCAGATTTTAGTACCGCCTAGTGTTGACGAACTGACCGAAGAGCCGGTTAATTAACCCGACTCATGTCACTGAACCGGGAGAATCGAGTGCCATACGTCAATGAACCAACTCACTCCTGTTCTCTTAATACATCCATGCATTCGTGCAGTTGTAGCTGGATTCTTCTGCTACTGTGTGTGTAGTAATCTAGCTCATTAGCGCCTCCACTGGAGTGGTGGTAGAATCAATCAGGAAATGGCCTAGACCGCGCACCAGGCTACTGAACGAGACCGAATGCAACCGGCCACTCGAGTCTAATGTAATCAAGAGGTCTCTTGGTTCTCGGCAAGTTTGCGTTATTAACCAAGCCTTGTTTCTGGTGCATCTTAGATGATTGTGTTCATGGCAATTCACACATTATCGATGGGGAAGTAGATCACATACAAATACACGTCATGTTATCTTGGTAGTTATGTTAAGTTAAATGTTAGAGAAGTGAATGTTGCTACATGGTAGGTAGGCTGTCACGAGGAGACCGCGTACCAGGCTAATGAACGAGACCGTAAGGACCGTAACCGAGGGTACTGCATGAGTCTATATTCAAACGGGTGTCTAGGTTCTCGGCAAGTTTGAGTTATCAACCGATCCCAGAAGCCTTTATTTCTCGTGCATCTTAGATGATTGTGTACATAGAAATTCATAGGCTACATTATCGATGGATATCACATACAAATACACGTCACGTTATCTTGGTAGTTATGTTAAGTTAAATGTTAGAAGTGAATGTTGCTACATAGTAGTAGTAGTTAGACTGTCACGAGGAGACTGCACACCAGGCTACTGAATGTAACCGTGACCAGTGTGTGAGTCTAGTGTAGGTCAGTATGAGTGTGCAAATAGTATGTCGAGACTGAATGTAAGCGCAACCGCTCGAGTCTAATGTAATCAAGCAGTTTCTGCCGGGGGAAGTAAACACGCGATCCCCCCCCCCCCCCCCCGGGCACACGAGCCGGTGACCGAATCTATTAACTCAGTAGGCCAACCTACGACTGTCCGGTTGAATGGACTTGCGTAAAAGGGTCAGGTTGTCCCATCACTAGTACCACACACACAGAACGTCAAAGCTGTGTTGTTGTTACCACAGCCAGAAGACACATTTAGTTTAAATGCTGGAGGCAGCAAAAAAAACAAAACATAGCTGGCTAAACTATTTAAAAAATGGCGGGTTTGTTCAGGACACCCCCCTCTGTCACTTTCACGTCACCTTTTCTGTTAGCAGGTACCAGGTACTTTTTTTCGTAATGGAAAACCGAAAAAGGTGAGTAGAGTCAAGGCGAGTCGAGCAGGTACCATGTAATGGAAAAGCGCCATAAAAGGTTAAAATAAACTCACGGTGTCTACCCAGTTTATGACTTTAGAATCGAGCATGGTTTCAAGGTGGTTCGTCAGGGTGAATGATGATGTGTTGTATTTATTTACTTCCTGATAAAAGTTTTGCAAAGCTGACTTTTCTGAATATTTTAAATCCTGTATTGTTAACATCATGTTTACAGTGTGGATCCGGGGTCTAGAGTGAAACCATTGAGC
Organism: Sander lucioperca; assembly: GCF_008315115.2. Classification (NCBI taxonomy): domain Eukaryota; kingdom Metazoa; phylum Chordata; class Actinopteri; order Perciformes; family Percidae; genus Sander; species Sander lucioperca. The sequence continues at coordinate 30,182,911 of NC_050189.1, read as the reverse complement.
CTACATATTGAGGTAAAAACCTAAACTAGAAAGAATATGCCATATGCTCTTGGACAGTTGATTGTTTTTCATTTTGGCATGAACAACACATGCCTTGCATTTATTATTGGCAAGTCTATGCTGCACTCTGCTGGACAACACTAAACATAATAATAACGCGGCATGTCAATGACCAACAAAAAGTTAAACAATTGCCTTTTAACATAATGTTTTTCATTTAATATGACACAGTAAATGCATTGCTGAAAAGAAAAAAATATGTATTTCTATTTCACTTTGACTTGTTTTGTTTTTATCAAGGGACCGTTCAGTATTTATGGGATGGACCACCGGAGGAAAATAGGAGAGGGTCATGTCTTTTATTCTTTGTTGAGGGGAGGGTCACCCAACATTTTTTTAGTCTAGGAGGGGGGGGGTCACACAACGTTTGACATTTCAAAGTGGCTTGATTGGTGCATATTTTTCCATGTAGATCTCAGTCTCGGCCCTCCTTCGCTACCAGATGGGTCTGACCCATGAGTTTGCTGGGGGGCAGAGGGAGCTGCTCCCCTAGTGGCTGAAACGGGTAATTGCATTGTCTGGACATCTTGCCGTGCCAGCCTTGCAATAAAGGTTTCCTAAATGCCATGTATATAAATGTGATGTCAGCTTACTAATTGATTGCGGGTTTTGTGTAGATTTGCACTTTTATATGTTTATTCTACTTTGTTTAAACGGCGAAGTTCACCTCGTTCACCTGTTTGGAGCTGGCTGTTGAATGTGACGCGCGTAGGCCTTGCTGGATACACCGTATCATTTACCTTTTTGTGGATCTACTGATCGCTGTGGATTACTTTTTTTTTCGTGTCATTGGATTACGGCAAAATACAGATTTTTTTTTCTTGTCTTAACATTTTATGGTGTGACTGCGCTTCATTTCTGCGTTTGGAGAGGCATCTCAACAGACTGTACGTCGAACACTGATTGTTGACTGTTAACATTTTTAGATGAATTTAAGTGTCGGGGCATTCCGCCACGTCTGTCTATTGCGTTCCAAGACAGCCGTGCCGTGATTGGATTTCATAAGGGTGAATTGTTAAATTGTTACAATGTAATTTCAAATCTGCTTTAAAAATAAACATATATGTTTTGGATAATGTTAAGCTTTGGCAGCTTTACCTATATGGCTAAAATATACAATGACTGAGGAAGCCTAGTGACGAGTCCATAGCAACCAGTTTGTGAGAATTAATTACCCAGTGTGCTTTGCTGAATGGTCTCAATGTTTTATTGTTTTATTTCAGGTGAATACTAGTTAATTAGAGGAGTAACTTAGTATTTGAAGCAATGCAGGAAGTGTGCATTTAGTTTCCATGCTGATTGTGTTTTCACAACAATGTTAGTGAGTAAATCTACTGAAATGGCCACCACACCATAACAGAGGAGTGGGATGTATAAGATGAGAAGGCAGAGGTTAAAACATCTAAGTCATGTCTGTTAAAAATGAAGAGCATCTGCATGTCTTTGCCAAGTGCTAACCAGTACAGAAGGCATTCATATATCAATAGGGAGGGTCATGATTTTTTTCACAAATATTTTGGAGGGTTATAGAAAGGGAGAGTTGAGTCTAATTTTACTAAAGATCCCAAAAGTCCTCCGGTGGCACTTTATATAAATGACAAACAGTCCCCAAGGCATTTGAAATAGGGGTGGGCGGTACTGGGAATTTTGGTATCTATCTGATACAAAGTAAATACAGGGCTAGTATCGCAGATACTGATACTTTTTACTTGTAATGTCACAATCATTGAATAATTTTGTGATTTTGCTTTTAGTTAGTTGATTATGATTAAGATAAAACACAGGACAAAGATTTTAGGCAAATCTAAATGTTTTTATTTACTAACTAGAACAATATAAAACAATGTAACGGTATAAAAATAATAAAATAATATAACAAAATATAAATATAACAAAGTCAACAACACAACCAAAAATACCTTTACACACAGATATCTGTGAAAAATAAAGTCAGTTGTGCAAAATAAGTAAACAAAAGCCACAATGTATAAATATGAATATAACGATATAAAAAACAACAAAAAATACACTGCACACAGATATTTGTGAAAAATAAAGTCAGTAGTAAAGTAACAAAGTCAGTTGTGCAAAATAAGTAAACAAAAGCCACAATGTATAAATATGAATATAACAATATAAATAACACAACAAAAAATCATCACGGGCTTCTCTCACTGTTCTGACTCTCCGATTTCCGCCTCCGGCAGAGCAGGGAGGGGGGAGAGAGAGAGAGAGAGAGAGAGAGAGAGAGAGAGAGAGAGAGAGAGAGAGAGAGAGAGAGAGAGAGAGAGAGAGAGAGAGAGAGAGAGAGAGAGAGAGAGAGAGAGAGAGAGAGAGAGAGAGAGAGGTGCGCTGTTTGCACACTGCGCACAGACTTGGATAGACACTGTGCTCGCATGAACTCGGAGAGAAACTGCAACAAAAGTATCAATCTCATCATGACAGTATCGATCCGATACCAATACTCATCTTGGTATCGATATTTAGATCGATACGCCCAGCCCTGATTTGAAATCTTCGGTGGATGGGAGTTATTTCACTTTAATGTTCCATATGTAACAGACCTACGAGATATTAAGGGTCCCCAGTTCACCTAACCTGTATGCAGTGGAGAAAGTACATACAACTTTTACTTAAGTCAAAAATTTGAGTAAATAAAGTTTCCTGTTTATTTTGTGTATTCATTCCCTGTTTATTCTCATGTTATTTGTTTCATGATTATGTGTTACCCGTGTTCTTTCTGTGTTCTGTTTGGGTTTTTCTATTCCATCTTTGTGTATGTTTTCATGCTTCAGTTTCCTGTTTTACTTTGTAGTGTCTGTTTCTCCCATGTCATGTCTTCTTTTACTTCCTGCCTTGAGTTTTTTCCCACCTCTGTGATTGTGTGCCCCGCCCTGATGTGTTCCACCTGTTCCTCAGCCCTCATGTCCCTCGTTTCTCCCTCGTTACCTCGTGTATTTAGTCTGTGTGCTTCCTTGGCCAATTGGCCATTCCCTGTCTTACATTTCCGACAATTCGGTGTGTCTCTTAATCCAAGTCCAAACAATTTGGAGGGAGACCAATAGAAGAAGTTACTTTTTAACACAATCGACCCATTGTGTCATGCAGATAGAATTTTTTTTTTAAGAGGGAATGACACGGACCCCTCGCCTTATACGGAGACACTGAGCGTTTGTTGAATATTTTAGATTTTGTCTGTGAAGGAGGCATAGTTGTGACATGATGGGGGAGTTTCAGCCAGTAAACTGTTGCAAATAAGGCACAGATTTATATTTTATTTATTTATTTTTGCTAATAATTTCCGAGAAAAAAAGATTGTTCCGCTTTTAGACAATCTGTTGTATGGAACATTTATTTAATTTGTATTGTGTTTACAAGAACTGTGATCATTCTTTACAGGGTCGTATGAAACTTGACATCCACACAATTTTCACATTCATTAGAATATGACATCCCATTAGATACATTTCACATCATTCAACTATGAAATACAATAAATCTAAAAAATCACATCTAGATGTTTACTGTAATTATGAGGTTGTTTGTTGAGACAATTATATAGGCTCCAGTAAGGGTCAGTAAGATTGTTGCATGTCAAATGTGTTCAGAAAAACACACAGAAAGCCTGTGGTTGTATATAACTCTTTGTAAACCTGTAAATAAAGGCTGTATGGAAACAAAATTGATAATGTGTAAATAACGTGTGCACACACTATGTGAACGGTGAAATATTGCAGCCAATATAACAGAGAAATGCTTTTGAATACTCAATCATAGCAGCAATCAGTCTGAAACTCTGAACTGTAAGTGTAACACATAAGTCACATATAACCACACTCACAGTACTGTATCATGTGTGATTTTGCCTAATAAAGGGTTAAGTGAGATTTGAGTTTTGTAAATGTTCTTCTACAACTTCAAATCTTACACCTTCTCTAAAACTTGAATATTATATATAAAAATATGTTATATACAACCACAGGCTTATTTCCAATCATTACAACAGCTCAAAATCACATTGACCCTTAATTTATCACATTTAATAAAGATAATTATGTTAACACTTTAAAGTTGCATTGTGTTACCTAGAAGCCCTTGTTTAGTATTCACTTTTAATGATCCTTGGTATGGCCATAACGATGATTTTAAAATATAACTGACACATAACTGCACTGGAATCATGCTATTTTAAAATTACATTATTGCACTGTTCACAAGTATAATTCACATAATCAGTTTCAATGTTCTAGAACATACTGTATAGTAGGGATGATCAGTCAATGCCAAACCTTACAGTATATCCAGCAATTTCTTATAAATATATACATTTTTAACTAAATTATTATAATGGTTATTATTACATTTATCATACCAATGAAGTACGGTGAAATACTAAAGATATTGTATTATTTAAAGGCAAACTGAAATTCAAAAAGTCATCCTTTCCATTGACATAAAATATGCCAAATAATTTTAAAATGTATTATTAATAATACGTAATTCCTGAAACTCCGACATCTTGAAAACATTCGGCGCATATGCCCAGTTAGTTGTAGTAGTAGTTGTTAACACATCATTTAGCCTTTAATGGAACAATGTTGACATTTGCAAGTAGGTTTTTGAAAGGTCCCATATTATGCTCATTTTCAGGTTCATACTTGTAAATGCTTTAATGTTTTAGAGAATGTGCTGGTGAGCAGGTCCAAGGGTTCTATGTGTGTTAATGAGGGAATTGTGGTAATTGTGTCATTGTATCAGTGTAACTGTTTGATTTGTTTAGCGTCAGACCAGGAATCAAGAGTTCTTTAGTTCATCCGGAGATCTTAAGAGTGCACAGGATTCCAGCGTTTCATAATAAACACTTGATTAGGTACTTACACACTTTTTTGGCAATAGGTTGTGTGTATGGACATTACATTTTAAATTGCACTTAGTTAGAATGTGGTAAAGTGAGGTTGTTGAGTTGGTTCTAGAGTTTTGGACGGAGGGATCCGACCACCGGCTTGTCTGAGCAGAACTCTTTCCACCAGGAAGGCCGTTCCAGCACCTGGCTGCCCTGCATCACTGTCGACCACAGGTTCTTGTAAAGCTACGTGAGGGAGAAACAAGGAGAAGATGTGCTCACTGTTAAAGAAAGGTTTTTTTTTTTTTTTTTTTTACCTATTTTTATTATTAAGGGCAGAAAGTGGAACTACAATTTCAGGAGGGAAACCCCCGCCCCATGTCGCAAGGTCTAAGAACTAAGACAGATTACAAACCCACCTCCTCCTTCTTGTCAAGTGCTGATGCTATAGCAAGTGGTGGGTCTTCAAACTGCATGCTGACCAATTAGCACCGGTGTTCACAATAATATTCAACCTGTCACTGTCATACCCCCGTGCTTCAATAAGTCCACCATCATTCCTGTGCCCAAGCTAACAAGACCAGACTGCCTGAATGACGACCGCCCAGTGACGATCACCTGTAGTCATTGAATGCTTTGAACAGCTGGTCCATGATCACATCTGCTCCTTACTGGGCGCCCGGATAGCTCAGTTGGTAGAGCGGGCGCCCATATATAGAGGTCAACTCCTCGATGCAGCGGCCCTTTGCTGCATGTCATTTCCCCCCTCTCTCTCTCTCTCCCCTTTCATTTCTTCAGCTGTCCTGTCAATAAAGGCCTAAAAAATGCCCCCCAAAAAATAAAAATATAACATCTGCTCCTTACTACCCAGCACAGTGGACCCATTACAGTTTGCCTACCGTCACATTTGATTAACGGAAGACAGCATAGCACACACCCTCCCCACTACCCTATCTCAATTCGAAAAGAAATGAAGCTACGTGAGATTGCTGTTCATTGACTACAAATCAGTGTATAACATCATTTTTCCCTGCAGGGCCGTCACGTCATGAAGCTCAAGGACCTGGGATTCACTATGCATTTGGATCCTTGACTTCCTAACAGGCAGACTCCAGGTGGTGAGGATGGGCAGACGCACCTCTTCCACCCTTAATTCTGACAACACAGCTGTGGTGGGCCTGATCATAAACAACAATGAAAAGGCCTACTTGAAAGAAGTAGAGGACCTGACCCGCTGGAGTCAGGACAACAACAGACCAACCAATCAACCTACAACCTACGGAAACAGCACCGAACAGACCGGCCCTGCAGAGAGTGGTTTGATTGGCTAAACTCAGTTCAGAGAGGGTCATTGTCAACCACTGTTGTTGTCAATTTATGGTCGAACCCCACCCCCCTCCCCACCCTTCCCTTCTTGTCTACCTGTCAGGGGACCTGTGACAAAAAGGGCCATGATTAAAACCTAAGCTTCCAGTTCATGTCAGATTTAAACTGAACAATGTATATTGTACCTTTTTTCCTCAAAAAAAATATTCATCAAAAGTTACCCTCACATATTATCTAATCTTATAAAAAGAGGTACCCCCTCACCTGTCAACAGCGCCCTAAATGTGTTGGTAAGACATGACAATTCTTTGTTATATTATGTATGGGCATACATCAAAATACTGAGATACAAATAGGCTTTATGTGTATGTATGTCTTTACCTGTCCATCAGAGTTGCCAATAGGTGAGTTGAGAATGAAATCAGTAGGTGCCAAAACATCCACCAATGCTACTGCATCATCCTTCAGCTGGAGGAGACACACAGACAGAGCAGGTCAGGTTGAGCTTAAAGTCAGGTGGGGGGGCAGCATCATGACTTCATCATTCAGCTTAATGAAGACAGGAAGTATGGATGGACACAAGAAAGGGACCTCATAACAATAAACACTATCCAATATTATACCATGGCTGCAGGGTGTCCATTAAGTAAGGGTTAATGCCTGATGAGGTGTTCATTATCAGGAATTAATGGACGATGGCGAGGTCAGAACCGGCCGACGCGCCGCAGAGTCCAATAAGGGACACCTGCAAGGGCATTAACCCACTTATACCATGGTCACTTGCCAAATTACATTTTTTTTTTTAAACCATTACTTTATATTTGAATACATTTAATATTAATTTATGATATAGGACACCTACTTTTCAGTTCTATTTACTGGAGCAGTGAACGTTTTCATTGCATAAAAACCTTAAGGGATGGGAATGATGTTTCAAACCCTTAGGTTTTACCAGGGAAACAGAGTAATTGTTTGAAAAAACTTAGATTTGGATTGCAAAATGCGTGAAAATATAAATTTATGGTCTTAAAAATCGAGGTCTCCATTATCAAGGTAATAAGGTAATTAACCCTTACGTATAGAATACATGGATGTTTCTGTACCTGGGAGCAGAGAGTGAGAATGGCCATCTGGACCAACTCTGTGGGCTTCCTTCCACTCAAGTAATTACCTGTGCAGTAACAAAACCGTGTTACAAATATCAATACAATGGAATGTGTTATCTAGATTGATGCATGTAGTATATAGAGTACAGTACACACCCTGGTAGAGTGTGGCCATGTGGTTGCTGAGGCTCCACAGCCCATACAGGGCACACAGCTTGCTTAGTACAGGTCTGAGACCAGCTGGTGTGTCCATATCAGTAGTCAGCTCATGAAACCTTTGGAGGCAGTTGTGTTCTATGTAGGCCATGGCCAGGGAGCGACAATAGTAGACCTAAACACACACACACACACACACACACAAGAACATTAATAGTATAGTTTTTATTTCCGCTATAAACTAAGACAAACAATTATTATCACAGTTCAATTCTAACCTTGTGAATATCATAGGAAAAGATTTACCAAAAATATGCTTAGTGAAATTCTCAGCAGCTTCAGACACCTAAATATTGATGTCAAGGGGAAAGGATTGAGTGGTGCCCGGAAACAGGCAGTCAGGCAATTAAAATGATTAATTAAATCCATAGAGCTGTATGCAGGGTCTTATTAAGCCACACAATCTTTGAATTGTCAATCTCAAGTATTATTGTACTATAACTCCCGCCAATTTTTTTCAAATAACTGAGAACAAGAGTTTATTTTTAGCTTGAGGTATGGGCATAGCTGAGCGTATCCATAAAGGCTCTGTGCAGTTGTGTGTGTGTGTGTGTGTGTGTGTGTGTGTGTGTGTGTGTGTGTGTGTGTCTTACCTGGCTGTTGTTACGGGCCTCAAACTCATCCTTTCCCGAGGCCATCTCCTGCTCCAGCCTCTTCTGGCTCTCTTCCAGCAGGAAACACACCAGCCACTTATAGGCTGCCAGTGGCACTGACAGGATGAACAAGGAGTACACTCACTATGTTAAACTGAGAAACAACTCTAGAAATGCAATCAGTAGAATTTTTGTATCTGTGATATTTAGATAACTGGTTAAAGGTATATTTAGATACCGTGTTGAGTTCAGGGAATAATCCCTTCTGAGTTCTAGGAGTACCTGCAGAGTCCATACACTCCTCCATCGTTCTTGCTGTGAACTTGCTTTCCAGGATCTTGTGGGAATCATCCAGGAAGTCCACAGTGTGAAGAGGAGACTCAATGCGCACACCATCTGAAACCACACAACACAGCAGCTGAAACTTTGGAGATCAGAGTTCCTGCGCTCTGCCGTACATGATCTAATTGTCTTATACACAATATTGACTGAGAATTAAAGAAGACTTGAAACTAGCGATTGAGACCATAAACTCATTATTAAAATGATTACTGTGGAATACATCAAGTGAGAAGTAGGGCCATTTTCCCATAGCCTTCTATAGAAACTGACTTCTTTTTGCAACTAGTGGAGTTGCCCCCTGCTGGAAATTAGATAGAATGCAGGTTTGAGGCACTTCTGCATTGGCTTTACTTTTCAAAAACTTCGTCCATTATTGTTACAGTCTGTGGCCAGAGTTCACCCCAATTATGTAAAGGATTATCACAATTGGCTAGATGGTGATTGGTGAAGAATGCTAGTGATTAATAACTGTTGGTTTACATTGGCAGGCGCATCAGCACTAGCAACTGCAGAAGAACATCACGTCAGTCACCGATAAGTGATACAATTGCCAATCGGCACAACACTTGTAAAGAACTCAACTTTCAAGTTAGCCTTTTGAAGGAATATTGGTAGCAGCTACAGCGTTGCATCGCGCCACCGTATGCTGTATCTGACATTAAAGGCTTGTAATAATCCTGCAGTGCATAGGGGACTGACCGCGGTGTTTAGCATGGAACCAGCTGAGCAGATAGTTGCTGGTCTGTTGCAGCAAGACGTTGTTGTCTCCTTCATATGTGCAGTTTGGGTCATTGTCATTACGCAGATCACCCAGCCGGTTCACTGAGAAAGAGAGAGAAGTTAGTTAGGTGCGTGCGTGTGGGTGTGTGTGTGTGTGTGTGTGTGTGTGTGTGTGTGTGTGTGTGTGTGTGCGTGTGAGAGAGACTTACTGGCCAGGTATCCATGTCCACCGCAGGCCTCCCTACACTCCTGAATCCCTCTCTGAGCAATCCACGAGCCCAGCGGTTTACTGGAGCAGCCTATAGCATGGATCTCCCTGCCCATCTCTGCCTGCAATACACACAGGCATATTAGACTATAGTTTATACAGTATGCTCACTCTGGATATAGACACACACACACACACACACACACACACACATGCACATCATCTTAACTCACTTGTCTGTCACTCTTCTCCCTCATCATCTGTCCAATCTGGAACTCAACAAAGTTCATGAAGATGGATTTGGAGAAGTGTTCAAGAGCATACGCTGCTGCCAGGTATGGGATCAGACGCCATTGCTGAAACAATATAAACAAATTTCCAAGGAATTTGTGTAAAAATATGCACCCCCATTATTAAAGGATATGTACACAAATATCATAAAGCATTAAGTGTAGTTGTGGCTTTAGATACCTCCTGTTACTTTGATAAGGTGCTTTGTAATATGCTTAGGTAAATCTGCTTTCAAATCCACTCCCTTCATCCTGACCTGTAACTGGTACTCCAAAACAGGAATCTCCTCTGTGTTTTTGGGTCCAAACTGTCTTCTGGTGGCTGAGAAGCGGATGGCAATAGTCAGAGCCAGCTTCAGGTTGACCAAAGCCATCCTGGTGATGGACACCCTGCCACCTGACAGAGCACCCAGAGACTCCCCGAAACGCTTGTTGGGGTCCTGAAGCAGAGGAATGTAACAATGGAGAAACATTACAATTCATGAGCAAAATAAAAAAATATATAAAAAAAATAATAATTCCCCACTCGCCCCATACTAGGGCGGTCTTTTTCCTTCCTTCAAGCTTTGGTCCTCTACCAGAGGACTGGGAGCCTGAGGGTTCTGCACCATATCTTAGCTGTTGCTAGGATTGCGCTCTTATGAACAGAGACCCCAGATGTTGTTCCTGGAATTTGCCGGAGCCACTGTCCCAGTTCAGGGGTTACAGCCTGAGTTCTCCGATTACCACTGGAATCACTGTTAAGCCCTTGGTATTTTCAAAGCTTCTCGTGTTCTTTTTTCTTGATGTTGCTGTCGCTTGGAATTGCTACATCTATCACAACTGCCTTGTTCTGCTGTTTGTCCACCACAATGTCATGATATCCATCACCATTTTATCAGTCTGGATCTGGAAGTCCCACATGATCTTAGCTCTTTCACTCTCTGCCACCTTTGGATTAGACCATGATTGTCCTTCCAGACTGATCGTGGCAGACAGGGACTGCACCACAAGTGGTAAGCGTGAAGGGAGGGGGGCTTGTTATTTTTGTTAACAACAGATGGTGTAATCCTGGTCATATCACAATCAAGGAACGTGTGTGCTGCCCGGACATTGAACTGAGCTGAGCTGTAGGACTCAGGCCATATTATATGCCCAGGGAGATTGCTGGTATAATTGTTGCAGTTTACATCCCACCCTCGGCAAACCCGGGGTTGGCGTGTGACGTCACTCACAGCGGCATTGCAAAACTGCGTTGAGTGACTGCTCCATTCACCAGTAGCTGGTGTTTGGCCCACCAATTCTTTTCTGGGCCTCATTCATGTATTGAGCCATGTCAGGAGCTTCCGTGTTGTGAAGTGCACAACAATATTGAGTAGTGCAGCTGTAATTTAACTTTCATTGGTTGCTTGTAATGCCCGTTGAGCGCTTTCCACCAGTGGAACTCTTACTAACCTTAAATGGTGTAACGTAGCGGCCATCAGGAGTAACATCTCCCGTCTTATTCAGCAGATTCTCCCGAGGGATCCTCACATTATGAAACAAAGCAAACCTGAAGGGAGAGAGACAGATAAATGATCTTTGGTTACACAGAACACTGGCAACGTGTGCCTGACGCAAAAGCAAGACATATATTGAAATTATAGTAATGCGGTGTGTCTGTTTCAACTTTAATAATTTATTAAGTCGTATCTGTCACTTACCCGTTATCCAGTCCATTCTGGCCCAGCTTCTTGCCCATGTCTCCAACCAGCACACCAGGCAGAGCTAGCAGGGTCTTGGGATCTCTCAGCTGCAGCACAATGGTTATTGATTTAATTTTGACGAATTTTAAAACCATCCCTGTTCATATGTGTATTTGTGGATGACCAGTTTGACTTTATACAGTATAACTTTATAGCTTTTCTATTTTCATAATGTTTTCAGGAATTTTCAGATTGTTGTACCTTGTTGTTTACTCAAAGAAAACTCTTAAAAATCTTCCCACTCCCACCATTTCCACACTTCATGCATAAATAAAAATTAAAAATCATCCTCTCTCACACAATGTCACACTTTAGACAATTGGAACTACTGGAAAATTTTGACTTATCTTTACTTTTCCTCATTTGTATTTTTCACATTTTGAACGGAGGGCATATATTCATATACATTTTAGTTTTTTGGTTGGATTAAAATGCTCTGCTAATGTGATTGTTTAAACATCAAAATTACATTTCAGTTCATACTTTACTAAACAAGACTTCATCCGCTTTCAGTGATGCACTTCTTTAGCGTATATACTATAACGTACACTCCAGACAATGTAATCCTTTTTGGTTTTGGATATTTTTTGAGTACCGAATTACATTGTATGTTTCAGTGTCACACTGCACTTCCAGAGATGGAACAACATTCCGAGTTGAAAACTTGGGTAACAATGAGTTTTCTGAGATGCAGCTGTGTGAAATAACATCAGATAACATTTCCTGATAATGTAACCAGCTGTAACTGGGTCAGGGGTTAAAGGTCAGAGTCTTACCGCCACAACAAAAGAGTGCAGGCCGTGGCACACCTGGTCAGGCGTGTAGAGCTGAGCGAACACCACAGCGTGGGTCGCAGTCTTACCCATGTTCCCCACCCAGAACTTGGCGGCCTCAAAGTCCGGAGAGTTGATCACAAACTCCTACAGAGTAGAAAGATGAACATAGTAATGATTACAAATTGCCACATTACCCTGTAAAATCTTAGAAGGTAGACGTACCAGTAAACCAGCAACATTTTACCAGGAAATATTTTACCAGATGAAGGTTTGAGGGCAGAAATATTAATAAAGTGAGCACCAGTGTCTGGTGTGCAAGAACCTTCTAGTAAGTTATATAACAACAAAATTAAGAATGCCATTTCACTAAGTGATGGTCTAAAGCAGTGGTTCCTAACCTGGGGACCAGGCCCCTGCACGGGGTCAAAGGATAATACCGTATGTTATGGCCCTGGTGACATGCTGGCACCCAACTTGGGTTTTTTGTTTTATTTCAAACTGAACCCTCGTTTGTGTTTAAGGTTAGGTGAGCGGTTACCCTTCCCTAGCATCCAACACCCACATTACACTACTGATCACTGACATCACACACAGTAGTTTACTGTAGTTAAATTCTCTTTAATAAACTTATAGTGCTCAGCATAAGTGAATACACCCATGCTAAAGTTGACTAAAAGAGGAATAAAACATATTTTGGAAATTGATCTTAATGCCTTAATTAAAAGAATGAGGAAACATCCAACTCTTGAGGACACCAATTTTCTTTGTGAATGAATAATGTATTGTAAATAAATAAATGTTCTTCCTTACAATAAGTGAGTACACCCCTATGTTAAATTCCCATAGAGCCAGGCAGATTTGTATTTTTAAAGGCCAGTTATTTCATGGATCCAGGATACTATGCATCCTGATAAAGTTCCCTTGGCCTTTGGAATCAAAATAGCCCCACATCATCGCATACCCTTCACCATACCTAGAGATTGGCATGGTTTTATTTCAGTTAGCCTAACAGCTGGTTTGATTTGCATTGAGAATGGAAAGTACCCCATTAATAACTTAGCTTCTTCCCCAGAGTCCTTGTGTATTCTCGCCTTACAGATTTACCTGGATTGTGGTGGCACCTGGATTGTGGCTGCGCCTGCTGCTGTGGTCCTGCTCGACAACCTGCTACTTTTATTATTATTTTTGCTTTTATCGCAGTTCTATCTTTTCTCTCTCCCTCGCTGCCCACATGGTCAGTTTTTGCTCAAAGTTTCTGCCCGTTAAAAGAGTGTTTTCCCTCCCCGCAGCCACACTGGAGAAATCGCTCTTAGGGGAATTCTCCTACTCTATCTGTGTCCTGAGATAACTTCTGTGATGATTCTCCCCCATAAATAAAATTGACTTGAAAATTGAATGGAGTGTTGTGTGGTGCGTGTTCTGACCTGGGTGGAGGGGTCATATGTTGCTGTGGTCCTCATGGCTCTGGTGTTGCTGCCGTGGCTCAGCTCAGTCAGTCCAAAGCATCCAAACGTCTACAAACGGACACAAATTCAGAGTTCATAGTGATGGAGATTAATATGAATTTCACACCTGAGTAACATTAGGAACGTGGAAGCAAAAATCTTAATTTACAAATATATGACCAACTGTGTCCTTAAAGACTTCCGGTTATGGCGTCTTAGTGAGAGGCTGCATGTGCGTGAGGCTTGCTGTTAAATCCTTTGAAACTATCCTTAACTTGGACCAATAAACATAATTCTACTTGTTCTTAACCCACGTGCTTCTACTGGACAATATGCCACAAAAAAAAACGCAAAAACTGGCCAACAACCGGGTAAAACGGCTTCACAAGGTAAAGGGGCTAATGTGGACACGGCTAATGCTAGCAAAATACCGCTGGATATTTCTAATGAAGCCAATACATGGGAGGCATCGGAGACTCCAGAGGCACCCGAAACACCGGAGACGCTGGTGGCACCGAATCCGACAAACAGTGACCTTCTCAAGGAAATTCTGTCGTTGAAAGGTGACATGGCTAAACAATCTACCGACATGCTGAAAGCAATTAACGATATAAAAGGGGATATACAGTTACACTCGAAAGAATCAGTGAGACGGAGGAGCGAATCTCGCAAACAGAAGATGATATAACCTCTCTTCAAGGCAAAGTTAAAATACTGGAGAAAACTGTGGAGAGTCTTTGCGACAGAATTACAGAGCAAGAAAACAGGAGCAGACGCTCCAACTTGAGACTGGTTGGGCTACCCGAAAAATCGGAGGGCTCAGATATGTGTGGTTTTCTGGAGAAGTGGTTCCGAGATACACTGGGTGAAGGTTTTACCGTGTCCCCCATCATAGAGAGGACACACAGGATCGGGCCTTTTAACCCTAAATCTACATCACCACGGGTGGTAATAATGAAGTTTCTGAACTACCGGGACCGGGAACCAACCCTGAGAACCGGCAGGAAGATGACGGAGGTACGCTATGAGAATCAACGAGTCACTTTTTTCATCCCATCTGATCATCACGCACAATGACAAATGATAAAATGATATACATGATGCTTTTGTAGAATATTATGAAAATTTATATAAATCCCAATATCCAGATAATATGGATAAACAGGATCAGTTTCTGGACCAACTTCAATTCCCAACCTTGTCAGAGGAGACAAAAAATGATTTAGATGGAAAACTGAGCATTCAAGAACTTAAGGAGGCACTCACCCATATGAATACAGGCAAAGCCCCTGGCCCTGATGGTTTGCCTATTGAGCTTTACAAGAGATTTTCAGATAAATTATTACCTATATTATTATTACCTCATCTACTTGAAATGTATAATGAGTCCTATAGGAAGGGTATTCTACCCCCATCCTTAAGATTGGCAGCCATTTCACTTCTGTTAAAACCAGGTAAAGCCCCGACAGATATGGGCTCATACAGGCCTATATCCTTGAACCAAAATACTATGTAAGGCTCTGGCTCGGAGGATTGAATCACATATTCCTAACTTAATTTCGAATGACCAAAATGGATTTGTTCGTGGCCACCAAGCTTTTCACAGTTCCCGCCGATTATTGAATATATTATACGAAAAACTATTTGCCATGGATCACGCCTTTCTGTCATTAGATGCCGAAAAGGCGTTTGACAGGATCGAATGGTCTTTTTGGGACACTCAAAAGATTTGGCTTGGGAGAAAAATATTTAAAATGGATCCAATTACTATATTCAGAGCCCATAGCCAAAGTTGTAACAAACAGCCAGTTATCGAGACCTTTTAGCCTATGTAGATCGACACGACAAGGATGCCCATTATCTCCCCTTCTTTTCTTGTTTGCTATCGAGCCACTCGCTATGGCAATACGTAATTCCCCTGATATTACTGGTATTCAAATCGGAGGAACAGAACATCGCTTGTCTCTTTTTGCAGATGACATCGTTTTGTTTTTAACTGATCTAGGGAGGTCTGTCCAGGCTGTTGGCCAAATTCTGAAGGTGTTTGGTGAATTCTCAGGGTATAAAATTAATCAAAAGAGAAGCTCCCTGTTAATGATGAACAAAAATAACCCTACAATACAAACACAATTTACATGTACCTATGAAGACTTCACTTACCTGGGAATTAAAATAAATCCTGACATAAAGAAAACTATCTATTAATTATGATCCCTTAGTAAAAAAAGGTATTAGACTCCTTAGAAAGATGTGGTGGGATGCCATTTTCTATGATAGGTCGCATTAATATTATTAAAATGTCCATTCTCCCAAAATTCTTATATCTTTTCCAGTCCATCCCCTTACACATTCCAGCCTCCTTCTTTTCCTCCTTGAATAAAACCCTTACCAAATTTATATGGAATAGTAAACGCCCCAGGCTGCAGCTCTCCCTTCTATATCTGCCCTATGACCTAGGGGGGCTTAGATTGCCGAATGTCAAGTTGTACTATTGGGCAGCTCAACTTTGTGCTGCTACTTATTATTTTTCTATCACTGATACACCATCTTGGATACACATTGAGAACAATACATTGAAGCTACCTTTGACATCTTATCTTTATGCAGCCGAAATTAAACAATTATTAAAAAACACGAAAAATCCTTTTCTCAAAAACACTATATCAATCTGGCACCAATCTCATGCTGCCTTGTCGGAGGTATCTAAGCTCTCATGCTTGTCACCAATTTGGGGAAATGATAGATTTAAATCAGGAAGAGCAGACATGGGGTTTAGAATTTGGCTGAATAATGGTTTGAATAAAATTGGGGACCTATATAGTGAAGGAGTATTGATGTCTTTTGAGCAATTGGTAAATAAATATGGTTTGCCCAAAAACATTTTTTTAAGTACTTACAGGTCAGAAGTTTCATCACTACCCATCTAAAGTCTACTGTGAAACCCCCACTCTCCACTATAGAGAACATAGCTGTTAACCATCATCAGAGTAGAGGCCTGCTTTCCAAATTTTACAATATTTTACTACTTTCCTCAAAAGAAAGTAGTCTTTCATATTTACAAGCATGGAAAACTGATTTACAAACAGAAATTTCAGATGATGAGTGGAACAATTCTTGCCTGTTGGCACAGATGCAAACTATTAACACCAGGTTTAGATTGCTGCAGTACAAATGGTTATTTAGAACCTATATTACTCCTGTAAAACTTCACCATTTTAATTCTAATATTCCTGATGTATGTGTAAAATGTGGTGTTGACAAGGGCGGAGATTGCACAGATTAGGCTTGACCTAGCCTAATCTGTCGCACGAAGGCCAAGTCAGGCTGAGGAGGAGCGACTAGGTCGAGTCAGGATGAAGTAATTCAGATAGATGCACATTCACGGCTTTCTTTAACAGACCACGATTATTGTACATACTTTACACAGAGTGTGCAGCAGCTTCTTATGTAAGTATGATAACGTGAAACACATTATTTTTATATAAAAAAAGAAACACGGCCGCTGTAACTAAACAGCAAGAGAAAGCGAGGCAGATGATCGCAAACCGCCTGAATGCGTGTGTAGCCTAAATATATACATTAACTGACCACTGCTCTGAATGGAAACTGTCATAATCATACCATTCAAGGAGTTAGGCTACTAATCATTTGCAATAATTAACTGTTGTACGCTTTGCCTTAAAAGTGAGCAGAAGATAATGTTACTCAGGAAATTTACCATGAAGATCAATTTTCTACAACGCTAGAGCATTAGGGGTGGGGGGAAAAAATCGATACAGCATAGTATCGCGATACTTTTCATGGCAATACTGTATCGATACACAGACGCCAAGTATCGATCTTTTATGATATGTGTGTTGGTCAGGTTGTCTGCTTGACAATCCCATTTTGCAGCAATAAAATTGAAGTGAGATGAACAAACAGAGAAATGGATCTTTTTAGATAAAACAGATGTTGACAAAGTTTTCTTTTGGGGACATAATTTGAAATTGGGAGAAATTCGAAGTTGGAAAAAGGTAATAATTGCAATATATTGCAGAATATTGCAATATGTTTAAAATCGCAATAATATCGTATCGTGACATAAGTATCGTGATGATATCGTATTGTGAGGCCTCTGGTGATTCCCACCCCTATAGAGCATAATGCGTAAATGTCTCTTTCACTTTGTTTCTCCCTCTCACTCATGGGCTAAAATATGAATTACCTAAGTCATATTAACTTCCATTGCTCGCTTTTAATGCAAAGTGTACAACTGTTCGTTTTTGCAAATGACAAGTGACTCTTTGAATGCTTTCAGTTAAGAGCAGTAGTTCGTAAATGTATATTTTTAGACTATTTTTAGTTGGTCCGCTATTATCTGCCATGCTTTTTTAATTTTTTTTTTTTTTATAGAGGACGTGTTTCCTTCTTTACATATTATATGATTTGCTCCCTCGTATATATGGACATAGAAACGAAAGACACTGAAGAAATTGGACTCTAAAATCTAGAAACTATAAAGATAATTAAGTGATAAATATAATGCACACTATAAACATTAATGTAACAGAGTATATTTATCAGTTATTTCCCCCAAGCTATATATAAGGTCAAAAACCATTGAGGTGTCCTCTCCCTGTTGTTACATGAATGTAGTCTACACTATAGACTAGACTAGACTAGTAGTCTACACTATATAGTTACTGGTCCAGTGAACTAAGACTATAATTTGGGAGGATTGTACAATTAGGATATGTTCTTAAAATTGTACAATCCTCCCAAATTATAGTCGTTTAAGAATACAAAAGAAATTAAATCAACTAAAATAATGTAAGGTGCATTGGTCCACTATAGAAACACACATGTACAGCACTTTATATATTGCCATTAGTAACTGACTTCATTTAAAACACATTTGGCAACTGTATCAGCCTTTTCTAATTATCTCAACAACTGCCATAATATGTTCATCAAACTTCAACAACAACAATATGAACAGCAGTCTTCATTCATCAATATAACAGTAAAAATGTCACATGAATAATTATAAAAAATAAAGGTCACAACTTAATACAAGTTATTATAGTTATAAAAAATAATAACAGTACTTAAATGAACAGCAATATGTACCTGTTGTATTTTAATACAGGCTGATAACAATAATGTAAAACCACTGAGTGAACAGAAAAGGCTCCAGGATTAATAAATCCCTGTACTGCATTGTCCCGTTAGACAGCCATTAACAAAGAACAGATACACCTAAAAGGTGGAGTTATTGGCAGCGACAAGCTGTTTTGAACACTTACGGTCATGTCTTCAGTGTTTTCAACATATTTGCTGTGTCTCCCTGATCCGGAGTTGGCAATAGTCGCTCCAAACATCTAAAACACAAGATGTTTTTAGCATCTTTTACTGAGATGAGACAATTACTGAAAGGGGACAAAGTTAAGCAATGCTAGCGGCTATGTGGATATGACATGATATACCAATAAATAAAGTGTGGGACGGATAAAAAATGGAGAGAGAACTTTACTATCCATAGATTTCAGAGTCTGCAGTTGATAGCAGCTCTGTGACGTTGTACTTTAAGTGGTGCTTTGAGCTAAATGCTAACATGCTGATGCTCATTACAAATGACAAGTTTCGTTATTTAGGTTGGAGGGCTAGTTGCATATTGTAGAATAGTAATGGGTCAAGTACAGGCCCTGGAAAGTCAACACTGTAAGATTATCAAAGAAGGAAGTAAATATATAGTATATAATATAGTAAATATAATGCATGCCATTGCTGCCTCTAAGTACATTCCATTATAGTTTGTATTTCTTTCATCCAATGCACACTCACCCCTTTGTTGAGAAAGTACTTGGCTGCCAAGGCCCAGTCGTACATGCCCAGGCAATCACTGAGCGTTATAGTCTTCCAGGGGTTAGCCATCACCTCTTCTTTTGTCAGGAAGTCATAGCGGAAGAGCTGCTTTGCCCTGAGAATTTTTATCTGAAGCTTTATTTTCTCTATGTACATTATATAGATAAGGATATGATATATGACAGAGGATGTTACTGTTGTGCTGATACCTCAGGAAGGTCAGCTCTCTCATTTTCTCGAGAGGGACGTCTTCACCGGGCCGACGTGCAAACAGAGGGTCATTCTCAAGTGTCTTGAACAAGTGTTGCTGTAGCACAGTGATAAGAGAAAATGATCAGGATGTGTACAGCACAGGGGCATTTAGATGACCATGGGGTACCAAACATGTTCTCTTATTACTAAAAAAATTACTTAAAGGTGCTTGTAGGGAACAGCATTTGAGAAAACAATCCCAAATAGTCGTTTCTCAACTGCTGAGTCCAAAGTCAAGATGAACACTGAACCCCAGATTTAAAGCCAACATGAGGAGAAGAGAGTTGAAGTGCTCAGAAAAAACTACATTCACTCATAATTTGAAGCAGATGAGTTGATAGGATGAGAAGTTCAGAAACGGCTACTAGATGGACCTTGATGTAAGATTGTTTTCTCAACTTGTCAGTGAGTACTAGGGGTGGAACGGTACATGTATTCGTATTGAACCGAAACGGTACGGACGTCTCGGTCCGGTCCATGAATTTACACGCAGAATACACGGTATAAAAATAAATAAAACTTGCGTGCAAATGAATTAATGTAATGCAGAACTACTGTTAAGACACGCGTTTCTTAGGGACACCAAATCTGTAGCCCTGCCCTTAGCTCGGAAGCTCCCGCTTACATGTTGAGTCAGTAATACATCCATGGAGTCAGTCAGTCCAGTGAGTCCACATGAAGCAAACTAGTCCCTTCCATATACAACCAAACACGGACGTAGCTGTATCCCTTCTCGCCTCGACCACAAATGGCCTCCAGGCCCGTTTGCTTCGCTGTTTGCTCCGGTATTAGCTGTTAGCTCCGCCGTTAGCTGTTAGCTTCGCTGTTTGCTGCTAGCTCCGCTGTTAGCGTGTGAAGCTAACGCCACAATTCGCCAACTGCTCTGTGTAACCGAAGCTGCTCTTTTAACACCCCTGCTCTGTGCATTCACATATGAGAGCAGCGCTTGTCTCCCATATCACACTAGCTAGCTGATTGTCTTATTTTGTTTACAAGTTACAGATGGAGTCTGGAGATGATGCAGGGTAGGCCTACTTATTGTGTACTGTTTACATCTTACTTTACACACTTCAAGCTGTTACAGCTAGCTCAGTGGACAGCCTGAGACATGCACAATAAAAAAAATTGCCTTCTGCATTTTTGTCTTGCTTTTCCCTCCATTGTACCGAACCGAACCGTGATGTCTGAACCGAGGTATGAACCGAACCGTGACTTCTGTGTACCGTTCCACCCCTAGTGAGTACTAGGTGTTAGGGCTGTCGGGGTATACGGTATTGTTCAAAAATTTGCAATACTGATTCCTAAACGATACTTTTTTCGATACCAATTTTATAAAACAGAATTTTTTACACATTACGGCACACGCTCGCGTAACGTAGAGTTTTTCCTGCGTGTCTCTACGATGTGTAACGTTAGACAGCCAATCAGCAGCATTGTTTGATCTTGGTAGAAACATGCTGCATGCTTATTGGCTCACTGACGCTGATGAGATTTACTCCTTAGGTATTGAAATTGGGGTGTTGAATGACGGGGCATTTTTCAATACTCGATACTTTTAGTCGGTGCCTAAAAAGTACTGAATAAGGTAAACAGCCCTACTAGGTGACATCTTCCTTCATAACCATGAACGCATACTGCAGTTTATCAATCCCACATACACTGTCCTGTTGACACAAATACTGACTCGAGCAACAAATGTGGATTAATCGCCCCCTAAAAATATTCCCGAAGAAATGCACTTTTTTTTATCCTGTTGAGTAGTGTATGTTTAAAAAAACAACGGTGTCCAAGTGTTTCAGGAATATTAGTTAAAAAAAAAAAAGAGAAACAAAACTATATCTGTTTTTAAAGAAGGCAAGAGCACTTGGTTACAACGGATGCCACATAACGGCTAAGTCACAGGTCGATTCCAGCCTTGGGGATCTTTGTTGCATGTCATACCCCTCTCTTTCTCCCCGTTCCCAATCTGGCAAATAGCCACACAAAAAAGTGACACTCATGTTTAACTTATTACAAATTGCAGATTTAGTCCTACCTACAGAGAGCATTTGATGCTGACAGCTACCTTGAATGCTATGATTTCCTCTCCGTCTAAGAAGCAGAGCATGTCCTTCCAGTTGAAAGAGGCTTTGTTCCTGTAGATATCCAGCGGGCCACAAGGGAAGTCAGCCACTTCATGAGCCATCTTCTTGTGTTCAGACTGAAGGGGTTCACCGTGCAGGGAAATAAGGCACTTTGCTCTTTCTGAGTAAAGAAGAAACAAGGGAGGAACATAAATGAAAGCATTGGGTGTGGGGTTAGGGTTAGGGTTAGGGGGGTATTCAGATCCTTGGGGTTAGGGGTCGACCGACGCTGGTTTTTCCAGGCCGATACCGATAGCGTTTATTAGTAGTTAATGAAACCGATAACCGGCATTTGGAACCGATATGCATATACAGTGAAAATGAAAATCTTTAAGTCAAAATTAATATTTTGGAATGTTACAAACTCCAACACAAAATTTTGTTTAAATGCTTTGAGCAATTATTTAATAAAATAGAAGATAATATGCAAACTGCCAAAAAACAGCTCCTACTTGGTGTACCGGTACAGCACAAGTTTACTGCGCAGCAATTTGTTTCTGATAATTGTATTTACTGTAATTTTGTTTGACAATGTGTGGTTACTGCACTACAAATTTGTAGTTGTTGACATTTGACCTCTGTGTCAACATTAATTTAGTTGATACTGAGTCAAATTATTACACAGCAATTATGGGGCACGTTATGTTCCCATAAAGGCAATGCAGATAACTTCAGTTTTATGTGCCCACGTTTAGAGATATTGGACCAGATATGGTACAACTCTGCAGCAGTTAGCTAGTTATATCTAAACTGATAGCGTGCACACTTTATTTTAATCAAAGCAACCCTCGTAGTTCAGCTGCTATCAATACAGAGCAGAGTTCAAGGTTTCATCGGCACCTCTGTGTACCTGCAGCACGGACAGTAAGTTAAAGTTACACAGCAGACTGTTACAATGGAAGATAGCAGATGAAGGGACTGCTAAACCCTGCCTTGACCACTGTCACACATCGCGTTGTTTAATGGCTTACATATGAAAAAGAAGAAGTTAGTGTTTACTAAAGTAGGTCAACCTCTCGAGTCTCAAGTCTTGTCTTTCCATTATTTACTTTACCGTTACACAACGTGTTGATTTAAATGTAGTAAACGCACTAAGGTTAGCATAAAAAAAGGAACTGACGTCTTTGTTGACAGAACGTCATTTACCATGAGTTGTGTAGTTGTGTCTTACCTTACGGCTCTATGTCAACTACCCTGTAATATCGCCCTAACTAGTTAGCTACTCTTCGACAGTCTCAATGACCTGTGTACAGCCTGCTGTGGCTCGAGTCCTGTTTTGTTCCGCCACTAGCAACAAAACCATTTCCTGTCGGTAGCCTTCAAAGTAAGAGCACCATCTCCAAACGTTATTTGAATGCAAAACTTCCGAATTAGACTGGATGTTATAACATTTTTATGATTTCAATTAGTGCTACTATTTAATAGGCATTAACATCAAATAATAAAAACCCTAATATATGGTTTCCCGTTGAATGTGTCACCTGATTCATTAGGGATAGCTTCAGTGCATGATGTAGGGGGTGGATTGTCCTAATGTGGGTTACTGCCTGATATGCGGCACCTAAGCAAATGTACTGGCTTAAAATGATCTGGTATGGGCCATTTCTATGGTATAATGTTGATAAGCAAATGGAGACTAATGCATTAAATAAGTTGGGTTTTTTTAGCGGCCCCAGACAGTTTTTGCTCCTATTTCTGACCAAAAATGCCTTGCTAGAAAGTAAAGGTTACCAACCCTTGTGAGCAAAGCCTACAATAGCATCAGATGTCTTTTGCACACCTGTGACTTTTCGCAGACATTATTCCTTGAAATGTGCATAATTATCCGGGATGACAAATTACAATAGCCTATGCTACACTCCTTAAGTATAGAACGATAATTTGGTGTAGCTATACCCGAAAACACGTTTGCCTCTGTTAGCATACCACCGTTGGACACTCATAATTGGCAAATCAATTAGTCTGTTATGTCTGATGTGTGGAGCTGGTATGTCATAACACATGACGCATGGCCTATTGGATGCGTGGCCTGTGCATGGCATCTGTGTTACCTGTCAGTTTTCATTTCGGCGCAACCACGTGCTGTCTAGATAATAGAAGAGCATAGGCTATATACAGTCAATTCAGAAAAACGCGATTATGCGATCGCATAATTCAATGCATAATCAGCCTTTATCATAAGTCATATAATCATAAGTCCACATATTTATGCGGGGGCCGCATTTTTTCAATTACGCCGCACTTTCGCCGCATAAATTGCCAATTTCCGTGCAAAATATGCAGGGCTTGCATGATTTCATAATCCCCGCATTTCCGTTGCAAAAAAGTCACATATATCTTAGCAGAAATTTGAAAAATGTTGCGTATACTTCACACAAGAGCAGCCATTTTCCCCTGTTGCCATGGGAACGTTATGAAGTGACATAATTACGCTACGTGAACATCATCGAAAAGCTGCAAACCCCGTGATGAATTCATGATGAAACCGCAATTTTTGCAAGTTCCCGCAATTTCATCGCATAAAATTGCATAAATATCCCGCATATTCCATCGCATTTTTTAATAAAACGTGCCGCATAATCAAGGATTTTTGCCCGCAACAATCACAAAAAAACTCCGCATTTTTCTGGAAGGACTGTATATAATTATTTACACAAGAGGGAAGCTGCGCTTTCAGCAAAGAGACAGTGAGAAGATGTTTTTTTTAAACATATTTTTATTATTGGTTTAAACATGGGATAACAAAGCACACAACACAGTATAGAGAATATGTTTTAATTGAATGTTTTAATCAATTTCAATGAATTTTCATAATTTTTTTTACATTTTGTTTTCCAGGTCATTTCAGTGTAACTGTAATTTCGATATTGTTATTTGATTTTTTAGGTGGATTTTAATGGACCATAATTCCACAGTAGATATGGACATGTTGGGCATCATTGGAAAGGTGAGGAGCTGTAGTATGTGAATCAGGTGACACATTCAATGGGAAACCATATTTGGCCATTAGGGGGCAGTGCAAAGTCAGGAATCATTGCAATAAAATGGTCAAAATCTTGATTTTTATGCTTACATACACTACCGGTCAAAAGTTTGGGGTCACTTACAAATTTCAATTCTACTCCATTACAGACAGAATACCAGCTGATCTGAGTGGGTGGCTGATCTTTAATGCAATATCTACATTGCCCATTATCACCAACCATTCATCCAGTGTTCCAAAGGCACATTCTGTTTACTAATCTGATATCATTTTAAAAAAACTACCTGAGAAAACATTGGAGAACCCTTTTGCAATTATGTAAGCACATAATGTAATCTGAAAACTGCTGCCCTGGTTAAAAAAACAATGTAACTGATCTCAGCTGGTATTCTGTCTGTAATGGAGTAGAATGGGAATTTCTAAGTGACCCCAAACTTTTGACTGGTAGTGTATCTCCATAATTCCACAGTAGATATGGACATGTTGGGCATCCTTGGAAAGGTGAGGACCTGTATTAGGTGAATCAGGTGACACCATATTTGGCCATTTGGGGGCAGTGCAAAGTCAGGAACTTTAGCAATACAATTGTCAAAATGTTGATTTTTGAGATGGATTTTCTCCATAGTTCCACAGTAGATAATAGGCCAGTGTGAGGACGCTAAAGCGAAAATGAAAGTTACTCTGATCTGCAGAGCTGTCATTTAAATACACGGAATATGCACAAGAAAGCGTAACTAGGCAGAAAAGTTTGCAGAACACGATCGCTGTGGACAAGCTGTGTGATCTGCACTGATCTGCAGAATGGCTTGATTTAGCGTTAAACACTGCCACCCAATGGCTGAAACAGGCATTTTTTAAGGTGGAATTGAAAGGAGAACTGGAGGCGAACGCAAGAGTGTATGGCTGCTACCTAGAGACCTCCCGTCTGATGCCATCCCATCTCATGCCTCTCTTCTCATGTCTCCCGTCTCATGCCTGGGCGTGTCCAACGGTAAATTCAGATGTTCAGAATACGAAATCGCAAATTATATTATTCATATGCAGTGATAAATAAAATGTAGGGTAACACTGAATGAGTATTCTTGTGTTTATTGTTATATGTGTATCGCTAGTCTTTTGTTTTGTGAACCAAACCTATGGAGGGATGGTGGCAACTAACACTTAATATATTTGGTACCCCTAAAATCGCATGTGGCCCCAGCCTGGCCCCTCCATTTGAAATGGTCTAGAACCGCCACTGCATAAAACATAAATATGTCATTATACTGTTAAACATAATACTCACGTAAATAAACAAAAGCACATAAGGTAGTTTTTTTCGACAAGGCAGGCAGTATTAATTGTCAGAACATTGTATATAAACTGTTAAAATATGGTGCCTGCTTTTATTCTGAAGGTCAGAAGTGAATAGGTTGCTTCTCCACCAGCAGCATCCACGACTATCACAGTTCTGGTCCAGTTTCTTCATGTTCAGGGTCACCCAAACATCCATGGGTTTACCTCATCTGCTGACAAAAGTTACTTTGACAAAAGAAAAAGATTTGCAACTAATCATACATATTAATAGCAATGCAAATAACAAAAACGGGTTATGTCACCATAGGATTCATAACCATGGGTGATGTTAAGGCCCAGACACACTGACCAGACGGCCGACCCTCGGCAGAAAAGGCAGTTGGACTGATCAGTCTCCCTAAGTTGGTCAAAAAAGTGCCTCGAACACACCAAAGAGACAAGACATAATACATCTCCATAACATGAAAAACCAGCAGCTGATTGGACGAACGCGTCACGTGGGTCTGGTTTCTCCGGAAATTCAAAGACAGACATCAGTCATATCAAGACTGTCTCATATTGGACTAAAATAGTTCACCGAAACGTGTTTCTGAAAACATTTTAAGAGAGAAATAGGCCATGCAGTTGCTGAATCTGTCTTCATTTCAGATCAACAAAGGTCAGTTTAAAAGATTTTCGTCAGATTTTGAGAGACTCTAGTCACGCTTATTCCGCTCCCCGTTTCCGGGTTAGCTCTTCACCAATCAGATGGGTCATTTGAGTCTGACTGCCGGCAGTGCCCGCCCTGCCGTTTATACATGTCAAATCGGCCAAAATGAAGGCCGACGGTCCCTCGGACGGACGACGGCACGGAACACACCGAACAGACTCGAATCATTGACCTCGCCAGACTGTCCAACGGCCGATTATCGGCTTGGTCTGTCTCGGGCTTAAGAGTCTAAGGTCTAAGACAGCCCAGCATGTTGTCCTAAAATGGAGCAAATGTAGGCTACAAGGAATTCAATCAGGAGAGACTTCGTTTGCAGATATGCAAAATATTTATTGTACAACTGCATGATAAAATGTATAAAGTCTTTTGGAGATTAGACTCCATCGAATTAATAATATTTTATAGGAGTAGAGAATAGGAACATAACCCCCCGATGGAGTCTAGACACTGGTGGCGGTGGAGAAGGAGACAAGAAATCATAACAAGAGTTATATCGAGATACTTTACAGATAGAGTAGGTGTAGACCACACTCTATAATTTATAAAGACCCAACAATTCTAGTAATTCCCCCAAGAGCAAGCATTCAGTGCGACAGTGGCGAGGAAGAACTCCCTTTTAGGAAGAAACCTCGGCTAGACCCAGGCTCTTGGTAGGCGGTGTCTGACGATGCTGGTTGGGGATGTGATGAACAGTGGCAATAATAGTCACAATAAAGATAATGGAACAGTGACTAGGAAATGGTAGTCGTAGTAGTTCATGTCATCGCAGGGCACTGCAGGCGTCACAGGAAGTAGCGTGGCACAGCAGGGCATGGCTGGACGTAGCAGGTTCGGCAGGACGCAGCAGGGCACCGTAAAGCACAGCAGGGTGGCACCAACATCTTGGTGCCATCCTAATCCAACGAAATATGCTGGGAAAAAGAAACATAAGGACTAGGTCAGTACCAAGCGTATCTGGATCTCCTCACTCCCTAACTATATGCTTTGTCAAAGAGGAGGGTTTTCTGTTTATACCCTAAATGCGATGAATGCGGACCGTGTCTGCCCCCGAACCCAGACTGGGAGCTGGTTCCACAGGAGAGGAGCCTGATAGCTGAAGGCTCGGACTCCCATCCCACTTCTAGAGACTCTAGGAACCACGAGTAACTCAGAATTTTGAGAGCGTAGTGCTCTAGTGGGACAATAGGTATGAAGAGCTCTTTTAGATATGATGGTGCTAGACCATATGGAGCTTTGTAGGTCCAGAGAAGGATTTTAAATTCAAAGAAACACGATGACCGGAGGCGGCAGGGGAGGTGGAGGGTTGAGGGCTTTGCCTGAAATGACAGCTGATAGCACGGGGAGAACAGATTTAAGCAGAGCTGTAATGCTGTGATTGGCCCTTGAATTTCGTGGCCATGTCTGATTGGTTTTAATCTTTCCTCTCTAATCAAAATCAGAACCACCAACTGATTACAAAAGCAGTTATCGGTTCCTACAGCCTTTATCCAAAAAATATGAGATGTTAAGCAGGGCTTGACATTAAGGCTTTTCCACTTGTCCGGGACACTGGACAAGTTAAAACTCAAACAAAATAAAATGCCATGTTACGTCACGTTATGTGCCACTCATTACGTCTATGTTACCGATTTGAAATTAATACATTTTTTTCCCCACAATCCGTCGAACCAGCGTCCAACTCAGAATGCTTTGATTGGCCAATCTAGGGTATATTTTTTTCTGTTATTTGATTTTTCTTTTGTCCTTTACTTTGTTGTTACATATTAAACTGTAATCATACTCTATGTTAAAGGGAGACACTTTATAAGCCACTTGGGGTTTCTTGTCTTCCTTGCACATGTTTTTATGATGGATTGGTTATTATGTACAAATTATTTTTGATGTGCTACATAAAGCAAAAAAATAAAAATACAATATTGGCCTGCAAAATGTAGGGGAATAATACCAATATAGTACAGTTAGTTGCAGTAAATATCATGTATACATATAACACACACACACACACACACACACACACACATAATACACACACACACACCATCAAAACAACGCGCTGGTTTTCACTGAACCAACCCTGGATCACAATGTCTTAATCAGTAACACACCAAAGCACACCTTGTGCATCATTGTAGGTCTAATGTTGACAGCTTTTCCTTCCTCCTTAAAACATTTTCAATGTTTACTTTGGAAAGAATTTAAAAACCTAGCATTGCTCCATGGCCCTGCTATAAAAGACACGACAGTGTACCTTTTATACTGGCATGTTTCTTGAAGACACTGGATCACTGGCATTGTTTGATAGGTTATGACAATATAATACATCAGAATTTAAAAAAAAAGTTAATGTCAAGCCCTGTTAAGTGACCCTTTCTCTGTGTTTTGCAACATAGTTGTGAAAAAGCCTTAACACTGTTTAAACCGACTTTCAAAAACCCAGAATCCCAGAAAAAGTATATCTCCACATCTCCATCTCCAAAGACAAAAATAAACTCCCTTTTATATCTTCATGAAAACTAATAGCATTGCTTTGCATTTTCTATTGGCAGTTCTATGCTGCCCTCTGCTGGACAATACACTTAATCTTATAAAAATAATAATAACGTAGCATTGAAAATTCATGTCACAATGACAAACAATTCATTAGTTTGGTAATTGAAGACAAAAGTCAAACAGTTGTCTTTAACATATGTTTTATTATTTTTTTTATGACAGTAAAAGCAAGAAAATGTATATAACAATGCATTTTTATTGCACATTAAGACTTTGTTTGCTCTCAAATTGTGTGTTTACATGGTCAATATGCATGGGTAAGAAGTCACGTGATTAGTATAAACCGGTAAAGTCACACGACAGAGCATGTTAAGCTGACTCACATTAAAAGTCAAACACAAAATAAGGACAACATAGAAATAAACAATCAGAAAAATATATACAAATCATATTTCAACGTCTTAATCTTTAGGCGAAGCAGCCTATCCCATCATTCATCAGGGTAAATACAAACTGAAGACCACCGGCAGCACTTTCTACACACCTGAGCACAATCCACACAGACTGTATTGTGACTTAGGTTATGAATCATTTCAACTCTGCCAGCAGTTGAGTCAACATTAGCTGTGCTAAGTCTGGAAATAACTGTTGTGGACGCCATTTTAGGCAGCAGTGGCGGTAGACCAGCAACTCCTGTGTTCAGTGAAATGACTGTTTTTGTCAAAGGAGTCTGGTGGCTTTGAAGAGAGTGATAGAACTGCTTCGGTTCCCTGTCAGAAAGGGCTGTCGATAGCACGGTATTGAGGTGAAAAATTTAAACTGCTGTTGATTTTTAAGGTCCATTTTTTTAGGTTGCTAAAATACGTTTTAATGGTCCACAGCAGTACATATGTTGTTTTATTTTTTTAAGTGACCAAACTCCTTTGACAAAAAACGAAATTTTACTTCGCCGAACACGGGAGTTGGTATCGCTGCCTCAATCGAGTTGGTTAGTTTGTGTTATAGTACGTTTTTATGATCCTAATGTGGCCACAGCAGTACATTGCTTAGAATCCTGTCCGCTTCTCTAAAATTGGCCAGTGCTGTCAGCCATCTAAGTTACTGTTCTGTATTATACTGTACTGTACTGTATTGTACTGTCCTGTACTGTACTCAAGCAACGTCATCATACAGGAACCTACGTCAGGTCAAGTGGGAAAAAGATTTTAGAAGGGCTAAATGTTTGGATTTGAATACATAAGAAACACTACTGGGAAGCTACAGAGAGATATAAAAACCTAAAATAAAATCTTTTAAGGTGCTAAGAGTAATAAAAAGTGAAAGTACTCTAGGCAGAATGGCCCTTTTCAGATAACATACATTACATATTTGGATCGTGATTATATTATATTATAGATGTATTGATGTGCAAGCAATAATTGTGATGTAATGCTGCAGCTGGGTCATTCTAACTACTCCATGAAAATACATCATCATTTATTATATTTTGTATTATTAATCTGAGTGGAGTGGAGTGAAAAGTATGTTTCTCTTTCATATTCTTTTCTTCATTATTTGTTTTTTCTTCTTTTTTCTACAAATACATTTGTTAATGGGTATATCTTGTTCTGTTATTTGCTTTTGCTTTTGTCCTTTACATTGTTGTTAAATATTAAACTGTAATCATACCCTATGTTAAAGGAACACTATGACTTATTGGGACTTTAGCTTATTCACCGTATCCCCCAGAGTTAGATACACAGCCGTCTTCTAACCGTATATAAACTGGGAACTATATTCTCAGAAAGGCGAAGCATTGCTACTTCTGCTACTTGGGCGGAGTGATATGCTTTGTAGCACCTGAGAAGCCCGAGCAGATCAGCAATGCTTCACCTTTCTGAGAATATACAGTAGTTCCCAGTATGTATACGGTTAGAAGATGGCTGTGTCTCATGTGACCTTGTTATTTGTACACGCGGTGACTATACAAATCACAACATGGAAATAGGAACGTGTTGGCGTTGTGTTGTCATTTATTGGGAGCAGTAGGCTAGTTGGAACCAATTACCTTCAGGATCCGTGCTAGGCTAAGCTACCAGTGGAACCGTCGGACAGAGTTACAACACGCACGGAGATGAGAAGGGTATGTTTGGACTTATCTAACTCTGGGGGTTACGGTGAAAGTCCCAATAAGTCGGCATGTTCCTTTAAAAGGAGACACTTTATAAGCCACTTGGGGTTTCTTGTCTTCCTTGCACATGTTTTTATGATGGATTGGTTATTATTTACAAATTATTTTCAGTTATTTTTGATGTTTACATTGGAACGAATTTAAAAACCTATCATTGCTCCATGGCCCTGCTATAAAAACACGACAGTGTACCTTTTATACTGGCATGTTTCTTGAAGGCACTGGATCCATGACATTGTTTGATTATTATAGCAATATAATACAGTTGTTGCTCATCAGAATCAATCTCCCTTCATGGTTTTTTCAAACTCAAACCCCCTCATTCAACATGTAGAAAGATGAGAGTGAAATCTTCTGCCAGGTATCAAAAATGTTATCTTGCTCATTATTCTCATTCTCAGGAATGAGATGACTATTGGAATCTTCAGTGACACTTTCACTAGAGTTGTCATCGAGATGGTCATCTTCATTTTCAGTGGGATTGCCACTGCCGTTAGGATTACCACCATGTGCATTTTCGTCGGGAATATTGCCGCTGGTGCCATCTGGGTATTGTCCCTGCGTCTCGTGTTCACGAATAGTCATAAGATGTTTTGCGCAGAGTTTTTTTGCTCTTTCTTTTGCTATTTTTCTTAGCTCGTCTTTCAAAAGACTGCTCACCTCCTCTGACAGAAGACCTTCATAAACCCATCTGTAGTAGGGAGGGCAGCACAGGTTGTATCCAGACACAGAGCTCCTTTTCCACATACTCCATCTAATACCCCAGGCTTTTATAACATCAATGAAGATCCAAAGCAAAAGAATTCCAGAGAGTACACTGAAACCAACGGCCTAGAAAAGAAACAAAGGATAATAAGTCGCTGTAAAATGTGTAAAAGCATATTGTATAACAAAATGGAAATCATAAAGTAAAGTACTTTTATAGTGCTTTAACATTATCTTCTCAAGTA
The DNA here is from genome assembly GCF_008315115.2 of Sander lucioperca. Classification (NCBI taxonomy): domain Eukaryota; kingdom Metazoa; phylum Chordata; class Actinopteri; order Perciformes; family Percidae; genus Sander; species Sander lucioperca. Next base: position 30,150,442 of record NC_050189.1, on the reverse strand, counting down.
CATTAATGTAAATGTTACCTTTCCACTTGTGCTTTTAAAGACATAATATGCATTTATAAGACTATAGAATTGGGTCCTTTAAGACATGCTCTACTTTTTCATAATGTTAATGATGGAACCGGTCTTGCTTTCAAGGAATATCAAATAGTTTTGATATTATTTAAATGTAAATGCTTTAGACTATTTATTTTTTACAATTAAAAATTGTACTGCACTATATAATAACAACATTGTACTCTCAAAACTGAAATGATTTTGTGGCATTTTTTTGCCAGACCTCTTGCTTCAACTGAAATCCTTTGATTGTACTGGTTCTCTTCTCTTTTTGTCTTTGTCTGACCAAGTTTTAGATACACATAGAAAAACATGCAGTCCAAACTAAAGTCTGTCGCCAAAGAAACGGGGCACATGTTTAGGTAAGACCAGGATTTTTTTTTAACAATATCACGACTCATAATAATTTGACTTTATTGTTGAAATATTACAAATTATAACTTTGTTTTTATATTTTAGCTTTTGTAGATGTATCAACCTTGACATTGTTATGTTCTAATTTTTCCTTCAGGCCTATTGGGATTTATTTTCACTTCTAATACAAATTTGCTCTTGAAATCTCAGATGTTTCTTCTTGTGTTTCTCTGGTGAGAGTTGTAGTACTAGTATCATTTGGAATCATTTGTCCTAAACTCAGTTTAATCGGCCCAAAATGGTTATAGTGTATATAGGAAGTTAGTAGTTATGTAGTTAATAGTATCTGCTGAAAACATTTATATTACTAAAAGGATTCTCCATGTATAAAATGTGCAATAAAACACGTTTTTGTGTTAATTACTAATTTCTGAATAATGAGCAAAAATGTTGCAGCTCCTCACATTTAGCTTATTAGATTACTGTGTGTCACTTACACGTGAATCATTCTTATAACTGGCTTCGATGAGTGTCTCCTCGTAGGTCAGAGTTTTCCTGCAAGGAATCCCAGTCTGAGAGCTATTGAGGTTTGTTTGCAGGCAGAAGTACCAATCTCCATCAAACAGAACCGTGGACGTCCAAACAGCAGTCAGAAAAAGATATTTCATCAAAAACTTCACAAAAGAGGTGCAGCAATTGTTGACCCAATATTTACAGCAGCGACAAAAAATCCCCATTTGGTAGATGGACTCAATTAAGGTGACAATCGAGGTGAGGATCAAAGGAGGGGCAGCCATGAACACTACATCATCTAGATGTCCACTTGGTCTGCATGAGCAACGGAAATCCATATCGAATAAGTACTGCAGTATGAAGAAGAGGGCTATGAGCAGAAACATTCCCATAGACTTTGTAATGATTTTGATAAATCCTTGAGGAACGTCACCGAGGTAGTGTACCATGCTGGCAGAAAAGACTGAAAAATAGTAAAAAAATAGTTCAAATCTGATTATCTATAGGATGGTGTTACAACGCAGTCTTCTTTTGCTTCACCAAATTCCTCTTTGTTGATATGTTTGTCCTCTATAGTGCAAAAAGATCAAATATTTTGCTCTGTCCTCTAACAGTTGAGTGAAGATGTGTCAGCCACAAGAACTGCAAATCTTAACATCTTCTGCTGCCTTTTCCTCGTCTGCACAGCATGCTTAGTTGTTTAACAAGATGTTCCAGCCCTTTTATCATGATGGTATACTATGCTTTCACTTTCGAATCAATTCAGTTCAATTTTATTTATAGTATCAAATCATAACAAGAGTTATCTCGAGACACTTTACAGATAGAGTAGGTCTAGACCACACTCTATAATATACAAAGACCCAACAATTCCAACAATTCCCCCAAGAGCAAGCATTTAAAACTTCCTTTTAGGGAGAAACCTCGGACAGACCCAGGCTCTTGGTAGGCGGTGTCTGGCGGTGCCGGTTGGGGGTGTGATTAACAGTGGCAATAATAGTCACAATAACAATAATGGAACTATGACTACAAATAGTAGTTGGAGTAGTTCATGGCGTAGCAGGGCACTGCCATTGTACAGTTACTTTGATTTTGACTGTATGTGTCTTTCAGAGTAAAAACATGAAGGCCTACACGTTTGACCACATCTTTCATAACAATGGTACAATATGCTTTCAATTTTTGTTTCCAGTTAGGTATGCACAGGGGCAGGGCTCAACAATAAGGATTGCCTGATTGCCCGGGGCAAGTACAATGCTACGTCGGACAACAATGCATTAAGGAATAACAACGGATTATCTAATATAATGTCAAAATGAAATAAATGTTCACTTCATTGTGTAATAACACAAAGGCACATTATTATGAATGAAGTGAAAATGTATTACATTTTGACGTTTTATTACATAATCCGTTATCACATAATGCGTGTTGTTACACACCAGTAAACCTAGCACCTCACTTGCCCACACATCAGATCAAAGTATTTCTCTCGCATTTGCCCATAACCAGAATAATCATTTACAAGCACAGTGTGCAAATAAAGACCACAATCCTAGCAAGCCCCGCAGTTCCTCTGCCTCAATCCCCACCACTGAAAGTGACTTTGCTAGGCAAAGAGCAGTGGGGACCCCCCCGGAAACGGCCGTCTCCACCAGTGGCGGGGAGTAACCATAGACAGTATATAATAATGGACCAACAGATCCTGTTGCTCTGGATGGAGACCAGTGAAGGATATTAGAAGCACTTTTCCGGTGAGCGCTGAGCGTTACTGAGCAGCCTCCAACTGAGAGAGACGACGTAGATGTGACGTGAGCAACCTGTCTGAAAGTTGGAAGTCTTCTGGTAGCTGTGCCAAGAGAAATCTCAATCATTCCCAATCTAGCAGAGAAGGAGAGCGTAGGTATATGCAAGGAGATAACATAGGCACAGGCTAATTACTGATCACTAAAATGCTAGTTAACATTAGTAATTCAACTTAAACAGCTAATGTAAGTCGAAACTGCCTGCGAGCTTCTCCTGTACTATACGGTAGTGTACTATGCGACAGTAAGTCGCGTGGTTATGACACAATCATTAGCCTATTTTTACAAAAACGTCTTCTACGGAGCCATAACGTGAGGTACAAGGTCTTTTATACATTTTCGTGTTTCTTTAGAAATAAACAATGGACAAATAAAGTCTTTAAACGCTTCAGATGTAAAGTTATTCGCTGTCAAAGTGGCGTCAAAATGAATGGCAGTCAATGGAATGCTAACGTCGGGTGATCGCTTTGTAGCATCTAAATGGCGCCACAGGAGGTAGGCTTACCCCCTTGGGAGTAACCCGCAATGAACGGCTCTGCTGTGTGTCGGCTCCATGCATGGTGGAACAAGCAAGCTAGCAAGCTAACTAGCCAGCAATCTGCCCCAAACTTATGCTTAATTAGAGACCAGGACTGAGGACATCTACATGCCAATACTGAGTCATAGCGCCATCTGCTGGTTACAAGAAGTTGTTATACTTTGATGTGCTGCTCCTAGCAGGTTAGTCTCGCTTTGCCAGACCATCAACAGGAGGAGCAGAGGAGGGTCTGGCTAGTCCACATAACATTCTGGGATGGGAGAAAAACGTGCTCTGGTTTATTGGCATTTATTTAAACCACTCACAAAATAGTCATGCGAGAGAAAACTCAGATTGGACAGATAGTCTAGCTAGCTGTCTGGATTTACCCTGCAGAGATCTGAGGAGCAGTTAACCATAGTCCTCAGAAATCCACCGGAGTTTAGAACGCCAACACAAAGTAAGAGGAAGGTAACGGACATCGGCAAAAATACATACATCCGGCGGAATTTCCTGCGGCACCGGAGCAATCCCGAAAGTGGAACGTCATGGATGTAGACTACTAGCAGGTATACCGGACATACCTCAAATGGGATCATAAAAACCTGAAAACCTTGATGATGCTTTGTGTAAATATTGTGGGTCTGCATTTCAGGGCGTGACTGCACAGTGAATTTCGATGTTATGCCATGAATCAGGAAGTTGTTGTAACTGAAATGTACATTGTGTTGTTGTAACTCAAATGTACATTGTTCAAGCTGCCTCAAGTTCTTCATGCATGATGAGAGTCCAGGCCTGAAGATATCTACATGCCAATATTGAGTCATACTTATAGCGCCCCCTACTCGCAATAGGAAGTCAGCCTCATGTGACAAACATCATCTGATTGACATGAAATTTAAATTGTGTGGCCCACACTTGACATAGAGCAACATAATTCATGTTTATTGTGTGTTGTCTATCAGCGTGGCAGCCATTCTGTGCATTTAGCCATTAAACAAAAAGTTGGTGCAATACATTGTATCCATCTCCCCGCACTCTGCACACTGTTTGATTATCGTGCAAATCCACGGCCATGTCGACCGCTGTCACATATCAGTACTACCCCAGACATGCCGGGAGGTGCGAGGGCCCGCAATTATTATTGTTGTTGTTTTTTTTCATATTATGTGTATTTAATAAATTAGGCCTACACTTGAATAACAATTGAATGTGTTCCTGTCACAGTGTGGTTTTGGGTTAATGGGGGTCATCCATCCTGTGTTTAATGATTCTGTATAGTATAATAGAGCTCTTAAGCTATTTAGACTAGTATCATACGAGGGGCTAAGACACTTGGATCATACTAAAAAATGATACATAAGGTAAATTGTCAGAAAGTGTCCCACTTTACCAGTATTCACCCCTATAGTTTTTTGGGGGTTTTTTTAGATCTTGGGCTTCATTAAACATTCAGCGCTGTAGCTTTATACGACCAGGCCTAACAACGCCATTGGCCCTCAATTATTTCGCTCAAACATATCTTAACCATGTTAGTGATATGCTACTTCAGTGCAAAACAAACAAATATTGCTGGTACCATTACAGAAAATTGCAATTAAACATTTACTCTAATATCTAAGAATTCACATTATAGACACCACTGACTATCAGTGTACAAACTAGAAAATGCATTTCCGGCAGAAAATGCTTGTGTATGCTGAAGAGCTAAATTGCTAAAGCTAAACTGGATTGCTAGCTTAAATCCGTAAGAGGAAGGTAAGGTAGTGAGAATAGTTGGAAAAGTGGGAATGGTTTTAATTAGTTTGAATTTAGTTGACAAGTTGAATATCTTTATCTTTATTTCAGTTCCCTATTAGCTGCTAACAATGTAGCAGCTACTATTCCTGGGATCTTTACATAAAACAATCACAACATCTACATAAAACACAGCCTGTTGACAGTGTTGTGCCTGAATGTGTTCATTGAATGACAGTTCATGAACTCGTTCATATTTTGGGCGAACGTGAATTGAACGTAATGTCTTACTGCCTGATGAACGTTACTGTGAACTCGTTCATTCTGGTGTCTGTGAATGGCACGCTCTCTCAGTTTAACTTCGTTCAATAGGGTACCAGATTTCTATACAGCCTTCCAGGCGAAAGCCCGGCCAGGCGGAAAAAAAATATGTAGCGGAAAAAACACCCAATCTGGCAACACCAGCCACCAGTGTCTCACCGCCGCATGCGTCATCAAAACAAAAAGCAGCAAGGTGACATCGTATGATCATTTAAACAAGTTTTATGAAAAGGTCGGTGACGATGGGAAAAATCTTACATTTTTGTGCAAACTTTGCCTGCCGGCTTTCAAAAAGAAAATCCGCACTTCAGTCACATCCACAGCAAACCTGAAACGGCACATTGAACTGAAGCACCCGGCTAGCCTTCAAGGTATATGCAAGCAAATAAATCTGACGCATCGTTTCAGTGTTAAAACTGATAAAATGATTGCTGTCTGTGGTTCTATATGGGCTGTAGCAATAATTTTGAAAAATAATAGCTCGCAGCAACATATGGAAAAAAAGAACTATGAACTGTGAACTTAGTTCAAAATTTTGAAGTATGAACTATGAACTGAACTAGTTCATTTTAAAATGTGTGAACTGAACTTTGAACTAGTTCATGTAGAAAGTGAACTTTCCCAACACTGCCTGTTGAACCATTGGAAGTTTGACTTTTTGGTCTGAAGCTTCCTGTAAGGATACAGTTACCTTCTAGGGCTTTTATACTCAAAAACTAGGTCCATGATTAATTGCCTGTTACTTTTGAGGCTTTAATTACGAAAATCCTGGCTCATCCTGGTTTTCCTGTTATGATAAAGTTACCAACTTGGAGCTTTCATTTGAAAATCAGACTCCACACTGCAGGGTAAATCCAGCCAGCTAGCTAGACTATCTGTCCAATCTGAGTTTTCTGTTGCACGACTAAAACATCTTACGTCAACATCAACGTACACATGTTCCACCAAAACAAGTTCCTTCCCGAGGCTATTTTGCAGCGGCACTGTGGCTCTGTCCGGCGTTCAGCGCCGCCCATGACGATTTTGATGGTTTAAAGAAAGGCCAATAAACCAGAGCACCTGTTGTGTGGACTTGCCAGACCCTCCTTCACAGCACTGTGGAGGTAGCTCTGGCAATGAGAGACTAGTTAAGGCATGGCTACTGTTAAGGCATGGCTGCTGTTTGTGGACGCGTATGTGTCCTGGGCCATGTTAAGGACCGCCTGTTGAACTGTGGGTGGGAACTACATTTGTTTTGGATGTATTGTCATACATGTAAAGTTGAAGTTGAAGTTGAAGTTGAAATATCTTTAATGTCCCCAAGGGGCAATTTGGTTCACAACAGGAAGCCAACACATACACATTCGCACAAAAAACACATAAAAACATGAAATACTATGTTGGACAATATAACAAGGATCTCTATTTTGTTAGAGGTCACAAAAAAAATGCAGCCTGGCAGGGTTGCAGCTATTACAGGAGTACCAGGTATGTACTGTACATTTTTTTAATGGCCATGCTTGAATGTTATGCAGGTAGTGTATCACAATCATTCCTTTGTGGGATGTGTTCATGTGATTGGCTGAAGACAGGACAGATAATGCCCTGTGGAAAAAAAACAAGATACAGAAGGTATTGGAGCAAGGTTTTCAGTGAAAAGCATGCGCTAGGACTGTATAGACTTGCTGGGCTTTGTAAGGAACTGATAATATTGACTGGAAATAGATATGTAAGTCAACGTTGGTCATTACAACTGTGTGATTGTCATACATCATTAGATGTGGGTGGATGTGGGTGAAAAAACCCACCCTCGACCCTGAGGTCTTAGCCAACTATAGACCTATATCTAACCTCCCGTTTCTCTCCAAAATCCTTGAGAGGGTAGTCGCTAATCAATTGTGTGACTTTCTGCATAGAAATAGTCTATTTGAAGACTTTCAGTCAGGATTTAGAATGCATCATAGCACAGAGACGGCACTGGTGAAAATCACTAACGACCTTCTAACTGCTGCTGACAAAGGACTTGTCTCCGTACTTGTCTTATTAGATCTTAGTGCTGCATTCGACACTATTGACCATACCATCCTCTTACAGAGACTGGAACATTTAGTTGGCATTAAAGGAATCGCACTAAGCTGGTTTAAGTCCTATTTTTCTGAGCGATCCCAATTTGTTAATATTAACGATAAACCATCCAAATACGCTAAAGTTAGCCATGGCGTTCCTCAAGGCTCAGTGCTTGGACCAATTCTATTCTCTTTATATATGCTTCCTCTAGGCAATATTATTAGGAAACACTCAATTAACTTTCACTGTTACGCAGACGACACCCAATTATATCTGTCAATCAAGCCAGACGAAAGCGGTCAGTTAGCTAAACTTCAAGCGTGCATTAAAGATATAAAATCCTGGATGACCCACAATTTTCTGATGTTGAACTCAAACAAAACGGAAGTTATTGTGCTGGGACCCAAGCACCACCGAACTTCATTATCTAAATATATAGCTACCCTAGATGGTATTGCCCTGGCCTCCAGCACTACTGTCAGAAATCTAGGAGTCATTTTTGACCAGGATCTATCCTTTAACGCCCACTTAAAACAAACCTCAAGAACAGCCTTTTTCCATCTTCGTAACATTGCCAAAATCAGGAACATCCTGTCTCAAAACGATGCTGAAAAACTAGTCCATGCATTCGTAACTTCCCGGCTGGACTACTGTAATTCTTTACTATCAGGCTGCTCAAATAAGTCCCTCAAGACCCTCCAGCTGATCCAGAATGCTGCAGCACGTGTTCTGACAAGAACTAACAAAAGAGATCACATTTCTCCTGTATTAGCTTCTCTGCATTGGCTTCCTGTAAAATCCAGGATTGAATTTAAAATCCTTCTCCTGACCTACAAAGCACTAAATGGTCAAGCACCATCATACATAGAAGAGCTTTTAGTACCTTATTGTCCCACTAGAGCACTGCGCTCCCAGAACTCAGAGCTACTTGTGGTTCCTAGAGTCTCTAAAAGTAGAATCGGAGCCAGAGCCTTCAGCTACCAGGCTCCTCTCCTGTGGAACCAGCTCCCAACTTGGGTTCGGGGGGCTGACACCGTCGCCACATTTAAGAATAAACTGAAAACCATCATCTTTGATAAAGCTTATAGTTAGGGAGTGAGGAGTTGCAGCATAGTAGAGTAGAGTAGAGGGAGGCAGGAAGTACAAGCCCGTTCCGGCAGGGGAGAGTACGAGCCCGGTCCAGGGCCCCTCTCTTTAGCCTGCCTCTCTTAGTTATGCTATTATAACTCTAGACTGCTGTGGGAAGCTCCTTCCAAGGACACAATGAGCCGCTCCCTCTTCTCTCTTTTCACTTGTCTCCTTTTGTGTGCATCTTAGTCCCAGAAATGCCTGTTACTAACCTAGCTCTGGGGAGTTTTCTCCCCGGAGTCCCTTTGCTTCTTCTTCACCCAGAACATCGCCTTGGAATTGGGTGGCACCTACACCGGGGTCCTGGGTGCAGCTGACGCTATGGACTTACTACACCCTGCTACGCTCTGCGTTTCCCCGCAGTGTCCGACTGCGTCCTGCCGCGTCCAACCGCGTCCACCCAGGCTGCTGTGCCACACTACACCCCGTAACGCCCTGCTGTGCCCTACTATGACATGAACTACTATGACTACCATTGTGATCACTGCTTCACTATCTTTATTATGACTATTATTGCCACCATTCACCACTCCCCCAACTGGTGCCGTCAGACACCGCCTACCAAGAGTCTGGGTCTGTCCGAGGTTTCTTCCTAACAAAAAAAGGGAGTTTTTCCTTGCCACTGTCGCAATAGCTACTGCTAATGCTTGCTCTTGAGGCAACCACTGTAATAGTTGGGGCTTCGTAAAGTACAGAGTTTGGTCTAGACCTACTCTATCTGTAAAGTGTCTCGAGATATCTCTTGTTATGATTTGATACTATAAATAAAATTGAATTGAATTGAATTGAATTGAATTAGATACAGCGCAGCGACAGGTCATGTGGGTGTAAGGTCTATTTGTGGAGGGATGTTGTGAGACATTGACTATCTTTTCTGTGTAGATTGCAACACATGTCACTTAAGAAAGTGACTAGGAATATCCCAAGTCCTGTTTTGCAGCTGGTGCCCTGTCTGGAATTTAAACATGGGGAGGGCTGCATCTCTTTGTTGAGTTTACACCACACAAACAGTGCTTTTCCTACAAATAGCATCTATTTCTCTATTGTCATCCACACTTCGAGCCCAAGGAAGATGAAACTGCCAACTGTGGGACTCTTGTCCTGCCTGCCTTGCCAAGGCTATGGCCTCTGCTGCCACCAGTCTGTGACTGCTCATACTCCCATGGTTAGACACCTATGGTCATGGTATGATTGGATAATCTGTAATTCATTTTTAATTAGAAAAGGAAAACACGTAGGTCTATATTTGTTTTTTGTGTCAAAATGAAAAACAGAAAAACCCTTACTAGTGTCAAATAATGAATGATCTCCTTAGACATCTCCTTAGAATTGTGGATAGCTGTGCTCTCCATGTTTCAGCTTATACAATCTTGTACAGTGAACTCATAAAACAGTGTTCACACAGTTTAAAAAGCACAGTGGTAAGTCATTTTTTAGATCAATTAAATTACATTATTGCACAGTCAGTGTTCAGTCATTGTGTAGAACAAATGTGAAATTTCTGAAATGAGCTGCCAGAGCTGCTAAGAAGCTGACAGTTGTTCCGCCACTAGCAACAAAAAACATTTCCTGTTGGTAGCCTTCAAAGTAAGACCACCATCTCCAAACGTTATTTGAATGCAAAACGTCCGAATTAAACTCTAGTCTAGAGTAACAATTGATGGATGTTATAACATTTTTATGATTTCAAACCCTAACCATTGACTAATCCTAGTGCCTTCCAGGCAGCGCTGCCTGGAAGACGATGTTGGGGGTTAAAAACACCGATATTAGCCCCACTTTTTATCCCCAAAGGGGGTATATTATTATGCAGTGATAAATACAATTTAGGTTATCACTGAATGAGTATTCTTGTGTTTATTGTTATATGTGTATCGCTAGTCTTTTGTTTTGTGAAATAACCTATGGAGGGATGGTGGTAATTAACACTTAATATATTTGGTAACCCTAAAATCGCATGTGGCCCCAGCCTGGCCCCTCTATTTGAAATATTTGAAACCGCCACTGCATAAAACATAAATATGTGATTATACTGACGTAAGTAAACAAAAGCACATAAGGTTGCATTTTTCGACAAGGCAGGCAGCATTAATTGTCAGAACATCATACACTCACCTAAAGGATTATTAGGAACACCCTACTAATACCGTGTTTGACCCCCTTTCGCCTTCAGAACTGCCTTAATTCTTCGTGGCATTGATTCAACAAGGTGCTGGAAGCATTCTTTAGAAATGTTGGCCCATATTGATAGGATAGCATCTTGCAGTTGATGGAGACTTGTGGGATGCACATCCAGGGCATGAAGCTCCTGTTCCACGACATCCCAAAGATTTTCTATTGGGTTGAGATCTGGTGACTGTGGGGGCCATTTTAGTACAGTGTATTCATTGTCATGTTCAAGAAACCAATTTGAAATGATTCGAGCTTTGTGACATGGTGCATTATCCTGCTGGAAGTAGCCATCAGATGATGGGTACATGGTGGTCATAAAGGGATGGACATGGTCAAAAACAATGCTCAGGTAGGCTGTGGCATTTAAACGATGCCCAATTGGTACTAAGGGGCCTAAAGTGTGCCAAGAAAACATCCCCCACACCATTACACCACCACCACCAGCCTGCCAAGTGGTAACAAGGCATGACGGATCCATGTTCTCATTCGGTTTACGCCAATTTCTGACTCTACCATCTGAATGTCTCAACAGAAATTGATACTCGTAAGACCAGGCAACATTTTTACAGTCTTCAACTGTCCAATTTTGGTGTGCTTAGGCAAATTGAAGCCTCATTTTCCTATTTTTAGTGGAGATGAGTGGTACCCGGTGGGTTCTTCTGCTGGTGTAGCCCATCCGCCTCAAGGTTGTGTGTGTTGTGGCTTCACAAATGCTTGGCTGCATACCTCGGTTGTAACGAGTGGTTATTTGAGTCAAAGTTGATCTTCTATCAGCTGGAATCAGTCAGCCCATTCTCCTCTGACCTCTAGCATCAACAAGGCGTTTTCGCCCACAGGACTGCAGCATACTGGATGTTTTTTCCTTTTTCAGACCACTCTTTGTAAACCCTAGAAATGGTTGTGCGTGAAAATCCCAGTAACTGAGCAGATTGCGAAATACTCAAACCAGCCCGTCTGGCACCAACAACCATGCCACGCTCAAAGTTGCTTAGATCATCTTTCGTTCCCATTCTGACATTCAGTCTGGAGTTCAGGAGATTGTCTAGACCTGGACGACAAATGCATTGAAGCAGCTTCCATGTGATTGGTTGATTAGATTATTGCATTAACGAGAAATCTTACAGGTGTTCCTAATAATCCTTTAGGTGAGTGTATGTAAACTGTTAAAAAAAAAAGGTGCCTGCTTTTATTCTGAAGGTCGGAAGTGAATAGGTTGCTTCTCCCCCAGCAGCATCCACGACTATCACATTTCTGGTCCAGTTTCTTCATGTTCAGGGTCCCCCAAACATCCATGGGTTCGATCACCTCATCTGCTGACAAAAGTTACTTTGACAAAAGAAAAAGGTTTGCAACTATTCATACATATTATAGCAATATGGTGCGTTTTCTTGAGTTTTTGAGAAAGGAGAGGCTCGGTCCAATGAAGATTTAACAAAAAGATTTAAGAACAAAATTACATGACAGAACAGGATTTTACACTGCAGCGGACTAAAAAGATGCTTCTCCCTTGTGGATTCACATTTTACAGGCCCAAATATTTCTCAGTTTCACAAATATATTCCCTTGAAGTTGTGAGACATGTTCTAATTATCTTGAGAAACTTAGAAATCAGTATGAAACAGAAATATATTGATTGGGTCAAACAGTATTGATACAATCCACCTTAACCCAGCTGCAGCGTACATTGTGAATACATCAAAACATAAAAATACATTGATATCAAAGATCAGCATTGTTTTAAGTTTTTTAAACTCAACAAATGCAAAAACAAAAACGGGTTATGTCACCATAGGTTACATAACCATGGTCTAAGACAGCCCAGCATGTTTTCCTAAACTGGAGCAAATATAGGCCATAAGGAATACTTTTTATAAGAGATTGATAGATTGTGTTTTCCAGTTTAATCTTTCTTCTCTAATCAAAATCAGAACCACCAGCTGATTACAAAAGCAGTTATCGGTTCCTAAAGCCTTTATCCAATTACATAAAATATTATATTAAAAAAAAATATGAGATGTTAAGGGACCCATTCTCTGTTTTTTGCAACATAGTTGTGAAAAGCGTTACACATTGTAGAAAAAGCCTTAACACTGTTTAAATCGACTTTCAAAAACCCTTTGTGACAACAGAAAAAGTGTATCTGTTTTTCATTTGGACATGAACAACACATCTCCATCTCAAAAGACAAAAATAAGCTCCCTTTTACATCTTTATGAAAACTAATAGCATTGCTTTGCATTTTCCATTGGCAGTTCTGTGCTGCCCTCTGCTGGAAAATACACTTAATCTTATAAAAATAATAATAACGTAGCATTCAAAATCATTAGTTCGGTAATTGAACACAAAAGTTAAACAATTGTCTTTAACATATGTTTTATTAATTTTTTTTATGACAGTTAAAGCAAGAAAATGTATATAACAATGCATTTTTATTTCACATTAAGACTTTATTTAGCCTGGGAAAACCCTGACAAACTTTTGGCAAATTTGAGATTTCCTCTGCAAGTCAGTCCGGCCAAGAGCCCATTCAAGCCCATTTCCAATTTTTCCAAATCGAGGCACCAATCACAACCGTTGAGGGGGGCTTTACACCAATCACAACCATTGAGGGGGGCTTTACACGATGACAATAGCGCGGCAACAGCAAGCAGCTTTTTGTTTACATTCAACATGACGGCCACCCAAGCGCAGCAACCCGTTGATGCCGCTGTCGCTGCTACGTCACCCGGATCATTGGTCTGATTGGTTGAAGGACTATCCAATTGTGGAAAATCCAGAGGCATTTGAGCGGCATCCGTTGGTGATGCCCCTTTGGAAATGGGCTGTGAATGAACATTCCCCAGACCCACTCTCAGTTACAACTGAGAAGGGTCTGGTGTCAACAAGGCTAACTTTGTTTGCTATTATTCTCAAATTGTGTGTTTACATGGTCAATATGCATGGGTAAGAAGTCACACGATTAGTATAAACCGGTAAAGTCACATGACAGAGCATGTTAAACCAAGGAAATCTCACATTAAAAGTCAAACACAAAAGGACAAAATAAACAATCAGAAAAATATATACAAATCATATCTCAACGTCTTAATCTTTATGCAAAACAGCCTATCCCATCATTCATCAGGGTAAATACAAACTGAAGACCACCGGCAGCACTCTCTACACACCTGAGCACAATCCACACAGACTGTATTGTGACTTAGGTTATGAATCATTTCAACTCTGCCAGCAGTTGAGTCAACATTAGCTGTGCTAAGTCTGGAAATAACTGTTGTGGACGCCATTTTAGGCAGCAGTGGTGGTAGACCAGCAACTCCTGTGTTCAGTGAAATGATGTTTTTGTCAAAGGAGTCTGGTGGCTTTGAAGAGAGTGATAGAACTGCTTCGGTTCCCTGTCAGAAAGGGCTGTCGATAGCACGGTAATGAGGTGAAAAATTTAAACTGCTGTTGATTTTTAAGGTCCATTTTTTTAGGTTGCTAAAATACGTTTTAATGGTCCACAGCAGTACATATCTTTTTTTTTTTTCAAAGTCACCAAACTCCTTTGACAAAAACGAAATTTTACTTCGCAGAACACGGGAGTTGGTATCGCTGCCTCAATCGAGTTGGTTAGTTTGTGTTATAGTACGTTTTTATGATCCTAATGTGGCCACAGCAGTACATTGCTTAGAATCGCTGCTGTAAAATTGGCCAGTGCTGTCAGCCATCTAAGTTACTGTATTATACTGTACTGTACTGTACTGTATTGTACTGTACTGTACTGTACTCAAGCAACGTCATCATACAGGAACCTACGTCAGGTCAAGTGGGAAAAAGATTTTAGAAGGGCTAAATGTTTGGATTTGAATACATAAGAAACACTACTGGGAAGCTACAGAGAGATATAAAAACCTAAAATAAAATCTTTTAAGGTGCTAAGAGTAATAAAAAGTGAAAGTACTCTAGGCAGAATGGCCCATTTCAGATAACCTACATAAAATATTTGGATTATGATTATATTATATTTTATAGGTGCATTAATGTGCAAGCAATAACTGTCCTGTAATGCTGCAGCTGGGTCATTCTAACTACTCCATGAAAATACATCATTTATTATATTAATCTGAGTGGAGTGGAGTGAAAAGTATGTTTCTTTTTCATATTCCTATCTTCATTATTTGTTTTTTTTCCTTCTTTTTTTTCTACAAATACATTTATTAATGGGTATATTTTGTTCTGTTATTTGATTTTTCTTTTGTCCTTTACTTTGTTAACTGTAATCATACTCTATGTTAAAGGAACACTATGACTTATTGGGACTTTAGCTTATTCACCGTATCCCCCAGAGTTAGATACACAGCCGTCTTCTAACCGTATATAAACTGGGAACTATATTCTCAGAAAGGCGAAGCATTGCTACTTCTGCTACTTGGGCGGAGTGATATGCTTTGTAGCACCTGAGAAGCCCGAGCAGATCAGCAATGCTTCACCTTTCTGAGAATATACAGTAGTTCCCAGTATGTATACGGTTAGAAGATGGCTGTGTCTCATGTGACCTTGTTATTTGTACACGCTGTGACTATACAAATCACAACATGGAAATAGGAACGTGTTGGCGTTGTGTTGTCATTTATTGGGAGCAGTAGGCTAGTTGGAACCAATTACCTTCAGGATCCGTGCTAGGCTAAGCTACCAGTGGAACCGTCGGACAGAGTTACAACACGCACGGAGATGAGAAGGGTATGTTTGGACTTATCTAACTCTGGGGGTTACGGTGAAAGTCCCAATAAGTCGGCATGTTCCTTTAAAGGGAGACACTTTATAAGCCACTTGGGGTTTCTTGTCTTCTCAGTTATTTTTGATGTTTACTTTGGAAAGAATTTAAAAACCTATCATTGCTCCATGGCCTTGCTATAAAAACACGACAGTGTACCTTTTATACTGGCATGTTTCTTGAAGGCCCTGGATCCATGACATTGTTTGATTATTATAGCAATATAATACAGTTGTTGCTCATCAGAATCAATCTCCCTTCATGTTTTTTTTCAAGCTCAAACCCCCTCATCCAACATGTAGAAAGATGAGAGTGAAATCTTCTGCCAGGTATCAAAAATGTTATCTTGCTCATTATCTCATCTCGGATGAGATGACTATGGATCTTCAGTGACACTTTCACTAGAGTGTCATCGAGATGGTCATCTTCATTTTCAGGGGGATTGCCACTGCCGTTAGGATTACCACCATGTGCATTTTCGTCGGGAATTTGGCGCTGGTGCCATCTGGGTATGTCCCTGCGTCTCGTGTTCACGAATAGTCATAAGATGTTTTGCGCAGAGTTTTTTTGCTCTTTCTTTTGCTATTTTTCTTAGCTCGTCTTTCAAAAGACTGCTCACCTCCTCTGACAGAAGACCTTCATAAACCCATCTGTAGTAGGGAGGGCAGCACAGGTTGTATCCAGACACAGAGCTCCTTTTCCACATACTCCATCTAATACCCCAGGCTTTTATAACATTAATGAAGATCCAAAGCAAAAACATTCCAGAGATTACACTGAAACCAATGACCTAGAAAAGAAACAAAGGATAATAAGTCGCTGTAAAATGTGTAAAAGCATATTATATAACAAAATGGAAATCATAAAGTAAAGTACTTTTATAGTGCTTTAACATTATCTTCTCAAGTACATTATTGTAAATGTTACTTTTCAACTTATGCTTTTAAAGACATAATATGCATTTATAAGACTGTAGAATTGGGTCCTTTAAGACATGCTCTACTTTTTCATAATGTTAATGATGGAACCGGTCTTGCTTTCAAGGAATATCAAATAGTTTTGATATTATTTAAATGTAAATGCTTTAGACTATTTATTTTTTACAATTAAAAATTGTACTGTACTATATAATAACAACATTGTACTCTCAAAACTGAAATGATTTTGTGGCATTTTTTTTGCCAGACCTCTTGCTTCAACTGAAATCCTTTGATTGTACTGGTTCTCTTCTCTTTTTGTCTTTGTCTGACCAAGCTTCAGATACACATAGAAAAACATGCAGTCCAAACTAAAGTCTGTCGCCAAAGAAATGGAGCACATGTTTAGGTAAGACCAGGATTTTTTTTTTAACAATATCACGACTCATAATAATGTGACTTTATTGTTGAAATATTACAAATTATAACTTTGTTTTTATATTTTACCTTTTGTAGATGTATCAACCTTGACATTGTTATGTTATCATTTTTCCTTCAGGCCTATTGGGATTTATTTTCACTTGTAATACAAATTTGCTCTTGAAATCTCAGATATGTTTCCTTGTGTTTCTCTGGTGAGAGTTGTAGTACTAGTATCATTTGGAATCATTTGTCCTAAACTCAGTTTAATCGGCCCAAAATGGTTATAGTGTATATAGGAAGTTAGTAGTTATGTAGTTAATAGTATCTGCTGACAACATTTATATTACTAAAAGGATTCTCCATGTGTGCAATAAAAAACGTTTTGTGTTAATTACTAATTTCTGAATAATAATGCAAAAATGTTGCAGCTCCTCACATTTAGCTTATTAGATTACTGTGTGCCACTTACACGTGAATCATTCTTATAACTGGCTTCGATGAGTGTCTCCTCGTAGGTCAGAGTTTTCCTGCAAGGAATCCCAGTCTGAGAGCTATTGAGGTTTGTTTGCAGGCAGAAGTACCAATCTCCATCAAACAGAACCGTGGACACCCAAACAGCAGTCAGAAAAAGATATTTCATCAAAAACTTCACAAAAGAGGTGCAGCAATTGTTGACCCAATATTTACAGCAGCGACAAAAAATCCCCATTTGGTAGATGGACTCAATTAAGGTGACAATCGAGATGAGGATCAAAGGAGGGGCAGCCACGAACACTACATCATTTAGATGTCTACCTGGTCTGCATGAGCAACGGAAATCCATATCGAATAAGTACTGCAGTATGAAGAAGAGGGCTATGAGCAGGAAAATACCCACAGACTTTGTAATTAATTTCATCAATCCTTGAGGAACGTCACCGAGGTGGTGTAACATTCTGGCCGAAAATGCTGAGTTCAATATTGAGTTCTGGTTTTCTATATGATGATGTTACAACGCAGTCTTCCTTTGCTGGTAGCTATGTTTGTCCTCTCAGTGCAAAAACATCAAATATTAGTGTGGGAAAATTCTCTGTCCTCTTAACAGTCAAGTGAAGAGGTGTCAGCAACAGAACAACAGGAAATGTTAAGATTGTCTGTGGCATTTACCTTGTCTGCACAGCATGCTCATGTGTTAACCACAATGTGCCAGCCCTTTCATAACAATGATACAACATGCTTTCACTTTTCATTTCCACCATTACTTTGATTTAATCCTGTCTGTGTCATTCAGAGAACAGTTGTAGGTCTACCTGTTGCAGAGCATTATCATTTGTACCTGTAATCTCTTATTTGTCTTTATTTTAAGGTCTTGATATTTTGCTTGTTTGTTTTTTTTTTATTCAGGAGAACGTGTAATGTGAGCCTGAGCAGGAGAGCATGAGACGGGAGGTCTCCAGGCTGCAGTCATACCCGACTCTGCGAACGTGGAGCCAAGTTCAGCGTCGTATATTTATATACAATATTAATCCCACCTTTTATCCCCAAAGGAGGTATATTATTCATATGCAGTGATAAATAAAATGTAGGTTACCACTGAATGAGTATTCTTGTGTTTATTGTTATATGTGTATCGCTAGTCTTTTGTTTTGTGAACCAAACCTATGGAGGGATGGTGGTAACTAACACTTAATATAAGATAAGATAAGCCTTTATTGTCTCCTATAGGATAAATTTGTCTTGGGCAGTCGAGGGAACAAGAAATGGTGGCACATCGCACATAAACACAATAAACATACAGTAAACATACATTAAAAACATAAGCACACATTATGTCATCCAAATGCGTTCAATAAACATCCAATAAACCTCACACAAGACCCCCCTACCTTCCCCCACACTCACAGAAGAAAGAGAAAGAACCCACAGCACATCCTCCCCATCATATTGCACTTAATTCTACCCAGACTGCACATTTCCCGTTAAATCATGCTGTGATCAATAACTTATGTATCGCACAATGCCCAAATGCACAATACCGTAACAAATAAAAAATATTACACCAGTGCCCTACCAGATATTGCACATCCTACAACCATAATGGTGAATACCACAAATATTACTCAGCACATTAAAGCACCCCCATCCAATACACACACACACACAGGCGCACAGGCACACACACACACACACACACACACACACACACACACACACACACACACACACACACACACACACACACTGCATAAAACATAAATATGTCATTATACCTTTTAAAGGTCCCATGGCATGAAAATTTATGAGGTTTTTTAACATTAATATGAGTTCCCCCAGCCTGCCTATGGTCCCCCAGTGGCTGGAAATGGTGATAGGTGTAAACCGAGCCCTGGGTATCCTGCTCTGCCTTTTGAGAAAATGAAAGCTCAGATGGGCCAATCTGGAATCTTGCTCCTTATGACATCATGAGGAGCAAGATTACCTCCTCTTTCTCTGCTTTGCCCACCCAGAGAATTTGGCCCACCCATGAGAAAGAGAGAGACATCATGGCTTGCAAACAAGCAAACTGGCAGTTGGTCGAGGCCACACCCACACCCTCCACCTTGCCCCCACCCCCCCACCCCCCTCTCTCCTCCTCAATAGCACACACATAAATGGCACATCCTAAGTAAAGCTCACTGTGGGACTGGCTCTAGTGGCTGTAATTCTGCACCAAGGCTGAATTTCAGGAAAGAGACTTCAGATACAGTATTAGGGGACCACTAAGGTCTATATAAAAGAGACTTCAGATACAGTATTAGGGGACCACTAAGGTCTATATAAAAGAGACTTCAGATACAGTATTAGGGGACCACTAAGGTCTATATAAAAGAGACTTCAGATACAGTATTAGGGGACCACTAAGGCCTACATAAAAGCATCCAAAGAGCACCATGTCATGGGACCTTTAAACATAATACTCACGTAAATAAACAAAAGCACATAAGGCAGCATTTTTCGACAAGGCAGGCAGTATTAATTGTCAGAACATTGTATATAAACTGTTAAAAAAAGGTGCCTGCTTTTATTCTGAAGGTCGGAAGTGAATAGGTTGCTTCTCCACCAGCAGCATCCACGACTATCACAGTTCTGGTCCAGTTTCTTCATATTCAGGGTCATCCAAACATCCATGGGTTTACCTCATCTGCTGACAAAAGTTACTTTGACAAAAGGAAAAGGTTTGCAACTAATCATACATATTAAAAGCAATGCAAAAAACAAAAACGGGTTATGTCACCATAGGATTCATAACCATGGGTGATGTAAGAGTCTAAGACAGCCCAGCATGTTGTCCTAAAATGGAGCAAATGTAGGCTACAAGGAATAGTTTTTATAAGAGATTGACAGATTGTGTTTTCCAGTTTAATCTTTCTTCTCTAATCAAAATCAGAACCACCAACTGATTACAAAAGCAGTTATCGGTTCCTACAGCCTTTATCCAATTACATAAAATATATTATATTAAAAAAAATATGAGATGTTAAGTGACCCATTCTCTGTTTTTTGCAACATAGTTGTGAAAAGCGTTACACATTGTAGAAAAAGCCTTAACACTGTTTAAATCGACTTTCAAAAACCCTTTGTGACAACAGAAAAGTGTATCTGTTTTTCATTTGGACATGAACAACACATCTCCATCTCAAAAGACAAAAATAAGCTCCCTTTTACATCTTTATGAAAACTAATAGCATTGCTTTGCATTTTCCATTGGCAGTTCTGTGCTGCCCTCTGCTGGAAAATACACTTAATCTTATAAAAATAATAATAACGTAGCATTCAAATTCATTAGTTCGGTAATTGAATACAAAAGTTAAACAATTGTCTTTAACATATGTTTTATTAATTTTTTTTTATGACAGTAAAAGCAAGAAAATGTATATAACAATGCATTTTTATTTCACATTAAGACTTTATTTAGCCTGGGAAAACCCTGACAAACTTTCGGCAAATTTGAGATTTCCTCTGCAAGTCAGTCCGGCCAAGAGCCCATTCAAGCCCATTTCCAATTTTTCCAAATCGAGGCACCAATCACAACCGTTGAGGGGGGCTTTACACCAATCACAACCGTTGAGGGGGGCTTTACACGATGACAATAGCGCGGCAACAGCGAGCAGCTTTTTGTTTACATTCAACATGACGGCCACCCAAGCGCAGCAACCCGTTGATGCCGCTGTCGCTGCTACGTCACCCGGATCATTGGTCTGATTGGTTGAAGGACTATCCAATTGTGGAAAATCCAGAGGCATTTGAGCGGCATCCGTTGGTGATGCCCCTTTGGAAATGGGCTGTGAATGAACATTCCCCAGACCCACTCTCAGTTACAACTGAGAAGGGTCTGGTGTCAACAAGGCTAACTTTGTTTGCTATTATTCTCAAATTGTGTGTTTACATGGTCAATATGCATGGGTAAGAAGTCACACGATTAGTATAAACCGGTAAAGTCACATGACAGAGCATGTTAAACCAAGGAAATCTCACATTAAAAGTCAAACACAAAAGGACAAAATAAACAATCAGAAAAATATATACAAATCATATCTCAACGTCTTAATCTTTATGCAAAACAGCCTATCCCATCATTCATCAGGGTAAATACAAACTGAAGACCACCGGCAGCACTCTCTACACACCTGAGCACAATCCACACAGACTGTATTGTGACTTAGGTTATGAATCATTTCAACTCTGCGAACAGTTGAGTCAACATTAGCTGTGCTAAGTCTGGAAATAACTGTTGTGGACGCCATTTTAGGCAGCAGTGGTGGTAGACCAGCAACTCCTGTGTTCAGTGAAATGATGTTTTTGTCAAAGGAGTCTGGTGGCTTTGAAGAGAGTGATAGAACTGCTTCGGTTCCCTGTCAGAAAGGGCTGTCGATAGCACGGTATTGAGGTGAAAAATTTAAACCGCTGTTGATTTTTAAGGTCCATTTTTTTAGGTTGCTAAAATACGTTTTAATGGTCCACAGCAGTACATATATTTTTTTATTTTTTTAAGTGACCAAACTCCTTTGACAAAAAACTAAATTTTACTTCGCAGAACACGGGAGTTGGTATCGCTGCCTCAATCGAGTTGGTTAGTTTGTGTTATAGTACGTTTTTATGATCCTAATGTGGCCACAGCAGTACATTGCTTAGAATCCTGTCCGCTTCTCTAAAATTGGCTAGTGCTGTCAGCCATCTAAGTTACTGTTCTGTATTATACTGTACTGTACTGTATTGTACTGTCCTGTACTGTACTCAAGCAACGTCATCATACAGGAACCTACGTCAGGTCAAGTGGGAAAAAGATTTTAGAAGGGCTAAATGTTTGGATTTGAATACATAAGAAACACTACTGGGAAGCTACAGAGAGATATAAAAACCTAAAATAAAATCTTTTAAGGTGCTAAGAGTAATAAAAAGTGAAAGTACTCTAGGCAGAATGGCCCTTTTCAGATAACATACATTACATATTTGGATCGTGATTATATTATATTATAGATGTATTGATGTGCAAGCAATAATTGTGATGTAATGCTGCAGCTGGGTCATTCTAACTACTCCATGAAAATACATCATCATTTATTATATTTTGTATTATTAATCTGAGTGGAGTGGAGTGAAAAGTATGTTTCTCTTTCATATTCTTTTCTTCATTATTTGTTTTTTCTTCTTTTTTCTACAAATACATTTGTTAATGGGTATATCTTGTTCTGTTATTTGCTTTTGCTTTTGTCCTTTACATTGTTGTTAAATATTAAACTGTAATCATACCCTATGTTAAAGGAACACTATGACTTATTGGGACTTTAGCTTATTCACCGTATCCCCCAGAGTTAGATACACAGCCGTCTTCTAACCGTATATAAACTGGGAACTATATTCTCAGAAAGGCGAAGCATTGCTACTTCTGCTACTTGGGCGGAGTGATATGCTTTGTAGCACCTGAGAAGCCCGAGCAGATCAGCAATGCTTCACCTTTCTGAGAATATACAGTAGTTCCCAGTATGTATACGGTTAGAAGATGGCTGTGTCTCATGTGACCTTGTTATTTGTACACGCTGTGACTATACAAATCACAACATGGAAATAGGAACGTGTTGGCGTTGTGTTGTCATTTATTGGGAGCAGTAGGCTAGTTGGAACCAATTACCTTCAGGATCCGTGCTAGGCTAAGCTACCAGTGGAACCGTCGGACAGAGTTACAACACGCACGGAGATGAGAAGGGTATGTTTGGACTTATCTAACTCTGGGGGTTACGGTGAAAGTCCCAATAAGTCGGCATGTTCCTTTAAAGGGAGACACTTTATAAGCCACTTGGGGTTTCTTGTCTTCTCAGTTATTTTTGATGTTTACATTGGAACGAATTTAAAAACCTATCATTGCTCCATGGCCCTGCTATAAAAACACGACAGTGTACCTTTTATACTGGCATGTTTCTTGAAGGCACTGGATCCATGACATTGTTTGATTATTATAGCAATATAATACAGTTGTTGCTCATCAGAATCAATCTCCCTTCATGGTTTTTTCAAGCTCAAACCCCCTCATCCAACATGTAGAAAGATGAGAGTGAAATCTTCTGCCAGGTATCAAAAATGTTATCTTGCTCATTATTCTCATTCTCAGGAATGAGATGACTATTGGAATCTTCAGTGACACTTTCACTAGAGTTGTCATCGAGATGGTCATCTTCATTTTCAGGGGGATTGCCACTGCCGTTAGGATTACCACCATGTGCATTTTCGTCGGGAATATTGGCGCTGGTGCCATCTGGGTATTGTCCCTGCGTCTCGTGTTCACGAATAGTCATAAGATGTTTTGCGCAGAGTTTTTTTGCTCTTTCTTTTGCTATTTTTCTTAGCTCGTCTTTCAAAAGACTGCTCACCTCCTCTGACAGAAGACCTTCATAAACCCATCTGTAGTAGGGAGGGCAGCACAGGTTGTATCCAGACACAGAGCTCCTTTTCCACATACTCCATCTAATACCCCAGGCTTTTATAACATCAATGAAGATCCAAAGCAAAAACATTCCAGAGAGTACACTGAAACCAACGGCCTAGAAAAGAAACAAAGGATAATAAGTCGCTGTAAAATGTGTAAAAGCATATTGTATAACAAAATGGAAATCATAAAGTAAAGTACTTTTATAGTGCTTTAACATTATCTTCTCAAGTACATTATTGTAAATGTTACTTTTCAACTTATGCTTTTAAAGACATAATATGCATTTATAAGACTGTAGAATTGGGTCCTTTAAGACATGCTCTACTTTTTCATAATGTTAATGATGGAACCGGTCTTGCTTTCAAGGAATATCAAATAGTTTTGATATTATTTAAATGTAAATGCTTTAGACTATTTATTTTTTACAATTAAAAATTGTACTGTACTATATAATAACAACATTGTACTCTCAAAACTGAAATGATTTTGTGGTATTTTTTTTGCCAGACCTCTTGCTTCAACTGAAATCCTTTGATTGTACTGGTTCTCTTCTCTTTTTGTCTTTGTCTGACCAAGCTTCAGATACACATAGAAAAACATGCAGTCCAAACTAAAGTCTGTCGCCAAAGAAATGGAGCACATGTTTAGGTAAGACCAGGATTTTTTTTAAACAATATCACGACTCATAATAATGTGACTTTATTGTTGAAATATTACAAATTATAACTTTGTTTTTATATTTTACCTTTTGTAGATGTATCAACCTTGACATTGTTATGTTATCATTTTTCCTTCAGGCCTATTGGGATTTATTTTCACTTGTAATACAAATTTGCTCTTGAGATCTCAGATATGTTTCCTTGTGTTTCTCTGGTGAGAGTTGTAGTACTAGTATCATTTGGAATCATTTGTCCTAAACTCAGTTTAATCGGCCCAAAATGGTTATAGCATATATAGGAAGTTAGTAGTTATGTAGTTAATAGTATCTGCTGAAAACATTCATATTACTAAAAGGATTCTCCATGTATAAAATGTGCAATAAAACACGTTTTTGTGTTAATTACTAATTTCTGAATAATGAGCAAAAATGTTGCAGCTCCTCACATTTAGCTTATTAGATTACTGTGTGCCACTTACACGTGAATCATTCTTATAACTGGCTTCGATGAGTGTCTCCTCGTAGGTCAGAGTTTTCCTGCAAGGAATCCCAGTCTGAGAGCTATTGAGGTTTGTTTGCAGGCAGAAGTACCAATCTCCATCAAACAGAACCGTGGACGTCCAAACAGCAGTCAGAAAAAGATATTTCATCAAAAACTTCACAAAAGAGGTGCAGCAATTGTTGACCCAATATTTACGGCAGCGACAAAAAATCCCCATTTGGTAGATGGACTCAATTAAGGTGACAATCGAGATGAGGATCAAAGGAGGGGCAGCCACGAACACTACATCATTTAGATGTCTACCTGGTCTGCATGAGCAACGGAAATCCATATCGAATAAGTACTGCAGTATGAAGAAGAGGGCTATGAGCAGGAAAAGACCCACAGACTTTGTAATTAATTTCATCAATCCTTGAGGAACGTCACCGAAGTGGTGTACCATGCTGGCAGAAAAGACTGAAAAATAGTAAAAAAAATTGTTCAAATCTGATTATCTATAGGATGGTGTTACAATGCAGTCTTCTTTTGCTTCACCAAATTCCTCTTTGTTGATATGTTTGTCCTCTATAGTGCAAAAAGATGAAATATTTTGCTCTGTCCTCTAACAGTTGAGTGAAGATGTGTCAGCCACAAGAACTGCAAATCTTAACATCTTCTGCTGCCTTTTCCTCGTCTGCACAGAATGCTCAGTTGTTTACCAAGATGTGCCAGCCCTTTTATCATGATGGTATACTATGCTTTCACTTTCAAATCAATTCAGTTCAATTTTATTTACAGTATACTATCAAATCATAATGAGTTATCTCAAGACACTTTACAGATAAGTAGGTCTAGACCACACTCTAAAATTTACAAAGACCCAACAATTCCAGTGATTCCCCCAAGAGCAAGCATTTAGTGGCGAGAAAAAACTCCCTTTTATGGAGAAACCTTGAGTGGTGAGGAAAACTTCCTTTTAGGGAGAAACTTGGGACAGACCCAGGCTCTTGGTAGGCGGTGTCTGACGGTGCCGGTTGGGGGTGTGATTAACAGTGGCAATAATAGTCACAATAACAATAATGGAACTATGACTACGAATAGTAGTTGGAGTAGTTGATGGCGTAGCAGGGCATTGCCATTGTACAGTAAGTTAGATTTTTACTGTGTGTGTCTTTCAGAGTAAAAACATGAAGGCCTACACATTTTACCACATTGTGCGAACACTTTTTTTACTCATAACAATGGTACAATATGCTTTCACTTTTTGTTCCCAGTTAAGTAAGGACGGGAGCAGGGCTTAACAATAAGGATTGCCTGATTGCCCGGGGCAAGTACAATGCTACGTCGGACAACAATGCATTAAGGAATAACAACGCATTATCTAATATAATGTCAAAGTGAAATAAATGTTCACTTTATTGTGTAATAACACAAAGGCACATTATTACATAATGCAGGTGTTACTACATAATGAAGTGAAACTGTATTACATTTTGACGTTTCATTACATAATCCGTTATTACATAATGCGTGTTGTTACACACCAGTAAACCTAGCACCTCACTTGCCCACACATCAGATCAAAGAATTTCTCTCACATAACCAGAATAATCATTTACAAGCACAGTGTGCAAATAAAGACTACAATTCTAGCAAGCCCCGCAGTCCCTCTGCCTCAATCCCTGCCACTGAAAGTTACCTTGCTAGGCCGTCTCTACCAGTGGCGTGGAGTAAGGTGTCACCCACTTTTTTGGCTCATTTTCGGTAACAAGTGTAGCATTAAAGCATGGTGGAACAAGGAAGCTAGCAAGCTAACTAGTCAGCAATCTGCCCCAAACTTATCATGCTTAATTAGAGACCAGGACTGAGGACATCTACATGCCAATACTGAGTCATAGCGCCATCTGCTGGAAACAAGAAGTTGTTATACTTTGATGTGCTGCTCCTAGCAGGTTAGTCTCGCTTTGCGAGAGCGGAGGAAGGTCTGGGTAGTCCACACAGCTTTCTGGGATGGGAGAAAAACGTGCTCAGGTTTAATGGCATTTCTTTAAACCAATCATAATCGTCTTGCTAAGCTCCGCACGGAGCTGCTGTAAAATAGTTGTGCGAGAGAAAACTCAGATTGGACAGATAGTCTAGCTAGCTGTCTGGATTTACCCTGCAGAGATCTGAGGAGCAGTTAACCATAGTCCTCAGAAATCCACCGGAGTTTAGAATGCCAACACAAAGAAAGAGGAAGGAAAAGGACATCAGCGAAATGCATGATGAGAGTCCAGGCCTGAAGATATCTACATGGGAATATTGAGTCCTACTCATAGTGCCCCCTACTAGCAACAGGAAGTCAGCCTCATGTGACAAACATCATCTGATTGACATGAAATTTAAATTGTGTGGTCCACACTTACATAGAGTAACATAATTCATGTTTATTGTGTGTTGTCTAACAGCGTGGCAGCCATTCTGTGTGTTTAGCCATTAAACAGAAAATTGGTGCAATACATTATATCCATCTCCCCGCACTCTGCACACTGTTTGATTATCGTGCAAATCCACGGCCATGTCGACCACTGTCCCGCCAGTACTACCCCAGACATGCCGGGAGGTGCGAGGGCCTGTTCATCGCTGCTGGCAACTTATAATTATTAAAGTTGTTTTTTTCATATTATTGTGTATTTAATACATTAGGCCTACACTTGAATAACAATTGCATGTGTTCCTGTCCCAGTGTGGTTTTGGGTTCATGTGAGTCATCCATCCTGTGCTTAATGATTCTTTTTTTCTTCTGTATAGTATAATAGAGCTCTTAAGCTAATTAGACCAGTATCATACGAGGGGCTAAGACACTTGGATCACAATAAAAAATGATACATAAGGTAAATAGTCATAAACTGTCCCACTTTACCAGTATTCACCCCTATAGTTATTTATTTATTTTTAGATCTCGGGCTTCATTAAACATTCAGCGCTGTAGCTTTATACGTCCAGGCCTAACAACGCCATTGGCCCTCAATTATTTCGCTCAAACATATCTTAACCATGTTGGTGATATGCTACTTCAGTGCAAAACAAACAAATATTACTGGTACCATTACAGAAAATTGCAGTTGAACATTTACTCTAACATCCAAAAATTCACGTTACAGACACCACTGACTATCACTGTAAAAATTAGAAAATGCATTTTTCGGTAGAAAATGCATGTGTATGCTGAAGACCTAAATTGCTAAAGCTAAACTGGATTGCTAGTTTAAATTTGTAAGATGAAGGTAAGGTAGTGAGAATAGTTGGAAAAGTGGGAATGGTTTTAATTAGTTTGAATTTTGTTGACAAGTTAAATATCTTTATCTTTATTTCGGTTCCCTATTAGCTGCTAACAATGTAGCAGCTACTATTCCTGGGGTCCACATAAAACAATCACAACATCAACATAAAACACAGCCTGTTCTCATGAACAATTGAAAGTTTGTCAGACATACGTAGGTACTACATGTATGTCATTACGTAAGTCCTGACATTGTGTCCATTCAAACAATGGCATGATTCTTATTCTTTGTTGGAACTAGAGTTGAACTATAATCACTTTTATTTGAAAAAGTAGGTCCACCTCAAGTTTTCTGTTAACATGCAGTGGCTGTTGGGAGCTTTTATTTAGCAAATAAAACATGTCTCATCCTAAGCTTCCTGTAAGGATACAGTTATCTTCTGGGCTTTTATACTCAAAAACTAGGTCCATGATTAATTGCCTGTAAACACAGTCACTTTTGAGGCTTTAATCCTGGTTTTCCTGTTAAAATCAGACATGACACTGGTAAATCCAGACAGCTAGTTAGACTATCTGTCCAATCTGAGTTTTCTGTTGCACGACTAAAACAACTTTGAACGTACACATGTTCCACCAAAGCAAGTTCCCTTCCAAGACTATTTTGCAGCGGCACTGTGGCTCTGTCCGGCGTTCAGCGCCGCCCATGACAATTGTCCTGGTGCAAATCCCAACGACCTAAATAATTTAAGACCAATCTCCAAACTGCCATTTATCTCAGAAATCTTAGAAAAAACTGTTGCTGCACAGGTTCATAATCATCTCATCAACAATAACCTCTATGAACAGTTTCAATCTGGTTTTCACCCTCTCCACAGCACAGAAACAGCACTAGTCAAGGTCACCAATGACCTACTGATGGCTGCTGACTCAGGTTTTCTCACCATACTCATCCTCCTTGATTTGACTGCTGCCTTTGATACCATCTCTCACAATATCCTCTTCGACCGTCTAGCCTCCATTGATACATCACTCAAATGGTTCACATCTTACCTCTCTGGCCACACTCAGTTTGTACAACTTAAAAATGTTCAGTCACAACCCTCCCCAGTTACCAGTGGTGTTCCCCAGGGCTCAGTCCTGGGGCCCCTCCTTTTTATAATTTACTTACTTCCTCTAGGTTTTATTTTCAGGAAACACAATATTCAATTTCACTACTACGCGGATGACACCCAGCTCTACTTGTTCACCAAACCCACTTCCATGTTCCCTCTGTCTTCCCTGTTTGACTGTTTGGATGAAGTTAAAACCTGGTTCACTCATAACTTACTCAAACTAAAAAGTAACAAAACAGAAATTTTCCTTGTTGACTCCAAATCCACTCTAGCAAAATGTCCCAATTTTTCACTCCTCATCAACAATTCCAAAGTCCCCTCTTCCACTCAGGTCAAGAGCCTCGGGGTCATCCTTGACTGCACACTTTCTTTTTAAAAAACATCAATGATCTCACCCGGTCTGCTTACTTTCACTTACGCACCATACACTGCCGTCGTCCATCACTTACACCCAATAATACTGCTACTCTCATCCACGCTCTTGTCACTTCCTGTATTGATTATTGTAACTCCCTTCTCTCTGATTTACCCTACAAGTCCATCCATAAACTCCAATTGGTCCAAAACTCAGCTGCTCAGCTGCTGAGCTGCTTATCACCAGAACCCCAACAACTGAACACGTTACTCCACTCCTTAAACAACTGCACTGGCTCCCTGTCCAATACCGTATTGACCTTAAGATTCTCCTTCTCACCTTCAAAGCCCTCCATAATCTCGCTCCTCCATACCTCTCTGAACTCCTTCAGCCCTACACTCCATCCCGAACACTCCAATCCTCCTCTTCCTCACTGTTGTTCACTCCTTCTGCCCGCCTGTCCACAATGGGGTTTAGAGCCTTCAGCCATTCTGCTCTTTTTTTTTCTTCTTTGGAACTCCCTCCCGCTATCCTTCAGTGCTATGACAGGCGCCCATAAATAAAATGTATTATTATTATTATTATTATTATTATTATTATTATTATTAATAATGTGATTGGTTTAAATAAATGCCAATAAACCAGAGCACCTGCTGTGTATACTAGCCAGGCCCTCCTTTGCAGCGCTGTGGAGGAAGGTCTGGCAATGCGAGACTAGTTAAGGCATGGCTGCTGTTAAGGCATGGCTGTCGTTATGATAAACATTTAAAACGTGTGTGGACGTGTATGTGTCCTCAGCCATGTTAAGGACCGCCTGTTGAACTGTGAGTGGAACTACATTTGTTTTGGATGTATTGTCATACATATGTGACAACAGTTCAGCAGAAGAAAATGTTGTGACATCCAGCTTTTGACATCAGAAAGGCAGCCCATAAGTGAACTGGACATTCCAGGGTATTAATGTTTTTTTTGTAGCTGAACATATGCAGAAGTTAGATGCTACTGTGAAAAAAATGTAGCCTGGTATGTACCATGCCCATGCTTGAATGTTATGCAGGTAGTGTATCACAATCATTCCTTTGTTCATGATATTGGCTGAAAAGACACAAAAAAAGATAATGCCCTGTTGAAAAAAACAAGATACAGAAGGTACTGGAGCAAGGTTTTTAGTGAAAACCTAGAACTGTATAGACTTGCTGGGCTGTGTCATGAGCTGATAATATTGACTGAAAATAGATATGTAAATCAACGTTGGTCATTATGTGACTGTCATACAACATTAGATGCAATAAGTTTTATTTTTCAATATTATTGCAATAGTTGTAACATTGTGAGCTTTTCTTGTCCAGAGCTTGTTTAAATATCAAGTGGTTGGATTGTTGTGTTTTTTATTTCTAGCTGTTATTTTGGAGCACTGCAGGTACCCTCTGTGCTGGGGGTGTTGAGCAATAACAGGAAGAATGCATCATCTCAAACTGTTAACAGCGTTTTCTGTGCTTGTGAACTTGCGAGCTCATTCTTCCAAGAATAACCAGCAAGAACGTTCTCCCCAAGAACACAAGTCCATTCTTTGCATTCTTGAGATTGAGAAACAGCAAAACACACAGTGACAGGAGAACTGGGAAGTACACAGAGACGGAGCAAGACGAGTCTAAACGCGAAAATTAAACAAAGTTACCCAAGCGGCTTAAATAAAAGAAAAAAGCGAAAAGACATGTTTTCGGCAGTAGCAGGACCTTCATCAGCTCCCGTGGCTGATGATAGTGTTGGTGTCTGTGTTGGTGGCAGTGGCATGCACAGTGAGGAGGAGACTCAGGAGGAGAGGGACAGAGATGAGGGAGTGAGGGTAGAACCTGCGGTAAGCACAACTCCCCTTAAAACACTTTGCCCCCTGATAAAACTGAGACAAAAACTGAGTGGTGGACAAACTGTTGATAACACTACAACAATAAAAGAAGTAGGCATGCTACTGTATGATTGCATTAGTAGCCTAGATAAACGTTGCACATGATGCAAACTTTAACGAGAATTGTAGCTTTTCTATCTGCATTATGAGACAAAAACTAATGATAGACCTCTTCAAATTAAAGCATAGGGCCTCCTGAAATGATAAAAAAATATATAATATATATAATACATATATATATATAACCCATGGGCCCACCACCTGTGGGAGGAACCGCTGGGGTTGGGTGCGCTGCCACATGGGTGGCAGTGAAGGTCAGGGGCCTCGACGGACCAGACCCGGGCAGCAGACGCTGGCTCTGGGGACGTGGAATGTCACCTCTCTGTGGGGGAAGGAGCCGTAACTTGTGCGGGAGGTGGAGCGCTACCAGTTGGATCTGGTGGGGCTTACCTCTACGCACAGTCTCGGTTCTGGAACCATACTCCTGGATAGGGGTTGGACTTTTTTCTTCTCCAGAGTTGCCCAGGGTGTGAGGCGCCGGGCGGGTGTGGGGATACTCACAAGCCCCTGGCTGAGCGCCGCTACGTTGGAGTTTACCCCGGTGGACGAGAGGGTCGCCTCACTACGCCTGCGGGTTGTGGGGGGGAAAACTCTGACTGTTGTTTGTGCGTATGCACCAAACAAGAGCTCGGAGTATTCAGCCTTCTTGGAGACCTTGAATGGAGTCCTCCAGTGGGGGACTCCATAGTTCTGCTGGGGGACTTCAACGCGCATGTGGGCAATGATGGAGACACATGGAGAGGCGTGATTGGGAGGAACGGCGGATTGTCTATAACGAACACCATGTTCGAACATAGGGATGCTCATAAGTGTACTTGGTACCAGAGCACCCTAGGCCAAAGGTCAATGATCGATTTTATAATTGTTTCATCTGATCTGAGGCCGTATGTTTTGGACACTCGGGTGAAGAGAGGGGCAGAGCTGTCAACTGATCACCATCTGGTGGTGAGTTGGGTCAGAGGGTGGGGGAAGACTCTGGACAGACCTGGTAAGCCCAAACGGGTAGTGCGGGTAAATTGGGAACGTCTGGAGGAGGCCCCTGTCCGACAGACTTTCAACTCACACCTCCGGCGGAGCTTTTCGTGCATCCCTGTGGAGGCTGGGGGCATTAAACCCGAGTGGACAATGTTCAAAGTTTCCATTGCTGAAGCTGCGGCGGGGAGCTGTGGTCTTAGGGTCTTAGGTGCCTCAAGGGGCGGTAACCCACTAACACCGTGGTGGACACCGGTGGTCAGGGAAGCCGTCTGACTGAAGAAGGAGTCTTTCTGGGATATGTTATCCCAGAGGACTCCGGAGGCAGTTGCAAGGTACCGAAGGGCCCGAAGGGCTGCAGCCTCTGCCGTGAAAGAGGCAAAGCAGCGGGTGTGGGAGAAGTTCGGAGAAGACATGGAGAAGGACTTTCGGTCGGCACCAAGGTGCTTCTGGAAAACCGTTCGCCACCTCAGGAGGGGGAAGCGGGGAACCATCCAAGCTATGTACAGTAAGGATGGGACACTGTTGACCTCAACTAAGGAGGTAATAGGGCGGTGGAAGGAGCACTTTGAGGAACTCCTAAATCCGACTAATACGCCCTCTATTGTAAGGCAGAGCTGGAGGATGATAGGGGATGGTCATCAATTTCCCTGGTGGAAGTTGCTGAGGTAGTTAAACAACTCTACAGTGGCAAAGCCCCAGGGATTGATGAGATCCGTCCAGAAATGCTTAAAGCTCTGGGTGTGGAGGGGTTGTCTTGGTTGACACGCCTTTTCAACATTGCGTGGAAGTCTGGGACGGTGCCTAAGGAGTGGCAGACCGGGGTGGTGGTTCCCCTTTTCAAAAAGGGGGACCAGAGGGTGTGTGCCAATTACAGGGTAGGGAATGAGTCCTTACCCCAAGTGAAGGAGTTCAAGTACCTTGGGGTCTTGTTCGCGAGTGAGGGAACAATGGAGCGGGAGATTGGTCGGAGAATCGGCGCAACGGGTGCGGTATTACATTCAATTTATCGCACCGTTGTGATGAAAAGAGAGCTGAGCCAGAAGGCAGAGCTCTCAATCTACCGGTCAGTTTTCGTTCCTACCCTCACTTATGGTCATGAAGGCTGGGTCATGACCGAAAGAACAAGATCCAGGGTACAAGCGGCCGAAATGGGTTTCCTCAGGAGGGTGGCTGGCGTCTCCCTTAGAGATAGGGTGAGAAGCTCAGTCATCCGTGAGGAGCTCGGAGTAGAACCGCTGCTCCTTCGCGTCGAAAGGAGCCAGTTGAGGTGGTTCGGGCATCTGGTAAGGATGCCCCCTGGGCGCCTCCCTAGGGAGGTGTTCCAGGCACGTCCAGCTGGGAGGAGGCCTCGGGGAAGACCCAGGACTAGTTGGAGGGATTATATCTCCAACCTGGCATGGGAACGCCTCGGGATCCCCCAGTCGGAGCTGGTTAATGTGGCTCAGGAAAGGGAAGTTTGGGGTCCCCTGCTGGAGCTGCTACCCCCGCGACCCGATACCGGATAAGCAGACGAAGATGGTATGGTATATATATATAGCTTGTTTCATGATTCATGAGGAGTATACCATTTTATTGTATTAATAAATGGCACTTTTTTAAAATATTTAATGTGTCAACTCTCACTGATTCTTGTTTAGTCATTACATGGCGTTAGTAGTTTTAAGGAGTAGGAGTTCAGGGGAGCGCAAGGACGGGTGGTATTTGTGATCTTATGTGGTGAGCCGGTCTGGGCCGAAATGCCAGGGCCGATTTTTGGTCCCAGTCCGTCCCTGCCTATAGGCATTCTTTGTACAGTGAGATGTGGCTCTCAACACAGTGTTCACACAGTTTAAAAACCACGGTGGTAAGTAATTTTTTAGATCAATTAGCCTACATTATTGCACAGTCAATGTTCAGTCATTCTGTAGAACAAATGTGAAATTTCTGATGTGAGCTGCCAGAGCTGCTAAGAAGCTGACAGTTGTTTGAACAGAAGGACATGCAGGCTTGACTCTGAGCTGAGGTTGAATGATGATATGATACAGTGATGAAGGTACAGTGTAAAAGAACAGTCTCTGAAATGATATAAGAATGCAAAGTAAATTCATGATGTATTTAACTAGGTTTGCAAATAAACCATTAAATACCAAATGAAACAAACAGCATTCTGGCAAACCAGGGGAAACAGCCCAGCCAAATCAGAACAGGAACGGGTCCTTAGATTGGGGGAGGTGATAGAGGGAGTGTATCATCCCAACACATTCTCACTCTCCCATCGCGTAAAATACAGATGCTTGGTCATGTGCCTTTGCCGTTTGTTATTCAAACTAAAAGTCTCCTTTAGCGTCGGGATTCTTGACGTCACTTTGGACGCTCTGGGTCGGGACGTACTGACTGACACGTGGTACGAGAACGGGACAGTTAGTTTTAGGAAAAGATCGTGGGTGGGTTACACAAACCCTGCTCTCCTGGGTGAAAGTCCTGTGTTGTTTGACCCGTCCACCACCCCAACCAATATCCTTACACGGCATTTAGGTCTTTCATACTACTCGCTACCGCTGTCGCTCTTAATACTACGTCCTCTTACAGCGCTGTGGTGGCGCTGCTGCTCTGCCTGGTGGGTTCCATACAGACGCTAAACGGTGATTTTTGCATTGTATCTGACGCTGAGATCCACTGACCAAGCGTCTGTATTTTACGAGTTGGGAGTGAGAACGGGTTGATCATCCTGTCCACTAAGCACTGGTCACACCTGCAGCACATCAGTTAATCAGGGAAGGCATTGACTGAGCCAGCTCAAGTCCATGCGGGAAAAAGAGTTTGGAACAAAGGACCAAGCAGGCAACAATGCTGTGGCTTTCAGTGAGAGCCTGGGAAGGAGAAATCGGTCAGGGAAAAGGACTGACCTCTCTCTCTGCTCTAAACCCAACACGGCTGTTTTAAGAGAAGACTACGAGAAGGCCATAGGACCCCGGACGGGAAGAATCCTCAGTTAAAAGTTTGACCCACTACTAGGGCTCTACAATATATCAATTTTTTGTATCGTCATTGCAATATTAACTATACTGCAAACTAACTATACTAAAGGCTGAAAAATATCGCAAAAGACATTGTGAGATTTTTGTGTTGGTTGACAGAAAATATCAGCAGAAAACTGCACTTTAAAATGTAACTCATTCTTTTTTTTTAGTGGTGCCTTTTATGTTCAATGTGTTCAATAAAAGAATGTTGGAAATTATTTTCTTTCCTTTGTTTTAAACTCAACATGCAATTTGTTGTATTTAAGCAGAATACTGAAAGCTGCAGAACTGAGTAACTTTACGTACACTGCTTATGTATCGCAAGTAATATCTTTATTGCGATATTCAACGTTATTGCATATTTTCCTCATATCGTGCACCCCTACCCACTACCCTTTTTCTTGAATGATTTATTAAAAGACACTTTATGTTTAAAGCTAACTGTATCTGAGTCTCCTATTTCTGTTCTCGCTCATGCCTCCAAGTCCCCTGGGTTGCCACACAATAACTTGGATAATTGTTGGCATATTTGCATCAATTGTTGGTAACCCTTCACAAAGACAAACCAGGCTTACATTTACAGGAAATCTATACACTCATACTGCCATCTACTGATGAGAGGGACCTACTCTGCATGTTTCTCGAACAATGGACCATTACCATAGAAATCAAATTAAATATAGCCTTGTCAGACAATGCTCATAGTAAATATTTTGCACACACAATAATTACTTAGGTAAAACTATATTAATCAGAATCAGAATCAGAAAAGCTTCATTGCCAAGTAAGTTTTTTACACATACAAGGAATTTGTTTTGGTGTGCTAGCAGCGTACCAGATGGTGATGGAGGATGTGAGGATGGACTCAATGATGGCTGTGTAGAAGTGCACCATCATTGTCTTTGGCAGGTTGAATTTCTTCAGCTGTCGCAGGAAGTACATCCTCTGTTGTGCTTTCTTGACGAGGGAGCTGATGTTAAGTTCCCACTTGAGGTCCTGGGAGATGATAGTTCCCAGGAAGCGGAAAGACTCCACAATGTTAATTGTGGAGTCACAGAGGGTGATGGGGCCAGGTGGGGCTGAATTCTTCCTTAAGTCCACAACCATCTCCACTGTCTTTAGAGCGTTGAGCTCTAGATTGTTTTGGTTGTACTAGGTCACCAGGTGGTCAGCCTCCGATCTGTAAGCGGACTCGTCACAATCAGAGATGAGTCCGATGAGGGAGGTGTCAAACTTCAGAAGCTTGACCGACTGGTGACTGGAAGTGCAGCTGTTGTTGTACAGGGGGAAGAGCAGAGGAGAAAGAACGCAGCCCTGAGGGGATCCGGTGCTGATGGTCTGTGAGTCGGAGATGTCTTTCCCCAGCTTCACATGCTGCTTCCTGTCAGACAGGAAGTCAGTGATCCACCTGCAGGTGGAGTCAGGCACGCCTAGCTGGGAGAGTTTCTCCTGAAGCAGAGCAGTGTTTTGCACCAAACCATGCACTCATTCATCGAAAACTTTTTGTGTACAAGGCTAAATGCACAATATTAAACCGCATGCTATTAACTACTGTTGCTCATATAGCCTACTTCTATTGGTCCAGGTTTATTAAGTTATATATTTGTTTCTTTTTTGTGTATATATTTCTTCATTTATTTATATGAGGGCTATTTATTTTTCATCTAACACGCTCCCCCATGCTTCTATTTTTTTATGCATTTACTTTTACTTCTGGTCACGTGTCTTGATTAGTTCCTTCAAAAGGAAAAGCAAAAAAAAATGAAATTGCAAAAAACAAAATTAGACCGTGATTTGAATTTGGTTTTCTTGTTTTTCGTTTGGAAACAACAACAAAACGAACAGACCACCTGACTTTGTTTTTTGTTGAAAAATCAAAAAACCCACGTGACTTCCGTTTTTGGTTTTAAACGTTAAAACACATTCAATACAGACTTTTTTATTCTTCAATTTAAAAGGAATAACAATAAAAGTAATTGCCAAAAAGCAAAAATGGGCCGTTTTTCTATTTTATGTGTTTTAATTCTGACATCAGAAACATTTTTTCTGTTTTTCGTCTTGAAACAAAAATTGGGTTTAAATTGGGAACACGTACTGTGTAGGTGATGCAATGATGAAAACATGTTGTTTGTGCTCTTTGGAAACATCACAGTAAATACTTTGCTGAACGTTTTAAACCTCCTGTTTCATAAAATGAAATGAGATCCAATCTCGATCCATGATGAAGTTGCTAGTCGTTTCTGCATCATGTTCAGTGATAAGATATCCTGCGTTGCCGCAGAAATGACAGGAAGACTTCATCCGTCTGTAGGTAGAACACAAGCAAGCAAGCAAAGAAATGGTGCTATTTTTGACGTATTCTTCATAAAAACAAGTGTTGTTTTAACCACCACTAGCAGTAAAAGAAGTACTCAGATATCAGAATCAGAATCAGAAAAGCTTTATTGCCATAGTACGTTTTTTACACATACAAGGAATTTGTTTTGGTGCTGTAGGTGTGCGTCACACAATCTCTAAATACAAGAAGGCTAAGAGAATCAAGTGCCAGAATATAACAATATAAGTATAAACATATATACACAGTATGTATTAAAAATAAAAAAAAGCAGCACAGCAGAGTAAGTAACTACAGTGGCATGTAGAGCCAGAGGTGGAGTGTGGAGAGTGTCAGGGTGGGTTCCGGGCCTTGTTAATAAGGCTAGTGGCGGAGGGGAAAAAACTGTTCTTGTGGCGTGAGGTTTTGGTCCTGATGGACCTCAGCCTCCTGACAGAGGGGAGTGGCTCAAAGATTTTGTGGTAGTGATCAGCCACAATCTTTCCAGCACGCTTCAGAGTCCTGGTGGCGTATAGGTCCTGGAGCGGTGGCAGATTGCAGACAATCACCTTCTCTGCAGACCGAATGACACGCTGCAGTCTGCCCTTGTCCTTGGCAGTGCTAGCAGCGTACCAGATGGTGATGGAGGATGTGAGGATGGACTCGATGATGGCTGTGTAGAACTGCACCATCATTGTCAGTGGCAGGTTGAATTTCTCCAGCTGCTGCAGGAAGTACATCCTCTGTTGTGCTTTTAACGCAGAGCTGTTCAGCTCCCACTTGAGATCCTGGGAGATGGTAGTTCCCAGGAAGCGGAAACACTCCACAGTGTCAATTGTGGAGCCACAGAGGGTGATGGGGGCAGGTGGGGCTGGGTTCTTCCTGAAGTCCACAACCATCTCCACTGTCTTTAGAGCATTGAGCTCTAGATTGTTCTGATTGCACCAGGTGGTCAGCCGCCGATCTGTAGGCGGACTCATCACCATCAGAGATGAGTCCGATGAGGGAGGTGTCGTCCGCGAACTTTAGAAGTTTGAAGGACTGGTGACTGGATGTGCGGCTGTTAGTGTACAGGGAGAAGAGCAGAGGAGAAAGAACGCAGCCCTGGGGGGATCCGGTGTTGATGGTCTGTGAGTCGGAAACGTGTTTCCCCAACTTCACATGCTGCTTCCTATCAGACAGGAAGTCAGTGATCCACCTGCAGGTGGAATCAGGCACACCAAGCTGGGACAGCTTCTCCTGAAGCACAGCTGGGATGATGGTATTAAAGGCAGAACTGAAATCCACAAACAAGATCCTGGCGTAGGTTTTTAGGTCAGTTTCTGTGAGGACAGCTGTATACCAACACGTACCACAAAGAGGTACAACAATGGCAAGCTCTGGTTTACAGCAAAACTCAGACAGCTAAGGCTGGTGAAGGAAGAGCTGTTTAGGAGTGGAGGCAAAAAATCCTGGAATCGCCCCTGACCTCACTGGAGACATATGCAGGCCTGCTTCAAGTCCTCCACCATCTTCCCTGTCCCCATAAAAACAAGGATCACAGGACTAAATGACTACAGACCTGTCACCCTGACCTCTCTGCTTATGAAGTCTTTTGAGAGACTTGTTCTGGCTCACCTCAAAACCCTCACCACTCCTAGACCCCTGCAGTTCGCCTATAGGGCCAAGACAACGCAGTCTACATGGCTCTTTATTTCATCCTCCAGCACCTGGAAGCCTCAGGAACATATGCCAGGATCCTGTTTGTGGACTTCAGCTCTGCCTTCAACACCATCCTAACTGCCCTGCTACAAGACAAGCTGACTCAGTTGCATGTGCCTGACTCCACCTGCAGGTGGATCACAGACTTCCTGTCTGACCAGAAGTGGCCCGTGAAGGTGGGAAAACACATCTCTGACTCTCTGACCATCAGCACTGGTTCCCCTCAAGGCTGCGTCCTTTCCCCTCTGCTCTTCTCCCTGTACACCAACAGCTGCACCTCCCTTCACCAGTCCGTCAAGCTCCTGAAGTTCGCTGCCGACACTAGACTCATTGGACTCATCTCTGGTGGGGCAGAGTCCGTCTACAGGTGGGAGATTGACCACTTGGTGACTTGGTGCAGTCAGAACAACTTGGAGCTAAACGCTGTGAAGACAGTGGAGATGATTGTGGACTTAGGAAAGATGCAACCCCAACCTGCTCCCATCACCCTGGGTGACTTCACAGTCAACACTTTGGAGTACCTCCCCGGGCTCAATCATCTCCCAGGACCTCAAGTGGTTCAGCTCCCCCATCAAAAAAGCCCAACAGAGGATGTACTTCTTGCGACAGCTGACAAAGCTCAACCTGTCAAAGACAATGATGATGCACTTCTACACTGCCATCATTGATTCCATCCTCACCTGCTCCATCACCATCTGGTATGCTGCTGCCATTGCCGAAGACAAGGGCAGATTGCAGCGTATCGTCCGCTCTACTGAGAAGGTGATTGGCTGCAATCTGCCCTCTTTCCAGGACCTGTGTGCCTCCAGGTCACTGAAGGGGGCAGGAAAGATGGTGGCCGATCCCTCTCCCCTGGTCACAATCTCCCCTCCCATCTGGCAGGAGGCTGTGGTCCATCAGGACCAAAACATCCTGCCATAAAAACTTCTTTTTTTTCTCCGTTTCTTCCACTCTGCAGTCAGCCTCACCAACAACGCCCCAGACCATGGTAATAATATAACATTATTAGGTAACTACCACTGGTAATAAGTATATAATTATAGAGAAACTACAGATGAACTACGAGGTAAAACCTCAAGTATTACTCGTCAATTCAACAAAGTACCCTGTTTTGACTAATTTAGGATGATTA
The DNA here is from genome assembly GCF_008315115.2 of Sander lucioperca. Lineage (NCBI taxonomy): Eukaryota > Metazoa > Chordata > Actinopteri > Perciformes > Percidae > Sander > Sander lucioperca. The sequence continues at coordinate 30,109,804 of NC_050189.1, read as the reverse complement.
CAACTCAGATAAAACTGTGTACTTCCTTAGAAAATACGCAACTAATCCTTAGAAATTCCCCCTCAATTACCCAGCAATAAAATGTACAGGGTTTATTTAGTAACAACCCAAGTTTTATTGTGTACTTTCTATTAATTCAGATAGTACTTTCTTATTAATTACCTTCTTATTAGTTATTGTTCATGGCTGTATTAGCTTTATTTGATTTACCTTAGAAAATATGAAAAATTACATCAGTACTTACGTGAGGGTATGTTCTTGTAGATGTGTTTACAATTTACTCAGTATGTGAGTTCAAACAACTCATTAAATAAGTTAAAACTGGACTGTAAAAGGAAGTTGTGTTCGTTCCCAATGTATTCATGTTTATTACACAGAAATTACCAGAAGCATAATGTAAAGTGCTACCGAGTAATCTATTACAAGTTATATGGTAATATCCTGTTAATAACCTGGGAACAAACAAGACTTCCTTTTACAGTCCAGTTTCAACTTATTTAATGGGTAAATATTAATGTTTTTCATAGTTATGTTGTGGAACCTATATGGTACACAATTTTATCTGAGTTATTACCATCATAAAACGGTCAGCTTTAACAATTAAATAAATAATTTTGCTGTACAATTATTTGTCTCTAATAAATGTGATTAACAATATAATGCTCTCATTCTGTCAAATGTTTAAATATTTATTTATTTATTACTTTTTTAAACAAATTAAAGTTTTGAATGAATTCCAGATACATTTTGGCTATATCACTGTTAGGTGACCCAGATAATGTAATAACAGGTATACAGGCTATGAAGTAAACCACGCCTCATTATTATTATAAAACATTTTTTCTAACTGTATCCCCCCTTTGTCATTTTTGTTGTAATGAACGTGTATAGGGTCAAGTACCAACAACTAGCATAGCTTTAGCTCAACAGTCCGTCCAATAATTACTTATATAATTACAATTTTACATTTCTAAACAAAATCAACAATTACCATCAACAGTCTTACCTCTGAAGAGCTTAGCTTTATGTTAGCTATTTATTACGGTTGAACAAATAAACGGCAATTAAGTAAAAAACTTGACAATTAGACAATTATGTAATAATTGTTACAGGCCTGTGAAAAGTACAATACTTGCCGTGGTAACATAGTACAGTTTTTGCTTATCAGAATTAATCTCCCTTCATGGATTTATCTGCACAACCCCCTCATCTAACAAGTAGAAATATGAGAGGGAAATGTTCTGCCAGGTATCAAAAATATTATCTTGCTCATCATTGCCATTGGGATTTTCATTGGGGTTGCCATTCGGATTGACATTGCCATTGGCATTTCCATTGGGATTTTCATTGGCATTGCCATTGGGATTGACATTGAGATTGCCATTAGGAGTTTCATTGGGGTTACCGTTCAGATTGCCATTGACATTGCCATTGACATTTCCATTGAGATTGCCTTTGCGATTTTTATTGGCATTGTCATTAGGATTCTCATTGAGATTGCCACTGGAATTTCCATTGGCATAGTCATTGGGGTTGCCATTCAGATTCCCATTGGGATTGTCATTGTGATTGCCATTGGGATTTTCATCGGCATTTGCGTTGGGAATATTGGCATTGCTGCCATCTGGGTATTGTTCTTGCAGCTCGTGATTATAAATAATCCTAACATGTTTATCACAGAGTTTCTTAGCTCTTTTTTCCGCTATTATTTTTAGCTCCTTTTTTATATGGCTGCTCACCGCCTCTGACAGAAGATCTTCATAAACCCATTTGTAGTACGGAGGGCAGCATAGGTTGCGTCCAGACACAGAGCTGCTTTGACACCATCTGATAAAGGCTTTTAAAAAATCAACGGCGTTCCAAAGCAAAAACATTCCAGAGATAACAGCAAAACCCCAGTCCTAGAAAAGAAACAAAGGTAAATATGTGAAAAATTATATTACTGTATGTCACTTTAAGATGTTGTTGTGTAAAGCCATTATGTAAAGTACTTGATAGTGCTTCTCAAGTACAGTACTTTATTAATTGTTGCTTGTCTTTTTTCCACTTTTCTGCTTTTATAGCCACAACATGCATTTATAAGACTGTAGAATTAAGCCCTTTAATATGCTTAACTTTTTCATAATGTTAATGACAAAACCGGTTTTGCTTTTTTGGGGATACCAAATAGTTTGAATATTATTGAAATGTAAATGTTTAACACAATTTTTTTTTTTTTTATTACAAATTGTACTGCACTGGCTCAATAAAGCACAAACAGTGTTTAAATGTGTTTAATCCCCATGGATTTGATGTTTTAATAGTCACAATAACAACATTGTTATTTACTTTTGAAACCTCAGATAATTTTTCTTGGGAGAAAATACGATTTGCAGTGCCATTGACAGCTGAAAAACAAAACAGTTAAACTCAGTTTTATCCGCCCAGACTTGTAGTTGGGATTTTTATCTGCATTACTGACAACATTTACCTTAACAATTCTCTATACAGTGTAAATATATATTATAATAACAAAAACATTGTCATGTTTAAGTACTCATTTCTGAATGATAATGTAAACATTTTGCAATTCTTTACATTTAGCTTATTAGATTACTGTGTGTCACTTACACGTGATTCATTCTTATAACTGGCTTCGATGAGTGTCTCCTCGTAGGTCAGATTTTTCTTGCAAGGAATCCCAGTCTGAGAGCTTTTGAGGCAGAAGTACCAATCTCCATCAAACAGAACCGTGGACACCCAAACAGCAGTCAGAAAAAGATATTTCATCAAAAACTTCACAAAAGAGGTGCAGAAATTGTTGACACAATATTTACAGCAGCGACAAAAAATCCCCATTTGGTAGATGGACTCAATTAAGGTGACAATCGAGGTGAGGAGCAAAGGAGGGGCAGCCACGAACACTACATCATGTGGACCTGGTCTGCATGAGCAAAGAAAATCCATATTGAATAAGTACTGCAGAATGAAGAAGAGGGCTATGAGCAGGAAAAGACCCACAGACTTTGTAATTAATTTCATCAATCCTTGAGGAACGTCACCGAGGTGGTGTAACATTCTGGCCGAAAATGCTGAGTTCAATATTGAGTTCTGGTATTTTATAGGATGATGATGTTAGTATGTTGTCCTCTCAGTGCAAAAACATCAAATATTTGTGTGGGAAAATTCTCTGTCCTCTTAACAGTCAAGTGAAGAGGTGTCAGCCACAGAACAACAGGAAATGTTAAGATTGTCTGTGGCATTTACCTTGTCTGCACAGCATGCTCATGTGTTAACCACAATGTGCCAGCCCTTTCATAACAATGATACAACATGCTTTCACTTTTCATTTCCACCGTTACTTTGATTTAATCCTGTCTGTGTCATTCAGAGAACAGTTGTAGGTCTACCTGTTGCGGCGCATTATCATTTGTACCTGTAATCTCTTATTTGTCTTTATTTTAAGGTCTTGATATTTTGCTTGTTTTTGTTGTTTTTCTAAATTCAGGAGAACATGTAATGTGAGTATGAAACATTTAGATCTGTCCGAGTACTTCTATGCAGTCTGTTGGGGGTTTCCTTCTCTGTGTCCCCACTTTTAGGACAATGTGTCTGACTCCAAATAAAAGACCTATATATCCCTGCACATTCGTTAAATTGGAATTACATTGATCCTATGCAAGAGCCAAATAAGACGATAAGATAAAGTCAAAATGTATTTGACTTTATCTTATCGTCTTATTTGGCTCACGAATGTATTTGACTTTATCTTATCGTCTTATTTGGCTCTTGCTTAGGATCAATGTAATTCCAATTTAACGAATGCGCAGGGATATATAGGTTTTTTATTTGGAGTCAAACACATTGTCCCAAAAGGGGGGACATAAAGGAGGAAAATCTGGAAAAAAAAAAGTCACAGCAGTTCCATAAATTGCAGCCTTGCAAAGCTCGGCTTGTCTAGTCCTTTTTTTAAATCATACCAAAACGTCTGCACACTTATCTCCACGTCAGACACTAAGCTCACCCTCATAGCTTGCTCTGACCTAAAGCTTTGAAAACAAACTGGGCCTTTGCAGTAGAGATGAGTGGACACTTTGATTCCTTTATGTGCCCTATTTTTTGTATCTAGCACCATCTTGAGGGGAACTGCATCATGTTTTTTTCATTAAAATGGTACCTTATCATGTTTGATCTGGGCATACATTTTTTTCCCAACATGGGGGGCTTTTGTCTACATATTTTAAAATTCAGATACCCAAATGGTCTAAATGTGATGGGTACAAGTAATTGTATTAATTCTGCAGTTTTGCACTGTGTTGAACCCTGCTGACAGGAAAACAATCACACAAAATACAAAAAAAGATTCAAGATTGTTATACATTTTTCTTTTTCTTTTCTTTTTTTTTGTTCTTAAAAATAATAGATTCAACATCTGTTCATGTTGCAAGGCTTTAGTACCACATAAACGACAAGAGTCTGAGAGTTGACGATCTAATCTACCTTTAAACTTTAAGTAACAAAGCAACAGACTACAAGTCATTTTCAATGGAAGCCGGTGATGTGAAGCTACAAATGCCTTAATGAAGGGCGTGACATACCTCAAATCAAATCAAAGTTGAGCTGGTCTCCACTGTTTTCAGCACTCCAATTATGCGGTGAAATGTCAACCATCACATGATTTTTTTTACCATTTCGATTCCCCTTCTCGCTACTTTCTCTAGCTAGAGCCGTGTGTATTATTTTTGTGTAAAGCTGGGAAGTAGATGTGTAGCCAAGGTATGGAGACAGATTAGTTCCAATACTAAGTAACAAGTGATGAGTGATCAGCTAATAAAAACTAGACTAAGAGTCTACAGCCATGCTAGCATCTTTATACTTAAAGGTGACCTATTATATTGCATTTTCAGGTTTATACTTGTATTTTGTGTTTGTACTAGAATATGTTTACATGCTTTAATGTTGAAAATGCTCATACTGCCCATGACTGCTGCTCCTGTATTCAACCTCAGTCTGAGACGCTCTGTTGGAGCTACTGTCTTTCGGTACTTTGTGCCATGAGAAATCCCCAATAAAGTCATGTAAACCAAATACTACACAACCGGACATGTCTCAGCAATAATGTGACCAGAAATTGGGGAGAAATGACCAACAATGGCTGCCAAGATTACAGGTTTCCCTGGCCTTAGCACATAGCTACTATTCTATTAGTTCTATTAGTGTCACTAATAGAATATAGCAGCACTTTCTACAGTCAAAATTCGCAGATAAAGTTTTTTAAACCAAATACTACATAACCCGAAATGTTTCAGGAGTAATGTGACCCGAAAATGGGGAGAATTTAACAACACTGGCAACCAAGATGACATCTTCTACTGCCTTTAGCATGTAGCTACATGGGACCACCTCAGTGGCTTGAAAAAAAAGACTCCAGCAGTTCCTGCCTAGAGCAGATGACCAAGGCCGGCTAGATGTTACGTGACACAGAGCCGAGAGTAGAGAAAACTGTTGAAACCGGAGCGTTCAGAACAGTTGAAAATCTGAACATTTTAGCTCACAGGGATTTCTCTGAAATACGTTTACCTCATTATTTGAAGTTTTGACAACGTTTAACATGAAAATCCAACATTATAACAGTATAGATATGACACAAAATATGGAAAAGCATAATAGGTCACAACAGTGCTTTGCATGATTTGCTTATAAGCACGTAACACAAAGTACAGCTGAGGCTGATGGGAATGCCATTAGATTTGCAGGTAAAATAGTGGCGCTAGGAAAGGTCAGGGGAATAAAATATATGATCACCAAAGTGGTGGGCCGAGTGACCATCAGAATAACATTGCTTTTCAGTTAGCCAAAAGCGTGGCTAATAAGATTTACAAAAATGTATGATAATTTATACTTTTTAGAAATGTGTCTTCCTATCCACAAATACCACCCAACATGAATGACATTTGTCGATTATATTGAAGGCTGTATCAACAACGTTTTACTTCCGGGATTGTTCAGGTGTGGCTGGAAATTCTGCCGGATGGCACTCATTTTTGGCCGGATGTCACCTTATCTTCCTCTTTCTTTGCGTTGGCATTTCCCTTTGTTCAGTGCCAGTTCAACTTCTACACTCGTGTGTTGCATTCCCCCTGTTTCTAGTAAGTGTTTGTTCTGACCAGTGTTTTTTGACAAAAGTGTCCGTCTAGTGTTTTTGGATACTGTAGCCAGATTTACCCTTTCGACCGGTTCCCTTTTTTGACCCAGCCTCTGCCTTGTGTTTGGGATAACCGTTGCTTTGTACCGCTTTTGTACAATAAATTCCCTTTTGTGACATTAACTGCGTGTCTAAATCCTGCATTCTGAGTCCCCTGTTTGAACTCAGTCTGACAGTCCCAGTCTGAGTAATTCTGAGTGTGATCATCTGTCCCACCTCTGTATACATGTGTACTGTACACACAGTGTGTTTAGAGTTACAGCTAATATTTTTTAAAATACTTGTACGTACAAGTTTTAAGTGTGAATATATTTGTGAGAATTGCATGTTTTGTGCTGTTTTCTGTGACTTCAAATGTCATGATATGCTTAGGAGAATATTTTCTATAAATACATACCCCACTGCACAACAATCCAAGTGTTGTGTTACAAAAAAAATCATATCAAACTATAATTATAAAAACTATGTTGTAGCCACAGAATGAATTAAACAGTAGTGGAAAAAGGACTTAAATCCTTTATTTACAAAGCTATCAGTACCACAATGGAATAATACTGCATCCAAAAGTTTATGTAACACGTATGGAAGTCAAATTTACTGTAGTAAAATATCAGGTCACGGGTGTTTTCACATTGTTATATTACTGTTGCATTAGGACGTATATGTTCTACTGTAAATATCTCAATTTTCTGCGTACTGCTGGTGTCAAACCCTTCAAGGAATAGTTCAACATTTTGAGAGAAACTCGCCTATTTTTAAGTTTTGGTCAGAGCCAGGCTAGCTGTTCCCACCAGCCCCAGTCTTTATGCTAAGCTAGGCTAAACAAATCCACCCTTTACTTAAAAAATACATTTTGGAAAATACAGTTATTTACATTTGTTCAGCGAGTAAGACGGTTTGATATCAATCTCATATATGTTAAGTACAGAGCTGGAGTCAAGACGTGGTTAGCCTAGCTTAGCATAACGACTGGAAGGAGCAAGAAAAGCTAGCCTGGCTCTGTCCAAAGTTCAAAAAGTGATAACTGATTAATACACTGTGTCTCGGTTTAATTTGCACAAAAACAGAAATGATAAAAAGACAATTAGCAGTTTTATGGAAGTTAAGTGCAGTAACTGTGTGCAGCTCCCCAGCGTTTTGTCAGTGAGGTTGCCAGGTTTGGTACTATTGTGGCTGTACAGACACATTTGGAGACACTGCACAAAAGTAGCCAACTGGGCAGATGAATAAACTGTTCTTTATCAAGGAATAGTTCCAGCATGTAACTCAAGCCCTAAAATCGCAAATTGTGGTTTTTAGATTTCTGTTTCCATACAGGTTCTACTAGCTAGATATAACATGTTAATCAGTGAGCTTTAGAGGTGGTGGTATTCCAGGCTATGACTGTTTCCCCTTGCCTCCGGTCTTTATGCTAAGCTAGGCTAACCACGCCATGACCCCAGCTCTGTACTGAACATAAAGACATGAGATTGGTATCCATCTTCTTGTGTTCCCCTGGGGAAAAAAATAGCAAATAGGTGTATTTCTCTAAGAGTGTGAACTATTTCTCTGAAGCACAGACATGATACTGATACATTATCTGCTGGAAAGGAGGAAAATGACATGAAAGAAAACACAGACTCATCACTTGTCTTTACTGAAAATACAACAAATGAGGAAGGTTTGATCATGTCCCCCCTTTTCCGGGGGTCCAAGGCATTACCAATCAAGCCATGATAAAGCAATCACTACAAATCAAGCACAGAGAAAGATTTAATGTACAGAGATAAAGATTTGCATCACTGAGTGCATATTATTAAAATAAAATCTTTAAAGCCTACATATTTCTATCATCACACTGGCTAGTTTAAACTCTAGCAGTGCATCTTATTTATATTTTTCATGTAACATTAGTCTTTAATTAAAGTAACTAGTAACTAGATGTCGGGTTAATGTAGTGGAATAAAAAGGACAATATTTCCCTCTGAAATGTAAAAGTATAAGATCTCACAAAATGGAATTACTCACATAAAGTACTTAAAAACTAGTATACTAAATGTACTTAGTTACTTTTTTTTCTCTTGGCTTAACTAACCCAAACCTGCATTACTCCCTCAGAACACAGCCATTTCAAACTCTTATTGTGTTATTCTTTTAGTTGTTAAAATATAGTCTTATTTTCAATGCCACTGTATACTGATGACAAACTGCTCTACATGTCATTTGTCAAATGGTTCAGCTTTGGAGAAATATTGTCAAACCGACAGAGAAAGGCTTATCTCACATAACACTGTATGATTGTTTCTGGACATCAAGATGTGCGACAAGAACATGTGTTTTTCACTGAAGTCGATGCTACTTTACAGGAGATGGGAGCTTATCTACAGTATAATTGCCAAAGACAACTAAAGTGCATGCTGCTTTACCCACTAACTTAATGGCTTGTACAGTAAGTCATAAACATACATTAATATTACACTTAACCCTATACTACTTATAGGGTTTGCAGCACAATGTGTTAGCATTTTATTCATTTGTATACAAAGTATACAATCATCACATTTTTTTAAACAAAGTGCTATAAGAAAGAAAACCTTCAATCTTTCAATTCAGTGTCACATTCAACCACTGATATCACCTTTGACTTTTGTTTGCGTGCTATGGGGCTACAAAAAAAGAAACATTTAACCCACAGATAACGTTTCTACTAAAAATTCATGTTGCGAATAAAAACTCTAGAAATGTGCTGCTTTTTTTCATATATTTTGGTAAGCTAATTGACAAACATGGAAGTTCAGCAGTCATGAAATTTGGCACTTCTTTGAGCTTCCCTCAAGCACACATTGCATCCACATCCAGTGAAGAAATATGCATAAAATCCAGTGTATCTACTGAACATGTTGTATATTTGTGCGGTATATTTTATATATATATTATATAGAAGTAAGCATAGGCATCCAGCACTTTGGAAACAAACACATCTGAGACTTCATGGCTGAAGATACTTTCCCTGATTAGTGGGATTTTGGGGCACTACTGGGTTCTATAACCAATCTTTAAAGTTTTGTAATCCTTTTTTTATCTAACCTTATTTTCCTCATCATCAAATACATCCTCTGTGTTAGCATCCCTGTCTTGTACATGCTGGTGATGTAAGCCAATACTAGTTGTATGGTAGCATAAACCCATGAAAATGGTATTTTATTAGACATGGTGCCCAGTTTTATGAGTTGTTACTAATGACTTTGTTAATGGTTGATAAATCATATATAAACGCAAGAACTTTTGGATTATCAGGTTGTGAAAAACCCATTAGAGACGGTCCTCCAATTAAAAATGACAGCATCAATTGTTTGTTCAAATGCCTAAATACAACAAGAACGTCTATTGACCATGTGAATTATGACGTGTCTATGAGAGCAATGACAGTGGTAGCTATAATGTTAGTGGCCGCTGTTTGTTTTCCATTTCTTACCAATACTAAATGTTTGTTTCTTTAAAATTAAAATTCTCTTGACGAAGGCCCCCTAACCTTGACAAAAAGTAGTTCTAAACCACAATATTTTCCCACTAACCAAGTGGTTTTTGTGCCTAGACTTAACCAAACCTTAACCCCAGTGGTGGCAGATAAGGAAACGTGATAAATCTCTGCAGATCTAAGCAGAGAAGAGTGCCACTCAATATTAAAACACATGAATGTACCCAAAATATGTACACGTCTAAAAGAAACAACAACCAAAGCCCAGAGAAGTGTGTTCCAGCCCTCATTTTCTAATAAAGCCATCAAATCTATTAAAGTTGCCAATAAATTGAGTTCAATACTCTGCAGCCCCAGAAGATCTGAGTGCTGAAGAGCTATTTCAAAATACAAAATATATTATGCTTGAAGATGATACACTGTACACCATGCAATCTTGAAACCCAAATGTTGCCCTTATTACTGGCCTACAAAGCATGAATAAATTATTGAATCATAAAACATTAATAGAGCTATTCATGTGTAAACCCTTTACAAAGTATGACTTTAAAAACTAAATATTAAAAAGGGTTAATGCAATACCTCTGTTGGCCTGTCTTTATCTGTCATGCAAAACCAAAAAATGCCCTTGTTTACTATTTTCAATGATCTCTATTAAAAAAGGATTTAATAACAAGCATCCCTTGTGTGAAAGTGGTACTGGAAGGGGTTAATCCAAGAACTTGGTTGTGCTATGTGTTATACAGTCATACAAAACCACACTGCAGTTATGCCAATACTGTAGTAAACTCTTAAGCCTTGGGTTAAATTGCCTCATCTTTTTCTGTGTTGCATGTACGTAGAAGTGTTTTTGATCACATTTAAAATGGCGATCACAGAAATTCATCAAACCACATCGTTGGATTGATCTCAATCTGCAGAACTCAGTGGCAGAAACTAGTTTTAATACGTATAGCGGTTCAAGTTAAAGACCTCAGAAGTTTGTAGGATACTCTTCACCTTTTGGATATGGGGTTAGAGGGAATTATGTAAGCATGTACTGTTCGGACTTGTAGATGTAATATACGATTTGGATCATTAACAAGGCAAAGAAACACAGAAGCAAAATCCGATGCCAAATTGTTTGAAATGTCGAAATGCTCTTGAAAAGCCATAATGAAAGCATCCAAAATATTTTCAAATGTCTGAATCAATTTTATGGAAGTGTTGTAAAAGGAGAAAAAGAATTTGATCAGCATTGGAGCTTTGCAACTTTCTTTTTGTGTATTTTGTGTGGATGTAGCAGCCAAACAGTTTGGAGTATAACAAATCAAAAATGACAAAAAATCAAAATGGCAGCACAAATTGATAAAAATTGACCAGGCCAATTTATTGAGGTTGCCATGACCCTAGCAACTCGAAAGGTAAAAAGAAGTTCGTTGGTACAATTTTTTTTTCAAGGATTACAAGTCAAAACATTGAGCTTTAAACTTTAAGGCTTCAGTATGCTTTAAAGAAAGTACTTTTCTATGTGTCTAAAAGCCCCTTTCTGATGGTGGGATCAAGAGGGATGTGAAAAGTTATTTTTTAAGATTCATCACATCCAGACTACAAAGACGCGCAAAAGACCGAATTATTGAAAAGAGGATACGACGGTAGGCTTTATGGCCGCGCCTTTAAGTGTGGCCATTCGTAACATGTATAAACACTTATCTCCTACTTCCTTTGAACCATACTGAAGCCTTGAGATGGATGAAGGTTCTACAAGGGAATGTTGATTTGTAGATAGGAAAGAAACAATTTAGCAGATTAGTGGACAACCAGCAGATCTCCTAATGTCTTTTGCCTGAAGCAGCTGATAATAACAGGACTAAAGAAAGCAGGGAATGCTGAAATGGTGCTAAACTTAAAGTGGCAGCAGGGCGCATTGAGTGAACATTGAAAATAGAAAGTTTTATTCACTTAAAAGTGAGGTGATCAGTGATGGGTTCTTAAAGATAAATTCACAACTGGCCACTGTCATTCACCTCTGAATGAGGCTATCATAAGCTCTTTTTTTTGCCATTCAAGTGTTACCATTACTGTAAGTCTTCCTTCTGGCATCTCACAAGCTCAGTGGCTTTCCAGCAAAACGTACAGTATTTACATGTATTACATATTATTATGACAAGACAACAAAAATAAGTTAATGAGTATATTTATCATAAGGTTATGTGAAACTTAACAGAGGGTGTATTTGATTGTGAGGAAACTATCAAGCTAATTGTACAGAGTATGTTTCAAAGAAGGGGGAGGGGTGGAGAAGGGCTGCATATACATTTCTTCATTACCGGAGAAAGGCTTTCAAAAATCGTTATCTTTTATCTTCCTAGACAGCTTCATACAGAAGGCAGTAGAGCACATGGGTGGTTAAGATGATTGTTGTTTTTTAGTTATTTTCTTGAAATCCCAGGAAAACTATCAAAATGAACAAACTTTGTTTTTTCGTGATAACAAAATTAACAAAACCTACCAAACTGACTTCTCATGATCATTTAGACAAAATTGGCTGAAATTCATGTGTGGCAATTCAACTATTAATATTACATTACATGTCATTTAGCTGACGCTTTTATCCAAAGCGACTTCCAATGAAGTGAGAGGGAGGGGAACATGTTTTTAGTGGTGGGGGAAACCGGAGCACCCGGAGAAAACCCCATGCAGACACGGGGAGAACATGCAAACTCCACACAGAAAGACCCAGGACGACCAGGGTTCGAACCCGGTACCTTCGTGCTGTGAGGCCACAGTGCTAACCATTGGGCCCCGGTGCTGCAATAGCACTTCCAAGTCCAATGAAGTCATGGTACTATACTGGAAAACCGGTGGATCGCTAACTCTGAGTTGGGAGTGATAAGCTGCCAACAAGAAACCAAGTATCTTGGGGTCTTGTTTACAAGTGAGGGTAAGATGGATTTACCAAACTGTTGTGTTGAAGAGGGACCTGAGCCTGAAAGCCGAGCATTGGATTTACTGGTCGATCTACATTCCAGCCTTCACCATCCGTCATGGTAGTCTTTGGTCACTTAGGTGGAGAGAGCATTACTGCCCTAAGTCAAGGAATTTTCTTGACTTGGTTATGTGTTCACAAGTGAGGAAAGGATGGAACACAAGATCTCAAACAAATTGGTGCTGCATCAACTGTAATGTGGACACTGTACCGGACTGTCATTGTTGAGGCAAAGCTCTTGATTTACCAGTTGGTTTATGCGTCTCAACCCTCAATGATCAGCAATGACCGAAAGAATGAGATTGTCGATTCAAGCGACCTAAGTAAGTTTCCTTCACAGGGTGTCTGTTCTTACTCTTAAAGAAAGGGTGATAAACTTGGATCTGGAGTAGAGTAGAGCTACTGCTCCTTCACGTCAAAAGGAGCCAGTTGAGGTGGTTCATGCCTCATGAACACCTTTCTTTAGAGTCTATCCGGACATGTCCATCTAGGAGGAGACTCCAGGGCAGACAAAGAACATGCTGATGAGAATACATATGCCATCAAACTGGGGAATGTCTTGGGATACCTGGGGACTAGCTGGGGGATGAGGCTAATGAGAAGTATGTATGTATGTACCTTGCTTAGCCTGCTGCAACTGCGACCAGGATGGATAGATGGGAATGATCTATGATCAGCTCGTGCAAGGTCACTATACTGTAAACCAACTCTTTCCTACCAATGGAAAACTATCTCTACTACTAGTAATACTATAAGGAATAGTGTAGGATGAAATGTTTAATGAATGTAGTATACTTATCAAGTCCACACTATTTTCGAATATCACAGCTTTGACCAGCCCCAGCAGACTGTAAGCCCCTACCTATTGACAGACTGTGGAAGGTAGACCTCCCCTCAAAGAGCTCCAACCCAAATTGGAAATCATTTTTGGGAACTCCAGAAAATAAACTGTTAAAAGCAGAATATCAACTGACGTTGATCATAAGATTGTTAGTTTATTATCTAATCTAGTTTTAAACCTTCATTCACACATGTCAGCTTATATTGTGGAGCCCAAGATTAAGGATGTGCTTAGTCAAATTGCCACACCAAAACTGGGGCCATGTCTTAGTCCAGTATTGTGCAAGGAACAGGGCTCAAGTCCTCGTTTTAGACCCAAGGCCCCCTAGTAAACCCTGGATTGAGTGAACTAATAACTAATTGTGTCATCTGCTAGTGTCAAATGTTTGTGGCAGTCCTTGATTGTATATGATTATCAGGTCTGAATCAGAATCATGAGAACACAGTTTGGGTTATGTTATGACAAGATCACACAATAATGATTCTGTGATCACAATAAAACAGATTTGTTAGAATAGTTTACAAAAAGTATTCTGTGATCACGAAAAAACTAATTGTAAAAATAATTAGACCCATGGCCCTCTAATCTTCCATATCTTCACTTCAACCCTGGCAGCAAATGATAGGGCATCAGTTTAGATGAGTAGTGACTTTCTTTGGTTACAAACAATAGGGTAAAAAGATAGTTGTCCTCCTATTTTGTTATGCTCCCTGGAATATGTTGAAAATGATGGCCACGCTAAAAGGTCCATCCTAAAATGTAAATAATTAAAACAAAAAAAGGAAGGTCTGTTTCATTTAGTTCCCTTTTGTAAAACGTTTTAAGGATTTGACTCATCATTTATCTTTCTTCAGAAAAAAGGCCCAGTCATCCTCACACCTTGAAAATTGCATACCAGAAGAAGAAAGGGTTCAAAGTCAAGATAAAAGATGGTCAAGGCAACAGAGAGGTAAAATAGTTCTATACAAAACTGACATGTTTTTCCATCAACATATTTCTTTCTGGCTCAGACTAATGATCCTGTGTTACACCCTCTATATGGGCTTTAAAGGGAGATTTAGAGAGTATAACGAGTGTTTGCACGGTGCTATGGATGCTTATATGATGTCATTTTAATGCCACAGGGGCAATTAATCACTAGAGAAAACTTTAAAAATGTTTTAAAAAAAACATTTTTAGGCGTGCTCTGGTGCCTCTACAAGAGGTTAAATATGTTGGTGATAATGGACTAGATGTAGGTGGAGGCCAAAGAATGTGTAGAGTGTGTGTGTAGAAAGTAGAGTATGTCATTTCCTCCACCAAGTTCATTATTTTCTATATGGCGCAGATAGGTATTGTGCTTATACCATGGCCACTTAGATGTTTTACAACAATTGTAAACCACCTTGATAGTGTTGACCCAATTATCCCCTGTCTATTCAAATTGGGTGTGACTGCTCTCGGAACCCCTTGGAGCTTGGGTCTCTTTAGAAAAAACATATAAACTTTGGGTTGTTTTTTTAAATTTTTTATAAATGTTGTGATATTTCATTGGATAAGTAAAAGTTTGAGCCTATTGGTGGCATTATGAAAAGTCAAGGAATTTCCAGATTAATGCTCTGTCTAATGACAATCCATCCTGTAGTTGTCAAGATATTTAAGTCTGGACAAAAGTGGTGGACCAACCTACAGTACCAACCGTCATCCCTGTAGCCATGTAGTTAGCATGTTAATGGACATGTGCCTGAAATTAGTGCTGTCCTTGGCCATGGTATAATCCACAATATTCTGTACAGTAAACTAGAGATTAGTTTGCTCTAACATGGCCAAAGCTGGTCTTGTGTAGTTACAGGGAACACTGTATTTTAAAAGGCGTTTGCCAGCTAATATTAGTGATGGTTAAAACAAATAAGTATATTACTGTTAATTCTAACACAGTTATTTTCATTCTACTCCTTCTCCCTGCTTCATCTGAAGCCAGTAGTAAACTGCACAGTAGTCTGTTAAACATTTTCAAGCATTAGCATTTTGTTTGGCATTATGCTAGCAATCTACAAAAGTAAGCCCAGATTTCATGTACAGCTTCAGAAGTTAATCATTTCTGTTAAAATCTTATTGCAGCATTTAAGTGAAAATATTAAATTAGTAACATATATATACAGTAAAAGATTTGAAACAATGAAAAGACAAAAGCTAAGACATAAGCTTGACCATAACGAAGGATAAATTGTCAGCCATTTTGTGACTGACATTCATTTCGATGACAGGCTTTGTTTGTTGTTTCTGCAGAGATTTGTTGATGTCCCTAAGGTAATACTAGTTAATAGATGCACCCATAACCTTAGAGCAATGGGATCTGTAAATTACCCCTATTTGATCCTGAACTATTCCTTTTCATTCTAACGTAGACACAACCTGTCTGTGTAGTTTTAATAAAGTGCCTTCAGAGTTGTGCAGATTTAGTAACCCAACTCAGCTTGTATATATTTAGAAGGTTCATATTTACAGAAATAACAGAGATGAAAGGTTTGAGATGCCCTAAGGTTACTTAAAATTTTCTTCAAAGAATAGCATTTGCATGTTGACTGTTTTTAGGTTTTAGGTTACATCAATGCTACCGGTGTGAGAAAGCCTTCCCAATCTCATCACTCTTATTACACATTTTCATGTCATACGACATACAGAGGGTGGATATAATACGTAAAAACTATGCAATCATTATAATAAAATTTGAGATAAGCTAAGAAACTCATTTATTAAACTCTATATGTCCCATTTAAGGCTATAGTTTGTAGTGTTGTGGCATTGGACTGCATTAGGGTTAGGGTTAGCCTAGGGTTAGGGTTAACACTGACAACTATTCCTAACACTGATGTTTTGGAGCAAAAATGCACGGCCGTTGTGCACCTTTGACCAATTGTAAACCATCTTGAAAATGCAGCCAATTATCCTCTGGCTATTCAAATTGAGTCTGACTGCTCTTGGAACCTCTTTTCCAATTGGGTTTATTTAAAACAAATGATCTTTGGGTTTGGTTATGTTTTCCAAACTTTTTGACCCGTGAAGACCTCTACTAAGGGGTGTTTATGTTATTTAGTCCCCCCTCTTTATGTACATTGTGGGCATGAAATATTAAGTACACCTCAAAACTACGGTGTTAAAAATGGTACTAATGACTGTAAAGTAGTATCAACACCTCTGACCCCAACTGAATATTAATCATTAAGATAGCTGATTACATGATGTTTTCATGATTTTATGTCCACTCCCTGTATTTCTTTGTGTATTGTTAAATCTAACTTACTGCACTCTTAGAAGTTGTTGTTTTGTAGAAACTACATTTTGTTTGCTTGGTTTCTATCTCCTCAGTACAGAGGGTTGTGTTTTTCTGTTAAGTGTAATTGAGTTCTCCATTCCTTGTTGTCTAGACCCTTGTCTTCATTCTGGCTCCTTCGTCTTCTACTCTTTTCCCATCCACCGTCTGTAACTAGACGACGTCTGACTCCACCACGCATTGCTCGGTGTACTCCTTCACCAGCTCCACGCTCAATGTGTTGCGGCAGAATTCGGCCATGGCCTTCCAGAGTGGTGGGTCCAGGAACATCTGGCACATCACGTGACCCTTCAGGTTAGCAGTGTGGCGGTGCAGGTGGCACAAGAACTGCTGCCGAGCCAGGTTCAGGTCTTTACCGAACATGTCAATGTTCAGGTAATACCTGGTTAAAAAAAAAGGTGTACCAGTAAGAAAACAATGTCTTATTTTGAAAATGACAACTTGTGCTTTTAAATGTTATGAATATCTTAATTAAATTCAATTCAATTCAATTCAATTCAATTCAATTTTATTTATAGTATCAAATCATAACAAGAGTTATCTCGAGACACAGATAGAGTAGGTCTAGACCACACTCTGTAGTTTACGAAGCCCCAACTATTACAGTGGTTGCCTCAAGAGCAAGCATTAGCAGTAGCTATTGCGACAGTGGCAAGGAAAAACTCCCTCTTAAAGGTGCTATGTGCAGTATCTAATAAATGTACAAGTCTGGCATAAATGTACAAGTCTGGCACCCCTAATGATACTATGAAAACATTGCTGTCGGGCAGTAACCTTGTATCTCCATATTTTGTCATTTAAATTTTTTTTCATATATCACTGCTATTGGACACCCTTTATGCCAGTCTGTGGGTTTTACAAATATTAAAACAGTGACGAGGCGATTTCATCTGACTTCATCTGAGGTTAAAAGCTCAATCAAATGTTTTCAAATTAGCGTTTTTTCATTTCCTGAAAAACAACGTTTTTGGACATGTAAGGTTTTCACCTGTCAGCGACAAAAATATGCTTTGGTAAACAGTAGTTCATGTTACTACATTATTGAACGCTTTCTTATGGACAGTAATTGTCCCTGACTTAACCAGCATTATGAATTAATTTTGGAATAAACAAAGAAAGGACAGTTACCAGTCATCTCCAATGGGCACCCTAAAAGGGAAGGTACAGAGGCTGGCCATAGTAGGGTTGGACACATCATCCACCATCCAGTCAATGTCCTTCTTCAGTAGAATGGCCATGTTACTGGGCAAAAGCTTGAATGGCTGCCAGTCTTGAATGATGGTGCCATTAGGAAGGAGCCCCTGCAGCAGGTCAGTGGTCAGATACAGCCGGTGGACAGCTGTGTGGTCAAGACGCACCGGAGGGTTTGAAGAGGAGGTGGACAAAGTGGATTGGATGTCTCCACCCAGACCGAGCTCAGACAGACGAAACTTGA
The DNA here is from genome assembly GCF_008315115.2 of Sander lucioperca. NCBI lineage: Eukaryota > Metazoa > Chordata > Actinopteri > Perciformes > Percidae > Sander > Sander lucioperca. The sequence continues at coordinate 30,091,606 of NC_050189.1, read as the reverse complement.
GGTCTTCAGCTCTGAAGCGCACCAGCAGAATACCCTGTAGAGAACAAAGTCAATGTATGAGCTGGCGAAGAACTACAACAGAAAACACACTGAGGCCAGGCTTATTGCCTGAAGCATGTTGGTCATTAACAACAGCCATTAACCATTTTGTTGCTGGTACCTGCTTGGTTATGAGGCGATACTTCTGGAAATCCTTGGGTCCAAGCTGATCGTCACGGGTCAAGCGTGTTACTTTGACCTCAGGGTACTTGGATTTGACCAGCTCGCAGCAAAAGCGTAGCAGAACTCCAGCCACACCCTTGCCCCTTTCCTGAGGGGCGACACGTAGACCTTCCACCAGCATAGTCTCCCCATCGTCAATCACACACACCGACTCCAGAGCAATCTGACAAGTATCACAGAGGAAGAAGGAAGACAAAATGAAATTACAAACGATCAAATTGGCATGTCCCTTTTAAGAACTGTATATCATTCCTGTAGCTGGGTCAAAGCAGCATGACCTGTTTTAGAGATTTGGGAAACAAGGACATATTAATTAGAGCATGGAGCGTGAGCCATTGTCTGCTGTTTATCCATGTCTGAGTTGCGGTGGCAGCAAGCTAAGCAACGAGCCAGCAGAACCACATCATCTTCAAAAAGTACATGATGTGTTTCTGCTAGAGCGATAAGGCCGAGACCCTTAGTGTGCACTGGGACGTTCTAACATTCATCTTTAGTCATGAACTTTGGATGATGACCGAAAGAATGGGGCCATGGATTCAAGCAGCCAAAATGATCTTTCTTATTAGGAAGGCTGGGAGAGGTCTTCAGGAATTTGGTTCAATTGAGCAAGTTTTAATTGTTCTTTCATGTCAGCTGGTATTGGCCATGATTCATGCTGTGAAGAAGACAAAGACATTAACAGCAGAAACAGCTCATCAATCCTGTGAGTTAAATGAATTTTGCCGTTTCCATAGAGCTTTTCTAATGCCATACTTCAAAATGCACTCAAGAATATGTGAATGGATAGGTTTTGCAATCATAACTGTAACAAATTACAATTTGATAATTCAGTAATTCAAAGTGGTCTTATTTAAATGGTGTGTGTTCTTTTGAGCCACAGATTTGCCTACAATTAGTAGTTTTGTTTAGAGTTGAAGGGTGTGTGAACCGTGCTGCCGAGGTCTGGAGTTCTGGAGCGCTGTGTGCAGAGGCTAAGCTAGCTGCTGGATGGTCAGTAAATTTGGAGTTGCTTAAAGGCACCTTTGACAGAGCTGGGCTGAGTAATGAAAAAATAAAGTAACTTATCCAAAGAGACAAATCTCACATTATTATTCTTAATTCTGCCTTTTCTTACACCCACAACTTTAAAATGTTTTAATACTATTCATTGAACTTACCACTTTCCCCTGTTTGCGGGCCAATATGACTGTGCGGTTGGTCTCCTGCAGCCAGTTGGTGTACCGGGTGGGCAGGTAGTCAAGGCCTCCATAGATGTCCTGGCTCATAGCCATGATCTCATCGAAGTCCTCTTCAGTGGCTACCGAGAACTGAAGGCCTGCCTGGGACAGCGCCTCAGGCAGCTGGAGCATAGTCAGGCTGGTATCGATCTTCATCTTGAAATAACTGATGAGATACAAAGTGGAGGAGAGATTATTGTATTTATTTTCTTAAACCAGGATTTAGGAGATCTTAAGAGCCCCTAACCTAGGAGCTCCTGACAGGTGGCAAATTGTGGATGGTGCAGAAATTCAAGAATGCACATCTTTAAAATCAAAGCAACAACAGGCTTTGACAAAGATGTCTGCTTGGAGAACAGCTGCTTGTGACTAATGATGTAATCACTCGGACAACAAAAAAACAACTATGTCCACTCCACACAAAAATAGCATCTTAGTGCTCAAATATAACACATTCAATCATTTGTCTGCCACTTGAAGTGATAACATGGAAAGAATAATCAAATCAGTGACCCTGTGTACAAAAGAAAAGACATCAATATCACAGGCATAGGCCCAATCACAATTGGATGCATAATCCTTTATGTGTTCATACTGTACGGCTCACACAGTGTTTATGAAACATACTGTAATCAGCCCGTGAATTCAGAGCAGTAGCAGTGGTAAAGCATAGCCAGACACTTTGTATTTACATTTCGAAAATAGACCTTATTTTATAAAATCTTCATCAAGTCATAAAGCATTGCCAATTGTAATATGACCTTCTTAGGTTTCGGTTAAAGATTTGTATTTGTCATCAAATGATGACTTGGGACTGTAAAAGAAATAGAAGTGAAATGGGTGAGATTGGTACAGGAACTAATAACTGGCAGGACAGGAAGACAAAACATTACCATAAAGAAAACTACTGACCACCACATTCTGAATCAATCCCAAAGAACTGACCAAAGGGAAGCCAACCACAGATGACTGCAGAATAAAGACATGTGCAGGGGAGCGTGGGTGAATGGACCAGAGGGACAAAAAAAATGCAAGGATGGAGGGAAACAAAAACCCAAATGAGACAGGCCAAAGAGACAAAAAACAGCCAGAAGGATGGGCCAAAACAGATAAATGAGAACAGACACAGGAAGTGGAAGACTGGCCAAGACCTATCTTGATCCCTATGTCGTTTCCAATAAATCCTGTAAATCCATACCCTCAACCTCCTAATCCGTACACTAATACCTTCTGATACCCACTCCACATTACAAACACTGGTATTTGTCCAGAACTTGGCTAAAGAATTCACAGTAACAAATAAACAAGATAAAATGGAGAAAGCTGGGAACTAATTTGTTTCATTACAAAGTTATGCCCCAAAAGCTCACAATACCATTACGTCATCCAGATTATATACATAAGGGTACATAAGAAACTACTTGTTTGTCATTGGAGTGGGTGCACAAAAGTTCACAAGTGTTCTGGCGAAGTGCTGTCGGGGCTAACCAAATCAAACTAATATTGCTAATATTGCCGGGAAAACAAAGCACTGAGGAAAACAAAAACAAGATGCTTGCTCTTATGAAGATTTTTGCATTTAATGAAGTTGAGATACAATGCATTAACACATGATGCAGTAAATGGTCATCAATTCAAACACAAACACAAGCTTGTGCAAAAAGAAAACATTCAACATAGCGTAAGAAGCCATACAAAAGAGAAGTGATACAATATGATAAGATACAACAAAACATAATAACATACAATAACATATAGGTAGGGCTGGGTATGACATCTCAAGAATTTTTTTTAAAATATTGAGCAAATTTTGTTGACATGAATTTGAAAAGCTGTCAAGTGCTGAAAGCGGCCCCTATTGAGCAAATGTTTTGAGTAAAACAAATTTGCTTGAATGTAACTGAGCATCTAATCCTAATCCTGTCCACCTGGAACACCATGTTTTAACCCAAACCTAACCCTAACCCTAGCATGGAACATGGAACCTGCCAATTATGCATTTCACTGGGAGGGAATAACGCATGGAAGATTCACATTATCCTACTTCAATTCTGACCCCCAGTGTGCAGGTGCCCCAACCAACCAGTAGGAGTGCACTGCCATGGACATCTGTGAACATGAGCAAATTGTGTTCATTGGAATTCAAGACCAAGCTGGAGCTACTGTTACCACAAATGGAACCACAGTTCTTTGGACGGGAACTTGACCCCTGTGCCACCCATGCACATAAACAGTAATGTTTTGATCTTGCCTGAAACACTGAGGTTGTGTTTTGCCACTGATGACAGACAATTTCAAATGATACCCAGCCCTAGCTATGAGAGATGTCATTATATATAATGAGCAGGAGACTGCAAATTGTACTGGAAGTCCAACACAGAGTTTAGTAGACAGAGTCCCAGACCAGGCCTTGGTCTTACAAATAACAACTCTTTATCTCACATGGGGCAGGTTTAAGGAAATCTACTTTCCCATGCATTTGTGTGACTTTTGTGAACAAAAATCTTTAAAATTGGTCTAGTATTGAGTGAGAACACTGTAACCATCTTGTTCTGAAATTTCGCGAGGTTAATTTCCGGTAGACAGAGGTGTGGGTGAAAGGAGTGGCGGAATTTTGCCAACAAAATGTCACCTACACTTCGCACGGCTTCTAAAGACGTTACCTTTAGATACAGGCAGGCTGACGTTGAGGCTAGTTGTGCTAGCATACAGCTACAAATGGAACTTAAGACTCCGGTCCATACACTGCACCTTGCAGACCATCAGGTCTGCAGTGACCATTTTGATCGAGGACGAATACCGCCAGTTAAAAAGGAGAAGAAATCCTCCCCCAAAGCACCTTTTCCTACATAAAAATGCTGTTCCAAGAGTGGAGAGCTTTAGATAGAACGGCGGTAAGCTAATGCTATTAGCTAAAGTTACTGTCTTCACCTAGCATCAATAAGTCACACACAAGCATGGCAGGATAACGTCAACTTCACCATCTTTCCATAACGTAGTATTTATAATAACAATCCGAGCCGGTCAGGGGCCAAAAACAGCACTTTTAGTTGACGTTCATTGATGGTCGCTATACATTGACTAACCCTATCGCCCCATAGGATTACATTGCAGCGCAGTTCACGGCTACTGGTTACAGCATTCTTGCTCAATGGATCAACTTCAAAGATTTTAGTTCACATTAGTCACTTACACACAAATGTATGGGAAAATAGGGTCCAGGTTAGACGAAAAAAAAACGAAATTCCCCTTCAAGATGATGACTGACAGAGGAGCATTATGCATTACCGAATGTAGTTACCAAGTGTAACTGGCATACGGCGTCCAGTGTAATGTACCAGGCTCACAAAACTAAAATCCAACTGACAAACTAGCTGATTAAATATGAATCAAGATGGAATGTCTACAACTGAGGCTTCTAAGACTGCTAAATACAGGCTTGAAGTGCTACTCGCCAGACTAAAGCGACACCACAGACACAGATGCCACTGGCACCAACTATCAGACTACTGAGCTATAACCTGCCTGTAAGGCCGAGCACAGCAGTCTGGAGTGCTGCCTGAATTGACAACAAGAGAGCTTTCAATTCAATACAACACATCTATTGTTAGTGAGGGCTAGAATAGGACTGTATTTAAACTTCCCTGTAGCTGATTCTGGTTTCCAACTTCGCCCCAGGTGTGTCTGTTAAAACACGGACGGGGACAACTTCTCTCTTTTGATGCTTTATTAAGATCAAGCAACAGTACAAACATGGACGTCGGTAGCTTTGGTATGGTTGTGTGTGTGTGTGTGTGTGTGTGTGTGTGTGTGTGTGTGGCTAGTTCTCAATGACGCACACACGCAATCTCAACTGGCTAGTTATCCTCCGGACAGCGAGAGTCTCTTTTTTCTTTCTCTCCCTTTTCCGTCAGGTGGCGCACGTGCCCGCTCGCGGTGTGAAGCGCGTTTCCGCGCTATTCTCCAACATGCACTCTAACAATCACTGCTGATAGACGGCCTTTTGTACATCTATTCTTAAATGCCTATTGCTCTAGAAGGTCAGTAATTCAGACATCTGAATCTCAATACCAGAGCCATCACACGCATACCGCTCACCATAGAACACGGCCATGGCCACCCCCTTATCCAATTTTTCATGCTACTCCCAACCAGACACAGATACAGGACACCAGGCACACACTGTGGAAACAAATCCCCCCCCTTGGAAACAATAAAGCCTTTCTTTATCTCTATATGTGTATCTATGAAGCATCAAGGAAAGTAAAGAACAACCCTTATTTTCCTAAGGGACCATCAAGTGTGGCATATACCGAGGCAGATCACTATCCCCGCTGCTTTACTGCATTAACTTCAACTTTCCCAGTTGCTTATTTTGAGTAGCGATTATGAATACAGGTTCACGAAAGGGACTACTTTTAACCTCCTCTTCTGCATGGACCACATCTGCCCAATTGTGGACACATGGTTGCAAAGAGAGAGGATTACTTGGACTGAATGGGTTGAACTAACAGATGGCCACACAGACACACAGGGCAGCTTTATACTTAAGGATTTCACAATCACAATGGGGCCCTGAAGCAAGGCAGGCATAGAGAAAGAGTAGGACTGTACTGAAATGCCACATCAACAGAAAGAACTAGTTCCAAGCAATCAACATATAAGACATTCCAGTCTTATATGTGTAGTAAGGTGGCCAATGTGTGACAACTGCAAACACCAAGTCATGAAAGCTTCTAACAAAGCAAGAAGACAGGATTCCAACTGAAGTCCAACACCCAGAGACTGCGCAACCCTAGGAAAGTGAAGGGCCAGAGCTACGGGACTATCAAGGCCAGTTTCCTGAGAACTACCTGAGAACATCTATATGGTGCCTTCCAGAATGCAGCAGTTAGGGGCTCTGAAAGGGCAAGGGAAACAGTGAGTTTAGAGTGTCCAATTGGCATATAGATGACAATAACGGAGAAGGCTGGACTCAAGAATAGTACCACATCACTAAATATGAAAGCACAAGTGCAGGCACTTAACACCAGCTCATCAGAAACAGAGTCCAGCAGTCAGGTAGGATCAAAGGTGCAGCATACAGTTGAAAAAATCATCATGTAGAGAAAGAATCATGTTGAGAACGCTCGAGCAATGTAGCACTGAAATGCCAAGAGGGGAACTTAGTGAAGGGTCATGAGAGAGGATATGTTACAAGCCTTGAGTAAAGTCCTACTCATATGATAGCAATTTTGTCCAAAAAAGTGACCAAATGATGAAAGGTTTTGAAAATTAAATTTATTTCAAGATCTAGCATCCTTAACATTTTTAAAACACAGGCTTTACCTCCAATTTGTGAATACAGGATACACGTCTACAGGTCATGCTGGTAAGATGAAAAAAACAATATTGATAACAAAACTAGCCGTGGCTAAATGCTACAGGAGCGCCATTAGAGTGCTGCTGCGATGCTGATAACACTCCAAAACAAAACAGGCAGTTCCACAGAGTCAGCAGTAAGCAAGTCTAAAACACACCGAACACGTTTCAGTTGCATTTCTCTGCCATCTGTCTCACACACATTAAACAAAATGCATACACTTTTATTCAATACAGTCGTCTACATCTGCCACAGAAGTGCATGCCATTTCTTTAGCAAGCGTTGATAGCAACATAGAATAAAATGGAAAGACAATTTAATATTTAGAGTGAAACCTATCGGGTGTAGCCGTCAGACTTTACATGGATACTTGTAAGTTCAGAGATGCTCAGTGCTTCATCTGTACTTGTTATTCCTGGATAAACCTGGTGTTTATGGAAAACAGGCTCCTCTACAAGGAATATTGCTGTCCAAAACCCTACCCAACATAGTAAATCATCTCTGTATAACGAATGGATGATCATTTCTTTAAAACTTTACAACACTAGCTCGGGGACATTTTTCTTTGTTCTTACTTTGTTGCTGGGACTGTACCTGGTTATCTTAAGGCCCCTATTCATTACCTGTTGGCTTTTGTTGTGTGTGTTAAAGCACTGTCTTTTAATGCCATTAAGAGAGGGGATTAGAGGGGAAGTTGTTGGATTGTAGAGACTAAAACAGAAATGCTAGACATGTTCCAATAATCTATCAATGGGCCATGTGAGCTGTAAGGGCATTTGTAGTGAAAACACTGTCTGGTCACAGCAGACACACGTACACACTGTGGACACTGGTATTTTTCCATCATGCTTTGACATGAGGTGTCAGGCTTGGCTGCGTAGTCTGGTCCTGCCAATGAGAGCAATGCTGTTTTGTTTTTGTGTTTCTCTCCCGCTCTCTCTCTCTCTTTCACACACTCATTGATTCACTCTTCTCCTATTCACTCTCTCATGCTCTTACTTCCTCCCTCTCTTTCGGCTGGCAGTGTACTCCAAACAAAATGGAATTTGGCACATTTGCAAAAGACTGTTGAACTGCCATCAAATACGCCACTGTGGGCAATTGCCAGTATGCTCGCTGCAGATTGGGGTCCGGTTATTTAATGATGCCCATGTCAGATGGGGGAGCTTTGGAATTGTGGTGTGAAAAGACACAATGCAAATGAGAAATCGGTTATCCAAAGGAAGCACACAAAGAAGCGCATTCCGTCACATGAGTTAGTTGGTGAATTGACCAACATACCCATACACTTGGCACAAAATAGTACCAACAATGACCACAAAGAATAGCTAAGAATCTACCAATAGTCATTAGGACTGGGTATCGCCACTGATTTCCTGAATCGATTCGATTCCGATTCACAAGGTCCCGATTCCATTTTCAATTAATTCATTATCAATTAAATTAGGGATATTTCAGTTACTATATAAGTTTTGCTCGGATATGAAAGAGATTCTCTGAGAACTAATGCTATAAATTATGCAAATAACACTGGTGCATTATTAAAAATGAATGTTAATGTTGTCGTTAAGAATTGACCCCTAAGCATTTAACATAGAGACCGAAAAATTGTACAAATGCTTTCTTCAGTGCAGAGACTGTACCTAAAGCCATACATTTGTGAAAATGGCCATGGCAGTTTTTCCCATGCTAAACTTTCACCTAACTTTGGAGTTATTTAGCATGACATGGGTTCCTTAGATTGTCTAGTTTCATATGCTACCACTATCTTCAGTCTACCCCCTGGAGCCCCTTAAAAGATCAATCTCAGGATTTTATGAATCCAGATCAATTAGCATTGTAAAATGGATTTTTTTTAAACCCAGCCCTAATAGTTTTTCTTCAATCGATAATTGAGTTTCAGCAATGGCCAAAAAGCTCAAATCTCAAGAGGTAGCATTATAGGCATTATATAGGCCTACTGTAAGTCAAAAGAGATTGTTCATCTGATGATTTATCATAAAGAGCAAAACTTAGCACGCAAAGAGAGGTCGATTGGTATTACAGCCTCTACACACTTGAGATCAAAGTCAAATGTGGCACGCATTCCTCATGAACAGGCCAATTTTGTCTCTGTTAACACACCAGATTTGATTTATTTGGAGTACGCTGCCAGCTCTCCTCTTTGTCTTCCCCCACTTTCACATAGAAAAGATACTAAAAAGAACAGAGGTCTCTTGCACCTGAATAATACAAAACTCAAAGGAACACACCATGTCTTCAGTAGATTATCCTGTTGGTGTGATGAGAACATGGACACCAAAATCATTCATGTCTCCTGGGTAGATCCTTGGCTCCAGTGCTTCATGCCAGTAGGCTCCTTGCCGACGCAAACACATACGCAAACCACTCTGTTGCGCGATAGCAGGCTCCATGTCATTTTTCCCACGTAGCCCCGCCTATACATGAAACAAACCATTGACACACAGGCACCAGAAAATGATTAGTTGGTGAATCTGTCAATCATCACTCTGTGCTTGTTGCCATGAAAATACAGACAGCTGTGCGATATACTTCGATATTGTCAACTACACTGGTTGGTTCTGTGTAGGATTAGTTATATTTTAAGAAAATGCCAATCTACCTGTTTCTATACATCCAACGCAATCTCAGTCCCACCGCGTCAAAAACCGACGCTTGGTCAGATGCCTTCAGCGTTAGTTACTGACACAAAAAGACTCCTTTATCCTCTCAGTCAGATGCAAGGGGGCTTTCAACTAATTCCAATGTTATCCCATCCACGGCGATATTTGGCGCTCTGGGTACCCCTTTGGCGTCATTTTACAACGCGCTTGGTCGGGACCTCCTGGCGCCAATTTCGATGCTCTGGGTCGGGACCGCTTTGGCGGCATTTTTCACCATGCATGGTAAAACAACTTAGTTGTGGTTAGGGTTAGAGTTTGTACGTTTAAGTGACACGCAGGACAAGAACGGGACATAAAAGCCAGTCTCCTGGGTGAAAGTTCTGTGTGTTTGACCCATCCACCACCGCAACCTGCCTCCTTATAAAGACTTTTGGTCTTTCATACTACTCGCTACCAGTGTCGCTCTTTATATTGCGTCATTTTACAGCACCGCAGTCAAGCTGCTACTATGCCTTTTGCATCCCATACAGACGCTAAAGGGGTGATTTTTGCGTCGGTATCTGACGCTGGAGGCCACTGACCAAACAAGTTGGGAGTGAGAACGGGTTGATTCATCATGTATAGTGTTTGCTTTAATAACATATAATCACAACCACTACTGAAATGTCTTGACATTTGATCTTTTATAATGTATACAGCATGCCCACAGCTAATTGTTACAGTATTAAAGGTCCCATGGCATGAAAACTTCCCTTTATGAGGTTTTTTAACATTAATGTGAGTTCCCCTAGTCTGCTTATAGTCCTCCAGTGGCTAGAAATGGCGATAGGTGTAAACCGATCCCTGGTTATCCTGCTCTGCCTTTGAGAAAATGAAAGCTCAGATGGGCCAATCTGGAATCTTCCCTTTATGACGTCATAAGGGGAAAGGTTACCTCCCCTTTCTCTGCTTTGCCCGCCGCCCACAGCTGCCCAGATAATTTGGCCCGCCCATGAGGAAATAGAGCTACAACCGTGGCCACATCAAGGCCACACCCCCACCTCCACCTTGCCCCCCCTATCTCTCCTCCTCAATAGCATTTAAAGCTACAGACACAGAAATGGTACATCCTAAGGAAAGCTCATTGTGTGACTGGCTCTAGTGGCTGTAATTCTGCACCAAGGCTGAATTTCGGGAAAGAGACTTCAGATACAGTATTAGGGGACCACTAAGGCCTATATAAAAGAGACTTCAGATACAGTATTAGGGGACCACTAAGGTCTATATAAAAGCATCCAAAAAGCAGCATGTCATAGGACCTTTAAACCTAAAAAGCATTGTTGTAGAAAAAACACACTAGAAGACACAAAACATCATCTAGTGAAGCAGTGGTGAAATGTAACTAAGTAAATTTTCTCAAGTACTTAAGTAAAATTTTGAGGTACCTATACTTTATTGTGGTATTTCCATTCCACTTTCTACTTCTATTCCACTATATTTCAGAGGGAAAATTTGGTCATTAAAATAGGGCCCTAGGACTTTTAAATGTAACAGAGAATTTCTACACGGTAGTATTACTACTTTTACTTAAGCAAAAGTACTTTTTCCATCACTGAGTAGTAGCAAGTGTCAATCTGTAAAACGCAATATGTTGTGGTTTTGGAGTATTTTATCTATATTTAATAATATAATCTGCATGATGCTTATGTTTTTTTTTTTATTAAAATAATTGACACTATAAAAAGATTGACACAGTCACTACAACAAGGGACCGATGGCTTCTAACATCTGTGTCCATTAAGGCATGCTGCTGTTATGTTAGCATGTGACTGAAAAAAACAAAAAAACATGTGACTCAAGATCTGCTTTCTAAAATGACCTTGTGGAATGATGTTTAGTGAAATATTAATCCATTATGTCAATATGGATGACTCCATAGCCGGACATTATAAAGGCAGAGGTCATGGTTAATGGCAACTTTTAGATTTATTGGTATTGAAAGAGTCTCTCCCTGTCCCACAGGTAACCCCTATTGTAAATACAGTACATTTTTACTAAAGGGAAGCTTATTGAATTTTAATAAAATAGCGTGAGACTCAACGGTCTAAATCAATTGCTTAATTAGATGTTATTAAATGTTTTATCAAAATTTGTGACTCACAACGGTGCCCACATCGGATGATTGAAATTGACAGTCCTATGATTTGTCATATGCAATAAAAAAAGGGGATTATATCTGTATTACAAGATGTGGATTAGTTTTAGGTCACCAATCAGTGTCAAGTCTAAAATTGTATTTCATTATTTAGCTGTACACGACAAGACCCATGCATACACGTGTCTTTCACAGCATTATGCGTTTGTATTTGTCTGAACTAGGGATCACAAATAGATGCCAGTGGCCCTCCACCAAAATAATATAGCTTTTTTCCCCCTTTATTTTCCCTTCTGGGGTTACATCCGAACTTTTGCGAGCATTAAGCAACCCAGTGTTGATGCAACAATATGCAGTAAATATAAATCCATTTATATCCTGTTGGAAATTACCATAATGTACCATCTAAAAACCAATACCTTCCATAGTGAGAGAGGCATGCCAACCAATACTCATTCTGCAGCAGGCTTTTTAATAGGTCACAGTGGTGCTGAAATGAAGTCTAATTATACACTGATCTTATCAGTGCTGTGTTTACATCAAGGTTATTAATTTACATACATATACATATTTTTAGTTTTAGTTGTAGTATAATGTCTCCGAAGTATATAGCTACACATACATAAAAAAGTCATGGTTGGAGAATGGCCTTAACATCTCCTGGAATGAAACTCATGCTGCCTCCTTTTGAGATATTCTAGCTAAAAAACTAAAACTGAAATTCATTTATGTTCATTTTTATCTTGTTTTAATTAGTTTAACCTGGCAATATCATTTTAGTTAAGTTCAGTTTTAGTTTTCATTTAGTTTACTTTTGAGGCTTGATTCATACATTATATGAATAATCTTTCACCTTTATTCCTACCCTCAAATTTAAGGATAAAGGTTATTCTCATGTCTTACCAATGAGTTAGAAATATGCTTACATTTAAAGGATCAGTGTGTAGGATTTATGATGTCTTTTGGCATTAATGGAATATAATTATTATTACTGTATATATATATATATATATATATATATATATATATATATATATACATTTTCATTAGCATAATCAACCTGAAACTAAGAATCTTTGTGTTTTGGTTAGCTTAGAATGAGGCCTTCATATCAAACACTGGTTCTAGGTAGGGCCTTAGGTTCCACTACATGCTTGGAAAGGGAGGGGTGAGGGAAGGGGTATTCAGTTGGATGCAATCTGCAACCTCACCGCGAGATGCCACAGAATCCGCTCGGTGGCTCATCCAAACTAATGAACTATGAGGCATGCTATTGTATCCTCATATCATCTCTGGCATACACCATTTCAGACGCCCCTTCCTTCTCAAAGCTGGGGACCTATGTGTCCAACGGAGAAAGTGGGCCAGAATTTGGAGCTCTGCAAGCTAGACCCTTCTCCCAAATCCTACACACAGGTCCTTTAGCAACATATGCAGGATCTTTTTACTTTGGCGGCAATTGTTAGTACTCTCTAGCTGCTACCCACTACCCCCTGCATCAAGCCTGCCAACTCCACCACCACCTCCCATCCCGACCCACACACACACACACACACACACACACACACACACACTCAAACACACACATACACACACACACAAACGTAAAAAAACTAGTAACTTTTAAGAGAGCTCAAATAGTCGCTGGAGTTGGTTAGTAGTCGTTTCTTGGATTAGACAAAAATGATACTATCCGACATGCATGGGTCATAATGGACTGCAACCAATTCCACATTGGACGCCTCACGAGAAGTTGACAGGAAGACGACTATGTCCAAATATTTTATCTTCTCTTTTCTAGTTTGACAATGTGTTCCATGTTGCCATGGTAGTTGACATTTCGGATCTCAGCAGTCCGTCTTTGGTTCTTGCAGAATCATCTCGGGCACATTATGCAGGCAGAGAAAGACTGCAAGGTTTGGGACGACCCATGTTAAATGGGGAGGCAATTCAAAACATAACAATATAATGGAATATAATGCAGTAAGGGGGCTTTTACATCAGGGACCTGGGCCAGTATCCGAGTACACATGACTCCAACGTCTAGTTCGTTTGATTAGTGTGAACACTGCGTACCGTACCCGGGAACGTTTGTTCAATCGATGCTAAGTCCACTTGAAAAAGTGGTCTTGAGTACAGTTTGTGTGGTTTGCATCAGGTGTGAGAACCAACTGTACCAAAACACAGACGTGGACTACTTTTTAACACGACTACGAGGAGTTTTTAACCAGTTATGAAACAACCTATCTCAATTTGATACTGACGGCACTATGTCAGACCCAGATCCGGCTTCGCTGCCATTTTTGACCTGCAGTCGGGGCTTTGACGGGTGGCTGAGAGCTCCGTGCCCGACAGCAGCAGCTCCTCCTCTGGCCAGGAGCAGATGATCACCTCGCTGGGCTGCCGGTCCCCAGGGCAGCAGGGTCACCGGAAGTGTCCGGTACAGCCTGACTCTGGACGGTAAAACTCCAAAAAGATCCCATTAGCGCTAGCTTCACAGCGGAGCGTTCAGGGCCAGTCAAAAGAAGGCAGCTTAACTGGCTTAACAGAGGCAGCAGCATATGTAAAATGTAGCGTCTCTGGATGAGAGGGGAGTTGATTGCTGGAAGTCAAAGACGTTTTAGCGCTGGGGATTTTCCTTTGGCTCTGGCTAAAACCCTCTTCGGGGGGCGTCAAAAAGGGAAAGGTGGCCGCAGTAAGAGGGCAGAAGTGAGCATACAACAATTATTTTCTCAACGGCCCCCTAGGGTCATCAGGGGAGAAAAGCCGCAGTTATACAAAATGTGTCCCTTTGACGGTTGTGTTATGGAAGGAAAACACGCATCTCACAACTTCAAGCGAGAACGAGAAACCATGGGTAAACCGCAATAAATATCACAGCATCAACGCACAAGGTGTTCGATGCAGAACATCAAATGTGGTGGTTGCTCGATGACCTGAATTCAAGCACTTTGGAACTTTCAGGTCCTTAGTGAAAGCGGCTTCAGTCACAATAGCCCTCCAAGCTTATTTCTATTTTCTGTGCTGTTTAATCCGTCCTGGAATTTTGTTCATTAATTTCATTTAATTGAGTATTGCTGACAATTGGTCAACAGTGCAAATACACTGGTCAAAGTTGACCAAAGTTGAACTCGAGGTGAAAATATTTCGCAGACTTCATCCCCACCAGTTCTTCCATTGGAATCCATTGGAATGAACTCATTTTGCTGCAGAATTTTGCATTTTTCTGGTGTGACCAGGCCTAAAAGCAGTTGTGTAAGAGGAACCCAAAGGTGTCATCCCAAGGATACTGCCAATGGCAACGGCCTTATACACCACTCCCAGGGGCCCGGTTATTAACTGTGGGCCGATGAATTTATCAAGAGCAGATTACAATGTAGCGGTCGGAATTTTGTAGCCTTGCATACTTTTATGTATTGTTTTTTTCAGATCACACAAAGTGCTGTGAAGAGGGGCAGCACATGTTCTATATCCTCCATGAAGACAACAAAATGCAACAAGATAATAATTACTAACTGTGCAGCGTATAATACATGCACATCCCCACACCGTCCAGGCGATGATAGCAATGTTGGGTCGAAATCTTTCCAAAATGATTGATTTGAACTGATTGAACAGAATAGCAAATACAAGAGCCCAAAAACATTTAGTGTTTACATTTTTATTTTTTATTGTTAAGAGCATTGTATTGCTCTTTTATGTACAATGTTTGAATTCTCATTCATAGTTCTTCTGCTCATAATGGGTCCATTCTTCTATGCCTTTGGCTGGTAACGGACCTAGCAGGGGCCCAGGAGATGGAAGGGGTGTTTTTCCTAGAAATAAAGACAGGAGATAGATAGAGAAGATATAAATGTTGACATTTGTGTGTAATTAACTAAATGAAGAAAAGAAAAAAACACTAGTTATTCTTGTTGCCCTTACCTTGGCAAGAACTCTAGAGTCCGTCAACCAGCACCAGAGGAAGCATTACCCCACTATTTGAAGCATTACTTTCTCCAAGCATTCACTGAACCACTTCAGAAAATGTGCTCAATGGTTTAAGACCTCCACCTGTGCAATGAATAATGCGTTATCTGAGGCACTATGCATAATTCAACAGGGTCATATAAGCTTACAAGTTGCTGCAGTAGCTTTCTTGTAAGCTGCAACCCCCTGATGAGCTTTTGATAAGACGTTATACCACTTTTTTAGCATTCCTCTGAGTCGCAAACCACAGCAGTAAAGCTAGCAATACGTGCAATTTCTTTAAAAAAAATTTCCTGTGCTTCCCTTTTATTTAAAGTTTTGTATCATAAAAAAACCCATCAGACTATCACATTTATGTGACTTGACCAAGACAATTCTACATCTAAGATTGCCAGCTGGGCTGTGACAGGGCCCAAGCTGACCCGTGGATCAGTGGTTCCCAACCTTTTTTCCTTGGCACCCCCCCTACTTATGTCTAAGAAAAGCTGAGCCCCACCCCCCCCCGCCTCCGAAACCGAAGTTGAGGTAACTCTCGAGATACAGCCTTACTTTCTTTTTTGATACAGAGGAGTTATCAGCACTTTTCTCTCCGGCGTTTCTCCGCCATGTTTCATTCATAAAATAGTGATGCCGTGGCAGGATGATAGCAGCTAGCAGCTGACCTGATGACAGCAGGGTCACAGGTTAAGAGGTCCCGGAGGTTTGGCCCACTAAGTAGCCTGACTACAATTTTAAGCGAGAACAAAAATGTATAGTTTTTATACAGACTTTTGTATACATTATATATTCTAGTGTATTATCATAATTTGTTTAACATGTGCAAATATTATTTTTTTACCTCAACCTCAAACCAGATAAAGACTTGCGCCCCCCCCTGTGATCTTTGCCGCCCCCCTGAGGGGTCCCCGGACCCCAGGTTGGGAACCACTGCCGTGGATGATCCCTGCTGGGTCCCTGCTCTACACTTGGTTGGTTTATGACCCCACCCCCCACCCTCGATGATCTAGTGAAGTCAGTGCCCCCTCGTAACACCCCCATCGCATTATGTGTGGAAACGAGTTGCAATGCTTTATCTATCCACCAGGAGGAGCAGTGATTGTGGAAGCTTTACTGCCATCAGACTGCAGTAGTGTATTCCAGCTTCAGGAGGGGACAGAGAGAGAGAGAGAGAGAGAGAGAGAGAGAGAGAAAGAAAGAGTTTCCTTATTGAGTGCACACCTTTTCACTTCTCTTCAGGTGATCAGCTTGAGTAGGAGGGAGAGAGGTGAAGATGTGTAAATCAGTTGGCTATTGAGACGCAAACAGATGCTGTGATTATGTATGCAAAGTCTTTTGTCCGCCATGGTGTCAAGTGTCGCAAATGATACCTTAGAGCTCCCTAAAGTCCTACTTCTGCCAGTGTTACTTCCTGCTTTTTTGGGTTAACAGACAGACAGAGAATGGGAGGTGTGTGGTTAATAGTCGGACGTATTCCATTACCATGGCAAGCGGTATGCACTGTTTTTTCCCACCCCAGTTTAGATGAAACCAACTAGCTACAGTAGCTTGGAAAACAGCAATATGGCACTCAATTCGATGAATTTTTTATCAAATTTTTAATGAATATTAATTACTGTTCATGAGACCACAAATGGGCCAAGGATTAGCACAACACACCCAATCTCTCTCTCTCTCTCATTGGCTCTCTTCTTTACTGTCTCCAACTGTCTGCCTGCTGCTGCTGCACCACAGAGGAGCCGCTGTTAAAATTGGCCAAAAATGAAATTTTTCCTTCTAAAAAAAAACACAGAGGTTCATTATATTCAAATATCTATTTTTGTACATTATGTCCATAAGAGGGCAAACCAATACAACGGGAGACACCGCATAACTTCGTGTATAGGTATATTTATTTTAACATAAACATGTATTTTAAACAATCTATATACCTACACATAGCGAAATAAACAGATAAAATAATGTTCTATATAATATATTTGAACACTGTTCGTAATTTGGTCAGCAACGATTTTCGGCGTCATCCCTTACCGACAGATGTTCCCGTCTCTCCAGCAACTGCGTTTCGACACAAGACATTTTCATTACTGTCTTTGCGGCATCTTCTTCTTCAACCTTGTTTTTTGTTTATTTCCGGTAGTACCAGCCGCATGATAGAACGTCATCAACACGCTAGTCTGTATCCACGACGTTCCACCCACGGGATTTTTCCAGTGCCGCCGGATGTCCCTCATTTCGGATTTATAACGACTATGGTTAACTGCTCCTCAGATCTCTGCAGGGTAAATCCAGACAGCTAGCTAGACTATCTGTCCAATCTGAGTTTTCTGTCGCACGACTAAAACAACCTTCGAACGTACACACGTTCCACCAAAACAAGTTCCTTCCCGAGGCTATTTTGCAGCGACCCCGTGGTTCCGCTCAGCACTTAGCGCCGCCCAAGACGATTGTGATTGGTTTAAAGAAATGCCAATAAACCAGAGCACATTTTTCTCCCATCCTGGAATGCTGTGTGGACTAGCCAGACCTTCCTCCGCAGCGCTGTGGAGGAAGGTCTGGCAAAGCGAGATTATCAACACGCCTACTTGCTCGCTATGAATTCTCTAGGTCTGCTCTAGACGGCCGGCTGGGCTCAATCAGACAGGGCGCTACGGAGCAGCGACCCAGAACAAGTGAGGCAGACAGCCACGGTAGTGCTATTTTTTTCTACAGTAGGTAGAATATAAATAGAAATTTTTATTTGAATGTTCAGGTTTTTTTTTCGCAACTCACATATATATTCAAATTTTGAATAGTCATTGACAGCCCGACTGTAGATACCAGGGGCCCTATTTTAACGATCTAAGCACACGTCGTGAAGCGCCTGGCGCAGGTGCGTTCAGGGCTTGTCCAAATCCACTTTTGCTAGTTTGACGGCGAAAAAAAGGGTCCGTGCACCGGGCGCATGGTTCAAAAGGATTGTACTTAGTGTCTTCATTAATTCATTGGTGTGTTTTGGGCGTAACATGCAATAAACCAATCAGAGATCATCTCCCATTCCCTTTAAGAGCCAGGTGCGTTTGGACCTTGGAGCATTGCTATTATGATGGAGGATTTGCTGAGCAGGAAGAGAGATTTTCAGTAGAAGAAACTGATCTGCTCGTGCGTGAAGTGAAAGCGCGCGAGCAGATCATGGCATAATATTTCACATTGTAATATGTTTATTTTTTTATCTTTTGCATGCTTGTGTGCTGCTGCGCGTCCCTGTGTGTGTAACAAGCGTGCTGTGCACGAGCCTAGGCACATTTTACTAATGCTCTGTTAAAATAACAATGAAATGCTGCGTTATTGACTTTAGACCAGGTTTTTGTTGGTCAATGGTGCCATATCTTCCCGCTACCTCAAGATAGCAATACGCCAAGAATGCACCTGAATACACCTCCCTGTAAGACCGGCACGCCCATGGGCGCACAGATGGGCGCAGGTGCATTTGCTATTTAAACAACGTGGGCGCTGGACGGTCTTAAAATAGCAAAGACACCTGTGTTGGGCTTTGCGCCGCGCTGCGCCGGGTGCAAGAGAGGGCCCAAGATGTGTTCGGCCTGCCAGATCAGGGTGCTGCGTTTACAGACGTAACACATTATGACTGGCTGTACGTCGGAAAGTGCGTTTGCAGCGATAGCATTGTGATTTCCTATGCTGTGACAAGAGTGTGCGGAATGGATGAAGCATTTTGATTTGACTTTGAATTCAGCGGCAGGCTTCTTTCAATGTGATCAACTGAAAAGTTTATATTTCCATCCAAACAAAATTGAAATTCCAATTCATGGCTCTCGTAATCATGACTTAATATCTCATCATTTTACTTTCTTATTCCTGACTCAAATGGGCTTCCATTAAATTCCCCAATGAGAACACACATTGAAACCAACCAGTGCAGAAAGCACATCCTTTAGCAGTTGTCTATTTGGGTTCTGCTGTCTGCAGAGCCGTGTGCAGAGTCAAACTCAGGACGTCACACGGACAACTGTGTGTGTGTGTGTGTGTGTGTGTGTGTGTGTGTGTGTGAGAGAGAGAGAGAGAGAGAGGACGAGAAACGCGACACCAAAGACACTGAGCTGAAATGGAAACACTGCGCTGCAACACGTGTCCTTTAATTGAATTAAAGCTATTCATTTTTAAGTCGTTTGCGGTATTAAAGAAAACAACAATCAAAAAAAGAATATCCCAATCCCAAAATTAAAAACCAAATACCTACCCAATATGGAAACAGTCCAGCCCTACTTATTTTGATGCAAAGATTTGTACATTAGCAGGAATGCAGCACAACATGGAAATGATGAAAGCTGTGCTCTGCTTTTTTGAATGTGATAATACAAAGATTTTTTTGTCCCTAAAATCAATGAATAATTGTGGGCAAATAATCGTGATCTCAATATTGACTAAAAATGATCGTGAGTATCATTTTGGCCATAATCATGCTGCCCTATATCCGAGGGATCACTGAGGGAAATCAAATTTTTTCACATAAAGTGTCTACATGTACTTCAGCGGTCTGCTTTCCTGTTCCACTCTGGTTTACATGCAGTCAGTCAGCAATCAGATGTTCCACTTAGCTCCCACCATATCTTTGAATAGTTTATAGTTCAATTTACACTGTCTCTGACATAGTTGCAAAAGTCTAAACTGCAGGCAATGTGACACCCTTTGGCAGCCCTGCTGTCATGTTGTCAGGAGCGGGGGTTAAAGGGAACAGATGACGGGCGGGGGGAGGGGGCCCATGCCTGACCCTTAAATGGGATCAAGTACAGTACAACAATTTACTAACTGACTTATATCGCTGAGGGAAATGTTAAATAAGGTAAATAAATGTATTGTTACCATTAAAACACATTTCAATTTTTCATCTGACACGCCGCCTCGTGTTACTGTGAAAAGACCTCGGTCGAAACTCAACTCTCAAAACTCATGTATTGTTACCATTAAGACACATGTCAACGTGTCATCAGACAATACGCCCCCTGTGTTATTGTGAAAAGGGTGCGGTCAAAACTCATGTGATGGGTAGTTGGCCCAGCAAAAAAAACTAAAAAACAATATGTGTCAAGGGCTGAGAAACAGAAAGTAGAAAGTAGAAATACATATTTTTGGCATATGCACACGGTGAGCAGCTTTCACTGCATGTTTGGGGCCATTACTGGATTCTGCATCCAGTGTTCAATACATTTAGAGTGGAAACAAACTTGCTTACTATTTCAGCAGCCGGCCCAATGCATATGCAAACTAAGCACCTGCTTAGGGCCCCCATGGCTACCAGAGAAGGCCCTCAAGAGAGCTTGACACAGATCCAGCCAGCCCATGCGCTCACTACGCAAGTTGCGTAAGCCCCCGCAAGGGCCCCGCATGCCCCAAGTGTTTACAACTTCAAAGAGCGTGAAGCGAAACGTTCCGGTCACAAAAAGAGGAAAAACACAACATGACAACTGAGTGACAGAGTGAAATGCTGAGCGACCTCTGTGGGGACCCCTGCGAGCGGTGATTGATGATTTTTCCTCCTGCTGTTATATGACCTGGGTCCTCATCAGGCACAAGTGCTCAGTAAAACTACTGAAAATAGGGATGGGCATCGCCAATGATTTCCCAAATCGATTCCAATTCGATTAGGTTAGGGAATTTTAACATTAAGGTTAATGTTAACATTAAGAAATTACCCCCTTTTGGGGAAAAGGGGGGTCCATTCACCACAACCATGATGAAAATGTACATATTAAAGATGAATTTCGGTATTTAATTCATGGATTTCAGATCAAACAAAGATTTTAATTGGAAAATCGATTTTGTTAACCCAGCCCTATCTAAAAAACAATGGAAGCACATGAGTGGCCATGTAAATGTATCTGTGTACTATGTGTCGTTCATACGGGGGCTCTTGTTTATATGACGTTTCAGAAATCTGGATTCCGATGCAAGACACGTGCATGTCAACGCAGTGAGTGCTGGTGGCCCTAACTGCTCCTGCTGTAAAATGAATGGGAGTCATGTGGAAGAGAGGATGCGTGTGGGGGATGGGTGGGGATTACGTGTGTGTCATTACACCAACAGACAGCTGCGGGTGTAATAAATATGATGAAACGGTGGAAGGGAGGGATGTAGGGACAGCAGAAATGAGGGCTTTGTGTTTTTGTGTCCACTCTGTCCAATTCCAGGGAGGGAGAGTGAGCAAGGCAATGCATCACTGCGCACGCACACACGCACACACACTCTTGACTCACTAAGCCCTATTTGACTTTGCAGTAGTTCATTACGAGTCAGGCCTATCTGCAACCATTAAAACTGCTCAGGCAGACAACATTCTCCTACAACAGTCTCCTCACGGCCTTTCACCCAATCTTTGCCTCCTTCTATTTTTGCCGCTAACCCTCCTCATGTTCTAACTTCCTGCTAGCCTCATTCATACTTTCATCCCTACCGAGTCTCCTCTTCGGCTACTCTTAACCAACACCCACCCACCCCCACCCCCACCCCCGCTCTCAACTACCTACCACCCCCCTCCTCCTGCTTCTCTCCTCCTCTCCTAAATCTATCCCTCCCTTCACTTGTTCTCTTCCCCCGGCCTCCCCTCTGCACTGCAGCACCTATACAGTCATTAATCTCCAAGGTCCCTGTAGTGCGACACACTGTGTGTGTGTGTGTGTGTGTGTGTGTGTGTGTGTGTGTGTGTGTGTGTGTGTGTGTGTGTGCGTGTGTGCGTGTGCGTGTGTGTGTGTGCGTGTACGTGTGCATGTGCGCAATACAATGTCAAACTTAACACTCCCTGAAAAGTCACATGTACTATTAAAAGCAGATTTATACTTGGCACGTTTGTCTTCGTAACGGTCCGCATGACGTAAATCATTGTTAGCTGTTGAAATTCCAGACAATAAAGAAAGATTTGTAGTATTTCCCAAGTTGCTATTCAGGGGCCCATTTCAACAAATTTGTAATATGAGACTAACCCTAACCCTAACCCTTTGACATGTTTCACTGATTAAAAAGCCATACTTTTGACCCATGCATGAGCATGTAAAAGCCTTGGAGGACTCGCAAATGTATCCACAATTTGACCATCACGTGGCACTGCCATTATTTGTGATCTGAGTCCCCACAGAGAGCCACTTCTCTTCCTTTTCCAGTAAAAAAAAATCCCTCATTTGTGAAACTAGTTACATATCAGTTACATATTAACACACTCCGGTGAGGCTCCTAAAATGGTCATGTTACAACTGGAGAAACCACAGGCAAATGGACTCAATAGCAACAACTCAGGGACAGGAACTTGATTAAATCTAGAATCACAGCCTTGCAGTTGTATGCCTACGCCAACCAGTCAAGTTGCAGTTTATATCTATGTCTGTCCAGACTCATATAATATACAGTATGTAGTGAAGGCAATTTAATAAAATGTATAAAAAGTCTACAAGGATGCTTCACACACATCTTCAACCCAGCAGCAGAGAAGATCTATACAATCACCACAGTTTCAAGGTGGGCACCCACGAGTTAGTGTCACCAATTCAGTAACCGACCAAGTGTGAAATATGGTCACAATCTCCTGTTCTGTTCCTGTGTTATGGCCTTGAATAATGGCCAGAAAAGTTTTTCTGCAGAACATTATGATGTCACAGTGAAGTGGACCTTTGACCCTTTGAATATAAAATGTCATCACTTCATCATTTTATCCTATTAGACATTTGTGTGAAATGTTGTTCTAATTAGCGTAGGAGTTCTTGAGTTATGGCCAAAAACGCATTTTGTGAGGTCACAAGTACCTTTAACTTTGAGCACCAAAACCTTATCAGTTATTCCTGGAGCCCAAGTAGACAGTTGTGCCAAATTTGAAGATATTACCTCCCGGCATTCCTGAGATACCACATTCATGAGAATGGGACAGACGTATGGTCACAGTAACCTTGACCTTTGAGCCTTGGCCTCTAAAATCTAATAAAGGAATCCGTGAGTTCAAGGGGATGTTTGTGAAAAAATGTGAAGTAATTCCCTCCAGGGGGTCCTATAAGAATAGGTTTTTAAGAATAGGGCAAACAGATGGACGAACGGACCAACACGAACACATAATGTCTCGGCCACAAAAAAACTGTCTTGCCGAAAAAGGTTCAGTACACAGTTAATCAGTCAGAGGTAAACCCGACAAGGAGAAGGCTAGCAGAGAACCAGGAACACTTAACACTTGGAAAATTGATGGGACGCTTGACAAAGTGTACATAGACGAACTGGCACTGAGAGAGGTTGAACACACAGACTAAATACACTAGGGAGGAAAGGGACTGGTAAAACTTATCAGGGCAGGAGAGACAATCACAGTGGCAGGAAACACACAAAGGCAGGAAGTAAAGTTATCTAAAATGAGAGGAGAGGTTAGTATATCAAAATAAAACAGGACATGACGAAGAAAAGAATCAAAGAATAAGTGAATGAATGAATGACAGGGCAAGCAAAGGAGACCAGGATGCGGGCATTGGGAGACCTTGTTTCGGGCACACACAGGACAGGCGTCTGTTTCCTTTTCTTTGCTCTGATGCCCCCAATGTTGAGTTATCAAACCATGTCAAACCACCTTGTCTCAATGTGCAGTATGGCTATTATTTAAATGCATCAATTTAGCTGCAGAGGAGAGGTGGAGAAGAGTACCAACGTTAACAGAAGCTTCTCGTGCCATCATGACAATATAGGCATATGCAAAATATGTATTTAGGAAAAGTAAGGCTAGGAGGAAAACACCATACACAATGACGGAATAATTAGAATTTTTGAAACACAATGTTAATGCGTGGGCTATGCCGATTCTAGTGTTATTGACCAAGGCAGTCTGCCATACTCCAGGGTGGAGTATGGCAGACTCAATGGATGACCTGAAAGTGATGAGAGGCAACAACTGGTTCAGGGGACAGCCTATATGTACTCCAAGTTTCTATGGTCAGTCCAAACCAAGAAAGGGTAGTCCGCTCCCTCCAGCCGATGGCGGCACTCCTCCAAAGCCACTTTAACAGCCAGCAGCTCCTGGTTCCCCACATTGTAATTCCTCTCGGCAGGAGAGTTTCTAGGACAGGATGGCGCAGGGGTGGAGCTTGTTTTCCACCAGAAACTGCTGTGAAGTCACTTCTCTAATGCGCATGTCCGAGTCATCTACCTCCACAACCAATGTGGATCTTGGACAATAAAGATGGGTGCTGAGGTCAAGCTCTTCTTCAACCTCTGGAAAGAATGATCAGCCTGGGGAGCTCACTGAAACTTGACATGGAGGGAGGGCATGCAACAGTACTTAAGTTCCTGATAAAATGTCTGCTGAAGTTAGCAAAACCCAGACGATGAACTAGCTTGCGACAAGTAGGCGTGGGCCACTAAGCAACAGCATTGACCTTAGCGAGATCTATCTGAATGTTGTTCTCAGAGACAATAAGCCCCAGGAATGCGAAAGTGGAGGCATGGAATTTGCATTTCTCAGCTTTGACGAAGAGCTGGTTGTCCAAGAAGTGCTACAGGACTGGCGAAAACATGTCTTTTCCTCAAGGAAAGAAATAGAGGTTATCATCCAGGTAGACGAAGACAAAACCAGTTCAGCATGTCTTGGAGAGCATGTCTTGGAGAACACCATTTACCAGAGCCTGAAATACAGCTGAAGCATTTTGTGAGGCCAAAAGGCATCACGAGATACTTGTACTGCGGTGAGTGGCTCTACACTACAAACGTCCATCCAGAGCTTTGGCCTCCAATGGCTTGGGCAAGGGAACCAGGCCGAGTCAAAGTCTCTTGGCTTACCTCCTATCAATAAACCTTGAATCTAACATCAGGTGTTAGAGAGTCTAGGAAGGGGTGATGAGTTGAGCCTGGGTGCGAGGTAGAGAGGGAAAAGCTCTTCACTGGCGAGCCTTGTCTTTTACTGGTCAAGCAGACTTGAAGTAGCCCAGTTGGGAAGCATCTGCCCTCCCGTGGACGGCGCTGTCGCTCCTCTGGAGTGAGTCTGGTTCTTCCCAACTGCATGGGCTCCTCCGGGAAGGGAAGGGAAGGGAAGGGAAGGTGAGTTCCAGCTGCCAAGGTACTGAATTCCATGGCGTAGTCAGAGAGACTCAACACTTCACCTGGTTTAGACCCACAAGCTGCCTCTGGGCTGAGGGTTGTGTGGTCAAAGATCTTATGAGCGTGTCAGTGAAGTGTTCCAGCAACTAGCAGACAGGAGAATTCTTGGCCCACTTAGCCTTAGCCAAGGCTTAAGCTTTGCTGGTGAGATAGGTGATGATGTAAACTACCTTGGAACATTCTGTCTGGAACGAGCAGCCCGCAGCTCGAAGTGCAAATCACACCGGACCAAGAAGGGTTAGAGTGGGAGCTGGGACTGGTTGGGGAGCAGGGACAAGAGCTAGGTTGTCGGCAGGAGCAGGCGCTGGAGCTGAAGGAGAGGTGATGAGAGTCTCTAGGCAGGCCATGAGCTGCTAGAGTTGGTCCCTCAGGAGGCAAAGGAAGCTTTTGGTCAGCTCTTTCACCCTAATGCAAACTGAGGTGAGTTGCCCGTCATGGGGGTAAATCTGTCTCTCCTGAGGCCAAATTGGCCAGTTGGTACTGTTACGACTAGTGAAACCACAGGCAAACTTGCCCTCAAATTACTGGTGTGATACTGTTTATTTTTTATTTAATATATTTATAGCGCACATTTTGCATCTATTACATTTTTTTTGTTTTAATTTTGGTTCACATCCCTTAAATAGAGCAAGGACAATATGTGATTTCCAGCTCATCATCTTGGTTTAAATTAGAAAAAAGATGTTTAAATCTTGTTTATTGTGCAGTGGACAGAATCTTTTTCCTTCCAGATGGTTAGAAGAGTGTTTTCAGATAAGCTGATGCTAAGCCCCAGGGCTTCATGGTAACACAGAGACGGAAACAACCTTAGTCAATTGGCTAAAAACGTGTTTTTGTGTGTTATCACGCAATAATGTATTTGCAAACCAGGGGATTGAGTCTTAACGAGTAAAAAATCTGATGCCTTAAGACCTCAAAAGTGTGTTTTTAACATCTTCATGTGTTCAAAACTGGGAGCAGCCACCTTTGCTGTGATGTAAGCGGGGGGAGCATAAGCTTATGCAGCACCATAGCTCTGTTTTGTAGCATTCTGCTTTCTGTAATGCTTCTTTCTCTGTTGAACTATTGCTTTTTTAAATCAAACTGATACGTCTGGTACTATCATGGTTAATAGACTAAAACATAGATTGTTAAAGGACATGCTTAGTCGCTGAGTAGGGATTTATAATATTCATCACCTAAGTGCAAAATGTAAAAACTATATATCCGAAGTTTATCAGCAGACCATTTGCAGCAAAACATCACAGCTAAGCAATACCAAGCACACCAAGGTAGGTAGTAATCCACCAGGAGCGGGCAGGAACGGGATTAAAAAAAAACAGTCCAGCGTAGGGCTCTAGTAGGTAGCGGAAACCA
The DNA here is from genome assembly GCF_008315115.2 of Sander lucioperca. Classification (NCBI taxonomy): domain Eukaryota; kingdom Metazoa; phylum Chordata; class Actinopteri; order Perciformes; family Percidae; genus Sander; species Sander lucioperca. Next base: position 30,064,615 of record NC_050189.1, on the reverse strand, counting down.
GAGCAGACACAAGGGCCATGTACATGACCACATATGACAACAGGAGCATTGAGGCATCAGTCAGATTTGCACGACAACATGAAATTCAACACGCTTGTAACACTTTGAACACCAGACTTTGCATCTTGCATGACAACACACATAACTAACTAAACCCTGTGTGGAATGTACAGAATCACGTTCCCATTCTCTGTACGCATAGACGTCCACTGCTGGTTGTCCTGCCCCTGTTTGCATGGGGAGAGGGAGACAGAGAGACTGGACTGTGTGAGTAAATGTGTTGAGAAAACTAGAAAGAATAGGATGTCCATGTTGTGCTTTCCTATGTTTCCTCTCCCTTCCATGATTAATACAATAATGCCTCCACGCTTTCAATTCCAAATACCAAACTGTCAAAAGACATCAGCTCACATCCTCTCTCTCTCTCTCTCTCTCTCTTTCTCTCTCTCTCTCTCTCTCTCTCTCTCTCTCTCTCTCTCTCTCTCCCCCCCCCTCCAGCAGCTGTAGGAGCTCGCATGGCAACAAGTATTTAATTCGTGAGTCACCATGCAATAGACAGAGAAATAACAGTGATAGTAAGATTATGATGATGATGATGATAGGGCAGGATGGCTGCCACTTAGAAAAACAATACACCTGTCCCACCACTATTTAAAGCTGCACTAATCAATAGTTTTATATTAATAATGGATCACATGACTGTGTGATGTGAAAGGTGTCGCTCATAGTGACGAACCCACAGAGAATTACCATCAACACTGCAGTTCTTGTCAGCTCTACAGAGCTTTTTAGCCTCTTTTAGCTCAATGTTTTGGTTTTACGGCTGACAAACTGCATAGCAGGCAGCTAGTTCTTTTTTTCTTTGTTTTACAACTTTATTTATTGATTTTCGCATCTGGAAAAAAAAACTGTTACAATCTGTCAATCAATAGTTATTGTAGTTGTCAGTTCAGAACGAATGAGCAGGCAGCTATTTTTTTTTTTTTTTAGCAAAAAAGTTAGCAACTAGCTGGCGAACATAGTGGAGCATTTGGCAGCTAACGAGTGGAGACCAAACCTAAACTAAAAGGGGAGTAAATATTGGACCTAATAGAAAACTGATTTTCAACCTGTTTTTATTCTAGTCAAGCTAACTGGCAACAGCATCACATGTGAACAAACCAGCATGCACAGATGAATGAGCAGCTAAATTGGTTAGCGGGCAAGTTGCCCCAGAAGTAGATCCCTACATGCAGTTACCTACAATAGGCAACTCATGTGGTTAATTTAGCTTTAGAATACATTTTAGAATTTAGCTTTAAATGACTAATGCTGTGTGTGACAAATGTCTAACATATTTTCCCATATGAATTGTGTTAGTTGATAATATGTCAGATGCGGTTTCAGCTTGTTTCCAAGTGGCCAAATAATCAATGATCTCTGCCAATGCGCCTACAGACACCATGCCTCCCAACATAGTGTTACAGCCTAAATGCCAACTAAAACGAGCATTCATGCAAAAAAAAGGCTTCCAATAGTACCTGTGCATTAATGTCACATCATGTCATAGTCATGTCCAGTATGCTTGACATTCCTTGTGACCAATAAGAATTATCTATAAGCAAACTTGTTCCTTTCCCTCTATTTTGTGCATGCTCATGTAGCGTGGTGTTTGGCATGTTCGGGATGAAGGGGTAGTGGTTATGTAGAGTCCAGATGGTCGGCCAAATGGAGCATTTCCACATGCATAGTCAAATCAAGTGAGAGAAGAATGTTCCCAGAATGCATTGCAGCTGTGACAGAGGAATGGCTAAAATGTGAAATTATGCCTACCATACACTAGAAGACTCTGAAAAGACTTTGAAAAGACTAAATTCTGACACCATCTCACATCTAAAGACAAGCTGTCATAATGTCACTAAATGTTAAGTCACAGACTAGGAGATTTTGCAAAGATGAAGTTAAATAGTAGTCTTGCAAATTGATTTTGCAGGGTCACAATTTGCAAGACTACTATTTAACTTCACTAATAGGGCTGGGTTAAAATAATCAATTCTCCAATTAAAATCCATCTATGTTTGTTTCTTGCTTGTACAATTTACAGCATATGTTCTCTTAGAACTCTCTGATATTTAAGCAAAATTGGTATTGTAACTGAAATGTCCCTAACCTAATTGATATGGAATCAAACCAGAAATGTAATCAAATCGGGACATTGTGATTCAGAATCGACTCGATTTAGGAACTCATTGGCGATAGCAAACTCTAATCATTACCAAGGTTTAAAACTTAGGATAATATCAATGTTTCATTTTGCTGAAACGTCCAGACGGGAAAAAGACTGACTTAAGACAGCTCGGACTGAGTTTTATGAACACCTTACACCAAACGATTGAGACAATGGGAGCGCGCCCCAACTTTAGCAAGACTCTCAGGATTTCATTCCGAATTTGTCTGCAACAGTGGAATCGCTTGGAAAGTATTTTGGTGTAAGCTGTCTGTTATGTAAATAGAAGATACCATGGATGCAATGGACTACAGCCTCTTCAAAACTCTGAAACTGTACATAGAGCAGTTTCTGTTGTCCAGTACTGTAACTGGCATCTACCCCCTGGCCCTTGTAGCTTCATTCCAAAGGGCCATTAGCCAATGAGTGATAGTGTTACAGGAGAAGTAATGGGATAAGGCTCATGTCTGTTAGTTTCACGGAAAGTCTTATATATCTACTTGCATTCTTAATACAAGGTAAAGCTGCAGGCGTCTAGATTCTCCTTTTGCACAAACATTTGTGAGTCTAATCACTTTGAGTGGATATAAGATAGCAAGTTCAAATGCTAAATTTAGCATGCGAGCATGCTTACTGTTTGCATTCTTGCAAACTGTGACCGTTAGCATTATTATGCTCAGTTTTACATGTGAAATTTGAGCATGTTGATATAGCCTACTAAATGTACAAACTAAAAAATAAATAATCAATTTGAAATTATTCAATTGTATACACAGGGGCGAAACAAGACGTTGTAAACATTGGGGGCTCAGCCCAAACCAGGAGGGGAGCCATTTGATAATAGAATGCCTAAAAATCTTAGTAGTAGAATATAATTGTTCTCCAACTGTCTTCATCATTTTGAAACCAGAACACAATTTTTTTTTTGAGGATGACTCATTTTTACTTCTGCTGCCTAAAAAAGGGGCAAAAATTGTCTGATGTTACTACTTAAAAGTGACATGATATAAGTAGGGTAGGAATTTGGAGTAAACAGCATTACTAATCCTGAAACCTATTTTTAGTAGAGTTTACAGAATGAATGTTTCCCCAGTAATAGAACTTTTGCTCCGTTGATTTACCTGCCCAGTCAGAGACTGAGAGGAACTGACACAAGGTCAAAGTTATTTTAAAACCCTAAAAGATTCCGAGCTTTCTAGAAAACATTCGGGGCTGGAGCCCCAGAAGCCCCAACTCGCTCCGCCCCTGCATGTACATTAGCATGTTGACATGTTAAAAGTGACTTTTTTACATAAGATAACATAAACCTTTATTGATGCATGATTGATTACATGCAAATGTTAACATGCTTACATACTACCGTGTTGGTCCGAATTTAAAGTGCTCATATACTTACCTAGCTACTGTCAGGGCACACCCTCATACTCTGCTTCTGACTGGCTAGTAGTCCTTACCTAGGTACTGTCAGGGCACGCCCTCATACTCTGCTTCTGACTGGCTAGTAGTCCTTACCTAGGTACTGTCAGGGCACGCCCTCATACTCTGCTTCTGACTGGCTAGTAGTCCTTACCTAGGTACTGTCAGGGCACGACCTCATACTCTGCTTCTGACTGGCTAGTAGTCCTTACCTAGGTACTGTCAGGGCACGCCCTCATACTCTGCTTCTGACTGGCTAGTAGTCCTTACCTAGGTACTGTCAGGACACGCCCTCATACTCTGCTTCTGACTGGCTAGTAGTCCTTACCTAGGTACTGTCAGGGCACGACCTCATACTCTGCTTCTGACTGGCTAGTAGTCCTTACCTAGGTACTGTCAGGGCACGCCCTCATACTCTGCTTCTGACTGGCTAGTAGTCCTTACCTAGCTACTGAGCATGTGCGACTCCCAACAAAGATGGAACAGAAGGGAGATGTCTCACTCTGTAGCTAAAACAGAGAGCTCAACACACAGGGTGAAAAGAGGAGCTGCAGCAATGTGCAGTACAACAAAAATATGGTGTTTTTTGAAAATTAAACTATGTAAACCTATTCTGATATAACCTCTAAATACAATTATGAACCTGAAAATGAGCATAATATGAGCACTTTAAGACTTTTTTCTTCTAGGAAATACATCTGAAAAGTGAGTTCATCTTATATTCTGAGTCTGACCAGAACACGACAGGCATTATGTCCAAACCTGACCTGAACCTGACGCAGTTCATTTAAAGTAAAGCACCGAGTTTGTGTTACGCTGTCCAGAGTTCAGCTCAGGACGCACACACTTATTTCTGTCCATGTCAAGGGACGCTGGACGAAGCTGTGCGACAGACACTATATTTGCACTCAAAAGAACTTGAACAGCCTAATTGGCACTAGAAATAGGCCTACCAAGAGACTACAGTTTACTTTCATTTGAATGTCAGTGTTTCCATGTGTGCGTCACTACTGCAGTTTCTGTGTGTATGAATGTCAGGTGTGTGTGTGTGTGTGTGTGTGTGTGTGTGTGTGTATGTGTGTGTGTGTGTTTCCTTCCTCCTTGCTTCCTCCCCTGACCTTTGACCTAGGAGTAACCTGATGTTTCCTAGGTTTTTCCACTTGTCTTATGTTACCATAACATGGGGTTTCTGGGAATTCTCCCCCTGGGATTGCTAGTATTGCGCTATATTTGTATGTCAGGCAGAGTTAGCCAAATGGGGGTAAAAATGCTGTCATGCTGGGTTTGTGTGCTTCAGCAAAAATAGAAGAGTAACAGTAGAAACCAAAGCACCACGCAAGGGGGACAAACAGCAGATTTTTTTGTCCCAGGGGGCCCGGCCCTGCCAGGTTAATCCTGCTATGAATGGATAATAAAGTGTTCATTTTCTTATATAAGTTGAAAACTGGTGAGAACAGTAACTCCAATATGACATCAGGATATAGTAGGAATGAAGAATGAAAAACGCCCAAATAAGTTGTTTGTTCAAGCAGCAATTACGACTTATATTTACGTTTATAGTGACGTTGCCCTCTAGTGACCGTAGTAGTTATGGCGCGAGCAAAGCGGGAAGTAAGGTGATGGACTATAAGAGCACCAGATTTCCACGTAAGGAGGCAGGTTTTTGGATAGGCCAAACAAACACAGGACCTTCACCCAGGAGACTGGGGTTTGAGTCCCGTTTCAAAATCAAAGTAAACTGTTTGTTTTAACATTACGAACGTTCCGTTCAATGTTGCATGCGTAACTGGCTGTGTAACGTCTGATTTTAACCCAAACCACGATCTTTTTCAAAACTTAACTAATAACTAAGTAGTTTTGCTGCCTAAACATAACAAAGTTGTTTTTTGTGCCTAGGCGTAACCAAACTGCGACCGTTTCACAACGTTAACGGCGTTATTCAATCCGCAACCTTTACGTTTAAAATAGGGCTGCACAATGTACCGTTTTTTTTATTTTTTAATCGTCATCGCGATATCAACTGGCGATATAAACACATCGCGAAAGACACTCCGAGATTTTTTGTGTTAGTTGAAAGAAAATATCAGTAAAAAAAAAACTGCACTTCATAATGGAATTGTTATTCTTTTGTTTGTGGTGCCGTTCTATATCCAATTCAATGTTTAATTTGTTCAATAAAAGAATGGAGTACACTTTAACATCTGTTTATTTATCGCAAGTAACATCGTTATCGGGATATTTAACAACGTCATCATCTGGCAGCACATTTTCCTTCGACGTGTAGCCCTAATTGAAAACTGCGACCGTTACGTTCTCTGGTTTGGATATAAGGATGGAAAACGCTCGTCGTTTGAGAGGGTAGGAACAAACGAGTCATTGCTGTATGGTTTGGAGGACTTGTATAATATGCCCCAAATCTAGCCATTTTTTAAAACTAAGTTAAAACGGTTCTCCTTTCCAGAGCATTTAATTAGTCTCGTTTTATGGTACTTTCATTTATTTCATATCTTTGTTTTTTACCTAAAACGGTGTAGTACATTCATTTATCTCAGTGTATACTTCTGTTTGTAGTTGTAGCTGTAAAGCACTTTCAATGACCTCTGTGTAAGAAAGGTGCTACATAACAAAAAGGTACCATGCCATCATCCACTGTACACAGGCCACGAGGTGTGTTATGGCAACACAGTCTGAAATTTCCGGTCCTGCTTGTGTTACAGATCTAATAATAGAAAAGTTCTATCTAAGAATTGCCTCCTTAGTGTTGAGTGTCGAAAAATGCCTCGTCATTTAATACTCAATTTCAATACCTAAGGATAAATCTCATCAGCGTCAGTGGCTAATAATGTTTGTGATTGGTTGTCTAACGTTACACGTCGCAGAGGCAGGCAGGAAAAACTCGCCGTTACACACTTAGTAGGAGCTGAAATATAAATATAAATATATATATATATATATATATAAAGATTTGTGCCATAATGTGTGTTATAATGTTTTTTATAAAATTGGTATTAATAAAACGTATCGTTTATGAACTGGTATGCGCAGATGCAGAAGACCCAGAAGCGCTGACCAATCAGAGCAGACCGGGCTTTTTTTGGGGGGCTTAAAGAGACAGGCGCTAAAACAGAGGGTTTCAGACAGAGGGTGAACACAGATATATTCAGAAAGACAGTATGAGAAGAATGTGTTTTCTGAACATTAAAGCATATAAACGTGTTCTAGTAGAAACCCAAAATACACGTATGAACAGCCCATACATGGAATAACATACCCACTAGAACTAAGTAACATCACGTCTATCAAATCCTTCTCCAAATCCATAAAACATTGGTTATTAAAATGATAAGAATTGAGAGAAAAAATAGCAACTCAAATCCTCTTCAACTGTGTTTAATAGCAATTTACAAAAAACAACAGTTGAAAAGCAGAGCATAGACTTGAATAGGAGAACTTATCTCAGTTTTACCATCTCAGACTCTCTCTGTGATATATTTTATTTATTTTTTAGGCAGTTTTGTTGATTGGGGAATTATTTACTCATAATCAACAATTTTGTTCATGAACTTGTCAGAAATAACAGGCAAATGCATACAGATTTCTGTCAAATAAGGTAACTCAGACTCTTTGCCTTAACTGTACGCGGACCGATCGTGCTTACTGTCGTACTGGCCCATTCTGAGTCAGGACAAACCTTGGCTGCTTCATAATAAAAGCATTCAAAAGACTTTTATTGTGAAGAATTTCTAGGAATTAAACTGTTTCACAGCCACTGCTTGACCACGCATTTCACTGTCATCTCCAGACAGCGCTGCCAGTGTAGCTCTGGCAGTGCAAGGCTAATAATTAACAGAAGAGAGACGACATAATAACAGGAAGTTTTGTAGTAATGTCAGACTGACTGACTGACGTGATGTACATTCTTCTTAGAAAACAATTAGTTTTTAGAAATGTCTGCTGATATATTGTCTCTAGAAGTAACTTTGGTTATTGTTAAAGAAGGAACAGAAAATTGCAGACGTTTACTAACTGAGCAGCTTTGTAAGGGATCATTTCAAATAACAGAAAATGTTCTTAATTTTTACACAAAATGTCTGTTTTTAATTACGGGACAAAGTCCGGGCTAATGAGCTGCCAGAACTTTTTCTGTTATTCTACGGATTTATTTCTTAAGAGTGTAGTACTTAGCGCTGTCCACTTGTGATCCGATCCCTCAGGACAGATGTTAGTGCCAGGTATAGAACGGGGTCTGAGATGTTCTGGATCAGGATAAGCCCGACTGCACCCAGCCCTGCCACTGAATGAGCAGTTTCTGTTATTCATTTTCAGAACATGTTCTTCAATGACGGCTGGGCGATACGGAGAAAATCAAATATCACGATATTTCTGACCAAATACCTCGATGTCCATATTGCAGCAATATTGTAGGGTTGACTATTGGAGCTTTCACAAAATACTTACACGGTGAGATTTGTGATAATCATCAGTAATGTGGTTACAACGGCTAAGTGGGTAAAGGCAAATAATAGAAAAGTTAAGTTCAGAAAATGACATCACTTTACTGTAAAGCAGCCTTTAAAAGGAAAAGACTTATGTCATATCACAATATCCAAAATCTAAGGGCGTTATCACACATACCTCATTTGGTCCGGACTTTCGGACTTTTTTGTTTGATCCGAACCAAAATTAGAGGTGTGAAACCTCCCCCGGACCACAGTCCGGATCAAAAGACCAAATTTTGGTCCGATAAAAAGAGGTGGTCTCGGTCCGGTTTGTTTATAGTGTGAAAGCATTTTTTGGATGGTTCGGACTTTCGGACCAAATACAAGAAGCTCTGGCAGGCTCTCCTTGTGTTACAAGACCGGGGAATAGCTCCTTTAAGGAATAGCTCTGTGCTTAGTGTGTAGGTTACATGAGAGAGTGACGGTGAATGCCCTCAGAGCAGACAGCTGTCGGCTATCAGAGCTGAGAATACATCAGCAGTTTATTTGTTAAGTGGTAGTAAATGTACAGTGTAGGTTTCCGTTCGCCTCTGAATAAATTCTCCAGAAAGAAAGTTCCCGTGTCTCGCTTCTCAACATCACAACAAAACAAAAAGAGCCGCAGCAGTTTGGGAGAGCAGCAGTCAGTAGGAGAGAGCAGGAGTCAGTTGAAAAAACTCCAACACAGAGAGAGGAGACGAGAGGACGGGGAAGCCCGTCTACAAACCAATCAATTATAAGTATCTGGAGACGCAGCTCACGTATGTGACGACGGCAGGACGTAGTTTTGTCACGTTTAGACCTTTAGTGCTCTTGCATAACTGCAGTGTGAAACCAAAACTTACCGGGTCAAATGTAGACAACGTAACAAAAACATGAACCTTGGTCCAGACCTTGGTTCGGACTTTCATGTGTGAAAATGCCCTAAGACAATATCTTGTCTCATATCACAATATCGATTTATATTGATATAGTGCCCAGCCCTATATTCAATACAAACCACAGTACAGTCCCAATACACACCCGTCTCACACTGCCAAAAGAAATATCAAATATATGTACCTATGTATGATCATATCAGATCATTTAGCAACACCGATGAAGGCTTATCCTCCAAACTCTCATTCTTATCAGTCAGTCAGTCAGACAAAACAGGAGACAGGGAGGGACTGCAGCTATTTGTTCTTCACAGTTTGCGTGTAATGGCATTCACCTAGGTTGATTTGTACATCATGTGAAAATCCTGCTCTGACGCTCAAAGCAAAACTTATCAGGGCTTATCATTACATTATATCAGAAAACCGAGATATTTCTTATTTCTACAGGACTAAGTGCTGATCTCACTATTTGGGAATTTCCACCCATTGGTTAAATAATAACAGTTAAAGAGATTAAAAGAATAGGTTGAGGCAGCTGAGAACACCGAGTACTGTAACAAAGAAGCCATGGCTGCTTATACCAAAGCAATGCACCTGGCAAGGAAAGATTACTTTTCCAAGATTAGATTACTGGAAACTCTTGAACATTGTTCTCCACTATTAGCCCAGCTACTTAACACTGGCCCGACCCATCTGCAGTTTTTTTTAATCAAGTTGTGAAGAACTTGAATTGTTGCATTACTTCATTTGGAGCCAGTAAATTGGTGCTGATATGACCTCAGCAAATCCTGTGAAAAGGATGTAACCATGGGGAAATAGAGTTCAGGGGCCGCCCACTTTTTGAACGGCTCTGGTGATTTTCCCCCGTTCGATATTTCCATTGACGTTCCATGAAATGCTTATATATAAAGAGGGTTAAGCCTGGAACCAAGCCAACCAGCTACGAGATGAATCGTGAGCATAAAACATTTGATCCGGCTCAAAGAACATCTGGAAAACCGCGAAATAGGCAAAGGTGTAAGCAGTGTTGGGCAAGTTACTTCCAATACATTATAGATTACCAGTTACTGTCATTTGAGAGTAATTAGTTATATTACAGTATTACTGCAGAGTTTCTCCTGCCTCAGTATGGGCCTTTGGGGTGGGGGGGGCTACGCACGGCAGTAAACATGACTGGTCTGCGTACAGTACAGTAAAGGCAAAGAGTCTGTGTTCCCTTATTTGACAGAAATCTATATGCATTTACCTGTTATTTCTGACAATTTCATGAACAAAATGTATATTATTTACAAAACTGGTTAAACATATAATATTCAAATTTAGATCACTGAGAGAGTCTGGTACAGCCTGACTCTAGAACAAATAAAACTGAATTGTAATGCTTTGCGTTACTTTTGAATTACTTTCACCAAAATAACAGCTGATAGGGAATGAGTCCTTACCCCAAGTGAAGGAGTTCAAGTACCTCAGGGTCTTGTACGCAAGTGAAGGGACAATGGAGCGGGAGATTGGTCAGAGAATCGGCGCAGAGGGGGCGGTATCACTTTATTGCTGAGCCAGAAGGCAAAGCTCTCGATCTACCGGTCAATTTTCGTTCCTCCCCCTCACCTAGGTCATGATGGCTGTGTCATGACCGAAACAACGATATCCAGGGTACAACTGCTGAAATGGGTTTCTTCAGGAGGGTGGCTGGCGTCTAAGACTGAGTACAGAAACAATCATAGACTTCAGTGGTAGCAGCTCGCTCTAGCCGTTCGCGGGTGCGGTAAACATTTCCATGGTAACAGCGAGCTCCACCAATCAGAGACGTCGCTGTTACTCTTAGGATTGTGGGTAGTGTAGTACGCTGTAAGAAAAAATCCTAAGAAAAACAGATAATGTCCTGGCAGAAAATTAACAGTACCTTTTCCGTTAAGTTTACGGACATTTCTGTTAACCCAAAAACGAAAAAATCTGTAAATGTACAGTGTATCCTCTGTACCTTTATTGGTCATTTCTGTTAATGTAAAAATCAAAATACGGAAAAACACCTGTGAAAAATTATTACAGAAAATTCCTTCATATTAACACAGTATATTAGCTGGAATTTCTATGGACTTTTCTAACAGTGTACTTCTCCATAATATCGCAAATATGTTATTGTTAAATTAAGGCTTCGACAGGAACATAAACCTTCGTTTCACAATCTCACAGGTCTTGGTCAGTCTACTTTTGGATGGTTTAGACATTATGGCTGATAATCAAAAATCTTATGGAGAAAATGAACGGGATTTTTACTTCCAGAACCACTCTGTTGAGCTCTATTCACCTATATTACATTAACTGAGAAGACAAGACGGTCACTGAGTGTAACTCCTCAGTTACCTCTTTGTTTCCATTTAATTGCCAAGCGAATTTTAGGCAAACTTTTGAAATGTCCATCAACTGGTTTGGAGCGAATAAACCTGGCAACAACGTAGTTTGGCGCTATCGACTACACGTGGCTTTAATCTGCCAATAAAACAGAGGAGAAGAAGTAGAGGCTGCTAACCGGAAGCAAAACAAGTTGCCCTGGCCATCTTACATTGTTAACGGGAAGCAAAACAAGTTGCCCTGGCCATCTTACATTGTTAACGGGAAGCAAAACAAGTTGCCCTGGCCATCTTACATTGTTAACGGGAAGCAAAACAAGTTGCCCTGGCCATCTTACATTGTTAACGGGAAGCAAAACAAGTTGCCCTGGCCATCTTACATTGTTAACGGGAAGCAAAACAAGTTGCCCTGGCCATCTTACATTGTTAACGGGAAGCAAAACAAGTTGCCCTGGCCATCTAACAGAAGCAAATCAAGTCGCCTTGGCCATCTGCTGTTGCTAACCAGGAATTTGGTTCAATGGAGCAAGTTTTAATTGTTCTTTAATGTCAGTTCATGTTTCAAGGCATCTGACCAGATGCTTTCAGAACAGCTGTTGTAAAACCCTTCCTAAAGAAACCCAGTCTAGATTGTTATGCACTGACACACTATGGGCCAACAGATATCCAACCTTCCATTCATTAGTAAGATACTTAAAAAATACAGTTTCAGTGCCAGTAAACTCCTTTCTGAAAGAAAATAATATCCTGGAGGAATTTTAATCAGGCTTTACAAACAGACCACAGCACTGAAATGGCTCTTAATAAATTAATCAGTGACCTCAGAATAAATGTTGAGAAATGTTTTCGGGGAAACTTCGGGTTGTGCCCCGACACAGATCAGACCCAAAAGGAGGTTACACTCGAGGAAAGATGTTCTGAAGTAGCTAAAAAATGCTTTTTCAGTGAAATCAAGACACGTGGTGAGTCTGTGTCCGTCTGGAAAAGTACTGGTACTGTTGTGTTTATGTTAGGGTAGTCAGTTACCGCATTTACGCAAATTCTGGGACTGTATTTTTTTGTTGGCTGTATTGCTAGGCTACTGAGGCACAGCGCGAGACAGAGCGGAACAGACAAATCTCCACACACGTGTTCAGCTCTCTGTCACGGCAGAAGTGTAGCGAAAAGTGACTATAGAAAGACAGCCATTTGGGAGGCCTGCTGAGTTGTAGCTGACTACTTAAGTAGATTTCCAGCTCTTGGAGCAAAATACTTTTTTTAGCCAATAATATCTGAAACAGATTTGTCTACACATCAGATCTCAGTACACTTGCAAACACATTTCAAGATTATTTGACACATTTACAAATTTGATTATGCACAGGCGTAGATGGGGTGCAGGGGATATGCCCCCCCCCCCAATATTTAGAAGAGCAATGTAACCCTGGTGCACACAGCAATGTGTTCTATCAATACCCCGTCTGGTACCAATATCAATGTATGCGATTTGCACCCCTGTGCATTTACCCTGGCATATTGATCACACAATGTAATTAAAAAAAAAATAACAAACTACTAGGAAAATGTGGATATCTCTAAACATTTTTCCTTATGATATCATAATACTGCTCTAACGTTCTAATGACATATTTGTGACCGTACTCCCATGGGCCCAGCAGCAGCTGATCACATATTTGTGACCGTACTCCTCAACAGGTTAAAGAAGCATTGTAAAACGCACAGATTTAAAATCTCACACATAGTTTTTAACAGTTTAAAAGCTGTATCGCCATGTATGGGCTACTATTAGGCTAATGCATGGTCATGTGGTAGCTTGATCAAAGGCAGGCTAGTTCCAAGGGTTGTTAGTACCAGTGTATAAATTAGAAGTGGATGATATTCGTACCCTGGCATAGACTACCCTATATTTACTCACAGTTATCCATACTACTCATGTATTACACCTTTTTAGAATATTGCTCTGTGGCCTAAATAAAATCATTGCAGTGTCCAATATTTCGCACATTTCAGAGAGACGTTGATACCTACACTTGTGGTTCTCGACCTGGGTGGCGCGCCCTGACTGGCATGCAAGTGATCCAATCCAAAATGAAAGAAACCCAACAGGAGCATGAAAAACAAAAGATGTGATTTATGTGTATTTAAACTTTGGCCCTTCTGGCTTTAACAAGGTTTTACTCTCCAACAGATTTGTTGTCAAGATGTACATGATTCCTTAAAAAAAAAAAAAATCATCTCTTAACACGTGATGATGTTTTGAATATGCTGACAGTTTTGAACAATACAGGAGAATAATAATTCCCTTTACATAAATAAAGACATTTGCACCGTAAATTGATGCAGACAAATTTACCAGAATGCACGAAATGAAGCGAAATAAGCACTCAGAAAAAGTCCCCCCCCCACCCCCACCCTAATATTGAAATAATTACGTGATTACGAACAAACGGATTGAGATACAGTACAGTTGCACAACGCTCCACACACATTTGCAAATAGTTTTGCTACAATAATGGCCTCATACCGGCGCCATCTCACTCACTCCCTCTTCCTCTCCTTCTAGCTCTCCCTTGTTACTTGAACTGATCATCCTGGGCATTTTTTTTTGCATCTTCAGTAGAGGTGCAACGATGAATCGATTAATCGATTACTTGTCAACTATTAAATTAATCGGCAACTATTTTGATAATCGATTAAATGTTTGAGTCATTTTTTTTTTTTTTTTTAATAAGATTTCTCTGATTCCAGCTTGTTAAATGTGAATATCTTCTAGTTTCCTCTCTCCTCTGTGACAGTAAACTGAATATCTTTGAGTTTTGGACAAAACAAGACATTTGAGGACGTCCTCTTAGGCTTTGGGAAACACTGATCCACATTTTTCACCATGTTTTGACATTTTTATAGATCAAACAACTAATTGATTAATCGAGAAAATAATCGACAGATTAATCGACCTTGAAAATAATCGTCAGTTGCAGCCCTAATCTTCAGCGTAGAGAATTGAGATTTTTTTTTTTTTGTTTTGTTTTTTTTGCAACTTGTGTGTAATACAGTATCTGCTGCCTACACCCAACTCCGCCGCTCACTCACCCGAGCAGCTTCTGTGGCACAGCAGTCTTCAGTGGTGTTGTTTGTTGTGACATCTGTCATAGTCACCAGTCAGATGCATACACAGTAGAGGGAATTATTTCCACCGGATATTATGACCGGAGAGATTTAAATATGTGGGACTTTAAACGAAAACCAACAGTAATTACAGGATTACGGAGTATTAGTAGGAGTGCACTCGAGGCGAGTTTTGGTCTTAAATATTCAAATCTCTAACTGCTGATGGCGCAAATTTGGCCACTGATTTAATATCATTTGAACATTTTGTCCTTTTTTTTTTAAGATTATTTTTTGGGGCTTTTCCACCTTAAATTTATAGGACAGCTAGGTGAGAAAGGAGAGAGAGAGAGAGGGGGAAGACATGCAGGAAATCATCACAGGTCGGACTCGAACCCTCGACCTCTGCGTCGAGGCATAAACCTCCAAGTACATGTGCGCCTGCTCTACCCACTGAGCCAACCCGGCCACATTTTATCTTTATTTTTATTATCATTATAATTCAGTGGGTTTCACATTCCATCTTGTGTCATGCATTCTATGTAGTCTATGTTCATCTTATTTTATCTTGTTTTGCTGTCAGCTGTCTTTTTTTTCCCCATTAATGCTATTCTATGCCTGTTTTTTAGTTTAAATTGATTATGGTATCTAATTTTTATTTTTATTTTTACATTGATTCCCTGTTTTATGCACATTTTATGCCGTGTAATCACCTATTTGTAAAGCACTGTGTGCTGCATTTTTGTATTGAATAGGGCTACACAGTTGAAGTTTTTTTGTATAAACCAAAACCAGTATAACCTTTTATATTGCATTTATTTTTTTTTATTTTGCATTGTAGCCTACTGGTGTTAGCCAATATTTTATGCATTTGCTTTTTGATGTACAGTATGTCATGCATGTTCTCATTTTCCATCAAGTTGTAGCCTTTTGCAGGAGCAGCTCAGCGGATAGGAAGGATGAATGGGACCAAATTGAATATGACAATAATGACCGTAACGCCTTGCTATAAGACATTATATGTTCAGTGGCAGCCACGGGAGCAAACTGCCTCTTACAGTAAACATAATGATACTATAGACCTAATCATTTTTCATGGTTTAAGCTACATAATCAGCAGTGGTGTGTGTCGTCTTTAGTGATATACCACCGCTGATAACCGAGCACACACGATATGAAAAGAGCCTAAAAATAATCCCACAAGGTCACTATGCTGTCATCACTGAGGAGCCTACAACACGTTTTTTTTGCAAACATTATGTAACACAATTGGAGATTAACATCAAACAATAGCATAAACCCCGATACGTCACAATGTACCCAACGGGCCTACTAAGCACCACGGAACACCGCACGCGCTCCATAGCCCATATAGAGATGCTTGTATGCTGGTAATTTTCCTTCACGCGACCTATAGGACAGCACCGAGCCATCCGTTATCTAACCGGCAGCACTGCTTTTTTTTTTTCCAGCCGTCTGCTCTGCGGGTCTTACCGCGGGTGATGTCCGGCCGAGGTGTCCTTGGTGTCGGTGGTCGGAGGAGACGGGATGGCAGACGAGACGACGGTATCACGGCTGATGCACGAGCTGCACGGTTCCGGTGATGAATGAAAGACAGGCAACCCGGCTCGCTCGGTGATACACTGAAGACTCGACACGACCCACAAGCCCCTCCTCTCCCAGTTCCCTACGTCAAGCCTCCGTACTGGACTCACTGGAGCGGCTCAGCATGACCGCAGCCCTCCCCCTCTCCGCTATCGGGGTGTGTGTGTGTGTGTGTGTGTGTGTGTGTGTGTGTGTGTGTGTGTGTGTGTGTGTGTGTGTGTCAGTATCAAAAGGAACGTGCAGAGACTTCCAAGGAGCACAAGCAATTGGGTAGCACACCACCTTTTTTTCGGTACCTTTGCGTTCAAGTGTGTATTTAAGTGGATAATAATGGCATCAGAACTACAAAAACTAAAGAACTGAAAGGATAAAACACTTAGAGCCTGCTATAAATAACATCCTGTTTAAAACGTCATTATGAATTCAAACCATACCGAAATGGCAGGGGCGTAGCACAAAATTCTGGGGCCTGTAGAAAGGCATTCTCTATGGGCCCCTCCCCGCATCCACAGCTATTCATTCTAGCATATTTTTGGGCCCTCCTCACATGAGGGCCCTGGGTAGGCTACTCAGTCCCATTTCCACCCCCACTCCGACACCCCTGCGAAATGGCCCTTGTTCCACCTGAATTACAAAACCGTATTTATTTGCTGTGTTTTTAGAACCTCCGAAGCAGTTGATTCTGATGTTCATAAGGTTAAAAGATATGGAATTTGGGATGTTACTCTCAAATGATTTGTTAGCTAGATTTGACGGAGAGCAATTTGTCTAAGCTTCTTCACGCAGTGCCACAGGGATCTATTCTTGGCACACTGCTTTGTTTGTTTTCAATGTCAATGGCTTGCCTGGCTAAAAAACGTTTTTCTAAGGTTCTTTCAGTAGCGCCGAGATCGAAAAGTGGCTGATGGTATGCCGCTGTACCACCGGTGGCATACCATCAACCACTTTACGATCTCAGTGTCACTCGGTTATTTGCTGATGATACAAATCTAGCTACAGGTGAAGATTTTCTATATACATAACCCATCCATGCAGAATGGAGATTCTCTTCCCTCAGTAGTTCAAATACAAAGGATAAGAACTCAGCGAATTATAAAGCACAGTGAAAAAACAGATCTATATTCGATAGAAAAGATGAAAAGAGATGGAATCATGTGCAACACTGATGGAGCATCCACGTGTCGCCGGACGCCACAATCTTCTGAACATAGTCATACTGAGATATACAGAGAGAGTTTCGTGGAGCTGATAGTCTTAATTAGCTTTGTATCAACTCATTTGGCAACGGCTTGAATGTAACGGACGTTCATTAATATAAAATAGTTACGCACTAAAGCTTTAATCAATCGAACAACATTTAGTTATAACACTGCTTTAGGATTGCATCTGAAGGCAGATGTCATGTTTCCAATTAGGAAGTGAGGGATAACAAAGAAACGGCAGCTTACTGTATGTTAATACTTTTCTTAAATATAAGAACATTATTGTAGCAAAACTATTTGCAAATGTGTGTGGAGCGTTGCGCAACTGTACTGTATCTCAATCCGTTTGTTCGTAATCACGTAATTATTTCAATATTAGGGAGGGGGGGGGACTTTTTTTGAGTGCTTATTTCGCTTCATTTCGTGCATTCTGGTAAATCTGTCTGCATCAATTTACGGTGCAAATTTCTCTATTTATGTAAAGGGAATTATTATTCTCCTGTATTCTTCAAAACTGTCAGCATATTCAAAACATCATCACGTGTTAAGTATATACAGTATGACAGCAGGTATAAAATCATCTAAAAAAAACAAGACAGCAATGCACAGTACCTTCCTCTCCAATCCCACTGAGCTTGAACTAACAGTACTAACAGAGGGAGATACAGTATGTCCCCATCTATGCAATCAATGCCTCTGTACAGGTCCAAACTGCTGATAGGACCACAGTCACATTGATTTAAAAAAGTAATTTAGTTCATTTGTGCTCTCCCAATTGCCATCTGGCTTTGACCTCCTGGGTCATAAACAGTATTTCCAAAACTCACTGACATTATTCCCTTCTTTATTTCTATATGATCCCTTTCTTTTCTATGCTTTGTTGCATATTATTTATTGTGGACATTATAGTATGACCGAATTGAACCGCAGTTAGCCTATATGGTATGTGTCTTAACCTGTAGCCCACAGGACACCCCATTTTCCAACTTCTTACATGTGCATCAATATCTGACATGATTTTATATATAGAGAGTTATTTTTCAAAAGCTCTCCAAAGGGAACGAAAGAGTGCCTCCTTTCTATTAAAAACAATACTGTCTGTTATTACGACGTCCTCTCTGGCTTCTAGTGTCACAACTTTCCCCCAAATCTGAAGCTGCTATTGTGTACGAACACATACAATGAATGAATGAATGAATAAATGAATAATAGAATGATTGAATGAAGACACCACAAATTCCTCCAGATGCAGCATGCGTATACCCTTTTCAAACAATACACAGAGCAGCTTTCACAAAAAAAAGGCTCATTGTCAGCAACACAATTCACAAATCACTGACAAAAACGTTTCAAACGGAAGAAATCAATTCCAATCTTGCCTTTTGAGACAAAGTTAACTTAAGCGCGTCCAAATCGACCAATCAGTCCAATTGTTGGTCATCTGTACGCCAGCGTATTTCAGGGTTTTGTTCATTTCATGGAAAATTGACATTCCTAAATCATCATAGAATGTACGGTACAAAAGAAAATGGGAGTCATGCTCCACTTTTCCCAAATTACACAGCTCACTGTGTTTTTTAATGATATATTTATTTTGGAATCTGCCAACCTCAATGGCCGGATAAGGAATACCAGTTCCTAAGTGAGCAACTAAAGATGTTTCTCTTCATGTGATCCATGGTCAAAACTTTTTTTTAACATGCACACAAGTCCTTGATTTTGGCTTTGACAAGAAGACATTTTCAAACTTCGTCAACAATTCATTGGAATCTATTCTAAGTGAGTCCTTATCAAGCACACTGCACTCTGTTTAGTCTTTGCAGACTAAATGTCTCTATTTGCCAAAAACACAGACTGGACTTGAGAATTAAATGTATTAAATATATAAGCTGCATAGTTCACTTGGCAACTTTGGAGTCACTGACAAGAGTGTAAAAAGACAGCCACTATTCATCTGTGCTCTGTTGTCCTCTACTGTTACAAGTGAGAACTGCAGTTGGGAGTGTAAAAGCATCACATCTCTGCTGATGTTACTATATTATTATGTTATTGCCCTGAAATAAAGTCTGTTCTGCTCACATCCCATCAACATTTCCCCCAAAAACATTAACCCTTGTGTTGTCCTTCCAGGTCAAAACCAACACTTTTTTGTCACATACCGTTTTTGTCGCTTGAAACACTTTTTTACTGCCACCAGTACCGTATCTACAGTCATGTGAAAAAATTAGGACACCCATGCTAAAGTTGACTAAAAAGAGGAATAAAAAAATCATCGTTTGGAAATTGATCTTAATGCCTTAATTAAAAAAAATAGGAAAAATCCAATCTTTAAGGACACCAATTTTCTTTGTGAATGAATAATGTATCGTAAATAAATAAATGTTCTTCCTTAAAATACAGGGGGCATAAGTCAGTACACGCCTATGTTAAATTCCCATAGAGGCAGGCAGATTTTTCATTTTTAAAGGCCAGTTATTTTATGGATCCAGGATACTATGCATCCTGATAAAGTTCCCTTGGCCGTTGGAATTAAAATAGCCCCACATCATCATATACCCTTCACCATACCTAGAGATTAGCATGGGGTACTTTCCATAAAATCATCTCTCAATGCAAATCAAACCAGCTATTAGGCTAACTGAAATAAAACCATTTAATCGTCTAATCGTAATCGTTAATACAAAATCGAGATGAAAGTAGTATGTAAGTGTGTAAATGTATGACAAATTCTGCATCCATATACACATATAATGCACTAGAATACTAAAATTATATATGTGCACATGAGCACGGATTTACACAATAATGAATAAACATAAAATATGAATAAATACATTTATAAAAAAGAAATAAAAATATACAAAATAATAATTTTAAAAAATTCAAAAAAAGGGGGCACAGCCACAGTAACAATCAAGTCAGTTCATCACTCCCTCCATCACTTTGTGTACTTTCATTTTCCAGAAAATTATAAAAAAAAAACTCTCCAGATACTCCAAAACCTATCGATCCTGTTTTTTGTGAAATAACTTATCTTTTCCAGTGCCAAATAGGAAATCACTCCGTTTAACCATTCAGAAATACCACAGACAGATGGTTTTTTCCATGACCTAGCAATGCACCTTTTAGCCTCCAATTGTCTATTTCTTGATTGTTTTAAATTAAATATACATAGAACCTACATGCAACACTGACTAAACTGTTGCTTAAAACAGATCCATAACATGGATGCATTAGGTTATTCCTTAAATAGGAATATGGCAACCCATTTGAAAACTACCTTTCCCTGCACTCTTTGCAAGGTCCCAATTTGACAACCAGCCAATCCCCGCCATGACAGTCTGGCACGTGACGTTGAGTAGGTTCCTGCTGTGGTTTAAGGGAAACATATCGACATTCGGCCACGGGAGAATCGCACTTTGCGGGTAAGTTAAGACATTTGGCCACAATGAGGCCACCCGAGTCCATATTATGTGTTCTTCGGAAGGGTTTGCCGGAGGTTTCTGTGCACTGTGGGTCAGAAATAGCTTGAATTTCGGATGGAACAAGCTGTCGCACCGTCCAAGGGCCTTCGCTATTTCCTGGTGCTGGTCTCCACAGCTGTGTCTATTGGAATGGCCAAGTTGGAAAAGTTCAGTTTAGGATGTTTTGGTGGAGCTTTGTTCTTCTCCACTCCGCTTGTAACTGCTCTGTGTGCTCAAATGTAGCCATGAGAGCTACCCGGTTCTGACGCCGACTGCATTCTTGATAGTGAAAAAAGACTGAATGCCACCCTTTGGCTGTGTATTCATAGCTTGGAGCTGGGTGTCAACACACCGCAAACTGCTCCTTTGCTGTCAGGGTTTGTTAGTCCGTGGATAATGCTAGCTAACGGTACTACCCCTGAATTACACTGTAGGCTACCACACGAATTTTAACTGCGTTTAATACAAACCAATGTATTGAACTTCAACTCCTCGCTCGTTATTTCGCGACATTATCATGTCATCTCGTTGTGCTCATAAATTAAAACCAAGGGTTTGCAGATATAGTCAGTGTTGTCGAAGTGAAAGTGTTTCTGCATTGTTGTGTGATTTATAGTCGCCCAGCTACTGGTGGACAGGTCACCAGGTGAGAAGCAGCTCCGGTGCTCCAGTTGGTTGTGGGATTAACAGCCTTGTGCGCTTGTTCCAATGTAATTGAATGGGGGGGAAATATGCCTGTAAATATACATATTAATGAACGGTCATAGCCCTTGAAGGTGTTTAGCTACTGTTTGAAGCCTGTCAGTGTGACCATGTGCAGACTCAGCTGCTGGCTCGGCTTACTGCACCAGGTCAATGCATCAGCATTGCTAATATTATTGACAGCATGCTGTCCTAATGTCAGTAGTCGTGATTTTGTTGAGCAGTAGCTGGGCTTCTTCATAGTGAGGGAATAGTAGGGCTGCACGAAAAGAGGAAAGTATCTAATTGGGATTATTTTGACGGATATTGGGATTGTGATATGATTCACGATATTGGAGGGAATTGTCATTATAGTATAATTTTCATTGAAATATATTATTATTATTATTATTATTATTATTATAGTGTGATTTTTGCCAGGATCTGTATCAAACAAAGATTCTTCTTTGCCAGGATCTGTATCAAACAAAGATTCAAACAAAGATTCTTCTCTTCTTCTTTAGTCTGTAGGATAGGATTTGGAGGCTGGGAAGTCTTTGCAGTTCGACACATATTTTGCCTTTAACAGATATTGCGGCCCTCCTGCGATGGCATGTTTTGGTTAAAAGTATGCCGATTTAATTGTAAATATACATTCAGCAGAGCATGCTTCCATCACATCTACAGATAATTTGGCAGCATCCACGGTTAGCAACAGTCTGACGAATGCACAAGTTGAAAAAGTGGTGGCCATCCGGGCAAACTGACACAGAGCCATCTTTAGAGGGTAACTACTGTTTTTTTTTTTTTTAACCTGGGCCCTATTTTCCTATGTTTTTAGTGTCTAAGTGACTGATGGGAACAACAATCTTTGACATTGGTCCAGGATAAACGAAACAAAGCGAAACAAGCTACAATGAAAGTTAATATGGCTCTAAAACAGAGACCTGAACACAGGGTGAAAAGAGGAGCTGCAGCAACGTGCAGTACAACAAAAATATGGTGTGTTTTGAAAATTAAACTATGTAAACCTATTCTGGTACAACCTCAAAAATACAATTATGGACCTGAAAATGAGCATAATATGGCCACTTTAAAGAGTAAGATCCTTTTTTTAAATATAAAAACATCCGCGAAATTGCGTTCGCTAAACCCACCAGACTCCATGTAAATATACAATAATTCTAGCATCATAAAACACATTTCATTCAAAGTCGACAGAAACAAAATAAAACTATGAAAAGCCCTTTTTAGGTCATCTTTCCACTTTTCCAACCATCAAAACTCTAGTTTTGGTTGAAATAAACACATTCTTTAGCGATTTACATGTGAAAATATGTTTGCTCTACACACGCTAAAAGTATTGTTTTTTTAAATGGAATCTGGTGGGTTTAGCTCTAGCGACCTCAGAGCTGTAGGGATCCTTTCCATAATGTTGTCAGACACTTAGAATAATAATCTGAGCCTGTCATTGGCAAAAGGAGCACTTTCGGTGGACCAAACTGACGCGAACATTTGCCCCATAAGGTTACGTTGCAGCCCGGTCTGTGTCTGCCGGTTACAGCGGTCACTCTTAATACTGGGCCATTTTCAAAGATTGTTGTTCCCATCAGTCGTAAGTGACACAAAAACATAGGAAAATAGGGTCCAGGTTGAAAACAACGGTAGTTACCCTTTAACAAGCTTGGATAGTAAAGATGAGGCATAGAGGCAGGCCATAGAGAGCATATAAAGGCCTGAGAGGAAAATATTTTTTTTTGGAGAGAAGTTTTGAGTTTTTCACGTCTGTTGGAAGGGTTTACAAATTAAGCCTGCATATGACATGCTAAATGCAGCCTGAGTAAATAACGCTCTTTCCATTTTATTCCCACTATTTCAATCCCATGGAAAGTTTCCATCTTGAACATTCTGTGAATTTTGCAACCCCAATTGATGTCAGCCAGACATGTATTATTGCAGCTACCTGTGCTCTCCACGGAGCAGCTGTTCATTCAGAAACTGGATACACTCACCTGTGTTCACTGAAATACTGTTCCCTGTCTGGGTTTAGCCCAGAGATGGGACAACATAAAATATACCTTTTTAGCAAGCATCTAGAGAAAGATGGCTGACAGCCAACATTAATTCTGCACTCATCCCTACAACAGTGCAATGAACTTAAACTTATGTCAACGCTAACGTGATAATAAAAACAAACATAATGTCGGTACACTGATCTACATGTGGTTTGTTCCAGATATTCTGTTGCCCCCCCCCATCCTTCTTTTTCTTCCAGTAACCACCAATGTTGCGAGAGAAACAGTAATGATCTCATTTATTATTTTTTATTTATCTGTCTCTCTCTCTTCCTTTAGCAGCCCCCTCACTCTGATATCTCTCCATTAGTGCATGTATAGGTATACTGAGCATGTGTGTGTAATTCAGGCCTGTGTGTAATGTGTGTAATAACAACAGAGTGAAAACATTGTAATTTCCCCTTGCGGGATTAATAAAGTATAAATTATTATTAATTATTGGTAATCTGACTTGATAGTCTCGCTGTTTCACTCCCTGCCCGGCTGTCCGAACAGCCCGTGTCTCGCGTGAAATAGACCTGGGGCGTATCTTTAGCGGAGCGGATAGCCACTTCCCGCTCGCTTCTGGGACGCGCCGTGGTGTGGCTGGTGGGATATCAAGCATTGACTTGACTGGGAGCAATTGCTCGCGGGGGGTCGCCGTGCCTCTGCAACGCAGCGCAGACGCGCCTGGTGGAAAATAGGGGTTGGACTCTGCCCAGTAGGGCTGGACCGGAATATTCGACTATTCAGATATCCTTTAGTTGGGTAGGTAATACTGTAATAAATAGAGCCCGACCGATTTATCGCCGAGCCAATATTAGGCATTTTCCAAACTATCGGTATCGGCAATTATAATGGCCGATAAATGAATATTTAAAAAATAAAATAAAAAACAGATCCATGTTCTGAGTGTTGGCGTTGCATAGTTTGTCCACCAGAGGGCGCTCTACAACCTCCCTGTTGGCAACACTCTTTTTGTTGTTGTTGTTATTGTGTTCAAAGGACTTTAAGTTTCATATCTTAACTTTGTATGTTTATACATTTTTATTAATCAGAACTTTAATATATTTTGATGTTCCTCTGTTCTGTTGAGACAATAAAACAAGTTTGTTTTTAAACTGCATTATATTATTTTAGTGAGGACTCATAAATAACTACAAATAACTAATGTTAGGGAAATCTGTTTGTTTTGTTGCACGTTTCTGGATTTGTTTTTTAAAAATATATCGGCCGATATATCGCAATATCGGATTTTTAAATCGCCAAATATTTGTATCGAAGTAGCAGCTGCTTCGTCTTTCTGAGAATATAGTTCCTAGTATGTATACAGTATACAAATCACAACATGTAAATAGGAACATGTTGGCGTTATTTTGTCACTTATTGGGAGCAGTAGGCTAGTTGGAACCAGTTACCTTCAGGATCCGTGCTAGGCTAAGCTACCGGTGGAACCGTCGGACAGAGTTACAACACGCACGGAGATGAGAAGGGTATGTATGGACTTATCTAACTCTGGGGGATACGGTGAATGAGCTAAAGTCCCAATAAGTCGTAGTGTTCCTTTAACAGTTTTTTTAGTACAGATACATTTAGCTTGTTACCAAAAAAAGGTACAGTACTGAGGTTCGACACGCGGCCCTGAAATAACCAAAAGGCATAGGAAGCTGTGGTACGGTGGTCTGTCTCATTTCCCCCGAAACCTCGGTGTAACTCGACTATAATTAGTTCACGTAGGTTTTGAACTCTTCAAACTGCACCCTGCTGCCACAGGCCTTCACAGAATGAGGAAGCATTCATTTCTCAAGTTTCACGTGCTTATTTATTGGAAGTATTTATGCATGCATCTGCTCTCACAGTAACACAAGACCAGATTATTTGACGTTAAGAATGATGGGTAGAACTTCACTTGAAGGTATAAGAGTGACATGACACTGTGTAGCCGAATGATGTTTAAGCGTGCGCTCGGTTCATCGGGCCTCTCTCATCATTTCTGCTGTCCACCAAAGCTCAATATCCGCCCTCTGTCTATTAGTGAAACCTTATACTGTCCCCAATCACAAACCGCTGTTATAATAACAATAATATAATAGACTGGATATAAACCAACGCTCCCTTCTCTAACTATGTGACATCAACAGCGGTGGCATGTAACTAAGTACACTTACTCAAGTACTGTACTTAAGTTCAAATTTGAGGTACTTGTACTTTACTTGAGTCCTTTCTTCTCATGGCACTTTCTACTTCTACTCCCCTACGTCTCAGAGAGAAATATTGTATTTTTTACTCCACTACATTCATCTGACATCTTTAGTTACTAGTTACTTCACACATTAAGACTTTGCACACAAAACACAAGTAGTTTATAAAAGACAATGTTTCATTAGGAATTGAACTACCCAACAATATACTTTTTTGTTTGACAGAACTGTTTGATGGTTTCCAGTTTCTAAAATGTGAGGATATTTGTGCATCGAGTACTTTTTCTTTACTGTTTCACTTCCTTCTGACTTTCTCTTTGACAGTACTCCATATAACTCTCTCTCTCTGAGTCACCAACAAAAGCACATTCTCAGTTTCCCTCCCTCGTCCCTCCCTCGTCCCCTCCCTCCTAAAGCTCTCGTGGTCAGACTGGTTCTGACAGGTATCACTGGAGCTCTAAGCAGACCAGGAATAAACTCACTTTAGCATTTGAATTTAATTAATTAACTTGTTTTTAAACTGTTTTGAAATCTTGAAACTTCATTTTGATAGACCACATTTGTTAAACCTAAAAATGTGTTTTAGCATTTTCGAAGTATTGCGTTCTGTCTCTTCTGTTCGTGGGACTGAAATAATTGAAGTCGTCTCGATTGAAGAAAGGCTGTTTCTGACAGGGTGGGTTCGCACAGTATGACTGACTGCACACCCCACCTCACAGATCAGCCAGTGAAAACAGTTGTCACATATCTTCTGTGGCTCTGGGTGTTAGGTGTTTCTTAGACTGGGCTTAAGACTTCATATTTCTAAAAGAAAAGGCAGGGAGGCGAGTGTCTAATGAAAAGATGCCGTTGAGTTGCATTAATGGAAACGTCGGATCTGGTGTTTTTGGAACTTGATCCATACTGGGGACTAATGGGGTTTTCCCAATCCATAGTGGGGGAGATTGACGCACCGGGCACGGCCGTGAACAACCATGGACAGTCAAGCCGTGCTTATACAGTGCAAGTAGGCCTGTAACGATTATTACATAATTGTCTAATCCCAATCAGTGTTTCCCATACATAGGTTTTACCTGGGTGCACCGCCCAGGTAGATTGAGACCCGTCCAGGTAGATAACATCCCAATTACATTTTTTCCCAATTAACAATGGATTTTATACAGCGCACACAGACCAGCGGCCTCCAGCCCCTCCCCCTCGTGAAGTCGCGCTCCGTGTGCATGACAGCGTCAACGCTTTACTTCAGGCTCAGAGGCTATCGTTAGTAGTAGCATGCTGCTGCTGGTCTTGCCGTGGGATTAACTGTATTAACAAACCGTGGAAATGCCACGGCCACACCGCTGTGAAAGCTCCCTGAACGACATTTATCAGGTGTATCAGAGTTGTTTGAATGACAGAAATCTTCAGATGAGAGCTTAATGAATACAACGACGACATGTGTAGTAGCCTACAAAACTGTGTTTACGATCCCCAAAACACAGACTAAAACACTTAAAAAACCAAACCTGCACAACACAGCAAGGTAAAGTAGTTTACCCTGATGACGTGGTTGAGGTGTGCTAGTCAAAAACCACAGTAAGAGTAAGAGCCTGTCGCATGCAGCTCTTCAGATCACTGTGGCAGTTTGTACAAGTCCTCCCTGCACTATTTAAAACTGACCCACTGTCCAAATAGCACAGAATATGTCCATATCTGGTTGGTTGGCCCTGTTTTCTTGAAGCTCTGCTAACTTGGTGAATCCAGCACAGAGTTAAGCCGCTGAGGATCCGGCTAAGGGGAGGAGACCAGCACGGGTTGGCCAGGCTCTGCTCAAGCAGGACCACAGCAGCGCTGCGCAACATATGGCTAACCCCCCGCTGTGAGACAGCCGTGGAAACACGTCATCGCGGCTTGGCATAGCACGGGGCAGACAGCTTAAGAACCCTGACCCTTAAAAACCATGTAATACTCAGAATATCCCAGCCTCTGCTGCTTCTTTTTTTTTTTTTTTACATCTGACTCTTGTAGGACCCCTAACTTAATGACATTTGCTAAATTGCTGGAGTTCCTCAATATACGCAGTGTGGCAAAGTCTGATGGTCGAAATTGTCATATCACCCAACCCTAGGGGTGGGGGGAAAAATCCATACAGCATAGTATCGCAATATTTTCCGTGGCAATACTGTATTGATTCACAGACGTCAAGTACCGATCTATTATTATATACAGTATCTGTTGGTCAGTTTGTCTGCTTGACAATCCCATTTTGCAGCAATAAAATTGAAGTGAGCTGAACAAACAGAGAAATGGATCTTTTTAGATAAAACAGATGTTGACCAAGTTTCCTTTTTAGGGACATTTGAAATTGGAAGATTTGAAGTTGGAAAATGTAATAAATTGCAATATATCACTGAATGTTTTAATATGTTTAAAATTAGGGAAGCACCGATCTGACCTTTTCAGTCCCAATACCGATGCCTGGGCTTTGTGTATCTGTCGATACCCGATACCGTTGTTGAATTAATAATCCGCTGTATACCTTCCACCTTATACCTTCCTTCCACCATGTGGAAGAGACTAAAGGCACCAGACTGTCCTAACTAAACATTACTTTCCTAACTAAGACAAAATAACATAGATGTAATGTGTTGAATTCTTATTTATTTGTACACTCAACTCTTCCAGCATGCGACACACGTGCAACAGAGGAAAAAAAAAAAAAAAACTGGATCGGCCCGTGGATCTGTTAATTTTTCCGATCCCCGAGCCAGATATTTTGTCAGTGTCGGGGCCGATATCCAATCTTAATATCGGATCGGTGCATCCCTATTTAAAATCGCAATAATATCGTATCGTGACATTAAGTATCGTGATGATATCTTATTGTGAGGCCTCTGATTTCCACCTCTACCCAATCCTGCTTGCTTCTATTTGTAATTTTAAAAGCAAAGAATGGTCAATATTAGCTTATTATCATAATCAGTATCAGCGTATATGTTGGCCCGCATGCTGGTTTGCCATCTTTAAGAAACAGTGTCACCATTACAGTTTGTCCACCAGAGGACACTGACAACGTTTCATGCTCACTACATGTTTTGGCCACAGACGCTCGAGGGCGTTTGTTCTACATCCCTTCATGGCAAACTGTGGGAGTGGGAATGAGGCTACGTTACGTTCAGCTTTTATAAATCTGTCGGAAAGAATGCGTATGAATATTTCTGTCTTTGCGAATTCACACAGTTTTATGCATCTGGCCACTGGAGTGGGTTAGCCATGTAGCGTAGCTTAGCACATTAATAGCCCCTTTTACATGTGAGCCAGCCTCAATATACAAGAAATGAAGCCTAAAGTCAGCCAGCTAATCTGCTTCTCTCACTTTATGACACAGGTCTCTGGTTCCCATCAAGAAGGTTTTCCTGAAGAATTCTGGGTAGTGCCCTACAATGGTAGTTATGGTACCATGATACATTTTTCAAAAGATGGTTTAATTAGTTTTTAGAGGTGTTGCTATGACTGCAGTTGAGTGACCGTTGAGTGACAGCTGAGCTCCACAGCATTACCGTCCCCCCTACACTCAACACCTGTTACTCACCTTACCTTTACCAGCTGTTGTGTGTACATTTGGAGGCTGTAATTCAATATCAGAAAAGGGCTAGTTAGTTAATTATTGATGGCACGTATGCTAGTAATGGCATGAGTGGGCTCATTGGTGCTCAAAGCGTTTTCAACCTGAGTCAACTTGGTGATGCTGATCACTCCTGTAAAAATACGTCTTGCACATCTTCAGTGATGTTTCTGGAATCATCCGCTCCATGGCTCCTCACTCGGAGGACAGTGGACCTGCTGGGGCATCCACTTGGCCCAGTGTGTGCTGCTTTGATGGCCTTGGAAGCACATTGTACACAAAATCAGAATTCGCTGCAGTTAACACACTTTTGTACATGGATGTAAAGACTACCTTAGATTTTGACTGTTCAACAGTGATGCCTTCTGCCTGACCTCCCTTAAAGATATTAAAACGTTAACAGTTTAACACTGTTTTTTTTATACAAATGTGTGTACAAATGATTTACTTGAGAGAAAAAATGAGTAACTTCAGAGCATGAATTATTCATTTGTGAGTGGAATTTTCCCTTCTCTCCATTCCACTCCATAACTTCACTTGGGCCGACAGGAACTGTATAATTCTACATAATACTTCTTCTAAATGCTACTTTTGGGTGCCACTGGCAGTTCACTGACAGCAGTATTACTGACAAGTTATGTCACATCTGACCTGGAGTAGTCTGGCCCTCAAAATGTTCTGGTGTCTCTCATCTTTCTGCTGATGACTCTGTACTTGTTGGGTGCGTTCCGATCGCCTGGTAGTTCCCTGGTCACAGGGTGTTCAGCCACGTTAAGGAAGATTCTTAACCGTAGGGAGCCAACCTGCTCCGTTCAAAGGAAACGTGTCGCGAAGAAGTTTCATCACTTCGCCAGAAGTTTAAAAAGCAAGATTACCCATCAGTCATTGCACCTCTCTGAAATTACACTGTACATCTTGTAAATTAATCCAACACATTTATTCACAAGTTAAATACATTTCAATTACGGGTGTACGATTCAGAAAATGTCACGATTCGATTCAATATTGATTTTCGATTCAAAAACGATTCTTGGTAAAAAAAAAAAAAGATTCACAGTATGTACATGTAGTTACTTTTCCCGTGTGTGTGTGTGTGTGTGTGTGTGTGTGTGTGTGTGTGTGTGTGTGTGTGTATATATATCTCTCCTGAGAACTAAGGAAAATAAGTTTTTTCCTAATCATATTTTGTGATTCCATACCTGTTTAGGGTTAAAAAAAAAAACATCTCACAATTTACACATTTTAATTTTTATTTTACAGCATGTCCACTGTAGTGGACAACAGGATCATTTGAGTACGAAAAGAGACAAATTTGGTAGATATAAATTTTACCAGATTATAGAGTTTTATTAACCAAGAATACATACATTTTGGGCTGTAGAGTGATCATTATCCAAGAATACAGACATTTTGATTACAAAATAGATACATTTATCATTCTTGAATCCTTTTCCTTGCATTTTGCGAGGATATCTTTTACTATTAAGTATTCAATTGGACTCCAGTCTGCACATGTTGTAGGGTCATCTTGACACAAAGGAAGCCCAGGTAACCCAGGTGCAAATCTGATATGAAGGGAAAAAATGATAATAAATGATAGGTAATAACAGTTTAAATACTCAATGCAGTTGAATTTAAAATTGTTGAACTGCATCAAACATACATGTTACTCCTGGCCCACAGTGGGCGACGAGTTTCCTGCTCATCCCTGTCTGTATCTGTGTCTGTGTCTGCATCTGTCCCTTCAGCTGAGCCTTCTGCATCGTCTTCCTCTTCCTCATCACTGTCTTCTATCACTGGTTGAAACTCATCCTCATCTCTCTCATCATCTGACAACTCCAAATCTGAATCTCTCTCAACTATTTGATAAATAATTCTTTCTGCTTCAGTTCTGTTTCCTACGACAATGTGGAGTCATTATTTACATGAAGATAGTCCTGATGTCCACTATAATTGACATTCATAAAATAGCCATTTTTTCCAAAGACACATAATGTAGTTGCTATCAGAACTAAATATATGATACCTAACACCTTAATGAACAAGAAAAGATATGATTATCATAGAAACAAAACCATAGACAAAACATATTTGACTCACCTCTCATCTTTCCATAAAATGTGCTTGTTCCTATGTAGTCCATTTTGGATTGAAAGATAGAGGCGGTTCCCAGCCTCCCAGCCAATCAAATGACATATCACTGAAAAGCCCAGTGTGTCCTCTGTATAGTACAGCAGGAATTAAGAGACTTGCACAAAAGATTCCAAAGAGAG
This sequence comes from Sander lucioperca, assembly GCF_008315115.2. Taxonomy (NCBI): domain Eukaryota; kingdom Metazoa; phylum Chordata; class Actinopteri; order Perciformes; family Percidae; genus Sander; species Sander lucioperca. Next base: position 30,033,097 of record NC_050189.1, on the reverse strand, counting down.
GGATGAAACTCCAATGTCCACTGCAGTGGACACAAGTCAATGGGCTGGGTCTCAGGAGGTTTTTTATATATATATATATATATATATATATATATATATATATATATATATATATATATATATCTATCTATCTATCTTATACATCCCTTAGTACATTCATGTTTTATTTAGTTTATTCAGTATCTTTTATTGTCCATATTAGTCATGTGGATTTGTTTATTTGTTATTTTAACATCCTGTTTATGATGTATGTGTATGTTGTGTGTGATCTATCTATCTATCTATCTATCTATCTATCTATCTATCATGTAATTGCAGTAGACATACAATTTCTAAAAATAAAAACAATATGAATTGATTTTTGGAATTCTATGAATCGATTTTGAATCGTAAGAGCTTGAATCGAATATGGAGCAATTTTTTTTATTTTTTTTTGCACACCCCAAATTTCAATTAGGCTTGCACAATTTGATTAAAAAGTCATATTGTGATTGCGATTTACAATACTGCGATATAATGGTATCATGGTCTACCTGCTTGATTATCAAGGAAAATGCACAAAATACAAACATTTTGAAATGTGTGTTTCTCAAGTTGAACATACAAAGTTAAACGAGCATAAAAAGAAATGCATAAACAAAACGTGCAATACTTTTTTTTAAATCATTTTACAAAATGAAATAAGCCGTAAATCTGAGGTAGTGATATCTAGGTTGGTGACGTTGCAGGGTGTTCCAAATGTAGGAATTTTGTTGCGGAAAGTTCCCTTTTAACTGACATTCCCTAAACAAGGAGCAGGGAGCACTGTTGATGTACACTGTGGAACGGAACGCAGCTATAGTCTGGTATTATACTGACAGAAAAATGAGAGCCCTGCTTTGATGCCACTAACAGTCCATGTCTCTCTTCCCCAGCCTGTGGAAGCCCCCCTCCCTGAGCGATGGCCTCACCAGTCTCAGTCTACAACTCCAACGCCCTGGACACACACATCTCCAGTGTGAGTGGACTCATGTGTGTCTGTTTGCTATGTCTGGTGCATCTGCAGCGGGGCAGTGCACCTGCGCCAGCTAGGTAGTAGGGGGTGTAAATCACACGTTTTATCACGGTACAATATCATATCAGTTCTTTGGACAACAAAACAATATTTACTGATATCACAAAGTCTGCCACGATACGATTTCGATTCACCTCAGGGGCCTGCGACTGAAACGAGATGATACATAAGCCCATTTGACATAATCACCAGAGGGGATAGATAGATAGATAGATAGATAGATAGATAGATATAGATATGGTTTGACAACTTCATAACCAAGCTCTTCAGACATTTAAATTAAAAACAAACTACCCCGGGCACCAGGTTAGCTCACCTGGTGGAGCGAGCGCCCATGTATGGAGGTTTACTCCTCGACGCAGCGGCTGCGGGTTCGACTCCGGCCTGCGGCCCTTTGCTGCGTGTCATTCCCCTTTCAGGTCTAGGCTGTCCTATCCAAATGAACGCCTAAAAATGCCCAAAAAATAATCTTAAAAAAAAAAATTGAAAAGAATAAATATATAGTGGGGATTTCAAAATAAAGTCGCATCTCAAAGATGACAATATGTATTGCTAATTTTATTGTCTTTTATTTTGTATCGATATTATTGGATGGTTGAGGATTGAATCGATATATCGATCAGATCGGTGTACCGTGAGTCGTTACACACCTACTGGTTAATGTTGAAACTTTTAAATCATACATACGTGCGCTGTTTGAGGTTATGCATTCTGGTAAAATCACTCAAACCACTGCCAGTGTTTCCCCATTTTCATTAACCAGCTGGATGGAAAAGTTTCCAGCTCACTGTTGTTTGCAACAAGGTGGTTTTCTGGTCAAGTCATTTCTATTAAGAATTAAAAAATGTGGGCACCTGGGTAGCTCAACTGGTAGAGCGCGTGCTAGGGCTGCACGATATGAGGAAAATATGCCATATGCGATAACGTTGTTGAATATCACGATAACGATATTACTAATAAACAGATATTAAAGTGTACTCAGTTCTGACTTTCTGTTGCTTTTAGTATTCTAAAATACAACAAATTGCTTATTGAATTTAAAACCAATAAAAGGAAATAATTTCTAACATTCTTTTATTGAACAAATTGAAGATTGAATTGAACATAAAAGGAACTGCTTAAAAAAAGAATGAGTTACGTTTTAATTTGCAGTTTTTTTACTGATATTTTCAACTAACAAAAAAAATCTTGTGTCTATCGCGATATGTATATTGCGCTAGTTGATGTTGCGATGGCGATTTTAAAAAAACAAAAGAATATATTGTGCAGCCCTAGCCCATAAAAAGAGGCTTAGTCCTCGATGCAGTGGCCGCAGGTTGGAGTTGAACCTGCGGCCGCTGCATCGAGGACTGAGCCCCTTTGCTGCATGTCATTCCCCCTCTCTTTCCCCTTCCAAGTCTAAGCTGTCCTGTCAGAAATAAAGGCCTAAAATGCCCAAAAACCAATCTTTAAAATTTTTTTTTTTAAATGTATCCTTCACACAAGTCGATGATAAACTGTCGATGATAAAAACACAATAAATCTAAAAACGTATTTCCTTTGTGGTCCTTGTTATTAAAATGGAACGAATAAACACTTTGTTGAAAGCCCAGTGCGCACTGAATGGAACTGTACAGAAGAAGAATAGACTCATCAAAATGCCAATAGTATGGCTCTGAAAGGGGAAAAAAAACTTAATAAACTAAACTTCCAAATAAGGATAAATGGCAGCAGTGTGGAATTTAGTTGCTAAGCTCTTTAAATCCTCCGTGTCACAGCTTGTCAGTTCAACATCTTAAAAAGGAACGGTGCTGTGTTTATGGTGTCTCGTCTCACTGGCGACTACACCGGCCACACTAAAACTGGCAAAAGCAAACTTGCTCTTTCTCTCCCTTTTCCCCTTTTGTGGTTAACAACAATAGTTTATAAAGTGCTTAAGATAAGATAGACTTTTATTAATCCCACGCTGGGGAAATTCCCTTGTTATAGCAGCTCAAACAAGTGAACACACATCCGAATAAGACAAATACACATTAAATAGACATTAGGGCTGTCAAAATTGCTCAAAAATGGCGTTCGAATATTCCCTCTAAAAAAACACATAATATTCGAACTATTCGAACATCTGGTTGCGCATGCGCATTTTGTCAATGACGCGCATTACGTCAATAACAGGACAAATTAATACAAAGAGACATAACTACTTGTATAGGTAGTCTATTTAAGTTTAAACATGTTTGACAACGTATTACCTACACAAAAACAAGTAAATCAAATGATGGCCAAGACCGCAGACCTCACGCTCGCTCGCTCGCTCGCTCGCTCGCTCACTCGAGCACTTTCTCTCTCTCGCCCTCACGCTCTCTGCACAATGTGCGGCTGTGCGCATAACGGTTTAAAATGAACAACCATAAACACATTTTGAGTGCTGATTAAAAGAGGTTTGTGCAAGCAATTTAAGGTCGCGACTATTGTCCCAAATATAGCAGGCTTCATTCAGTGATTGAAACAAATATTATTAACATTAATTGAAGTTTCACAGTAGCCTATATAGAACCGACATTGAACGCTCCGAGCGAGCTGTGCTGTGGTAAACATGGAGCTTTTCCTTGACATGAAACGGTAAATAATCAAACCAGTGGAAGCAGTGCATTTAACCTTTAACCGTGTTGCAGACAAAGAGCTTGTGGCAGGCGGTGCAAAATACGTGTCAAGACCAAGGTTATTATAGTTTTGCATTTTTCATTAGTTTTTATTTTTATTTCGTTTTGACTTTTTGTTTTCAAATTCAGTTTAGTTTTAATTTAGTTTTTATAGCGGGTTTGCTAGTTTAGTTTTTATTTTTTGAAAATGCTTAGTTTTAGTTTAGTTTTTATTAGTTTTAGTCTTTTTTTGTAATATGGGTTATTTGTCGGGGGATTCAGAAAGGTCAGAAAAAGTATTGTGTAATAATAACTCAACAAAAACATCATACAATTTTAGAAATATGTATTCAACAATAACACCAGTAAATAAAATGTAGCCTACATATGGTCATAAATATGTAAACAGTCTACACAAGACGCAGCAGTAAGTGCAAAATGTACAAGTGACGTGTTCCAGGAAAAAAACCTAAATAGCCAACAGACTAAAGAAGACATGAACAGGTGTTTTCAACTTTGGTTTGAGTAAAGTGGCGAACTTTTTGAAGTCAATCGAGTCACACAGTTGTGTAGACATCCCAGTATCAATCCACATATTAACCCACGCTTCCTCCCGTTTTTGGTGTTCCTGTGTATTTACTAACCAGCAGCTGTCAGGTCGCCGATGAAAGCCTTCCTATAGTGTTCTCTGTCATGCTGCAGCTGGCCCTGTATCCATACATCCATGCCCTGTATCCATACATCCATGCCTGTAACGTTACCGGGGTTAGCTTCTGTTTCGGGGAAAGGGGGCTTTGCTTTCTCCTTTACCTTGTTAAGGTAAGCTAGGTTAGCCTCCTAGCTTGTGTGCGCTTCTCAAATGTACTTTCCAATTCGTGGGATTTTTTCCCTGTAATAAATTGTCCACATATTTTACCACCTTCCACTGCAAGGCGCTTTTATCTGACACAGTCATAATCAAATAGGACTGCCGCTTTCTTCTGACTTTCCGTACCGCTATGATGGCACGGAGCCACGGACATGTTGTGTTCAAGTTGACGTGGAATGTCGGAATTTCTGGGTTCCCAGTCGGAAACTATACCTATCTACGGGAAATGTCATGGTCTGAGAGAGATGACGTTATTTGCTCTATGAAAGATCGACAAAGACGAAAACTAAGGACATTTACTCGATAATTTTATTTTATTTTAGTTAGTTTTGCAAACAGACATTACAGTTTTAGTTTAGTTATCGTTTTTTGTAATGCCTCGTTTTTATTTTTATTTCAGTTAACGACAATGTTTTTTCCCACCTAGTTTTCGTTATTTCGTTCGTTTTCGTTAACGATTATAACCTTGGTCAAGACGTGACTGTTTAGCTGGAGATCCACACATTTTGCCATGCTCATTTGGGTGCACATTTTCAAGATGTGACCTCATGTTGCTAGTGGTCGAATAGTATGCTAACTGTATTTTACATAGCTTGCATACAACTTTATCTCGCGGCTCAACTATTTTACCTCCTACCGACCAAAATCCAAAGTACTTCCAGACATGGCTTTTTAGATTTTGGGGGGTTAAAATCGCTTTCTCTGATGCGGTCGAGTTGGGCTCTGCACTTTCTGCCATCTTCCATGCAAGACAAGTCAACTTTCAGCAGTGACGCTGTGCCAGACAGTGCGACTCCTGTGACCTGTCCCTGAACCCTCAGGCGCGCTAGCGCGCCCACTCGCAACGCAGACAGCCAGACAGCCTCTGCTACCGCGAGCGTTTTTTTCCACATTTTTTTTTTTTAATTCGAATATTAATTTTCACCTTCGAAATTCGTTTTTTAAAAACTATTCGAATATATATTCGAATTTAGAATATTCGTTAACAGCCCTAATAGACATAGGAAAAATATACAAAAAGAATCAAAGAACAAGAGTTATACTAATAATAGTAACATGCACAATATAAGCACCCTTATTATAAACACAGGTAAAAAGTATGTCTACAGATAGTCTGCGGATGAAGAGAAATGGCATATTGCACAGTAGGAGGTGACACAGAGTAATAAATGAAATAAGTAAATAAATAAGTAAATTTGCATAGTGCAGAATTTCTTTTTTGAAAGTGGAAATACAGCACATACAAATCAATGCACATACACATCGAATCAACACACATACCCATAAATACGCAACGTTGTAATAGTGAAAAAGGAAGGATAGGGCAGCTCTAAAGGACAGAAAATAAATGACAATGAAAAGGATGATTAAAAGACAGCATCACATAAACGCAAGTCTATTAAAGTGCGTTTTTAAGAAGTGATTCAAAAGAAGTCTAATAGGTGATTTAGTCTATAATTAGTTTGTCATGTCTTGTTTTGTTTGTAGACCTCCAGAGAGTCCCTGAAGATGGATTTGTTGGCGGATGTGTCTCTGCTGCCAGGAGAGGAAAGAATTATCGGTGAGTGTCGGGGGAACTGCTTGTGTAGCTGGGAGAACAGCGCTCCTGTACATCAGGATCTAGCGTCTGAATCCGTCTGAGGGGTCCAGAAGTTCAACTTCAACTTTATTTGTGTCCCCGAAGGGCGACCGGGTGTGCAGCAGGTAGCCTGAGCAACCATTAAAAACTGGAACACAACCGTACAAATTAATCCGAAGTACTGCACAAGGTGCATGGGTAGCAGTATCAAAGTAGCCTACACAGGGTAGGAAAAATGCATATCAGCCTTACAAAGATGACACAATATAATCAACAAACTTTTTGTCAACGTGGCTCATGTCCTCAACACATATTCACCAGACTAGAATATACATAACCACCCAAGAAATGAAGAAAGAAGTAAAGTAACGTAGCCACCGAGTTCAAGTATGACCCGTATTCAAGAGGGAAATGGCTGCAGGTATAAAGGAGTACTTATACCTGAAAAAGAACTGCAATCATACCTGGGACTGTTCTGTTTGTGCGTGCTGGCGGTTTGTCTGTCTGTTAGCACTGTATGCACTTTAATCTACCCTAATCCCTTATGCAACTTTTTAACTTAAATCTGTTTATTTATTTTATCCTGGCATGACTGTTTGTGTTTTTAACGATGCGTTATGCCGTCAATGCGGAGCGGCTAAACTGCTTTTCGTTGTCTGTAAAGCAATGACAAATAAACTATTCTATTCTCTTCTATTACTCCTGACGGGTGGACAGAGTTACATCGAAAACACACCGGGCGAGTTTAGCCCGTGTAGCGTAGATACGTGCCTGATCCATTCGTGCCTGGCCTTTCATACCGGACGCGTATTTCTACACGCCGGTCACAAAGCGTTCCTTCTCCTCTCGGCTCTCGCTCTCTCCCTCTCTCTCTCTCTCTCTCTCTCTCTCTCTCTCTCTCTCTCTCTCTCTCTCTCTCTCTCTCTCTCTCTCTCTCCCTCTCTCTCCCCCCTCCCTCTGTGTGCCTGATCTGTTGTCTCGCTGTGAGAAGTCAAGACAGCCAAAATCACCATTAACCGTGCCCGGTATAAACGGACAGATTGGATAACATGGGCGCCGAAATAAAAATACGCGCCCTGTGTGTTTTCACTGTGAGTTGTCAGAAGGCTTTGCTGCTAGCCCTGCGTATTTCCTTCTACTCCATGGAGCCATGTTATTCAGTCAGTGTGTGAGGACTGCTTAAGCTCTGACACACACAGTCCATAATCCCGCTGTGGGGAGGACAGACGACAGGTCTGATACCTCTTTCACACCACCTACCAGGGTCGGGCCAGGGTTGTCTGATCAGGGTTCAACCCTCCTTTTGGAAATTCAAACCGAGCCAGTCTACATGGGTATATCCCTGGTCGTGACAATTCAGAGATCACCTGGGGCAACCCGGGAGCAACGCATAACAATTACTTTACACATCCTATTCAGTGAACAGCTAACGTCACAGCTGTATACCAGCAGAACTCATCTTTTGTAGCTCCTTGAATCTGTCATTGTACAGAGAGATAAATAAAGCTTATTTTATGATTGCGTTCTGAAGCACAAATAAATAACCATCAAACACTTCTCAGATGATTTTGTGCAGAGTGATTTCTCCTCCTCTGCATGTTTATTGCAGCAGCTGGAAAAGGAAGTAGGTGACTCTAGTATTGATTTTTGACTGTTTCAAGACGAGGGGAGAACATTTCTCTTTGTTTTATTTCATTAATAGTAAATTTGGACTTTGCTGTTGGCTCTATAGCCGCTTTCCGACCGGAGGGATTTTTGCAGTTCCTAGAACATAACGTTCCTAGAACCCTTTTTTTCTCGTGTTCCGACTGGACCAATTTGGGGATTATTAAATTCCTCTGGCCACAGTTCCTGTAACTCTTTCAGCTCCTACTTCAGGGCAGGCTCTTTTCCCTTTTCCCCTTTCCGCATAGTGGTGGTTAGATGGCTGTGATTATAATAACAAAAGGTCAGTTCCTATGGCCACGTGCGAATGCAAATGGCACAACCTGTTTTGGGGGAGAGTAGTTAGTAGAACTGTTGAGAAGTGGACTGTTCCTATAACTACGTTCCTGTAACCACTCGGAAAGAGGCTTATGACTCATTTAAAAAAAAGACAGAGAGAAAAAAAGAGATTCGCGCTATGCAGCAGCCGAGAGAATAAAACAAAAACTTATCATCATACGTTTATGTTCTAACACTGGGTTTTTACAGGCACTTTTGCCTGTAAAACTCTGCTACCGCTCTGCAAAAGGCAGACTAGTGAACATCCGGGCACCCACTGACGGCGGACTGTTGGGAAATGAAATGAAGCGCTCCACTCTGCTGTTGTTGAAGCGGCCTGTAATAATCCTCGTTTTATCCAGTCTGTGGTGAAAAAAACTTAAAGCACAGTGACACAATTTATGTTGTTGTTTTTTTCAAAATGTGTGCAGGACCCTCTGACGACTGCCCCACTGTCATTTCCAACCAATCACATAATTTGTCCCGCCCCGGCTGTTAGCGACCCAGGTCGTGCGCAATTCACGTTGAAATCGACTCTAGTCGACCCTGATCAAACCCACCTCGCTACCTGGGCCGCAAAGCCGAGGAGGGTTACCCCATTCAAACCAAGGGGGTAGGCCAGCATCCGGAAAGCGTACCTCCTATGGGGAGATTCTGAGGCTAACAAGCCATCACCTTCTGTTAACATTCCATTGACTCCCATTCATTTTGACGTCACTTTGACAGAAAATAACTTTACATCTGAAGCGTTTAAAGACTCTATTTGTCCATTGTTTATTTCTAAAGAAACACGACAATGTATAAAAGGCTCCATTACCTTGTACCTCACATTATGGCCCCGTAGCAGCCGTTTTTGTAAAAATAGGCTAACGATTGTGTCATAACTTGTCATGACTTTCTGTCGCACAGTAGAGAAATTACCGTATAGTACAGGAGAAGCTCGCAGGCAATTGGGTGGACGACGGAGAAGCCCATAGAGAGTCCACGAAAGCATCTTGACAAAATATTTCAGCAACGTTTTGATTGGAAATACGTCGGTATGTGGCAAGTGAATTCATGTGAAGTAACATTGAGATTTCTCTTGGCACAGCTACCAGAAGACTTCCAACTTTCAGACAGGTTGCTCACGTCACATCTACGTCGTCAAGCTCACTTTGAGGCTGCGCAGTAACGCTCAGCCATCACCGGAAAAGTGCTGCTAATAACTAATAAAATAATAACTGGTCTCTGTCCATTTATTTCACTGTCTAGGATTCAAACACACAGTCCACCTGGGTATAACCCTGATTGGCCATCGCGTGTGAAAGGGGTATGAGAGACAAGTAGCAGGTTTTCAATATTACACAAATTCTGGTATTCAAGTATTTGGGGACTGTGGAGGGTAGTAGGTGGGTGACTGTAAGTTAAGGTCTATGCTCCTGTCAGTTGTTTGCCAGGAAATACTTCCAGCACGTAAAACCACTTTTTATTTTTTTTTACATTTCTGTGCGTGCACACACTAAACAAATAAACATCTTCAACATGTCAATCAGTGAGCTTTGGAAGTATTGATGGGTAGAGCTGTAACGATTCCAAATGTTGCTCTACAATTAACTGTCTCCGAATACAGTGATTGTGATTAACAATATAATTGTCTCTTTCAGTCCAATTTTAAAAATATGTATTTATGTATTACTTTTGCAAACAAATCAAAGTTTTGTATGAATCCCAGGATACATCTTTTGGTCATAACACTGTCAACAGCCATACCCCCTAGAACCTTAGCTAATGTTAGCAATTCATTGCGGTTAAACAAAGAAATGGTGATTATGTAAAATAATTTTTTTTATTTAATAATTGTTACAGGCCTATTGGTGGGTGTATTTTTTAACTGTGGAGAGAGCGATGCTAGCTGTTGCCACCCGTTTCCAGTCTTTATGCTAAGCTAGTCTCTAACTCTGTATTAACACTTAACATGAGAGTGATATCAAAAACTATCTGCAAGAAAGCAAGTGACCTAATTGGACTGTGTCGTAGCGATTGTCACCATGTTCCTAGATCAGACTAATTGAGTACAATGCTGTTGTTACGGATCTGTAAGGTGCCCAAACTACTGTAAGACATCATTAAATGCTGATGCTTTTGAGACGTTTGGCTGCAAAATGTTTTTATTGTTATGGAAAAATGTGTAGCTTAAACTTTAAGCTGCGGTCGTCTCTGAGGATCTCTCTCTGGACAATGTGGTTTGCTCTAGCGAGTACAGTTTTTCAATATTCTCTGATTCTGACCGATGTACCCCAACAGTGAGTCCATCAGTTGACACGTGATTTAGATGCCAGTTACTGAACGGGCCTGTCCTTATTAAACACTCGGAGGAGATGGTATTTATAGCCTCCCTTTGTTGCGCGGCTCTCTTCTCTTTTTCTGCTTCCCCTTCTCTGCCTGTGTCCTGGTTTCTTCCCTTCCAGTACTCACTGCTTACCAACATATCATGGTGTCTGAACCAGAGTACCAATGTGAAAAAAGGAACCTATTCTCTCATGTCTGATCTTACAGAAAGGCGCGTGAAGCAAATCCATAAATCATGTTCCTATTCATCTGTTTTCAGATAAAGAAACCATGTACATCTGTCCATTCAATGGAGCTGTGAAAGGCAAAGTGTTGATCACCAACTACAGACTATACTTCAAGAGCTCAGATGCTGTAAGTCCCATTACACTTGTTAAATGTTTGGTGTAACATTGGATTTCACATTTTTTTTCCCCCCTTTCATTATTATATTTAATGTTTTTTCATCTATCTAATAAAGCGAGACGTATATGTACGCGTGTGTGTCCGTCTTTGGGGGGAACCTGCACTCAACACACAGCGGGGTGGGAGGGGGGGGGGGGGGGAAGAGACCCCCACCTTTGACTCCAGTACCATTTTTAATGCTTCCAACGTTACATGATTGCTGGATATACCAAACTAACTTGTCTTCCCTTTCCTGGAGCACGAGCGGATAGCTGAAAGGAACATTGCGACTGTTGTGTGGAATAAGGTTGGGGGGGCGCGCGCTACGTAACGCTGGCTTTTCAGTGTCTATTATTTCGCTGACAGTAAACTCAACAAAAAGCCATTTGCCAACACTAAATATCAAACTAAAGCCAGACACTATAGTATTATGTTGCTGTGAGCTGTAACCTACATTCACTTCTAACCAGAGGCAGAACATAACGTAACCTCGGAGATTATTCCTTCACAGCGCTGTGCAATGGGAGAAAATCTCAGAGCTGAACCAGCACGTCAGTTTTCATCAGACTCGCCCTGGGTCGGGTTCATTAAGTCTCCTGCTAACTTCCAACACTAATAACAGTATGGATTTGAGTCGCTGAAATACCCCGCGACTCAAATCCATACTTCACCACTAAACCTGTATGGACATGAACACCTCTGCTGAAATGTTAAATTCATCAGCGATCATACAACACGAGACAACACCGCCTATCTCGCTCTCTCGCTCTCTCTCGCTCTCTCTCGCTCGCTCTCTGTCTCTCTCTCGCTCGCTCTCTGTCTCTCTCTCTGTCTGTCTCTCTCTCTGTCTCTCTGTCTGTCTGTCTCTTTCTCTCGCTCTCTCTCTCTTTCTCTCTCTCTCTCTCGCTCTCTCTCTATTTCTCTTTCTTTCTCTCTCTCTCTCTCTCTCGCGCTCGCTCTGTTGCTTTCTCTCTCTCTCTGTCTCTCTCTCTCTGCACACGCACGCACGCATGCACGCACGCACGCACATAAATAAATAAATTCATAAATAAACGTTTAAATAAATACAGGAAAAAATGAATACAGGACTAATTAAACCTAAATGCTGAAAAAATGAATGAATAAATACATGTATTAATAAATAAATAAAAGAATAAATAAATAAATGCTTTAAATATATTTCTACATTTTTGTTCACCTACATTTATTTATTTCTGTGCCCATATAATATATGAGGTAGGAGGTCTTAACCTCAGTTTAAAGCAAACATGATTGGTCAAACCGGAGAGCCAGACAGAAGTTCCTGCCTGTGTGATACAGATCCAACCAGGGATCAATCCTCTTTTATTGATATTTGCTTACTGTCAATAAATGTCTCATAGAAATGATCATTCTGATTAGCCGTAGTTGTAATTAATAAGGGAAATATTGAACAGAGCGGAGGTGCTGTCAGCTGCTGCTCCTCTGTGTGCATTTAGGCAGATGCTATCCCGCGCTACCTGAACCTGAAAACCTTGTAACGTTTTAACCGTAGGGAAACGGATAGACGGGGGATCAGACTTCGACAGCGCCGGTGATGCTTTGGTTTGGGTCTGTTATTACAGACTTAAGCCCCATTCGGACACGATTAACATTACAGGGGGAGCTGAGGGATGAAATACTCACTGTTCTCCTCAGTAATTTAACTCATCGTTCCGGAAGGCATTTTGACCTTCGGGAAAGTACAGGATGTGGTCTGATAAAGCCAACAAGCCTCCCCACGGGGGTGTGGGAGAGACGCGAGGCAAAGATACGGCGTGAAGTGAATTGAAGTCAAGGATCGCACTCCTCTGAGTTATAACTCCAAGTCCAATCTGAACACACCGATGTGAAACATCATTTAGTGTGACTTCCACTTCCCGAGGACATCGTTTTGGATAGTCCATCGCGAATAAACGTCCAGACATTGGCTCACAAATCCCAGCAAAAAGACGCCTCAGAGCTTGCCTGAGAATCATCAGGTTTTTGACAGGTTCTAATCCTACAGTGTCACACAGCATTGTTTGTTAATTGCATGCCATTTTGCAACACAGTAATCCAGTAGTAATCCAATTCATTGATTTGATATTTCAATATTGATCCAGCTGACTAGGATGTGCTACCAGTGCACTACGAGTACAAACGTCTGTCTCTTTAGCTGCTAAATGCTCCACTATGTTCACCAGCTAGCCTCTAACTGTGCCTGCCTGCTGTTTGCTGCCGAGCAGGTCCAGGAGTGCACGGTGGCTTCATCAGAGCCTTTTCTCTGAAAAGAGCGGCCTGCTGCTCTTGGAAAAAGGCTGATAAGAGCGGTGAGACTGAACCAAAACAGTGAGCAGAAAACCACTACAAAGCTCTCCCTCCCCCCTTTCTCAGCCTCTCTCTCTCTCTCTCTCTCTCTCTCTCTCTCTCTCTCTCTCTCTCTCTACATACTGTACATGAAAAACTAGTTTTGCTGTCTAGGTGTGAAGACAAAGTCAGTAACAAATGAAATGCATCATTAAAATAATATTTTATTTAGCTGTCATTAATTGCAGGCAAATGCATTCACAAGGGAATTTCACACTTCAGAGACGGAGCCAGTCCGGCAAAAATAGCCCTGCCGCGTACAGATAGCGGGGCAGGGAAAAGACCCCGGGTCAAGCACACACACACGCCCGCGCACACGCACGCACACACGCACGGAGATGCAGGGTTTTGTCAGATTCCCAACGCACTTGGATTGGAAACGAGATCACAAACTGGTTGCTTTCAATTCAGGAGCAGAGTCACTTGTGCAGAATAACAATGATTAATCACGTGCAGACATGCCACTGCACCACAAACCTCTCCTTTAAATGCTCAGTAGGGAGCAGATTCCATTTTTTGGAACAATTAAGTTTCTTAATGTCTGCAGGGGGGAAAAAAATCAATTGATTGTCTCTTCAAACATCGATCGACGACGCCATTCGGCCTGCTGCATAGCAATGAAACTAGTTACGAGTGACGCTCGGATGAAAAGCTTTTTTTTTTTTTTTTAAGCTGTTGGAATAATTAAGCTGTGGATCTCATGTCTCTGGGTCTATCTAAGGTCACAAGTGTGGTGATGTAGAAGTTGTATACGTTGTCTCCTTTATACATATGCAGAGGGACAGGGAGAGCATTTCTTTTGAATATTATAATAGTATTTTATACTGATAGTAGAGAGTACTTTCCTGGTTGATGTAGTTGTTGGCATGTGTGCTTGTTAGGCGTGTGTCATATTTGTATTTGGCGTGTGAGCGAGAGTAACAGCAGGCTGACCCTCTGCTGGCTGTAGGATGTGGCGGTGACGCTGGACGTTCCTCTGGGTGCCATCAGCCGGGTGGAGAAGATGGGCGGGGCGTCGAGCAGAGGAGAAAACTCCTACGGCTTGGATATCACCTGCAAGGTGTGTGTGTGTGTGTGTGTGTGGCTGTGTGTGTATCTGTATCTCTGTGTATGTCAATGTGTCTCTGTATCTCTGTGTGTCTCTGTGTGTGTGTGTGTGTGTGTGTGTGTGTGTGTGTGTGTGTGTGTGTGTGTGTGTGGACACCAGGTACCCTGTGGAGTTTTCAAAACAAAAGTTTCAGTTCAGTTTACATTCAGTGTTGCTCACCAAAACACTGAGCATTATGTATAACAAAACACGGACACACACACACACACACACACACACACACACACACACACACACACACACACACACACACACACGGAGCGCACACCGGTCCATCGTGCTACTAGAGGTCAAATGCTCCACAGGGCGCTTCTGGGTAATGACAGCTAGCAGTAGCGGTGCTCAGCCAGGCATTACCGGGGGGAATATCTGACTACTGTAGCAATAAGTTATTTTTAACAACTAACAGTGTTATAGCAGTGCAATGCTGAATCTGTGGAATGCTCTTTTAAGATTAGTGAGTTTTCATCGGCTTATAAAGTCATCCAAAAATCATGCCAATCGGCGTCAATGCTCACAGCAATCGCCCATATGTTTTTAAGGACATGCTTCTGTAGTTTGGAATATTATCTTATTGTGTGTGTGTGTGTGTGTGTTGATCTTCCCTTCAGGACATGAGGAACTTGAGGTTTGCCTTGAAGCAGGAAGGTCACAGCAGACGAGATATCTTCGAGCTCCTCTTCAAATACGCCTTCCCCCTCTCACACGGTCTGGTAAGGCAGCTTTTAACGTCTGCTGCCATCTACTGACTAGCAGATGGCTTTTCTTGAATCTGGGCCAGCGAGGGAATTTATTTGAAAGATGATACAGATGTAGCCTTATTTTCTCAGATGGTTTGATCCACACTGATTGGAAAAAGCACAAGGAACACTATGTACTGTATGTAGAGATCCCTTTTTATCGTGAGTATCAGGCCAGTCTTGAACACTGAGTGTATATAAAGCATCAAACCATGTAAATCCACCCAGTATTGGCAGACATTTTTCTGCTAACAGGCATCCTCCATTAGTTTCAATGCCCAGCATTCATGCAAATGCTGAAGTAGAAATGCAGCCCCCTCATATGCCATGACACACAGCTACCCGCCCACACCACAGCTACATCTGCTTGGTTAATATTTGTGCATGCTAAAATATGTGTGAGAGCTAGTCTTACCAGGGCTACTGTCTTTGGTATGGGCCAGTGGAGATGATGAAAAATCCTCACATTTATTCTGCCAACTACCTCCTGGCTATATTGGACAACAGCCAAGCGAGCAGCATTATAATGCTGGCACAGGCTGTTTATAGCTCCTGTGCCTCGTGCAGTTATTTCAGACATTCACTGTTCATTTACTGTATAGACGGTGTTAGGTCACTGACAATTGGGGCACTTCTATCTGGCAAAAACATGATGAGGAAAGCCTTGACTCCCAAAGGAGCATGTCATTAAGAGCCAGCCAATCACAGACCTTTAAATGTTGCTCTGCTATCGGTAACTGGAAGCTAAATACTTTGATATGTAAAAACCTGATAAAACGTTCAGCAGGTTCGAGGTCTGGGCCTGATTGTGACAAATAAAGCATGCGTTTGTAGTATTTATTAGTACTCAGGTGATTAATCAATAAATAGAAAACCTATCATGGCATTTTTCAAGTTCCAGCCGTATAATGTCTTAGATGTACGAAAAAACTCAAAATGGGCTTGAATGGGCTCTTGGCCAGACGGACTTGCAGAGCAAATGTTGCAGCAATGTTGCTGGAAGTTCGTCAGGATTTTCCCAGACTAGGTTCAGGTGCCAACAACTAACAATTGAAAATAATAATAAAAATACATAGTCCGACCAATAATCACTTAGATAATTACAATTTCGCCTATCTAAACAAAATCAACAATTACCAGTCGCACGCCTTAGGACCTTAGCTAATGTAAGCAATTAATTGCAGTTAAACAAAGAAACTGTGATTATGAAGAAAAAAAGGACAATTGTGCAGTCATTGTTACAGGCCTGTCCAGGTGACTCCTGTTTGTGTCTGTTGTGGAACGTTGAGGGGATCGTGAAAAGAACACAATTACAGTAGGGAAGGTGCTTTTTGATCCAGCTTCTCCCCAGAATCTGACCAAAAGATGACTCGTGGTTGGTTAAGGTCACTGTTGTTCTCTCCCAGGATCACTGTGCTGCTGCTGTAATGTGTCTCTCTCCACTCCATCCAGCCACTGTTTGCCTACGTGAATCAGGAGAAGTACGCGGAGAACGGCTGGGGCATCTACAAACCCGTAGAGGAGTTCAGACGCCAGGTAAGGAGAAAGAAGTGCTGCATCAGGACTCTACTATTACACTACTGCTTTCTTTATTATTGTTTTTTTTGTGGTTTTGTTTTATGTGTGAAATGTTTAGCTCCAGTTGGACAATCTTTGGGTTACACTGTCGTGTTGTGGCTGCTGTAATATGTTTTTTCTTTATTCTTTATTTTGTGTAAAGTAGAGCATGTTGAGTGTGGACATTGGACCGAAAGCTGTGGAGGAAATTACTTTTGTATTGGTGTCATGTAATTCCGCGTGGGACGCGCCACTTAGTGCCATAGCACTTAAATAAAATATCATATCATGTCATATATACAAATGAAATATAAAAATCAAGATAAATAAACATAAGGTGGCACTATTAACACATACAAGGTTATTGCACTAATAAATACAATAAATTATTTAAAATACTCATCAATTCTGTCATTGCTACTACTGTACATCACTTTGTAGTGTAGGCGTGTTGTGAAAACCCAACTAGAAGTGAAACAAAACGTAGAAAGTGTATAATCCTGCAAGAAGAGCATTCCGCTGTTTCAGTGAGTAACCAATGAGGATCCTTGTCTCTTTGCAGGGCTTACCGAATAACAAGTGGCGTATCACATTCATCAATAAGAACTACGAGCTGTGTGACACCTACCCCACCGTGTTGGCCGTACCCTTTAAAAGTAAAGAGGAGGACCTGAGGAGAGTGGCTGCCTTCAGGTCCAGAGGACGCATACCGGTGAGCACGAGACTGATCTCTGTAAAACTGAACCATGTTATGCATGAGTTTCACATTTTTCAGTTTGACCTAAAAACTCAGTGTCCACTTACTAGCATTTAGATAAAGTTATGTGGCATGACCAAGGGGGTAGGCCAGCCTCCGGAAAGCATACCTCCTATGGGGACATTCTGAGGCTAACAAGCCATCGCCATTGACTGCCATTCATTTTGGCGTCACTTTGACAGCAAATAACTTTACATCTGAAGCATTTAAAGACTCTATTTGTCCATTGTTTATTTCTAAAGAAACACGACAATGTATAAAAGGCTCCATTACCTTGTACCTCACGTTATGGCTCCGTAGCAGACGTTTTTATAAAAATAGGCTAACGATTGTGGCATAACCACGAGACTTACTGTCGCACATGGAGAAATTATCGTATAGTACAGGAGAAGCTCGCAGGCAGTTTCGACTTACATTAGCTGTTTAAGTTTAATTACTAATGTTCTCTAAAACTATGCTCTCCGTCTCTGCAAGATTCGGAGTGATTGAGGTACAATTGTAGAATGTCTTTCACATCGAAGCTAAATTGGTTTTGCAACTGAAATATGCCAAATCGACATTGTTTCGGAACTCGAATCGGGAAATGTTATCGAATCGGGACCTTGTGAATCGGAATCGAATTGGGAAATCAGTGGCGATACCCGGCCCAAGTCTTTCACGACTGTCACCCTGCAAGACTCTGTGGCCATCACGAGCTAGCTAGACTAGACTAGAACTAGCTAGCTGACTGCTCTTTGTGCCTCAGGTTCTCTCATGGATCCACCGGGAGAACCAGGCCGTGATCTGCCGCTGCAGCCAGCCTCTGGTTGGCATGTCTGGGAAAAGAAACAAGGACGACGAGCGCTACCTGGAACTGATCCGGGAGGCAAACGACACCCCCAAGCTCACCATCTACGACGCTCGGCCCAGCGTCAACGCTGTGGCCAACAAGGTCAGGAGGGACAGGAAGTTCTCTCGGGGGTTAAAGGGCTGGTTGGACACACATTGGGGGCATGTATTTGGTAGTTCTGATATGGTATAGATGTTACGGCATGATGATTTCTCTTTTTGAGAAGCGAGAAATGGGGGGGGAGGGGGTACAAATAATGATTATTTGCTTTATCAATGAATTTGTCCATGATCATTTCAATTAATCATGTAGTCATTTGTTGTGAAAGTTCACCGTCGTCTCTAGACAATCAACCGTAATGTTTTTGGTGGCCCCATATTTTCTCTAAAGCCCAGTTCAGATCAAAGATTTGCGAGTCGAGTTGAAACTTGCAAGTACTTGAAGTGTGCCGTTCTAAAACCTGCCCGTTCACACCAATGTAGTCTATATCCACGACGTTCCTGTTCCGGGATTGCTCCGGTGCAGCCGGAAATTCCGCCGGATGTCCCTCTTTTCGGTCGGATGTCCGTCCCCTTCCTCTTTCTTTGTGTTGGCGTTCTAAACTCCGGTGGATTTCTGAGGACTATGGTTAACTGCTCCTCAGATCTCTGCAGGGTAAATCCAGACAGCTAGATAGACTATCTGTCCAATCTGAGTTTTCTGTTGCACGACTGAAACAACTTTTGAACGTACACATGTTCCACCAAAACAAGTTCCTTCCCGAGGCTATTTTGCTCCGTCCTGCGCTTAGCGCCGCCCAAGACAACTGTGATTGGTTTAAAGAAATAAACCAGAGCACGTTCTTCTCCCATCCCAGAATGCTGTGTGGTCTAGCCAGACCCTCCTCCGCAGGTCTGGCAATGCGAAACTAACACCAATGGGACAAGACTGTGTATCATCTCCAAAGCAACTCTTTGTACTTCTGTTCTAACTTCCAACTTTCAGGCTTTTTTTGCAGCTGGATATCATTTGTAGTGTCTTAAAATAGGAATGAGGATAGAGAAAGTAAGTCGCTTGCTACAGTTGCATTTCATTTCATTTCATGAAACGCCAAACAGCATTTTATTTCTCTGATTCACTGCTTTGTTCTATTGCCGCTCCCTCTCTTCAGTCACTCTCTAGCTCACTCAACCACATACGGTGCTCGCGGGCGCTCGTTGAGCCTCTGTCCAAAACTCCATTTCGACCAGCTGACGGTTTGTAGCTGACTTTCCAAGCTGACTTCTCTATTGGCTGTTGAAACGAGACGATCCTTTCGTTCTAAAACCAGCGTCTGGAGACTCCACGAGCTGAGTCGCAGCGACGCCATCAGCTGCTTTGAGTCGAGCTGAGCCGCGTCAGTTCAGACCGCTGAAACTTTCCCCTGCGACGTTCTAAAGCGGTTTTGTCTCGTCGCGAATCTTTGGTCTGAACTGGGCAAACCACGAGAGCACACCTCCTGTTACTTTAAGGACTGAATACCAAGGGTTCATTCAGCCTAGTTTTGGATCTTAACGTCGTTGCTTTCCCCAGGCCACAGGAGGAGGCTACGAGGGTGACGAGTACCAAAACGCAGAGCTCATCTTCCTGGACATCCAGAATATCCACGTCATGAGGGAATCCTTGAAGAAACTCAAAGACATTGTCTACCCCAATGTGGAGGAATCCCATTGGCTGTCCAGTCTAGAGTCTACACACTGGCTAGAACATGTTAAGGTAAGAAACAGAATCGGAATGTTTGTGCACACATGAATCCACCTCCAAATGTGTTTTTTGCGATCCGATCTCAATGCTTCCCGAGAGAGTTTTCACCTGTACTTAGAGCACTCAGGATGGATGGTTAAAAACCAGCCCAGAACAGGCCCTATGTGGACCTCAATATTATTGTCATAAGTATTGTTGTCATTGTCATTACTCGTTTTCGAAAAAAAAACAGTCCAAAGCCTTGTCTGAACAGTGTCTTTGTGTGTGCAGCTGGTGTTGTCAGGAGCCATCCAGGTAGCAGACAAGGTTTCCAGTGGGAACTCGGTGGTGATTCACTGCAGCGACGGCTGGGACCGCACCGCTCAGCTCAGCTCTCTGGCCATGCTGATGCTGGACAGTCACTACCGCACGCTCCGAGGATTCCAGGTCAGTCACCGTCCAAACACCATACTGAAAGGAAACTGCTCATCCACACCAGAGCAGCGCAGTCATCATGAATTGCACCTGTGCCGTGGTTTTACTGCACTTTACAGTAATTAAATGTCACTTCTTAAAGCTTCAGTGAAATTAACGGACCGAAAGTTAAGATTAGAGTTGTGGGGTTTTTTTTTTTGTGGTTTCAGGTGCTGATTGAGAAGGAATGGATCAGCTTTGGGCACAAGTTTGCCTCAGTAAGTAACTCCTGTCTTTAGAAAGATCTACTTCAGAATCCATATTCAATACTGTCAGATATTTTCAAGCAATACTCAAGTTGTTCAGTTTGATAGTTAGTTAACCTGTGTGTGTGTGTGTGTGTGTGTGTGTGTGTGTGTGTGTGTGTGTGTGTGTGTGTGTGTGTGTGTGTGTGTGTGTGTGTGTGTGTGCGTGCGTGTGTGTGTAGAGGATAGGTCACGGTGACAAGAACCATGCAGATCAGGACAGGTCACCCATCTTTGTTCAGTTCATCGACTGCGTATGGCAGATGACCAAACAGGTATGTTTAACACATCTGTATCATCCAGCTGCACTCATGTTGGGATTTAACCTCCAAGGCATTTCTGTGGGGGCATTATTGCAGCAAAACTATTTGCGAATGTGTGTGGAGAGTTGTGCAACTGTATCTCAATCCGTGTGTGCGTAATCAGATTTGTAAACGTGTAAAGAAATCTCCAAATCTGTATTCCGATTTGCTAATGTTTTGAGTTCTGTAAATGTGTACATAGATCTGTGCAGGCGTAGGGAAATCTCTCAACTCAGCAGGCCTCTCAATAGAGCTCAACAGTGTGGTTCTGGAAGTAAAAATCCCGTTCATTTTCTCCATGAGGATTTAGATTATCACCCATAATGTCTAAACCATCCGAGGTAGACTGACCACGAGCTGTGAGGTTGTGAAACGAAAGTTTCTGCTCCTGTAGAAGCCAGAAGTCTGTATGAAACCAACCTTGTTTAAAGACAAGCATCTTTTATTCACAATGTCATGGAGAAGTACTACACTACCCACAATCCTAAGTGTAACAGCGACGTCTCTGATTAGTGGAACTCACTGTTAAGTAAATGTTTACCGCACTTCGAACGGCTATAGCCAGCTGCTACCACTGAAGTCTATGATCGTGTCTCGTACCTTTTACATTTTTTTGCTGTTTTCAAAATGTTTTATGGTCACGAATCATCTCGTAGCTGCTTGGCTTTGTTCCAGGCTTAACACTCTTTATATAGAAGCATTTAATGAAATGTAAATGGAGATATTGAACAGGGAAAACCACTTCCAGAACCAGGGCCATTAAAAAAGTGGGTGGTCACTGTTGAGCTCTATTGGCAGTCTTTCTGCCTGTAACTTTTTGCTACACTCCTGCCGTGACAGAGATCTGAACGTGTGTGTGTGGACATTTGTCTGTACCGCTGTGCCTCAGTAGCAGTACGGCAGCAGGTTGTGGGTGCACGGACCGCGTGGACGTTTTCTTCTGCTATTTTGGTTCATGTAGGTGCAGCAGCTCAACGTGCAAAAGGGCTGAACATAAATCTATACATTGCAGGTTGTGGCGATTCATGTAGTCTCGACCGATCACATCCCTGCTCTCGTAGCTCTGAAACAGCTGACCCGCTAGGCTGCAGATTTCTCAGCATGTGCTCTGCTGCCTTCTGATGCCTGCAGGGATCTAATGAGCTGAACGAGAAGCTGTTCATACAGTATAAATGCAGACTGATGCATTCACTTGCTGAGACGTGTTTAAATTAAACAGTGTGTCTACATTTTGAGCAGTATTTCTCGATTGCTGACGTCTAAGACCCATTTTTCACCAAAACACCTCTCACCTGTCTGCGTCTCTCCTCCCACCCGTGCATCGATCGCTCTGCAGGAAAAATACCGGTCGGAGCGCTGCTTGTGCAGATAATAATTGCACTGCGACAAAAAACAAATCACTATTTGTGGTGCTGTTCAGTGCTGTGACCGCGTGGAGAAACCAACGGGTATATATAAGATGCCCTTTCGTAAATCCTCGTCAGGACAAACAGCCCTTTCTGTTCGGGGGATCAGTATGTGGAATTCGTTCTCTACTGAACTTAAAAATGATCCTGACTGGGATCATTTTAAACTTTGATTATGAAGAGGGAGCAGTCATGTAGTCGTGAATAATCTGTTTATTCTCCTGTTATAGCTCCTGTTTTATGGTGATTTATTGTATTTGTCTGTGTTTTGTATTGTTTTGTCTGTTTTCTTGTGAGTTTTTCATTTTGAATATATGTACAGTGGCTTGCATATGTTTACACACCCATGTTAAAGTTGACTAAAAAGAGGAATAAAAAATCATCTTTTGGAAATTGATCTCAATGCCTTAATTAAAAAAAATAGGAAAAATCCAGTCTTTAAGGACACCAATTTTCTTTGTGAATGAATAATGTATTGTAAATAAATAAATGTTCTTCCTTAAAATACAGGGGGCATAAGTAAGTTCACCCCTATGTTAAATTCCCATAGAGGCAGGCAGATGTTTATTTTTAAAGGCCAGTTATTTCATGGATCCAGGATACTATGCATCCTGATAAAGTTCCCTTGGCCTTTGGAATTCAAATAGCCCCACATCATCACATACCCTTCACCATACCTAGAGATTGGCATGGGGTACTTTCATAAGATCATCTATCAGTGCAAATCAAACCAGCTATTAGGCTAACTGAAATAAAACCATGCCAATCTCTAGGTATGGTGAAGGGTATGTGATGATGTGGGGCTATGTGCATTGCAAATTAGCTTAGGCTATAAATGCTGTGGTGTGTGGCATAGGTCTATGCTACGTACGTGTCCCTATAAGAATAAACCTTAAAAAACAAAAACAGGAATGTTTATCTTAAAGACTGAGGTGACTGAGGAGGAATTTGTAACTGCTGTACTCCTCTCCCCTCAACTCTCCTGCTCTTAGTTTCCTACAGCGTTTGAGTTCAACGAGCGCCTCCTGCTGACCATCCTGGATCACCTCTACAGCTGCTGCTTCGGGACCTTCCTCTACAACTGCGAGAGTATGCGAGACCAGCAGGTAAGACGGGACCTAAAACACTGCCTGCTCTTAGTTTCCCTACAGCGTGCACACAGGCTTTGATTTGATTTATTGGGCTCTCCATGAGCTGGGGCCATAGCCACAGCTATTCTTCCTGAAGTCCACTCAGAACCTGGGCATCTATACCAGGGGTGTCTAACTCCGTTTCACTAAGGGCCACACTGGGGAAAAAAGAATCACATCAAGGGCCAGACATGTACATTTTATTGACATGCTTTATTTAATCGAAAAAAGTCAAACATCTTTTACTGTATTATTGCATGTCTCATATACTGCAGTCTTCTCACTCACACAAGTATTGTGTTCTAGGTCTTAAATCATTTTAAACAGCTCTTAATTTTCCTATGTCCATGCAACGCTACCTCTAATGCTCTTTTATTTTTTATTCTGTGGTGTAGTTTTTTCTTTCGCTAGTCCAAATATAATTTCGCTGTCAGCTTTCGTGTTCTTGGCGCGAGTCTCTCTCGGATTGTACCACAGACATGAAACGGATTGTATTCTTCAGCTTTGGGGAAGTACAAGTTTAGCAATACTTGGCTTGATTAAAACTGAATTTAGGGCTTAGTTAATGTTGTGATAAAGGTCTTAAATTTCATTCATAATAGTCTTGAAAAAGTCTTAAATCTGACTTGGTGAAACCTGCAGAAACCCTGAAAAAGCGACACAAAAACATCGGGAAAAAAACTCTGAAAAATGTCTGAAAAAGTGGCAAAAATGCTGAAAAAAGCGCCGAAAGGGTTGGCAAAAGTGACAAAAACTTCAGACAAAGCAACGAAAACTAGTTGGGCCTAAATGTATTATGAACCTAAATTGATATGCGGGCCGGATCAAAATCTTTGAGGGGCCGAATTTGGCCCGCGGGCCTTGAGTTTGACACGTGATCTATACATTGTAGAACATAACTACATTAAAACAACGATCACGATACGAAAACAACATTCAATACATCACAGAAACAACGATAACACAAATAATAACCGAGACGTAACAAAATTCGGTAACACTTTGAATGTTCTCCCCCTCTCTCTCTCTCTCTCTCTCTCTCTCTCTCTCTCTCTCTCTCTCTCTCTCTCTTGTGCAGGAGGTGAGGTTGAAAACAGTGTCTCTGTGGTCCCTGGTCAACAGTAAGATGGAGATGTATTTAAACCCCTTCTACACCCCCGAGTCGGGCAGGGTCCTCTACCCCGTCGCCAGCATGCGCCACCTAGAGCTGTGGGTAACATACTACATCCGCTGGAACCCTCGCATACGGCAGCAGGTAGGACCGCCAGTCTGTTCTAACATACTGTGACCAGAGGCCTGTACTATGCAGCAAGATTTGGCATTAACGTCAGGTTCAACCCAGGGTTTTGTGTATCATGACGGTGGAGCACTTGTTACCGGGTTAAATCGCCGTGGTAACTTATGCTGAACACCTAACCTGGTTGGGAGCAGGTTATGTTGGAGATTAGAGATCAACTGGTGTAAAAGCACCGCCTACTGACCAATCACTACTCGACTGATAACGGCGTCACCGTTCTTAGAAGATCAGCTGGAGCTCGGTGTGCAGACAGACAGACAGACAGACAGACAAGTTAAAACATTTAGAGACCGACAACCCGTTAACATTCCCTGATGGGTATTTTTATGAAAGATCTAGATTTTCAGTGGAGGGAATTACCTATAGGCTGTTTGTCGGCTTCTTGAGCCGTGCGTTGCCAATGCCACACATCGGTTTGAATTATGTTTTTATATTTTTTATTTGCTCTCACATCGCTTACCACTGCCAGGGTTGCAACTGAAATAATAGGCTAAAGCAACGACAGTTTATGGAAAGCACAAGTGTAATTATGGTCAGATCTTGGTCCAAACTGATGGGGAAGTGGTATTGATAAGCGTTGTGATTTACACATCTACAGCGTCGGCTTCTTTTTTGCCAGCTTTCCTTCCTGTTTTAGGAAGCAGCGACTGTATTGTGTTTTGCCTGTAAAACCGTGTCTGTGCTCTTCATATTTATGTAGAATTATAGTTTGATCTTCTTATGTAAAATATGCAGCTCTGGTAGATGTTTGCGATTGGTCATGCTGTGCAAACACTGCCTCCCTTATGTGAACGCGTGCGTCGCTGAATTGGGAAACCCTGGGTTGACTGAACTAGTTGTTAACCACTGTCGTGACACAGGTTATGTTGTTAGGTTAGGTGAAGCTGGGTCACTGAAATAAATCCAGGGCATGTTGATCTGGATTTGTAGTACAGGCCTCAGGTCTGGGCCCCGGGCCCTCAGGGGCCTACAGGCAACCAATGTCATTGTGTATCAGTTGGTTTGTAGTAATGTGATTCCATCATTTAAATGAGTTGGCAGTCAAGCAGCGATCACAGATTATTCACAGAGCCAGTTCATTAAATAGAACTAGAAGGTGTAATATTTAGAGAAAGAGTTGTAATGCTATGGGAAGTAATTATTTTAAAAGAAAAAGCTGTGAAGTGGTGATGTGTTCAACAAAACGTTTCCATTTGTCATCGTAGTAAACAGTCCAAACCCATTGTTTTTGCAGGGATATTTATATAGAATAGAAAAAACTTAATTTTCCAGCCGAGGCAGGAAAATTGTCTTTCATGTATATTTATTATTATAGACAGCCAGGCAATGCTCAAACGTTGACATGCCATTTAATCTACTCATTGATCGGAGCACACAACATGCTGTTGGAATCAACCAATCTTTGTCTTTCTTAATGAGATAAATGTGATCAAAAATGCACTAAACCACTGGTTCTCAAACTATGGCACACGTACCACCAGTGGTACGCAAGCTCCCTCTAGTGGTATGCGGATGGAATCTCTGAATATGGTAAGAAATACAATAACTAAATACAAGAACAAAATACTAAAGATTTTTTCAAATAAAAATACTTAAACTATGATCAGTGAAAAGTAATTTACAATGACTTTTTTCATACCTGTAGGTTAATATTTTTGTTTCAATATCAGCCTGCTACGTAGTCACGTTCATGAACGTCCATAATTACATAGTTGCAAGATGTGATGGCAAGATGGTAAGCAGAGGTAAAACGAATGGTTCAGAAACACTGCAATGGTGGCTCCAAACGGGAACTATTAGGAAGAGAAGTGCAGATGAGGAGGAAAATATTTTGAGCAGCCCTGTTGAAACTATAGTGGACAAGAAGTGCTAGTCGCTACTTAAGCAGCGGCGGTGTAGTCTCCACAGCGCCTGCTAGCGTGCTAAACAGTAAGGAGATGTGACCCGAGTTACGTCAAATTTGGATTCAGCTGGAGTGGGACGGAGGAGGTTCAGCTTGGCCGTGGCTGACCACAGTCGACAACAATTGATGTTATCAGGAATAAACCTGCCTCCTGTGGGAACTGTCCGTTGCTGAATAGGGTAGGCCTACGCTACCGTCGGCCGTAGCGGTGGTACTCGAGAGCCGAATGGTTCCTGAGGTGGTACGTGGGGCGAGAACCACGGCACTGAACTATACAGTCTCATCCAGATTGACACACTATTTTCTAACGGTTGCAAATGATCAACCCTGTTAATGTTGAAATGTCAATGCTCTGAAACTAATGGGAGCACTAACTCTCCAAAAATGTGAAACATTTAGGTTGACCTTTTTCTTTTTCATGACAAATTGCCTTTTGTGTGTGTGTGTGTGTGTGTCCTTGTGTGTGAGTGTGTGTGTGTGTCCTTGTGTGTGTGTGTGTGTGTGTGTGACCTTGTGTGTGTCTGTCTGTGTCCGTGTTTGTGTGTGTGTGTCCGTGTGTGTCTGTCTGTGTCCGTGTTTGTGTCCTTGTGTGTGTGTCCTTGTTTGTGTCCGTGTGTGTGTGTGTGTGTGTGTGTGTGTGTGTGTGTGTGTGTGTGTGTGTGTGTCCGTGCGTGTGTGTCTCTCTGTGTCCATGTTTGTGTGTGCGTGTCCGTGTCCGTGTGTGTCTGTCTGTCTCTGTCTGTCTGTCTGTGTGTCCTTGTGTGTCCGTGTTGGTGTATGTGTCCGTGTCTGTCTGTCTGTCTGTCTGCCTGCCTGTGTGTCTCCATGTCTCCGTGTGTGTGTGTGTGTGTGTGTGTGTGTCCGTCTGTGTGTGTGTGTTGCAGCAGCAGAGTCCGGTGGAGCAGCGCTACAAGGAGCTGTTGGCGCTCCGAGAAGAGTACCTGAGGAAGCTGGAGGCGCTGGAGCTGTCTGACTCCTCCCCTTCCTCCCGTCTGGCTAACACCCCCAACACCCCTGCCTCCTCCACGCCACCACAGCAATACACACAACTGCAAACTCCCCTCTGAGGGCTCATGACACACACACACACACACACACACACACACACACACACACACACTCAACTACACCTGTTGACTTGCACTTACGTCCTCTTCACTCTGATTTCTGTCAGTCTCTAACACACGCAGGGAATTAATGAGTATCATGCTGTTCTAACTGTTAGATTTAGATTTGATAGGGTTGTTCTAACACCATAGTGGTGACGATGGTGATTTATGCAATATGTCACAGTATAGCCTTCCACACACACACACACACACACACACACACTCGCCATACAAGAAAGCCTTAAAGACATTCAGTGGCTTTCAGTCCAAGGGCTTGAACACACAGGACACCCAGTGAATGCGTAACGGCTTTCACACAGGCTTTCCTCTGTACGCCCTAATCTGATTTGACAGGAACCGCCACATAACAACATTTAGGTATACTAGCTACTATAGGTAGACCCCCTCTTGCTTCCACTCTTTGTGCTAAGAGAGAAAAGCCAAAGGTTGCCCAGTCAGGAGAGAAATAGAGACAATACATTTTCTTGGAAACTAAAACCAATTCAGAGTTTGGATGTCAGAACACTGCTGGGTGTCAGCCCGGCTCCTGCCTACGTCCTGCTACACAAGCGTTGGTGTCCTGTGTGAACACAGCGAAATCAAGACAGACAGTTCTCACTTCTCACACTTCTTCCTTCTTGCTGCACTGCTTCTGAGTGTTGCCTCATTTTCCCTTAAGGAATTGATTAGAGCTGCCGCGGAGCTCACGCGGCGGAGTCGGAGGCTCTGAGCTGCGGCGGTGAACGTCACTGTACGCGTCCAGCTAAGTGTATATATCAAGTGTGTCAGATTCGGATGGATTGATGTGGAATTTGTTGCCTATCACCCGAGGAGGAAACCTAGAGCTGTCTCCATCACATGTGTTTTGCCGCCGCTTTCAGCTACGCTCCCCTAAGCAGTATTTCCCAGCTCTTCCTAAGCTATGGCGCCGAGAGCAAATGCAGTTCTCGCCAACTGGCAGAGTTCAGTTAGAAGTAATCAGTAATTACCTTTTTATGAATGCAGCTTTGATAGGGTTTGAAATATATTTTGGTTGCTCAAGATATTCTAGGGACATGAAGTGGTGCTGGCCTCTGATCCTGGATCACCTCTTGTGCTTGTATGTTCTCACTAAACACAGACTGTGGATGGAAAAAAACCAGCCTGGTCCATGATAGCCTTACCATGCCACGCCAAGATGTTTGGAACCAGCACACAGTTTTATGGACAGTGAGCAGAAATCAACCAGTTAGCTCTTACTTCCCCTGAAGTACACACAGTTACAAATTACAGTTTGTAATTCTGATATTCTTTCCAAACCCACCACTGAAAACGCACGTGATCTCATAGCACAGGTGCCTTTTGGACAGGTGTTTTCTTTCCCCCTCATTGTAATTGGATGTCATGTGGGTCAGTTTTTACTTTTTACATCAGAAAGCAAAGATTTAGTCAATAAATAGTGTTTCTGTTTTTCAGTTATCTAATTGGTTTACGTACTTTGGTGGACTTGTTTATAACTACTTGCTTGGTTTTCTGACTGCTCATGTTTCTGCCCAATTACACTCCAGATTACAGCTTTGTGTAGCAAACGGGCTGTTGATGCCAAAAAACATGTAATTATAACTAATAGGAATGATGGGGAAAGCTATTTAGAAATGAGGTGAAGTTATGGGAATTAATCTTGATTGTTTGTGGAAGTAGCAAATAAAAATGTAAATTTCTCATTGGAAATTCTTGGAAGACAATGTTTGCCAGAAAAAAGAAATTTGGTCAATTGTTAAGGAATGACAAAAATATAAAAAAAAAAAAAAGATTTAAATGTCAAAATGGTAGGATACCAGGTTTAAACGATGACATTAAGTCAAAGTTATTTTATTATTTTTTTAGTTTTTTATCTCAAAATGGTGAGACAGTGCTATCGTTATTTTGATTCACTGTCTCAAAAGTATGGCCTAGTGTCTCATAATTCTGACTTTAAGTTGAAATAAAATTGAAAATAAAAAATATGACTCATAATTTTGACTTAATGTTTAATCATTTTACTTTTTTTTTTATTCCTGACTCAAATGGGCTTCCATTAAATTCTACAATGAGAACACATGAAAACCAACCTGTCCAGAAAGCACATCCTTTAGCAGTGTGGAACTAATGTCTACAGAGCCGTGTGCAGAGTCAACCTTGCGCGTGTGTGTTGGGTGTTTTGTGTGTGTGGGTGCGCGTGTGCGTGTGCGTAACGGAAAATCAACTAGCCTGATGTGAGGATTTTGCTGCTAACTCCCAAGGGCTCCCATTTTGGTTATTTTGAGAACATTTGACACGTCTGACAGAAAAATACTGGCTATGTCTATCACAAATGTATGTACTGTATCAGTCAGTCTGTCAACATGGTGACAAGACTGTTACTACAATGGCTCTTGAGTTTAGGTTCTCTGCCACCCTATTCATTCTCAGTCTGGTAGTCCTCAGTCTCTGGCACTTTATCGCAACATCGGCCACTCAATAAATATCTGGGTTTTATTACTGGAGTACTGTAAGTTGGGAATTTGAGTGTTGAGGGCAGGGCTTTAAAATGAGACCTGCCAACCCGCCAAATGCGGGTAAAAATGAACTTTGGCGGTTAGAGTTACTAGCCAATTTGCCTGGTGATGAATAAAGCAAAATAACACTGCACCCGTTTCAATCGGCTGGCTGGAGAAATGATTCCAGATTTCTCTTGTTTTCTGCCAAGAAATTTGGGCAGTTTTGTGTGTTTGCCTTGGAAACATACTCTTTATCTGGCAACACTCATTGTAGTACTAACCCTACATTTCCCATGAACACGTTCTCTTTGAAATGAAGTAGTAAAGTCAGTTAGGAAAAAAACATACATTTGGCTAGTGGAAAATCTGATTGGCTGGTAACTTTGAAAATCTACTAGCCATGTTGGCTGGTCAAAAAAGTTCATTTAAAGCCCTGCTTGAGTGTGATATTTTGCTGATGTGTTATTTTGGCAATGCCAGCTGTGGCATCCATTGCTGAAAGCAAGAATGAACTAATGGATAGCTATTAAAAGGAGCTTTAAGACTGCAGCATTGCTGTGCTCTGGCTCATTACCCAAGAGAAACTGCTCCGTAGAGAACTAGTACAGGGTAGATACACCTGGAGGTCTACTTGGACCACCACTGTAGATCATGTCCACCTGACACTATATAACTTTTCATAAAAACCTCCTTCACAAATGAATTTTATGCTACAGTACCGCAGACAGTATGGGCTATTGGATGTTTCTTACCTCTCTCTTTTGGAGTGTAGTTACCTCCATTTAGTATGATTTACACAGAATGGGACTTTACTTCTGGAACCCTTTCTACCCAGAACATTTCCTCCCACTTCTCTACAGCATCCTTGAACATTTGAGTTAAGGAGGCTTCGAAAAAGCCAGAGAGCTCAGAGTCCAATACATTACCCCGTTGGGTTTTTTCAGTAAGTTGGAGGCAACAATGCATTGCGATGATGCGTTGTACGTACAGCGTTACAGTTTCTATTGTGAATGGGGTGCAATAAGTCATTTTGGGAAGTGTGTCAGGTCACGTCCAGATTTGTGCCTTTGATTCGTGTGTGAATCGCCTTCACCTTTTCAGATAAACGTACTCTCGTTATCCTGGGTCATGTTTGAGATTGACTGCTCTGTAGTTCACGCTTCCATAGGAAGAAAGCCTTGTGTCCTCTGATTTTTGGGAGGAAGCCATGCTGTTGTTTATGGATTTGTGCCAGTTTGAAGTCGGAGGAAGTGGGCGGTCACTGCCGGCATTCCGCAAGTAACTACAGAGTGCAGAGGACAGGGCAGTTCACTAACCTTTCCCTGTGTTTAAGGAAGCCTGGGTTTCCCCCTCCAAATCCTACATTGTGTGACTCTGTAACAGATCACATAGTAGCGAGAAAAACTAAAGAAATTCTGGTCCCTGTTGGCCCACAGCCAGATAAGATTAATACCCGTTTTATCAGTGTGTTTAGTACAGAGACACAGAAGGTCCAAGGCATGTTAGCCTGGCTAGACCATTCCAGGGCACACAGGGTTCTCGGTTGAGTTTCAGGCTCCTACTTTTTCCTTTTAAAAATATCTTTTGCTGCGTTTCCACCTCTCATTCCCCCTGCTCTGGCGTTTCAGAGCCCCTAAACCGGAGACATTTGAAAACACTTCTGATCCCCGTTTTGGTTTGGAATCTGCGGCGTTGTGTTTCTGTCTCAACGGCCGCAAACGGAGGCAACGCCGACGCTGACGCCAACGTTTCGCCGCCTGATTGGGTCTTATCCATAATGACGTCTTGTTCTCAGAGTTCTTCTACTGGAGCTAAAAACACTTGAGCATTTGGCTTAAAACTCCGCTTAAAAACCAAAACATAGCAGTGTAAATGTAGCCCCAGAACCTCAACAGTGAGCGCGGAGAACATTTGTGTCTCGCACTGTATCAGCCTTTTGCAAGCAGCAAGCAGAAGTATGATGGTCACGTTGCTTTGGAAGGCCCCTGTGAGGGGGAGGGCTGCGTTCCATTTCTGATTCCGACATTCCCACCCACTTCACGCTGGGATTGGTCTGCTGTGTGGAGGTGAGAGAAGAGCCAGGGCTTGGACTTGTCTCTCAGCTCTTATTTCCTTCCATACCTTCCAGACAAATGTAATTCCGTGGATTAGCCAGCAGATTTCGCCAAAGCTTAGTTTTTTTGCCATCACTATGGCAACTATAACAAAATCAGGGAGTGTAACAGCCACAGCAAACGGTTCACAATGAAGTCTTGGTGTTTCATGGCGTTTCAAGAGAGAATAGGACTTTGGCTACCTGCAAGTATGTCAGATCTCAAACATGACTCTTTTCTATGTCTGGGTGGGTCAGAGTCAAGGTCCAAAATTAGCACCATCTACCAGCCAAATGCTGGTAAAATATACAAGTGGCTGGTAGATTAGCTTCACTCACCAGCCAAAAAAAAAACTATCTTTAGATATAGAATCTATAGAGCTCAACACTGTGGTTCCGGAAGTGAAAATCCCATTCATTTTCTCCATGAGGATTTCGATTATCAGCCATAATGTCTAAACCATCCGAGGTAGACTGACCCTGAGCTCCGAGGTTGTGGAACGAAAGTTTCTGCTCCTGTAGAAGCTAGAAGTCTCTATGAAATCAACCTTGTTTTAAGAAAAACATGGTTTATCCACGATCTTATGGAGAAAAACGACACTACCCACAATCCTAAACGTAACAGCGACGTCTCTGATTGGTCCAACTCGCTGTTACCATAGAAACGTTTACCGTACCCACAAAACCGTGAACGGCTAGAGAGAGCTTCTACCATTGAAGTCTATGATAGTTTCTGTACACGGTCTTGTACCTTTTGCCTTTTTTGCCGTTTTCAAAATGTTTTTTTGCGCCGAATCAAATGTTTTATGCTCACTATTAATCTCGTAGTTGGTTGGCTTGGTTCCAGACTTAAAACTCTATAAATAAGCAATTTTCGAAACGTCAATGAAACAATTGAATGTGGAAAAACACTTCCGGAACCAGAGCCGTTAAAAAAGTGGGCGGTTACTGTTGAGCTCTGTTGAGTGGCTGGTCAAATTTGAACATTCACTAGCCGTAGAGCTCAACAGGGACCGCCCACTTTTTGAAGTGTGTGTTTCACTGACGTTTCAAAAGAATTGCTTATATATAGAGTTTTAAGTCTTGAACCGAGCCAACCTGCTACGAAATGAATAGTGAGCATAAAACATTTGATTCGAAACAAAAAAACATTTTGAAAACTTGCTTGAAAAGGCAAAAGGTGCAAAACCGTGTACAGAAACTATCATAGACTTGAATGGCAGAAGCTCGCTCTAGACGGTCGCGGTTTTGCGGGTACGGTAAAGGTTTCTATGGTAACAGCGAGTTGGACCAATCAGAGATGTCACTGTTATGCTTAGGATTGTGGGTAGTGTCGTTTTTCTCCATAAGATCGTGGATAAACCATGTTTTTCTTAAAACAAGGTTGATTTCATACAGACTTCTAGCTTCTACAGGAGCAGAAACTTTTCGTTATACAACCACGGAGCTCGGGGTCAGTCTACCTCGGATGGTTTAGACATTATGGCTGATAATCTAAATCCTCATGGAGAAAATGAATGGGATTTTCACTTCCGGAACCACACTGTTGAGCTCTATTTGGCTGGTGGGCGAAAAAGTTAATTTTGGACCCTGGTCAGACTGCAACCTGATTCCTATGTTCACCGAGAGGTGAGTTAACCCTCTTGTTGTCCTCGGGTCAAAATTTCTACATCAGAAATTTCGGTTTCTTTCAACCAAATTGCCCAAAAGTAACACAGATGGTTCCATGAAACGCTCTTCACAAGTAAAAGTAAGGATCAGTTCAATACTATCATTGACTTTTGGGTGTTTTAATCCATTTTTGACTAAACTTTGACAGTCTGTGATTATCCATAAACATCATAATAATGTATACTTTATTCATTTTTTAACACTAAAATTAGATAAAATTTCATAAAGGATACATGAGGTTTATTGACTATAAAATCCAAAAATGAGTTTAAAAATAGTGGTAACAAGTTGGTATAAGTGTATACTGGTGGTAGTGGGGTGAAAAAAGCGCAGAAAACGTCGAAAAATGTAAAAAAAAAAAAAAAAAAAAAGTGTTAATTTTGACATGGGAGGACAACACAAGGGTTAACTTCTTAGGTTGTACCAAATGGAAACTGACGTCCTCTATGAAAGGTTTGTACTGTAGGGGACTGAAAAAGAAGTGACGGATACACAAAAAAAGTGTGCATTGGTCGAGTGGTTGTGTTTTTAGGGAAAAACAGATGAAAAAAAAGAAATCTATTTTTTATTATTTTTTACTTTGTACAAGCACCGTGATGTAATTACCTCAATCAAAAACCTATTTTACTGTCTAAAAGTTCTATTGTTGTAAAATACAATTATTTTATGTAGTGTAAAATCTTACAGTTTTATAAAAAAAGGAAAGTAATGTTGGTTCAGAAATTGTTGGTATAAATTGTGGATTTCTGCTCCATTGGATTTTT
This sequence comes from Sander lucioperca, assembly GCF_008315115.2. Taxonomy (NCBI): domain Eukaryota; kingdom Metazoa; phylum Chordata; class Actinopteri; order Perciformes; family Percidae; genus Sander; species Sander lucioperca. The sequence continues at coordinate 29,998,330 of NC_050189.1, read as the reverse complement.
TTTGAGGGCATTTCTTTTGGTTTGTACTCGCTAAACCCAGGATGAAAAGACAGAAGCTTAACGTTACTGTTCACTTGTCACAAACCTTGACATGCAGGGTTTCCCCCAGAAAAGTTGTTCAGCCTGGTTGCGAGGGTCTTCTCTCGACGAGGGCCCGGTTGGAGGCCAGTCACAGAGCATTAATGTAGAGCCCAATAGTTTCTGCGTTAACAGAATCATGGAAGGAATCGCTAAATTGAGAATTAAAAAAAGCTAAGACCGCTAAGCTAAGACAGATTCCAGAGGGCCCTACATTAAGTCAGTGCTAAAAGATTAACTGGAAATTTGAAAATACGACTGTCTAAGTTTCCCAAAAAATATTGTGTCGGGATCGTGTGCCGCATTTCCTTCGTGTCCCACGTGTCACGTTTCCTAAGACCCAACCCGCGTGTCACGTTTCCTGAACCCAACCGTAGCCTTCTTATTTTACTAAATGCAACCGGTCCGCTGGATACGGCGCTCAAAATGCGTACAGATAACACGCCACTTGGCTTTATAAAGTGGCGTGTATGTTTACGCCCACTGTATACAGCGTAGACATACACGCAGATAGCTCAAAATGCGTACAGATAACACGCCACTTGGCTTAAGAAAGTGGGGATGTATGTTTACGCGGTCATGATGTCATGTTGTGAGTTTTCTGTTGCACGACTAAAACAACTTTTGAACGTACACACGTTCCACCAAAACAAGTTCCTTCCCGAGGCTATTTTGCAGAGGCACCGTGGCTTCCGTCCAGCACTTAGCGCCGCCCAAGACGATTGTGATTGGTTTAAAGACAATGGCAATAAACCAGAGCAGGTTTTCTCCCATCCCGGAATGCCATGTGGACTAGCCAGACCCTCCTCCGCAGCGCTGTGGAGGAAGGTCTGGCAAAGCGACACTAGGTGGGGGGGGGGCAACTTAGGCCCGGTGGGCCACCAGGCTTACAATACACTAGGGGGAAACCCTGGCATCTTCCTCTCAGTTCTCTGGTGGATCTGCTTAGCTTTTTAGATTCACTCTGGCTCTGCGGCGATGAAGCTGAGAAGTACTCTTGTCATTGTTCATTTCAAATGTACTCTTTCATTAATGTAGGGGGTTGTAGTTTGAGGGGTTTTGTGGCATAATATAGCCTGCTTTTTAATAAATGCACATAAAATGTGTTTCAGGATCTTTTTGTCATCAACAAGGGAAGGTGAACTCAGAATACATTTCAAATGTGTTTCGTTTAATCATGTTAGATCCTCTCCACAGTTTGTTGGATGGGTCCTGTTATGTAAATATTACTGATTAAATTAATTTAAGGATTTCTGACTCTGGCTCCTTGCGTTTGTTGATTATTCCATTTTTTCCGTTTTTTCTAATTTTCATTTGCAACTCCTAGCAGGATGATGGCTTAAAACATTAGACAAGCTAGGGCGCCCGGATAGCTCAGTTGGTAGAGTGGGCGCCCATATATAGAGGTTTGCTCCTCAATGCAGCGGGCCCAGGTTCGACTCCGACCTGCGGCCCTTTGCTGCATGTCATTCCCTCTCTCTCTCCTTTCATTTCTTCAGCTGTCCTGTCAAATAAAGCCCTAAAAATGCCCAAAAAATAACCTTAAAAAGAAAAGAAAAAAACATTAGACAAGCAACAACAATACAACACAGACGTAAAACAAGAACCCATAAGCACAGACAACTACTGTTCCAGATCAGCTGGCAGGTTGATGGCATGAGAAAAACATAACACAAGTAGCATATACAGTAGACAGGTACAAATGCAGAGACGCACATTAAAACACATCAACAACACAGAAGCAACTACCATATTTCGGGGGGGGGGGTCCCCTTATCTTATTACATTTGCTAAAGGAAACAACACTATGTTGATATACAGAGGCTACATTCCTCTTTATGGGACCGTATAGGGTAAATGTAGTTTCACATTGACTTTCATGTTATTTTCTATAAGGAAATGAAATTAAGAGTGTAGGCTACTGCAGCTTCACAGAAAAATCCAGCTATCTAAATCCAGGTGTGTGTGTGTGTGTGTGTGTGTGTGTGTGTGTGTGTGTGTAAAATGTGAAAGATATATGTGGATAAGTGGGAATGCATGGTATATGTGGAGGAGTGGAAGCATGGTTGGGGAGGTGTGTATGTAAAAGTATGAGTATGAGCACGCATGAGTGTGGTTTATATCCTGTGGAGTAGAGGTAAAAAGGAATATATTTAAAATGACATGGTACAGCTGAACGTGTCGTAACACTACCGAACGCTTGTCGAAGCATGAATGACCCCGTTTGACAATCTGTGTGTGTGTGTGTGTGTGTGTGTGTGTGTGTGTGTGTGTGTGTGTGTGTGTGTGTGTGTGCGCGTGTGCGCGTTCTTTCTCTCATCTTCGCATCCCGGGCGTGTTGTAAAAAGGCGGGGCTAGAGCTACAGTGCGAGGAAGAGATGCGAGTGAGAGGCAATCCGGAGGAAGCACAAATAACCAAATCACAGGAAGCGTTCATACTCATTTTTACAGTGAGCCTCGATCCCTATCAGAACAAACAGGCAGGCGGGCGCGCTGAGGGCGGACATTGGAATTAAACCAACTGGTTTAATTTCATCCGCATCCTCATATCAGAGGAAATCGTCCGCATCCGCCTCTACAGTAGTGACCTAGAAAGTAAACATTCGTCTGGCAGATGGAGAAACAGGCCGGAGCTGCCGGGGCGGCGGACGGAGCAGGGTCGAACAGAAAGCTCTGGGGCTCGCCGACCGGCGCACCAGCCACCGGAGAAACCCTGGACAGGTGAGTAGTGGACACTTGATATTACAAGAATATGTCACACGTCGCCATTTAGCTAGGGTTTTCTTGCTTTCCACAATTTCCCACGAAATATTAAACAATATATGCCATGAGTCAAGAGGGTCGTGGTTTGAAATCGGCGTAGACCCAATGCATAACATTTCAAACAACTTTTAAAAATGTTTTCATTTTTCCAATAAAAAACCCGGAGTTTGGAGTGACGGTAACGGTAACGTTACAGTAACGTTAGCTATGATGGAGTAGCTAACAGTGAGTAGGCTACAAGCGTATCTAAATCACCATACTGTATAAGAACAAGGAGGCGACAGCCTAACATGTTCGACATAACAGAATGGTCTACCAGTGGGTAAACAGACAGCTAATAGCTAGCGTTAGCTCAGTAAAAAAGGCCTAGCTTATAGGGTAACGTTACAGTAGCCACCGCTAATGCACATATGTATATGGCTAATGCAGACCACTGTCACGTTAATGTACTGTAGGCGACGCTATAACGTCACAGTAACGTTAGCTAACTAGGTTTACAAATGCAGTGACAACGGTAAAAAAAAATGGTAAAATGTATTTCCATTTTGAATAAAATTGTCCGTTAGCTTAGTTTAGTCTCCACATATATGTTTTTAGTTATGACTTGATGATGACATTCAGATTTTTTCAAGAATATGGATTAAACGAGCATAATATCAACAGAAATATGAATGGTAAATGTATGGTCGACCCACCCACAGGTGTTTCACGTATTAGCCTTAATACTGTACACAATGACAATATCATCTGCTAAATGTAGCATTTAAATTGTATAATTGTATGTATTTTATCATTATTAGGACCATATTGCTGTATTACCTTAATCTCTCCTTATTATGGCAACAAATCAATGTACACAATCAGTCTGTATGTTGTGTTTACCTTTGTTTGTGGAAGACTTGCACATATTTAGTTGGGTTTAGGTCCTTCCTCAAGAAAATGTTATGGTTTTCAATAACAAAAAAAGTGCAATTTCATGTCAGTTAGACCATTATTATTACCATAGTCTATATCCACGACGTTCTACTTCTGGGATTGCTCCGGTGCCGCCGGAAATTCCGCCGGATGTCCCTCTTTTTGGCCAGGTGTCTGTTACCTTCCACTCCGGTGGATTTCTGAGGACTATGGTTAACTGCTCCTCAGATCTCTGCAGGGTAAATCCAGACAGCTAGCTAGACTATCTGTCCAATCTGAGTTTTCTGTTGCACGCCTAAAACTACTTTGGAACGTACACATGTTCCACCAAAACAAGTTCCTTCCACTATGGAACCGGTTCCTACGCAACCAGTAGCGTAGGCAGAAATAGTATTTTGGGCGGGCCAGTACAAAAGTGAGTGGGCCATTTTCAAAAAGACGTAGAAGTAGCAAAAAGGACAAACTGAAAAAAACAGCAACAATTTTACCTTCCAACATACTGCATTGCAACGGCAATAGCAGTACTGTCTACAACATGCTCAACCAACAACGCTCAGTCTAAAAAGTTTATTCACAACAATATAGACAAAAACCTGTCAAGTTTTAACCTATTCAGGCTAAAATATATTTGCACCGGCAAAACCAGCAGCATTGGCTCTGCACAGCACTGTTATAAAATTAACCATTTTATTGCACAAAGTGGCAACTAAACATAAACCCAAACAGCAGAAGAGAAGGCGTTTACATACTGCATGACATATAATAGCCTACATCAGACAGAAATCGCACATGTAACATATCCCTTGTGCATTAATAACAGCATTGTTGCTTCAGGACTATGGTCAGATCGTGAGCAGCAGATGCGCTACCAGCAGTAAAAGAAAATCAAAGAATGAAAACTTCCAGCCAAACATTGTTTGAATTATGAAAGATATAATGAAAAGTGGCCAGCAAAGCGCCAAATCTTAGACAGTGTATGGAGTCCGCGGCAGTGACAGGATCAAAGAAAACTAAAAACTACGTCACTCACAGATAAGTTATCTTCTTATTTAATGTGGGCAAGACACAAACGCGTTTCAGCTAGAAGCCATCATCACCATTTCTCACTAAATAGGAAGGTTACTAGGTTACTTAAATAATAACGCAAGAAGCATGAAACACGTTTTACTTAATGTTTCCTCTGCCTGTACGCAACCGGTAGGAATCGGACCGGATTAGAACGCAAATTTCGGTTCCTCATTTCGGTTCCACTTAATGTGTCGACTGAAATATTTTCCCTCTGTTGTTCCGAAACGGACGTAAAAATATCACCCTGTCTCTGTAGTCTACCGTTAGCTAGCTACCGTAAATGTAGGCTACTTTTTCTAGATAATTTTTTGGTCTTTTTCCGCCTTTATTTGATAGGACATCTAGGTGAGAAAGGGGAGAGAGGGGGGGGGGAAGACATGCAGGAAATCATCACAGGTCGGATTCTAACCCTGGACCTCTGCGTCGAGGCATAAACCTCCAATTATATGTGCGCCTGCTCTACCCACTGAACCAACCCGGCCACAATGTAGGCTACTTTTAAAATGCCATATTTTCCCTCTGGGTTCACCAAAACGGACGTAAAAGCGTATTAACCATTCACTGGGAGAGATGTTGTATCTTGTCAGAGAAGGCAAATATGGTCATTTTTCTGCAAAAGAACTGCTAAAGTTTGAAGCTGGTTTACAGTAGTTAGCATACCTACTCAACATTTATTTGGTCGTTACTTATTAATAGTGTAACTGTTATTTATTGTTAAATTATTGTAGTTGTGTGTTAGGTCACTTAGGTCTACTTCTATATTTAAGTACTTTAAAACGTTAATATATTGTTAAATTTAAATAATTTTCAATTAAAAAAAACTCTATAAAAGAGCCTTTCTTTGATGTCATTTTTCAGCTTTTCTAGAATCGGTTTAGGAATCGGAATCGTTTTTAAAAGTACCGGTTCGGCATCGGAATCGTAAAAATCCAAACGATGCCCAAACCTAACCCAGAATGCTGTGTGGACTAGCAAGAGCCTCTTCCACAGCGCTGTGGAGGAAGGTCTGGCAATTCAAGACTACAGTATTATTACCATATCTGTGTCTAAAACGTTAAAAAAGCTAGAGCAGATAGTGAATAATAAAACTCTGTAACAAGAAGTTTTCTAATGTGTTTTTTATCTATAAAATAGATATAAAACTTAAGAATAGTGGCAATGACTCATTGACACAGTGATTGAAGTCATATCCCATCCAAAATCATTGAATATCAATCACTCCCTGTAGACGGAAAGGTGTCTGTCTAATGTTTGCAGTTTGGATACAGTTGAAAAAATGATAATAAAGAGGCCTGGTTTACTTCATAGGCTGTGTACCTGTGTCACTACATTATCTGGGTCACTTGACAGTGGTAGAACCAAAAGATGTATCCTAAAATGTTTTTAAATTTGACAGAAAGAGACAATTATATTGTTAATCGCAATTATTGCTGAGAAACAAGAAATGCTCAAATAAAGCTGGAATAATAGTAATAACAAAACACAACATAAACATTGATTGCTAATAAAGGCTGTGTTTAATACCATTTGTAATCACTTCTATATTGCTGTTTTGTAATTATGTTTTTATTATCACAGTTAAGCCACAGCCAATGGAAGGCAACACTTCCTGCAGATGTTACACAACAAAAGCATACCAGAAAAGGGAGGGATTTACCTTTTTCTGAAACATCTGTGCAGGAAGTGTTGAGTTACATTGACGGCGGCTCAAGTTGAAGGAATCGGGGGCAAAACAAGTATCTTGTTATAGTTTTTTTATTTTCTTGTCTATGTCCTTTCAGTCCAACAGGTTCTCATGTGGAGTGGTGCAAACAGCTGATCGCAGCCACCATCTCCAGTCAGATCTCAGGATCAGGCCCAGCTGACGTCGGGAACAGGGACAACAAGGTAGCTCACACACACGCACAGACAGACACACACACACACACACACACGCACAAACACACACCATGTTTCCAAGCCATGTTTCCATCCACTTGTTTTAATGCGAATTAAGTAATATCGAATGAAAAATACCTTATGGAAACCGTGAAATTCAGTTGAATTTAATGATTATCGACACAAATTTTGGGAGGAGTGGGGAAGGCCAGTCTGTCCGTGAATCTGGGGGGTGGAGCTTCTAAAGTATTTGTTTGGCAGTTGAGTTCAAATATCAATAATTTTTTGCGCAGTATCGCTTACTGCACTGCTAATCGTTTTTTGCGATAGACGCTGATGGAAACGTTATTTGCCGAATAAATAATGAATTGCGATGATGTTTTAGGTGATTTTATGGTTGCAACCCGCCACAAAACATAGGTCATTTCCTCCACGTGTTTCCGCTTTCTTAGCAGATGTGGCGGGTGTCAACAAAGAAAGACAACGAAAGAGGACTTTTTAAATGTATTTTACGAGCGCAAAATAACATCTAGCATCTGCATCATCACAGTGATGTTTTGATAGCGTCATTGTCGTATTATAGCTTGATATGTCGCTGTCAGCTTGCACATAAGCACTTTTACAACTTGTGCAGTATTAATCATTTGTAGGTAGACGCCGTGATCCATTTTGGCTAGCAAAACTTTGTTTTTTTCCCGCAAATGTTAGCTCAAGTGTTGTGCGATTCAGCGCGAAAATGAATGGGAACACCTTAAAACAGGGGTGTCAAACTCAGTTTCCCAGAGGGCCAGACTGGAAAATGAGATTCACATCAAGGGCCAGACATAGAGCGATTATTGACATGTGTTTATTTAAGAGAAAAAGTCAAATATTGTGACTGTATTATTGCATGTCTCATATACTGTAGTCTTCTCACTTACATTTTGGGCCACATAAAGCCCCAAAAAAGTTTGGCAAAAAAGTTCCTCAGCCAGCGACAGATACGTTGAGAAAAGCGCCAAAAAAGTTGGAAAAAGGCCGCAAAAAGCGTCAAAATTGTCTGAAAAAGTGACAAAAACATCGTAAAAGTGGCAAAACATTGAGTAAAGCATCCAAAACGTTAAAACAAAGTGCCTAAAGCATTGAAAAAAAAAGCGCATAAACTGCTGTAAAAGGCGCCAAAAATGTAAAAAATAAAATAAAAGCACCAAAAACTTTGGAAAAAGCGACAAAAACTAGGTGGGCCTAAATGTATTGTGAACGTAAATTGAAATGCGGGCCAGATCAAAACCTGCGAGGGGCTGGATTTGGCCCTCGGGCCTTGAGTTTGACAGGTGTGCCTTAAAATGTCTCGAATCTTTTCGATATACCAGTTTGACCGCAAAACAGCACGTGGCGTCATCGCGCACAGGTTTTTATTGGCCTTAAAGCCGTTGGATGGAAACACGCTATCACCGGCTTTATTCGCATGAGCGATCTCCAGAGAGTTTGATTGACAAGGGGATGGAAACATAACTACACACACACACACACACACACACACACACACACACACACACAGTATTTACATACATGCCCTATTTCTCATCAGTGTGTTTTGTAACTGATAGGCTGGGAGAAGACCAGGTTTCATGGTAATGTATCCCATGTGTGCTATGTATGCCTTTGAGTGTGTGTAGCCAGAGCTATGTGTGTTAAGTGTATGTGAATGTGATGTGTCACAGCTGCTGTCGTCGTTTAGATTGGCTACTATTGAGCTGCTGTGTACAGTTTGTCTTGGTGTTTGGTGTTTTAAGCCCCCAACTTCGTCTTCCAGGCAGCGCTGCCTGGAAGGCACTAGGATTAGGTAGTGGTTAGGGTTAAGGTTAGGATTAGGTACCTTGAGGTCGACGGTTGCAGCGCTGCCTTGAAGTCGACGTTGGGGGCTTAAAACACCATCGAGCGTTTGTCTTCTGCTTCTGCCTGCCACAAGAACACGTTTCATCGTCTCAACTCGTCCTCCCAGCAGTCGTTTGGGTTGAGAGACGCAACATTGTTCAGCTGGGTATGAACTAAATAATAGCTGCTGGACACACTGTAATTAGTTCTACGCCTCAGCATGTGTGAAACACAAAGTCTCTTCAGTGTGAGTAGTAAACCAGTTGTTCCCAAACCTTTTCACATGAAGGAGCCCCAAACTGACACAAATTAGACCACGGACCCCAATTTGATAAGATTTCCTCCCAGGGTCCCCCACCTGATAGGGATTTTGCTTTTTAGATGTTTTATTTCATCACGTTTAGTGCTGGGTATCATTCAAAACCAGTTCCTGAACGATACTTGTTTTCCATACCAATTTTATAAAAATCCATTTTAATAAAAAAAGAAGTTACAACCTAACAGAAAAACCTTTTTCTTTATTTTTACAGCTCATACTACGTCTCTGTGTGTAACCTGTGTGTGACAGCCAATCACAACCATTATTAGATCTTGGTAGAAGCATGCTGCGTGTTTATTGGCTCACTGACGCTGATGAGATTTGTCGGTCCAAATTCTCTGGGCGGGCAAAGCAGAGAAAGGGGAGGTAACCTTTCCCCTTATGACCTCATAAAGAGAAGATTCCAGATTGGCCCATCTGAGCTTTCATTTTCTCAAAGGCAGAGCAGGATAACCAGGGCTCGGTTTACATCTATCACCATTTCTAGCCACTGGGGGACCATAGGCAGGCTGGGGGAACGCATATTAATGTTAAAAAACCTCATAAAGTCACATTTTCATGCCATGGGACCTTTAAAGAAATGACAACAACCCCCATCGGCGCATTACAGTCATAGCGCGTTCCATTTGTACTCGGAAGTCGGATTTTCTGAGGTCAGAGTCGGAAACACGCCCCCCCCCCCCGACTTAGGATTTCCGAGCTCGGAACTCGGACAGCCACCGAGTGACCCGAGCTAAAAATCCAACATAGCTGCCCCGTGCATCAGCAGTAGTGAAAGCTGTAGTAACATACCGTTTATTAGCTCTTCTGTCTTATTTGTGTCTCACTAAATCAGTCGTACACACAGCGCTGTTCAGCTTCTATCTGTGGACATAACGGGTATTGCTAACAATGGCTAACCCGGCTAGCGCTAATGAAAACAATGACTTGTTAAATGGAACGCATTCATCTCGGGTGTGACGTCATTCCCGGCTTTGGCTTCCGGCTTTTCAGCCCTAGAAAGTCACCGGGCCTTTTCATAAAAAAATAAGACCGAGAAACATCCCCCGTTCCGAGACAATAGCACATCATTTAGATCGAGTAAATGAAATAGCAATAATTCCTACTCACTTTCTTTTTTGGGATTTCCGTCCTAGGTCTCTTCTTAGCAGTACTGGAACATTTCGTGGGCGCTTCTTGGTGGGGTTTTCAGCCAAGCCATTTGCTGGAAACGGATATGATGTAGTCGCCGTCGGTGGTCCCGTATAAACAGAAAATATTTAGTTGAATCATTGGTAGAAAAAAATAAATACAAATGAAAAATACATTTTATAAATCGTCGCAAAAGAAACACGCTGCCTACGTGGATCGATTTCCCCACCCCTATTGAATGTAGTTTGTGGCGTTCACACATTTGAAAAATGATCTCTTAAACGAGACATTGGAAGTGCGCTCTGTGTCCCAGCGCTTTTCTGTTGCTTGGTTTGGAATGTGCATTCACAGCTATGTACTGGCTCAGCTGTTGTGCAGCTCCCTTCTTGTACTGTAGCAGGTTTCTGTTGTAGCATTTGCTTTGGGCTCTTGCGTGTTTGCACCCATCTGTCACCAAAAATAGAACGGCTACATTGCACTATTTGACATTGTCACTTATAAAGATGGATTTCTGCCAACAACACGAACAAGAAAGATATATAACCTTCAGTTTGATATCAGACTGTGAATATAGTTGTTTCCATTTCATGTGAACTACATTTGTTTTTGTTCATTCATGTGTGTGTGTGCGTGTGTGTCTGTCCTGTGTACTTGGTGTGTGTAATCTCCAGGTGTCCAAGAGGCTGACTCCCAGGGTAAGAGTTGTAGACTTATCAGCTTGTCTTCTGATAAACGCCTCTTTCCTGTTATGCAGCAACATTTTTGTCTCTTGACATTTGAAAAAAAGAAAAGATGGATTGTGTTTTTTTGCTTTATATAAGAACAGTGACATGTTTGGGCGCCCGGATAGCTCAGTTGGTAGAGCGGGCGCCCATATATAGAGGTTTACTCCTCGACGCATCGGGCCCGGGTTCGACTCTGACCTGCGGTCCTTTGCTGCATGTCATTCCCCCTCTTTCTCTCTCCCCTTTCATGTCTTCAGCTGTCCTGTTAAAAATAAAGGCCTAAAAATGCCCCAAAAATAATCTTAAAAAATAGGCACTCAAATAATAATCCTTATGCCTGGACTGGTTTTTATTGATAGAACTAACGGGGTGGACATTCTTTAGCTAAGTTAGCCTTAGATCAACAGAACCTTTTATTTTTTTTTAAAAGATAATTTTTGGGCACTTTAGGCCTTTATTTGACAGGACATCTTAGACTTGAAAGGAGAGAGAGGGGGAATGACATGCAGCAAAGGGCTGGAGCTGAACCCGTGGCCGCTGCATCGAGGACTGAGCCTCTTTATATGGGCGCGCGCTCTACCAGGTGAGCTACCCAGGCTCCCAACAGAACCTTTATAACTATATCAAATATGTTATACAAAAAATAATTGATTAACGTCATGAGAAATGGAGGAGAAAAAAAAGACATGGTGAAAGTTTATGCTCACTGTACTTTGAGTTCCCTCCAAAAAATATGTTGTTACTTCCTGAAGATGGAATCTGGAATTGTAGTCTCTTTTTTTTTGGGGAGGCAAGAAACTACAAACTTCAGGATAAAAGGACACACAGTAAAAGATGAGAATCATTAAAAAAAAAAACAATTACAGATTTGATTGAGGATTATATAATTGTATGGATTGTAGTTCTTGTAGAAGTTGATTACTTTGCACTGGGGACATTGTAAAAACCAACAGGAACATGTACCAAAAACGTAGTAAAGTATATAAAAGTATTACTGTATTGTTTGCGTTTTTTATAATGTGCTTTATTCTGGGCTTATGTGATGAAGAAGACCTTAATCTACAGTATAATTCAAGCCATTTGTTATAGTATAGTAAATAGTTGACGCATTTTAAAAGAAAATAGGAAGTAAATCATGGGGACAGAATTGTTGTTGCATAACAGGAATGATCCAAATGCTATACATTTCAGACATAGACACACTCTGAGAAATATCAGTGTATTAACAGTTCTATGACTGTATGTTGGAACAGAAATGGTCCACAAAACGTGATTCACAGTTGTATTTTAGTTTTATTTTTTAGAGCTGCCAGAACTTTTTCTGTTATTTTACAAATTTATTTCTTACAGTGCAGCGGTTTTGATTTATGAATCAAATATGTAGAAAAAATGAAATACCACCTGATATATCAGTGTTTCACTCCACTGATGTGAAGATCATATGAAATTGCCCAATGTTGCCACGGAGCATGTCGTGAATAGGTGAAAGTCATAGTCGCGCTTAATAACTGTTTGGTGCTGTGTCTTTGGTTGCGTCCGAAATGGCTTACTCTGCACTACATGGTTACCCTGGTAACCGCTGCCAATCCCAGCTTTAGTGCCATCGCCAGATAATGCTTAAATTACTGAAAAAGGTAAGCAACTAGAAACAACAGTCACAGTTGATAATATCACAGATTTTGATATGTATGAATGTAAATTAAAGCGTTTTTGACATTACAGAGCTGCATTGGTTGCTGTCCGTTTCGAACGTGGCTGTTACTACCGCATTGCATTGTGGGATACTTATGCCGGCGTAGTGTCCAGTGTTTGAATACTGTAATATTTCACCAGAAATAGTATGCAATTTTTCGGACAAAAAGATTTAGGACAAAAGTCTCACATACTGTTTACTACTAGATAGCATGTTACGCAACCTTTGTCTTCTTCAACATTGGAATGTGCAGGGGCTGTTTTTTTGCAGAGTCGACAGGATGTGACTGTGTGTGGGAGGTGTCTGAACATGCCTGTAGATCATAACCACAGGTTCACCATCAGCACTTCCTCCATCGGAGCCACTGTACACTTCATCTCTGGCTCTCCCAGCTCAGTCTGCTTCCTCTTTTCTGTCTCTGCACCTTTCTTTATGCTTCTTCTTTGTCCTTTACCCCTACATACTACATACACTCACATGTCTTTATTCTACTGAGGCTTTATTAGTTCCCAGCAGTGAATTGGAACTCCTATAACAAAAGAGTTTGGGTTTTTTTCTGCAGTGGGTGGATCACTTAAATCTTCCCTGTAAGACCCTGAAAGACACTGTGTTGGTCAGTTGTCCACTTAGGTTCGGACTGAAATGTCTCAGCAACTTTTGGATGGATTGTCATGAAATGTGATTCAGACCTAACTCTGACCTTTCCTCTAGCACCATCATCAGCTCAAACGTTCAACTTTATTACAAAATACCTGAAAACTAAATGGCATTCCACTTTTTCTTTAATGCTAACTAGCAAAGCATATTAGCTAACTTTGCTAAGATGAAGAACATGGTAAACACCAGCATCAACACAGTCCCGGTTTCTCTGTCATTGTAACGTTTTGTGTCCCATTCAGTCAGTCCCAGTGGAAATCCCTTGCCCCATGTAGCCTTACATATTTAAATAACCTCTAATAAATGATCAGTATCAGCAGATACCCTGGGTTGAGGTAACTGAATTGGTATTATGTTGGAGATTTGAGTGAGTCCTAAATGTAACTTGATAAAGTTACATTTAGGACTTTAGGTACCCTGCTCTGTGAAACAGGCCCATGGCAATGCAATACTACATACATATATATATATATACATACATACATACATACATACATACATACATACATACATAGGTATGATTAAACTTATTACCAGCCGTAACAGCATCGCTGGTGTAGCTCTGTGTGTGTGTGTGTGTGTGTGTGTGTGTGTGTGTGTGTGTGTGTGTGTGTGTGTGTGTGTGTGTGTGTGTGTGTGTGTGTGTGTGTGTGTGTGTGTGTGTGTGTGTGTGTGTGTCATCATGGTAACATGTACTGTAGCAGTGACTAACAGAGTGGTTTGGAGTACTTTGTCAGGTGTTTATATGTCTGACTCTGTCTGTCTGCCTGACTGTCTGTCTGTCTGTCTGACTCTCTGCCTGTCTGTCTGTCTGTCTAACTTTCTGTCTGTCTGACTCTCTGTCTGTCTGTCTGACTCTGTCTTTCTGTATGTCTGACTCTCTGTCTGTCTGTCTGACTCTGTCTTTCTGTATGTCTGACTCTCTGTCTGTCTGTCTGTCTGTGGACAGATTTTGTCAGTGCGATAGCTTCACAGCTGTGAAAGATGCAGTCATGAAACTTTACAGGTGTGTAGTTGAGATCTAAATAAGGGCAGAGTTTGAAAGTTTGATGTTGTGGCTGGTGTGGTCCCATCACAAGATGGTCTCTTGTCTTGAAACTCTCATGGACTTTAGCCAGCCAACACACTTTAGATATATAATAATGTGAATGCAGAATATGTACAGTGTTTACATTTGGTGTGTAGGCTCTGACCTACAAGGAAACACCAGGCTCAGCAATAACAGTATCCTACATATAGAATGATGTCTTTTTACTGTATAATGTCTCTTTTTCTCTCTCTCTCTCTCTCTCTCTCTCTTTTTCTCTGTCTCTCACTTTCTCCATGCTGGCTCACCCCGGCAGCAAGATTCACAAGATGAAGGTCTTTGTTACCATGGAGAAAGTGATTCTGAGCATCCTTCCAATGCTTTGGCAAGTCTCTCTGTCTCTCAGCCTGTCTGTCTCGATCTGTCTCTGTCTCTGTCTGTCTGTCTGTTTGTCTGTCTGTCCCTTCCTTTCCTCCCTCTCTGTCCTGGTCTGCATGCCTCATCCTGCTGCTCTTCTCGGTCTGTCTCATCTCCCTTCGGTGCTGTTGTCCCGAGGAATGACTGCAAATAACAAACGCAGCGTACACGTTTGGAGTTTGAAAGACGCGTGTTAATCAGACAGGGAAGGTCTATTGAAAGATGCTGTTGATTTACATTGTGGGAAGTATAGTGTTTCCCCTTAATGTGCTGGCTAGCATACATTTTATTTCATTGCTGTAGCGATATTATAGTAATATAATTCACAGCACCGCTGCTGGACACATTTTGAGCGTCAAATAGTTAACGGCCTCCGGTTACATCTCCAGTGTTAATCCATATGTGTGAATGTCCAATTTGTTGTCTCATCACACCTGAAAGGGCATGGTTCATTTCTTTGTCTGTGACGGCAGCATGCTACTCTCATTAACAGTGTGTGTGTGTGTGTGTGTGTTGGGTTAGCTTGCAGCAGAGGTCATCTGAATATGGTTCCAGAGAGAAAACCCTTCAAGAAAAACCAGCGGAAACTTCCCGCGGCCATTTATTTAGTCTGCAGTGGTGATTGCTGTCTACTTCTCAGTCCAACCTCATCAGCAACATGTCCAGTAATACTCTGTTAGGTGTCAGTGGTGCATGCTGGGTGTTGTGGTCCCGCTGACTGCTCTGTGTTGTGTACAGAACCTTCCAGCTTTGAGATACGGGGCGCAGGTCACAATGTTCCAGAACCAGGTTCCTCTGCTACCAGGAGAGTCCGTCCAGACTACAGGTACAGTAACCTCACCCCTGTGTCCATATCCATCATGTGTTTCATGTAGGAGTGTGGTCAGTGTAACGCTTATCAGTTCAATTTTCTAAGCACAAACGGACATTTGGAAAAACAGAAAAATGGGTTCAAATATCCAATTTTTTAATTTTTTCCGCCTTGACAAATTAAAAAAAATTGGATCTTTAAACAGTTTTTTCCAATTTTCTGTTTTTATTCAGAAGATCAGAAATTTAGAAAATTACAAAATTGCGTCTGGGCTTCAATTATTCAATACTGCAATGGTATTCTCTCCCTCGTCCCACCTAGCTACGCCCCCCCCCCCCCCCCACTCGAAACCATCAGTTGCAAGCACCTCTGACCCCAAAGTCTATCAGTTTTATATTTTTTTTTGGTCCATATGCAGTTAATGACCTGCATATTACACAAAGTAGAGGGAGAGAATACCATTGCAGTATTGAATAATTGGAGCCCAGATGCAATTTTGTAATTTTCTCAATTTCTGATCCTCTGAATAAAAACAGAAAATTGGAAAAACAGTTTAAAGATCCAATTTTTTAATTTGTCAAGGTGGAAAAAAATTAAAAATTGGATATTTTAACCCATTTTTCTGTTTTTCCAAATGTCCGTTTGTGCTTAGAAAATTGAACTGATAAGCATTACACTAACCTAGTGTCATGTATGTAGGGGTGTCAAATTCTTTTCAAAATTTGAAAGCAGCGATTCCCCCAGTGTGTTCTTCTCTTCCCACCCCCGCCTACTTGCGAACGTCGAAGAAAAACAACCACAGACACAGTGTAGCTTACCTTGTAAACTCTGAGAACCTCAAACTGTTGTTGCAAAGTACCGTTTGCCATCTGGTGGCTCCTTTTGTAGCATTGCCGTCACTGCTGAAGAACAATTTCAATCAGAAATTGTATCAAATCGTGACCTTAAAATTGAAAGACTAAATTAATCGTGGATTTGGAGACTCGTGACACCCCTAGTATTATGTAGTAGGCAATATTTCTTTTTAAAACATCAACAGTGAATTTTTCACCTACCCCATTAATCAGTACCTTTTTGTTTCTGTTTCACAATCTGTGTGCGTGTGTGTGCAGTCAAGGATGTGATGTATATCTGTCCATTCAGCGGTCTGGTTAATGGAACCCTGACCATCACAGACTACAAACTCTACTTCACTAGTGCGGAACGGGTACTTCACATCTCATTTTATTATGAACGATCACAGGACTGTTGTTCCTCAGTGCAGTACTGTGTTTGTGTGTAGCTGTGTGTTAATGTTAGTCTGTGCCAGGGTTATTATAGTAAACGAAAATAAGCAGTGAAAAATAATTTTATTAAACTGAAACTAAATAAAAAATAAAATCTTTAAGAAAAAAATTAATCTAAACTGAAACTATATTACCAGGTTAAAAAACTAATAAAAATGAACACAAATCATTTTAGTTTTAGTTTTTTTTTTACAGAAACTGAACGGAGTTGACATTGACATTCCAGGAGATGGCGCTGTGCTGTAATTACTTCACATCGGACACTAAATTAGCACAAAGATTAAACATTAAATAGCATGGCCATTCCCATGCAATTGTCTAACCCTGTATTCTGTGTGGATGTCTAGCTACATACTTCTGAGACATTATCTAGCCTTAACAAAAACAAACTAAAACTGTACTGTTAAAATTAAAACTAGATATATAAAAACTAAAACCTTTCTGAACAACTGAAACTAAACTAAAACTACTACAAACACATCTGAAAAACAAATTGAATTCAACCGCAACCACCTTGTGCTGTGTGTAGCGGTTGTGTACTCTCGTGCGTTGTGTATATCAATGAAAGATGTACACTTCCAACCAGCCGTTTATTACTTGGTACGTAACACAGGATAACAGTTACAGTAGGTTGTCTCAGCCAGTCTAGTCAAGATGATATAAATACAAACAAGATAGAAAAAGAAGTATAAAACGAGACGGTTAACAGTATAAAAAAATGTACTGACTGATAATAAATTTTATAAAATGTCAATTGAAATGAATACACAGTGACAGTGATGGCAGGTGAACTCATTGACTCCGCTCCATGCGCACATTGCAGGAGTCTCCGTTCGTTCTGGATGTGAACCTGGGAGTGATCAGCAGACTGGAGACCATCAGTGTTCCCAACCAGGGAGAGAACACCAAAGGCCTGGAGCTGGTCTGCAAGGTACCGGAGAACCCACTGACCCTTTGAGCTATTAAGGTCCTTGCACACCGAGTCCGAAATTTCCGCATGCGTTTTTGTTCGTATCTGTCTTCCTAAAAATTTGTCACGCACAGAAACCTTGCACGCTGAGTCCGAAGCGTATTAAAGGTCCAACGTGTGGGAATTTCTCCCATCTAGCGTTGAGATCATATATCGCAATCGACTCTCAAAGTCCGATTACAGCTACGGTAGCCTTCACGCTTCAAAAAGCCAAGACGTCATCCACGTCTTCATCCAGCTTTCCCTCCGGCGATCAGGTCCGCTCGTTTATTTTTTATTTTTCTGGGCGAAGAAGAAGACTCCTGTTCCTGAAATTTGGATTTTGAATACGTGTGGTCCTCCATGTTTCTGTCTTCAAACTTGCCGCGGCCGGGAAGCCACGATACCCATTAGCAGCACCTGCGAGTTTATCATGTGACAGCGAAAACACGAAAGGCGGAGCAGTATGTCCTGCATGTCCCTTACCGGCTAACGTATTTCAAGATGGAGCATGAATATGGAGCGTCTACCCCAGTTCATGCAAATGTAAAATTTCGAGCCAATAGGAGTACTTGGAATTGATGGTGGTGGTAAATATTCATGAAAAAGGACAAGTTTGTGAACGGGCAACACAGATTTTGATAATGAACAACTAAACACGTTACACACTGGACCTTTAAATAATCCGTTGCGAAGATTTTCGCAAAAACAGTACAATATGGGACGCTGCTGTTGCTCTGTCTCTCTCTCCTTCTCCCTCACTTCATCCCTCGCTTCTCTCCCTTGACAGTACCTCTCTGCCTGTCCTCTCTGCCTGCGTCTTCTTGCGTTTGGCGCCGCGGCTGCCTGAAACAGTTGCGCTGCCCTCTCTCTCTCTCTCTCTCTGTCTCCATCACTACACTGTTGCTTTCCTTTTTCTGTCTGTGTTCTCATCTTCCCCTCTTCCATTCTCCCTCATCATCATCCTCTTGGATATTACCATCCGACCTGTTGATAGAAGAACGTGTGAGTTATGAAAGGATACATTGCACTCCGCAAGCGTCTTCCTGTGGTGCATTTCTGGATAGGCTCAAGCCTTCCCCTTCTCATAACACATCAAAATGTTTGCTACGGATGTGAAAAAAACGCCGAAAATTGAACCCGCTCCGAATTTTCTTATGACGGGCAAAATTTTCAGAGGCAGTGTGTAAACACTATTGACACAACGTGAGTTCGAATTTATTTTATTAACATTCAAAAAATGTCTGACCTTAATTTCGGGACCTTAAGTAACACTGACAGTAGATTGATGCTCTGATGTCCTCCCTTCGTCAGGACATGAGGAGTCCCAGGTTTGCCTATAAGACAGAGGAGAGCCACCCGGACGTGGTGGAGCTGCTGGACAAACACGCCTTCCCCCTCTCACACAGCCTGGTCAGTGTCACTCACATGTTTAGTTTAGTTTAGTTTATTTCGAACATAACATAAATGGTAAAAAAGGTGTAAGTTGGAGCATTTGCTTATTACACCTACCCTTTTTACATTCTATTTGATTCATACGTAGTTCTTAGGTCCCTCATAATCTTATCAATCTTATGAAATGTATTATTATTACTTTCTGTATGTTATATTATATATATATATATATATATATTATATTTCAGTCTTAAAATTACAATACTGTTATTAATATATTAGTATTGCACCGAACTGCCTTGCACTATATTTATATTTAAATCTTAAATCTCAGACATTGCACTATTCCTTCCCTCTCTTTAATTGTTATTGTATATTTTTTGTAAATTCTATTGTTATACTGCATACTTAACAGTATTTTTATATATATATATTTCTTACTGTCCTTTCTGTTTTTATTCTTTATATGTTAAGTGAGTGTTGTACTTTGAGAGCAAAGATTACCTGAGTCAAATTCCTTGTTTGTTTATGCAAACCTGGCCAATAAAGCTGATGCTGATTCTGAGAACACTGACCAGCATGGTCGCAGCCGGGCTGCAATGTAACCCTATGGGGCAAATTGCATGGTCAGTTTGGTCCACTACAAGTTCTGTTTGTTGGCACTGACAGGCTCAGATTATTATTCTAAGTGTCTGACAACATTATGGAAAGGATCCCTACAGAGATAGACCTTTAAAACTTCTTTAAGACCTTTCTGTTTAACCAGAAACTGCTCTGAAGTCGCTAGCGCTAAACCCACCAGACTCCATTTAAAAAATCAATATTTTTAGTGTATAGAGCCAACATATTTTCACATGTAAATCGGTAAACTATGTGTTTATTTCAACCAAAACTAGAGTTGTGATGGTTGGAAAAGTGGAAAGACGACCCAAAAGGGCTTTTCATAGTTTTATTTAGTTTCTGTCGACTTTGACTGAAGTGTATTTTACAATACATGGAGTCCGGTGGGTTTAGCGAACGCAGTTTCATGGATTGTTTCTCTCACTATGACTCTAGAGTCGCTCCGAAGCTTATCGCCATCACTCTCTTCATTTTTTTTCATGTTTAAAAAAATGATCTTACTCTTTAACAGAAAGGTCAACCTCCTTAGAAATCCTTTCCGTAATGTTGTCAGACACTTAGAATATTAATCTGAGCCTGTCAGCGGCAAAACGAGCACTTTTGTGAAGGTAAATACAAGCTGCACAATTGCCCTATTAACTTACATTGTAGCTTGTTTCGCTGACTGCCAACTGCAGCGATCTCGGTTCCTACGGGACCAATGTCAAATATTGTTGTTTACATCAGACACAAAAACATAGGAAAACAGGCTCCAGGTTGAAAAAACACCAAAGTTACCCTTTAAGTAAAAGTAGTAATACTACAGTGTAGATATGCTGTGTAAAAGTCATGCATTCAAAATCTTACTTAAAAAGCATGAGCATCAAAATACACTATGCAGAATAATATATATTATATCATTGGATTAGAATTATTGATGCATTAATGTGTTCATCACTTTAATGTTGCAGCTGATCAAGGTGGAGCTCATTTTAATGACTTTATATACTGCTGGGTAGTTCCATCTGTATTATTACATCATCATTTATTAGTTGATTTATGTTTTGTATCTATAATCTAAATCTGCAAAGTAACTTGTCAAATAAATGAAGTGGAGGGAAAAGTACAGTATTTCTCATTGGGATGTAGTGGAGTAGAAGTATGATGTATAAATTGTATCAGTAGTGTAAATCTGATGTATTTTAAGAAAACCTTCCATAAAGTGAACTACAGTTTGTAAATGTAGCAGTGGCTGCATGCTAACATGCGTCCTGTGTCGCCTGCTGGCAGCCCCTGTTTGCCTTCCTGTACAAGGAGCAGTTTCCTGTGGACGGCTGGAAGGTGTACGACCCGACAGCAGAGTACAGACGCCAGGTAACTGCACCGACGCACCCATCCATCTCTCACACACACGTGAAGTCTGACAGACTCTAACGGGCCGGCTTACATTGCACGCTTTACGTATGCGGAGCAAATGCTCCAGCACTACGCTTCCACTATAATCAATGTAGTGCTATTAGGGATTGACCGATACTGGTTTATCAAGGCCGAAAGCGATTATTAGTAGTTACCATTAACCGATATTTGGAACCGATATACATATACAGTGATGAATTAATTAATGAAAGTCTTTAAAGTGCTCATATTATGCTTGTTTTCAGGTTCATAATTGTATTTAGAGGTTATATCAGATTAGGTTTACATGGTTTAATTTTCACCCTGTGTGTTGAGCTCTCTGTTTTAGCTACAGAGTGAGACCTCTCACTTCTGTTCCATCTTTGTTGGGAGTCACACATGCTCAGTACCTAGGTAAGGACTACTAGCCAGTCAGAAGCAGAGTATGAGGGCGTGCCCTGACAGTAGCTAGGTAAGGACTACTAGCCAGTCAGAAGCAGAGTATGAGGGCGTGCCCTGACAGTACCTAGGTAAGGACTACTAGCCAGTCAGAAGCAGAGTATGAGGGCGTGCCCTGACAGTACCTAGGTAAGGACTACTAGCCAGTCAGAAGCAGAGTATGAGGGTGTGCCCTGACAGTACCTAGGTAAGGACTACTAGCCAGTCAGAAGCAGAGTATGAGGGCGTGCCATGCTAGCAGCTAGGTGAGCATTATAACGTGTGTTCCAAAGTGACCACGTTTGTCTCTGAAGTAAAGGCTGGACTACAATAGAGCTGTTTGGAGCAGTTTGTGAACAGTGTTTTCTGTTGGAGATGGTAAGTCCCTTTGGGGTGGACTTTGGGCTTTTTCACTTTGTAAACCGATTACATGCACAAAAAAGATATATAACACAATAAAGGAAAGGGAAAAAGTCAAAAAGCATAATATGAGCACTTTAAGTCAAAATTAAGATTTTGGAATGTTACAAACTCTTGACACAAAACTTTGTTTAAATGCTTTAAGCAATCATTTAATAAATTAGAAACTTTTAACATAATAAACCATAACAGAGAGTCAGATAGTGTTGTGGGCGGGACATTAAGTCAGACTCAGTGATGAGTGAAACCAAAGCAGAGGGACAGACACAGAGCTGGAGCCGAGCCAAAGTAGAACACTTTTGAATTCATTAACTTTATCGGTTATCAGCCAAATAAAACGCAGATAAACTTGCCAAACTGCCAAAAAATTGGCCTGATAATTGGTCTATCCATAGTGCGTGTGCACTTTGGAAATCTGCTCTACAAGCGTAAAAATAGAAAGTCTTCTAATTAGATATTTTTAAGCGAGGTGTGTGTGGCCCTTTTACACAGAAATGGATCATAAAGTGTCTATATTTCTTTTAAATGAAACTACCGATCTACAGGAAACGACGTAATGACTGTCAATGAACGTATTGCAGTTTGGTTTTGAGAGTTTCTATTTTTATTTCTTGTTTCCTGTCACCTGCATCGTGTGTGTGTGTGTGTGTGTGTGTGTGTGTGTGTGTGTGTGTGTGTGTGTGTGTGTGTGTGTGTGTGTGTGTGTGTGTGCTGCAGGTTCAGCCAGTTATGTGTGCAGTGTAGCCAAAGCGTTGGTCTGATAAAGGCTCCAATGACAAAACCATGTAACTGTATTGATATTGAAACCCTGTATAGTAATGTTGTATGGAATACTCGTCTAATGGTTTCTTCCATGTGCTTGGATGTGTTTTGCCAGGGCCTCCCTAATGAGAGCTGGACCATCAGCAAGATGAACAGCACCTATGAGCTGTGTGACACCTATCCCTCCACCCTGGTCATCCCCACCAACATTACAGAAGAAGACATCAAACGGGTGGCTGTGTTTCGAGCCAAGCACCGCATCCCGGTCAGTCTGAGAAGCACATACCGTACAGTAGGGTTGGGTCTTTTGGGTACCTGACCGGATTACGTCAGTACTACCGAGGACCGATTCACATTAAATCAAACGGGGCCAAATCTCGGTACCTGAGCTGTGGTTGTAGCTGTATTTCTGTCCTCACTGCATGTTGACAGAGAGCGGGGCTCCGACGCACACACACACACACGGAGCATACTCGATCAAACTACGTCGTCTCTGCAGCTTGTTCAAGTCACAGTGAGTCACAGCGGTTACAAGTGTAGTTACAGTTTTCAAAACGTCGCGCAGACATCGTTCGCTGCAATATGATATTAATGGCGATGCGAAAGCGGTCGCGGCGCTGTTAACGTTACACTTCCTCTGAGACAAGCAGGCACAACAGTGGTTTCTATGCCCTGGTGACTGACTGACAGGCAAGTCTAGTTTATATTTAGCACATCTCAGCAACAAGGCAATTCAAAGTGATTTACATAAAACATTACAGAGCAATTAAAAACGGTCATGAAAATAAAACAGGCTAAAATAGAATAATATACAAATACAAGAATAAAAGTTAAAGTGAGTAAGAAATGAATAATTATTTGATTTAATAGGTTGTAGTGACGGATTTGCAAATAGGATAAATAGGTTTGGAATTATTTTTACAACTGAAATTATTTTTTGTCATTACAGAGGGAAAGTAAGTTTGTTATAGCAACAAAAGCCATATCGGCTGCTTTTTGGAACCAAAACGCTGCCAGCTTTTTTTTTTTAAACTACAAAAGCTCCCTAGTCAACTTTTTGTTGTGTGAACATGGCCTAAATCCTTCTCGCCTCGTGATTGGTCTGGCGGGTGTATGGGTCCACCAGGTCACTACTGCGCAGACTCTGGCTCCAAAATTACAAGATGGTAGCACCCGTAATTCTGAAATAATTTGGCTTCACTTTTGAAGAGTGGGAGGAAGTGGAGACGCGTCGTCCATCTTTATGTACAGTCTATGGTTAATAGTACCATAGTTTGGGGCCAGTATTGTAGCTATATTATTTGCTAATGTGTGTAAGAATTTATAACACTGTATCTCAATCTGTTTGTGTATATTCAGATTTATGAATGTGTAAAAATAACTGAATTATTTGTGAGCGAAAGGTTTTGTGAGTGAAAGTTGTTGGGTTTTTGGGTTCACAACAGTTTACAAATATTAAGTTACATTTTTGCGTGCGTGTGTGATTGAGTCAGAATAATCTGCAGTGTTTGTTCAGGATATTAAAGCGACATGTTGACGTGTGTTCAGTCCTCCTGGTCCTGAACTGACCCTGCTCTTCCTGTAGGTCCTGTCCTGGATTCACCCAGAGTCTCAGGCAACCATCGTACGCTGCAGCCAGCCGCTAGTCGGCCCTTCAGACCGCCGCTGTAAAGAGGACGAACGCTACCTCCAAATCATCATGGACGCCAACGCTCAGTCCCACAAGCTGATCATCTTCGACGCCCGGCAGAGCAGTGTAGCAGTCACCAACAAGGTGCAGCACACTTCCTGTTTTCTCTCCCTCTCTCCTCACCTTCGTGTTACACGTTGACTGATTTTGTTCCCTTTCTCCTTGCAATCCCTTCCGCCTCTGCTGCCTCCACCACATGCAGGCAAAGGATGGAGGGTATGAAAGTGAGAGCTTCTACCAAAACGTGGAGCTGAACTTCCTGGAAATCCCCAACATCCACGTGATGAGGGAGTCTCTGAGGAAGATGAAGGATGTGGTTTATCCCACCATAGATGAAGCCCACTGGCACTCCGCTATCGACCAGACACACTGGCTGGAGTACATACGGGTAACTCACACAATAAAGGATAATCGTTTATTTCTTTTAGCAATATAGAAAATCCCCAGGGTTGTTTTATTGCCTTAAAATGAGTAAACTATTAAAGGGTAATGTTGGTATTTTTCAACCTGGGCCCTATTTTACTATGCATTGGTGTCAAAGTGATCAAAAAAAAACTCTTTGAGAAACGGGCTGCAACGTAGTCCTATAGGACAAATGTGCACTGTCAATTTCTGTCCACTGAAAGTGCTGTTTTTTGCTTGAGATTATTATTCTAAGTGTCTGACAACAGTATGGAAAATATCCCTACAGAAATAGAGCTTTTTTAAAAGAGTAAGAACATTTGTGTTTAACCAAAAATAGCCCGGAAATTGCCATCGCCAAACCCACCAGACTCCATTTAAATAATCAGTACTTTTAGCGTGTATAGAGCCAACATATTTCCACATGTTAATGGGTGAATTATAAGGGTACATTTCAACCAAACCAGAGTGGTGATTGTTGGAACAGCGGAAAGACGAACCAAGGCGGCTTTTGATTTAGTTTCTGATGAAATTACTGTTTATTTAAATGGAGTCTGGTGGGTTTGGTGATGGTGATTTCAAAAAGACAAAAAGGATCTTACTCCTTAACAAAAAGGTCTATCTCTGTAGGGATCCTTTCCATAATGTTGTCAGATAGAATCACTTAGTATGTAGTATATAATAATCTGAGCCTGTCGGTGGTAAAACAGCACTTTTAGTGAACGTAAATTGAAGGTGCCCATTTGCCCATTAACTACATTGCAGCTTGTTTCACTGATGCCGACTGCAGTGGTCTCGCTTAAGGCAATAGTGCATAGTTTCTGAGTAATGAGGAATTCTAAGTAATGACAACAAAACTGTCGGCGTGTCCACATGATACAAGCCTTCCGTGATCGCGCCCCCACCCCCTCCTCCACACAGTTGCTAGTAACCAAGGAGGACACGGAGGATTAAAAAAAAATGATGGACTCTTCAGAAGAGGTCATTATCTTGACTCGAGTTTCTGCGCAGGAAAGTCACCGGACGCCACAATCTTCTGAACATAGTCATACTGAGAAATACAGAGAGAGTTGTGTGGAGCTGATAGTCTTATTATTATTATTAGTCTAATTAGCTTTGTAGCAACTCATTTGGCAATGGCTTGACTGTAACGGACGTTACACACTAAAGCTTTAAAACTGGTTCAGTTTCAAAAAATGGTTGTACCCATCAGTCACTTAGACACAAAAACATGGTAAAATAGGGTCCAGGTTGAAAAAATACCCTTTAACTGCAAAGGGTGTGTCATTAATATACTGTACTGGCAGTACACTCATGTATAAGTGTTGTGTGTAGCTGTTATTAGCAGGAGCAGCAAAGATAGCTGATAAGCTGGAGTCTGGAAAGACGTCGGTGGTGATTCACTGCAGCGACGGCTGGGACCGCACTGCTCAGCTCAGCTCTCTGGCCATGCTGATGCTGGACAGTCACTACCGCACGCTCCGAGGATTCCAGGTCAGTCACCGCATCACAATAGCTACGTTGAAATGCACACAATATTCCAGTTTTTGTGTTTATTCCGATTAAGCTGTTAATGAAAATGAATATTCCACTAATATTCCCGTTTGCATGCAGCCATGCAAACCAAATTTGAAATGGAAGTCTTTCATAATGTTTAAAAGTAGGTGTGCTTCTCCTTCTTTTCTTTTGGCCATACATCTCTTCTCTACCGCAGCCCTGCAAACTGTCGGCTGCTTGGTTTTGTGTACAGCAACCATAGCAACGCACAGACCTGACCGTAAGCCGTAAACAGGCAAGAGGCTGTAAACTGTCACAGACTGTGGTAAAAACCCGATTGAGACACAGATTCCGAATGCGCTGTACACATGTCCAAAGAATGCCTTTAAAACCTAAATAATAATGGAATATCCCACATTTCTTAGTCAGAAAATGGTATATTCAGAAAAAGGTCTTATATTTAGAATATCCAAACTGAATATGCTGTTTTCACGACCCACATCAAATTTGGAATATTGTCATATTAGGAATAACAGTGGAATATTAGTGTGCATGTAAACAACTATGTCAACTAAAGTATGTATTGTAGTCTTTATCTGTACAGTAGAATAATATACTCTGTGTGTGTGTGTGTGTGTGTGTGTGTGTGTGTGTGTGTGTGTGTGTGTGTGTGTTTGCAGGTTCTGGTGGAGAAGGAGTGGATAAGTTTTGGACACAAGTTTGCTGCTGTAAGGAACAGGGAGTTATTCCGATGATATCATCATTACATCATCATTACATCATCCTTAATGACTCCTAGACTCACAGGGTGTAGTTACACGTCTAAAACCAACTCCATTTTTGATGCATTTTTTCCTGGTTCAAACAAAAAACACTCAAAACAACATTTACCAGCCAGCACAACATAAAAAGCACAGTGCACAGCATAACAAGTATGGGTGCACCACCGAATCAGTCACAAAAAAAAGATGGAATAAACAAAATAGAACATACAAAGCACCTGTGAGCAATCACGAGGAGCATATCAAGAAGGGTATAGTTTGATAAGGGGAGATGCAGTTCTAATAAGGAAAATGGGTCTCTCTTAATAGTCACCGGAAATTACCCTTCCTGAGGGATAAATCACCTCGCACGGCAGCTGGATTTACGCTATGTCACCAGATGGCGCGAAAATCCAACTTGTCAGACTTGAAGTAATGTGTTTGTGTCTGAGCCACCGTGGTCCGAACCAATCAGCGTCCTGTGAGGAGCTACTGGCTGCTACGGGCGTGGTTTAGGTGTGTGTGACGGCACAGAGAGGCGACTAATGGTGCAAAAATGGCCACTCTTAAAGAGGTTAGCACAGATGCTGCAATAGCATCAGTTCTATCAGAACTGGAGATTACGTCAGGTTAAGAGAGAAATGAGTTTGCACTCGCAGAAACAGTGGTGGTGCATCCCAGAGCGGAAAAAACCACTTAGGCAGAACAGTGGTATGAAATGCTTTCAACAAGATTTTTCATGGACTCTTGAAGCCAACCAAAACCAAAACCAGGCCCATGCAAATATTAATGCCATAAAAAAAAAAAGTGATGCGACACATTTTTCAATTTTCAAATCATTTGCACCAAGTTGACAACAGGGAAGAAAGGTGCTCTGGAGAGAGACAACATGAAGATAGCTGTTGTTATCAATGCTCAAAACACATCACCTACATATTGTATGACACATTACCAGTGGTGGAAGAAGTATTCAGATCCTTTATTTAAGTAAAAGTACTAATATCACACTGTAAAAAATACTCTGTTACAAATACAAGTCCTGCATTGAAAATGTTACTTAAGTAAAAGTATGTAAGAATCATCAGGGAAATGTACTTTATAGTATTAAAAGTAAAAGTACTCAATGCAGAAAAATCCCCATTTTAGAAACTGGAAACGATCCAAACAGTTGTGTGTTTAATGGTCTAATCATCTCAGCTGGACTTGTAGGCCGTTATATTGTTGGCTAGTTTACTTTAGAATAAAACATCAGATTTTATAAACTACATGTGTTTTGTGTGCAAACATCTTAGTTTGTAAAGTAACTAAAGCTGTCAGATGAATGTAGTGGAGTAAAAAAGTACAATATTTCTCTCTGAAATGTAGCGGAGTAGAAGTAGAAAGTGGCATGAAAAGAAAAGACAAGTGAAGTACAAGTACCTCAACATTTGTATTTACATTCAACCACTGCACATTACAGCCACGCTTATGTGCTTGTCTTCGTGTTGAATAAATATTACACACATATAAAACCTGATGTCCATAGTCCGTTCCATGTCTGTTGATAGTATTGCTCTGTGTGTTGCAGCGCGTGGGTCACGGCGACGAGAACCACGCTAACTCCGAGCGCTCGCCTCTCTTTGTCCAGTTCATCGACTGCGTCTGGCAGATGACTCGACAGGTAAGTCTCCGTCCAAACCTGAGTATATGTGTTACTACCATAGATTGTAAAGAAATAATGGACGAAGCTTCTGGGCCTGAAAAGTGAAGCCAATGCGAAAGTGCCTTAAAGTTGTTTCTATAGAAGTGTATGGGAAAATGACCCCACTTCTTACTTAATTTATTAACCTCAGTAAACATTTTCAAAATGTGTTTATGGTCTCGATCGCTACTTTCAAGTCTTCTTCAATACAGCATGAATCAAGGACAGAGGCTTAGCGATGCGTATCCATGGCCCTGTGTACATTAAAGGTGCTGTAGGTAGGATTGCGAAGGTCCAGGACTTAGCCAGCATTTTTTAACATCGACAACTTCTCAACTTCCTTGCCCTGATTGGTGTATCTGAACAGGGAGCGGTGGATTTTTGCAAATCTCACTACAGGCTGTAGGTGGTGGAGGAGCCAGATTTTTGCTTCATGTAGTTCTACTGGAACATAGGGTCAGTTTTAGCAAATATGACAGAAAGTTATTTTTATAAGTCTTAACCTACTGCACCTTTAAAATAGCTGTGCACTTATTTTTTGGGCTGTTTTCTTCTTAAACGGTGGCCCTCTCACTATGTGTTTCCACTTCATTGAAGTTAATTAGAACATTCAGTTGTGTAAAAATGTCTTGTTCAGCATTCAGCCAACCAAGCTAGCTAGCTAGCTACCACTTAGGGCTGAACGATATGGAGAGAATACGATATCACGATATTCTAGACCAAATACGTCGATATTTCGACGATATTGTAGAGTTGACAAATGGTGCTTTCACAAAATATTTTTTACAATGAGATTCTAGATAAATAATCATCAATAAAGTGGCAAACAAGTTTCAAGTGAAATTATAGAGAAAAAAGAAATAACTTTTTTTCAGATATATACTGACTACCGGTATGTTAAGTATCAAAAGTAATTTTATGATATCAAATGCACTTATTATACTTACTTAAGTAGTTGTTACAGTATGTGGTGGTTACTCATTTCCATGAAGCAGCACACAAAAATACACATTGATATGCTCAGCCAAGTAGAATGAGCCTGTTCATGTGCACAGGGGCTCAGTGGTAGACATTTAGAAGCTTTCCACTCGTTGCTCCTCATCACTTCTGTTTCCTTCTGACTGCAGTTCCCAGCAGCCTTTGAGTTCAACGAGCTGTTTCTGATCACAGTGCTGGACCACCTCTACAGCTGTCTGTTTGGTACATTCCTGTATAACAGTGAGCAGGAGAGGGCGGCCAAGGTACGTGCCATCCTTCTGTTAACAGGGGTTATGGCTGTGCGGAGGCTCCACGCAGAGCGTTCTCTGTAGCCTACGTAAGTGGCCTGAAGTTTATACTTGTGCATTGGTGTGTGCGTTGATCTCTTTAAGACAATAGTAGGGTCCCTATCTCCACATACCTACATATGTACCCACGGTGTCCATTTAATGCAGAAGCATAATTAAATGGACACGTCACTCAGCCGTGGCTTGGTAGCGTCGCACTCCTCCCCTCCCGTCACTCTCTCACTCGCTCTACCACACACTCGCCACGCACACACTCACGCCGGTCCTGCTGTTCTCTTAAAGAGATCAGCGCTGACTACAACGCACAAGTATAAACCTAAGGCCACTTCCGTAGGCTACGGAGAAAGCTCTGCGTGGAGCCTCCGCAGAAGCATAAATCAGCCTGTAAGGCGTCTGTAAGAGCCACGTCCCATTAACCTCTCCCTGTGTCCTGTGTAGGAGGTGCAGACCCAGACTGTGTCCCTGTGGTCCTACATCAACAGGTAACATACTGACAGTTCCGCCTGGCTAAAAACCCAGTTCAGACTCAAAGATTCAAAGACCAAACCGTTTTAGAAGGTCGCAGGGAAAAAGTTCCAGCGGTCTGAACCGACCCGACTCAAAGCAGCTGACGGCGTCGCTGCGACTCAGCTGGTCCAGTCTCCAGACGCTGGTTTTCGAACGTAAGAGACGTCTCCTGTTTCAACAGCCAATAGAAGAGTCAGCTATAAACTCTAGAAATAAAATAATCCATTTCATTTTTATTTATTTTTAAGTTCAAGTTCAATCTATTCACAAAAGTTAAAAGACAATCACGAGACATAATGCAGATATGTGAAATGGGACACCCTGGTAAGCTTTTTAAAGCGTGTGTATAGGGGCCCAGACACTGGCAAATAATACACATTATGAATACTCTCATATTGTTTGGATAAAATGTATTATACAATATCATTTACAACCTACAAGAAGAAGAACCTGCAATTACTCACATTACTGTAATCTTTTTTTTATATATATATATATATATATATATATATATATATATATATATTTTATGTATTTCTTTTTAGTAGTAGAGAGTAGTTTTTAAAATCTGTAATTTGACTTAATTATGTTTTGTTTGCTACATTTTAAATCCCATCCGTTGCTGAGTAAATGAAAAAGATCTCTAACGTTTTGCGCCGTTGCTCTGGCAACGTATCCGTCAACAAACTCAAATGGAAAGCGCTGTATGACTTTATGCCCTTATCAAATCGCAAAAGACTGCCATTTAATTCAATAAAAAAAGTAACTTAGTAATTTTTACTCTGAGTACATTTTAGGTGAGCTACTTTGTACTTTTCCTTGAGTAGATTTTTATACCGGTCATTTTACTTAAGTACTTAAGTAAAATATCATCAAAGTAATAGAACTTTTACTTAAGTAGACTATTTTTGTACTCTTTCTACCTCTGAACAGAAGTACAAAGAGTCGTTGCTATGGAGATGATACGCCGTCTCGTCCTGTCTCATTGGTGTGAACCGGCAGCTTTCAGAACGTTGCAGACCGCCGCGTTGCAAAAAGTTGCAAGTTTCCACTGGCGTGGTGGCGAGTCTTTGGTCTGAACTGGGCTTTAAAGGAACACGCCAACTTATTGGGACTTTGTCTTATTCACCGTATCCCCCAGAGTTAGATAAGTCCATACATACCCTTCTCATCTCCGTGCGTGTTGTAACTCTGTCTGACGCACCCACCGCTAGCCTAGCTTAGCACAGATCCTGGAGGTAACCGGCTCCACCTAGCCTACTGCTCCCAATTAGTGACAAAATAACGCCAACATGTTCCTATTTACATGTTGTGATTTAACAAGGTCACATGAGACACAGCCATCTTCTAACCGTATACATACTGGGAACTATATTCTCAGAAGGACGAAGCACTGCTACTTGGGCGGAGTGATTTACTCGCAGCACCTGAGGAGCCCCGTGGTGAGGAGCAGAGAGTAACAACGGTGCTTTTCAGGTGTTGCGCTAATCACTCCGCCCAAGTAGCAGTGCTTCGCCTTCTGAGAATATAGTTCCCAGTATGTATAGGTATGCTGTATAAGTCCCAATAAGTCGCTGTGTTCCTTTAAGAGTGATGAGATGTGAGAGGAGCGCTTCTCTGACTGCTGAGTGTTGTCCCCTAACAGCCAGCCGGAGGACTTCAGCAACCCCTTCTATGTGGACTACCAGCACCATGTCCTGTATCCGCTGGTTTCCTCTAGACACCTGGAGCTGTGGACCGCCTACTACGCCCGCTGGAACCCCCGCATGAGACCCCAGGTACACTGCCGCTGATGGAGAGGGGGGGGGGGGAATAATCGCTGGAACATCCAGCAGCCCTCGCCTTGCAGAACTCTGTTCACAACAACCTTCGAGCTAGCGAGCTACACGCTGAAAATGTCAAGTTTAGAAGAAAATTTGGATGGTGCAACGAGGCAGGCCTGCTTGGTTCTTTCAGGGAATGACTGTAAAGATTTACACAGAATATGTTTACGTCATTTTCTCTCTAACTGGGACGTTTTGGGACCGATTGGTGGGGATTTTATATGGACAAAATGCACACGCTGATACACATGCAAATGAGGTTTAACCATGTATCAGCTAATTTAAATAGCTCACGTTACTGTATTGTGTCAACAGTTAACTTCATTTAATATTGTATGTGGCGTTTTTTTATACGAGGTGCAAATGTTCCACCAAAACAAGTTCCTTCCCGAGACTATTTAGCAGAGCCGGCGTCACCGCTCATAATATTACAGCTTTTTCTTTTAAAATTACAACTTTATTCTCATAACACTACACTTTTTTTTTCTTAAAATACTATAAATAATACCACAATATTTCCCAAAGATTGGCCCTTAGTACTTTGTCATAAGGTTTCCCTGTTTAAAGAAAAGTAGGGCCAGTTTAAACCTGGATCTGGGTTACTGACACTGTGTGTGTGTGTGTGTGTGTGTGTGTGTGTGTGTGTGTGTGTGTGTGTGTGTGTGTGTGTGTGTGTGTGTGTGTGTGTGTGTGTGTGTGTGTGTGTGTGTGTGTGTGTGTGTGTGTGTGTGTGTGTGTGTGTGTTCCAGGTGCCGGTGCACCAGACGCTGAAGGAGCTGCTGATCCTGAGAGCAGAGCTGCAGCGGAGGGTGGAGGAGCTGCAGAGAGACGCCACCTCCCACTCCCTGTCCTCCTCCTCGGAACACTCGCCCTCACACTCCACAGGAACGCCCCTGCACGGCGCCGTCTGACACACACGCACACACACACACACACACACACAGAAACACAGAAACACACAGAGAAAAACCTGCATGCAAATGCACATTGAAACACACACACAGACAGACAGACAGACAGACACACACACACACACACACACACACACACTAATAGAAACACACACACACATAGAAACACACACGGACACACACATGCGTGTTTTAGCCCACTTACTACAAATACTGATGTTTACAATGTGGAGGCTTTACAAAGAGATTCCTAATTTATATTAACAATCCTAAATACTGTTTTAGCAAAGAAAAATCTCCGTTGTTAAAAAAAAAAAAAAAAAAAGTATTTAAAGTATTACAGACTAGCCTGACACAGCACCTGTGCTTATTATTTATATTATTTAAAAAAAAAAAAAATACTCCCAATTCAGAAAGACCAGCCTCCCCAGCACTGTGGGAATCCTCCCACTCACACTGTGTTTTTGTGTGAAGAACTCTCAGGGCTCAGTTTTACCTGTAGTGTTGGAATCCAACCACTGCATGCTCCCTCCCACCTTCTCTTCCTTTCCTCTGCCACTGATTGGAATCATTGTTAGGAGCTCTGGCGTAGTTCCCCTCAAAGTCATAAGCAGAAAAAAAGAAAAAGTGGAATAGTAATGACACAAAAGGCACTGTTATCCCTCAGCTGTAAACACTGCCACCAGCTCCCTGCACCTCCTAACACTGCCTTAAGTCTAATTTACGCTTCTGCATTTAATCGACGCCGTAGGTGCGCACGTAGAGGTACGTGGCGATACGGACCCTACGCCGTAGCCTAAAGTGCTCCAACATTCTCCAAAAATGTAACTACACGTCGCGGAGACAGCAACAACTGTGATTGGTCCGCTCGCCCGTGGCTTGGTAGCGTTGCATTTCCCCCTAGTCTCGAGCCCCGGCAGAAGCATAAATCCCGCTTTACTGTACATGTTTTTTCTTTATTTGTATGAGAAATAGTCTTTTTTAATGGTCTCTCTTTCTTTATGTTGCCTTTCCGCGCCACTTTGTCCCTTTACTGTAAATCACTTGCATTTCGTGTGTGTGTGTGTGTGTGTGTGTGTGTGTGTGTGTGGGGGGGGATTCATTGACTGAAAGCAGCAAGTTCTTAGAACAGTTAATTTAATTGGAGAAAATATGAAGATATATTTGTGTTTTGTGTTGCATTTCAGATTTCACATTATAAGACACATACATGTTCAAATAATATAAACAATCCAAATTGAGTGAGAGACACAAAAAAGAAATATATCAAACTTACAGGTTAAGATTGTTAATAACAGACTAATGGAACCAGAAAACCTTCGGTCACTTTCTTAAAGCTTTTTGATATTAATGAACGTCCGCTACATTCCAGCCGTTGCCAAATGAGTTGCTACAAAGCTAATTAAGACTATCAGCTCCACACAACTCTCTCTGTGTTTCTCAGTATGGCTACGTTTAGAAGATTGTCGTCTAGTGACTTGTTGTCATTACTTAGAATTCCTCATGGGGGCGACAGAAACTACACACTGTAGCTTTAAATTATAGGTAAATTATTTTAGCACAATTGAATACTGAACTGTTTTCTGGAAATCCCTCATACAATCTGTACCTGTTCTCTCACGTTGAATGTGCTTTATGAGAGATTTGTCACCTGCCAATCTTGAATCCAATTACATGACCAGCACTCAGGCTCATTTTGTCTTTAGAGAGAGAGAGAGAGAGAGAGAGAGAGAGAGAGAGAGAGAGAGAGAGAGAGAGAGAGAGAGAGAGAGAGAGAGAGAGAGAGAGAGAGAGAGAGAGAGAGAGAGAGAGAGAGAGAGAGAGAGAGAGAGAGAGAGAGAGAGAGAGAGAGACCACAGATTGGAGCCGAACCGGACACATTTTGCCTTTATTTTAAGAGTGCGCAGTCAATTCCAATATCTTCATCTGCAAAATCAAGATCAATCTGTGTTCCAAGAAGCAAATTATCTGGATGACAGTTAGTTAGCTGGGATTATTAAAGCACATTTAAAGATCATCAGGTTCAACCCTCACATCTCTGTCCTCTTTCTTTTGTCTCCTCAGTGTATTTGACATCCCTTTTATTCTAATGTGATATAACCTATATATTACACTGTCTACCTGTGGCATGTCATTGTGAAAAAAAATTTTTATGTAAATAATGTGTCTTAATTATGAGACGTTAAACCTCCTAATGAGCCATACTCACTTCTGACATTCCACTTTAAAAAAAAAATTAAAACAAAAGGAAGAATGAAAAACTCCAGTGTCGTTCTTGTCTTTTTAAATGGTTTTATTGTATTGGTTCATATTAGTAACATATTGCCAGAGTTATCATAGTGGAATAAGAGAGAAAGCAGAGTTCACTATTACACTTCAAGCGATGAAGAACTGTCCAACATTCAGTTGTCAGGAAGACGCACAAGAGTTCAACAGTCGTACACGCGTCACTGTGTGTACAGTACGTAGAGAAAAGCATGCATCAAAGTGTGTGTGTGTCTGAGAGCAGTATGTGTGTATGTGACAGGCAGCCTTGCAAAGCCAGCCCTCAAACATCCCATCATTAGTAGCTTTGCTGGGCTCGCAGCAGGGCTGTGGCTGGCTTTGCATGCGGTGACAGGCACTGAGTGTGTGATGCAGGGAGAGGACAGGCAGGAGAGGCAGCGCAGATACCATAGACACACTTTACAAAGCGAGCTATCAATACAATCCAGGCTTAGTTTGTACCATCACTTTAGGAAGCAGACTTGTGGTCATTCAGTTGATGTTGCTACGGTAATTCATTCACGAGATCAAGCCCAGTCTTATACACGCTTAAAGGAGCACTCCACTGATCTTTTACGTCAACGCGGCGCGGGATTTCGGTGAAAATCGCCTGAAAAGTGAAGCCAGTGCTGAAGCTCCTTAAAGCTGCATTCTATCTCATTTCCAGCAGGGGGACCACTGGCTCCAAAAAGAAGTCTGTTTCTGTAGAAGTCTCTGAGAAAATGAGCCTGCTTCTCACTTTATTATTATCTCAGTAAACATTTTCATAATGAGTTTATGGCCTCAATCGCTACTTTTAAGTCTTCTTCAATGCAGCATGATGTTCCCTTTGTAAATTAGGGTCCCATTTATTTTAAAATAGACGATA
This sequence comes from Sander lucioperca, assembly GCF_008315115.2. Classification (NCBI taxonomy): domain Eukaryota; kingdom Metazoa; phylum Chordata; class Actinopteri; order Perciformes; family Percidae; genus Sander; species Sander lucioperca. Next base: position 29,962,055 of record NC_050189.1, on the reverse strand, counting down.
AAGCAGGGGATGCTTTAGGGGCGTGGCTACCTCGTGATTGACAAGTTGTTACCACGGTGTTGTCCGTGTTTTCGTCTCAGAACCCTCACTCTGTGTTTTCGCTTCATGAAAGTTAATTGGAACACTTTGGTCGATTAAAAATGTCGCGTTCAGCGTTCGGTTGTACTAAAATACACTCTTAAGCAGTCAGCTGTTTTTGCACCTGGCGAACCAAGCAGGCTCGCGGCTTTCGGCGTGACAGCGCCCTAATGCCTAATGCACTGATCTTTCCATTTTCAATATGGAGTGCTCCCAGAAGCAAGCTTGTACTGTATATGCATTATCAGAAAGTGTCATGAATTGTCTAAATATTTGGGAAAATTCCTTGATCCAATCATTTCTATCTGTCGTCAACTCAAGACGGCTGCTTTTAGTTATCTCTTTGCAGTGCTGTTGTAGCTTTTGAACAGTGCTTGTGTAATCACTGTATCTGTTTAAAAAAAAATGTGTGCTGAAATCCCTTTCATGTTATGATAGCCGTGATTATTTTAGCACGCCTTGTAAAACAGACCTGATATGCTCCCTAAACCAGATCTAGGGACACCGCTGCTCCTCCACCAGTCTACAGCTATCTACAGTCTGGTAAGCAGCTCCAAACAGCAGTATGTTCCACTGTCACTGTCCACACTGAATCTTAAAGCCGTATCAACATCCACAGTGCCGATAACAACGGCGTCATTCACACATTGTGTTTCCAAGTGAACATTGTACACGTCGTTACACATTATTTGTAAGATACTGGGCGGATCTGTCCTCTTCACTCGGATCCATCGCGCCTTCATCCAACCATCCAACCAATTCAAATGTTGCACGGTCTGTTAGATTCAATCCCTTTCCTTCACCATTATTTTAAAAAACCCTTTTTCATTCAACCCCGATACATAAAGGCAAAGCCAATCACAATGCTACATCTTTGGTGAATTTGTAGTTTTGCTACAGGCCAAAAGTTTTTTTTTTTGCTATATGACATTAAGACATCAGATACATTCAGTAAACGGAAAAGGTTTGTTATTCAGTGTTGGCTTGGTGTGAAGCTCGGCTCTCTGCAGCCGGAGCGCGGCCAAACACCGGCGCCTTCCAGGTCCTTTGGGTGCTGCTGCCGCCGTTCATCCGAGGTAAACACCCAAAGGAGCTGGAGGCCTCAGGTGTTTGCTCTGGCTCGGGGTGCAGCTACGGAGTGGTAGATGAATACTGTGGCGCGTCCCTGTGGGACTGTGTTAGGGTATAAGGCAAAGAGAGAAGCACCATTTTGAATTACAGCTGACAGGGCGTCCATGCATGTGTCGTACTAGGTGAACAGATCACTTACACTCGCGCGCTCAGAGTCCCCGAACACACACATTTCAAAAAGCAGCTCAGAGCCATGTTGGCTTGCTTTTTCAGCAGTGTTTCGGGCCTTTTTTTTTATTTAGAGAAAGAGGGACACAAAGAGATTGCGGGTAGAGGCGTCTGCTATTCCAAGGCAACATGGAGGAGACCAGGGTGTGGTATTCATGTAGGACTGTGCTGCATCCTGTCAGATATGTAACACACCACGACCGCTGTTTACTCATACAACACATACTGCCTCGGCAGGAAATCCTTCACGCGTTCGCCTCTGTGTAGATACAGAGCGTTCTGTCAGACACTACTCAGGTCGCCGCCGGTCGTTGCTCACGCCACGTTCACGTCACCTGTGCGCTTCCACTAAAAGAATTGGCTCTCTGGGTACCAAAGACCAACGCGCCAATCATCACCAGGGAACCGTGCGCATTCCAAGAGGCATATGGATCCCAATGATTTTATTGGCAAGACACGCGTTTTAGAGTTCAGAGTTAGGATAACCCCATTGGTCAGGGAGTAGGACCTGAACACGCAAGCATGGACACCTAGCCAATAGGTTATTGATTAACCGTTCCATTAAAGTGTCCGCATGTGTCCACGGCAATGCACGTAACGGCGTGGCTGCGCGACCAGGACAAGGGTCCCTGGACTCTTCCCATGTGTTGCATGGGGAGTACCAACTCCTGCTATAAGGTCCCAGATTGCAGAAAGAACAAACATAAACATTAATTTGTTCCCTTGTCAATGTCTTTGCTGAATCAACACAGGAGGGCACAGAAGTGACAGTTTCCTTGACATGACATGTCATTTAGCTGACACTTTTATCCAATGCGACTTACAATGGCTATATATGTCAGACGTTGCGCGTCTCTGGAGAAATTAGGGGTTAAGTGTCTTGCTCAGGGACACGTTGGTTGATGTATCGCAGTGGGAATTGAACCCGGGTCTGCAAGGCGTGTATCATATCCACTACGCCATCACCATCCCCATATATGTATATATTTACGACTACTTATGACCACTCTTACAGGGCTGGGCCACCACATATTAATTATCTATGTTTTTAATGATGCCTGATATGTTTTTAACGTTTGTCTTCATGTTGTTGTTGTGTTGTCTTTATAATTGTTGGAGCTCGTATTGCAAGACAATTTTAGTAACGAACGGGTGAACTGGGAGTCCGCTGCCGCTTGTCCAATAACGGTCGGTTAGCGAGGGTCGGCTGTAGGCCAGGAAAACTCAAATCTAAATCAGCATCTCTACTGACCAATCCCAGCGTTTGAATGCTACGCAGGGTGTGTCTTGCCAAGAAAAGTAGTGGGATTGATAATACACGCGGCGTGCGCTGGTCCAAGCACTAGCTGAAATGATAGAATTGCGCCAATTTACGCACAAGAGTGTAAAGACCGACGCAAGAACCTGAAGAGCCTGAAGTCATAATTGTGACCGGGGAACTTGGAGGAGCAATCAAACTAAGACGCCTTCACGTCAGCCCAAGACCGCCCATCAAGATAAACAAACACATCTTTAATGGATAGCGTTCAATAACCCTCACCACAACCGTCTTTCGTTTGTCTGATAAAAGTAAACGTTCCCAAGTTGTAAATCTTACCCATGACGTGAACGTGGCATTATTACGTCCGCAGGATTATGGAAAAACAACTGGCCCGATTTTCATGACACGATGTGGAAGGGTGTAGCATGGGCCGAGGAAGAACCCATTCAGTTTTGGAGCGGATTCCGAATCCCAGGACGGATACCAAAATTATATTTTGTGAACACTGCGAGAAAGGGCGTGGCCTCGTCAGAGGTCTGCGCTCTCCGAGTGCCCTTCTAGTTCACACTAACATTGCGGGATCATTTCTGTCCATTACGTAAGTTTCCACAAATCCCCAGCAGAGCTCCTGAGCAGTGCTTTAAAACGACAGACAGACTAAATATCAGACAGTATAGAAAACAGTGAATGATTTCAGATGCAGCCCAGGTCTCGTTCAGGAACGTACGAGACCTCTTTAGACATTAGACAAACCGTTGGCAGTACAGAACAAGGAAGCCGTAACTATCTACAAAAAGTGAAGCTAAGTTATTAGGAAAGTCGGGTACAAAGTGTAAAAAGAGCAGGCGAGGAGTGTAAACTCACACACACACCAGACACACTAAAGAGTATATATATATAATATGGAGCATAAACAGGCTCTTACACAGGGCTACAGTAAAAGTACAAACACAGAACTGCTCACAGTAATATGTACAACCATCACAACTTTCCAAAAAGCACTCGTTATGACACTATTCAAGGTTCTAAAGCTAACTACTGCTGCTAACTTCATCTACACAGCTAAAGCAGACTTCTACATTTTTTTTTTTTTTTTTTTTTTTTTTTATGCATATCATCTCGACCAATATCGTCTTTGTGCCAACTGATAAAAAACTCCTCTCTTTGACTTCACACGTCAGACATCTTTCATTTATACCTCACGTTTCCACTCTGGTAAATCTTATTCCATTTCCAAGTCTACTAAAGGCTTCTGTACGCCTTGTTCTTGTTTGTCGTTTGATTCCACTATGGAACCGGTTCCTACGCAACTGGTAGGAATCGGACCGTATTAGAATACAAATTTCGGTTCCTCATTTCAGTTCCACTTAACGGACGTAAAAATATCACACCTTCTCTGTAGTCTACCGTTAGCTAGCTACTGTAAATGTAGCTAGCTAACGCCATATTTTCCCTCTGGGCTCACCAAAACGGACGTAAAAGCATATAACGGCTACCACATCTATAAAAGAGACTTTCTTTGATGTCATTTTTCAGTTTTTCAAGAATCAGTTTAGGAAATCGGAATCGTTTTAAAAGTACCGGTTCGGCATCGGAATCGTAAAAGTCCAAACGATACCCAATCCTACTGATCGATGTGCCAGCATAGCTTATGTTTTATGAGAAACAAAATGCATTTATCATGTTTGTTAGGCCTCGAGGATACACATGTTGCGTTTTGTAATAACAGGACAACTCCACAAGGATTCCTTGAAATGGTTATTTGTCATGTATGATCGGGCCAATAGCGGCCTGCTCTACAGTATCAGAAATCCCTCTGGCTTCTGTGGTGACGGTATGCTAATATCAATTTAAAAATGGCCACCGTGGGATAAAGACCAACTCAAGAGTTCTGCTGCACACACTGGCACCTCACTGCTACCACGATAAAATATAGTACAAACAATATTAGCTTCTTAATATAGCAATTGTATCTTCAACAAAAGTCACATTTCGCACGTTTCTGCCTGTCCACGAGCCTCGGCACAGCCTGCTTTTTTTTTTCCGGAAACAAAGTGCTCAGGTTTTCTCTTTTTTCAAATACCTTCCCGTTGGAGGAAGATCCCGTTCCAGTGAACAGAGGCCGAGAAGTACACGCTGTGCATTTTTTAGCTCTAAACTGCAGTGGAACTGATTTAGCTAGCATCACTTTTTATGCTACAAGTATGGTGAGTCCTTGAATTCAATCTGAATTCAAATTTGTCTTTTTCTTCTTTGACTTAACTTTTAGCCATTTCGGATCACAATTATTTCACCATCTTTGGAAAACCAAGCCATGCTCCCGTCATTAGGCGTTGTCATTAAAAGGCTAGTTGGAAAAAAACAATCTATTTACACTATAAAAAGTCACAGGTTGTAAGTAGACAGAAATGTTTGGATGCCTTATTTTTTCCCCCACTGCAAAAAGATCCAAATCTGAATAAGGCAACTTTGTACATCAAGATAGACAACATGAGGTGCAACTGACGATGTAAACAGTAGCTACCTGCAGTAAGTCCAGTATACGAGATGTGTCCCACTAATGGACTCTATCAGCTAATAGTGGAGCCCATTTAAGAGCAACACGTGTACCAAGTGGGTCAAAATGTAATTAAACATCCTGGGAAACTTCACCTAATAATGATTATAGATACATTATCATCATAATCACTGAGTACGTTTACATGCACACCAATAGTCCACTATTATTCCGAATATACAACAGACAATATTCCAAATTTGATGCAGGTCATGTAAACAGCACATTTCGTTTGGATATTCCAAAAAAGGCCTTTGACCTAATATAGCATTTTCTGATTAAGATGTGTGGGATATGCCAGATTGTGTAGTGTAGAGCGCATTCAGAATCTGCGTCTCAATCGGGGTTTTTACTGCAGTTTGTGACAGTTTACGGCTCTGTGCGTTGCTATGGTTGTTGGACACTAACCAAGCAGCCGACAGTTTGGAGGGCTGCGGTCGAGATGCACGGCCAAAAGAAAAGAAGGAGAAGCACAGCTAACTTGATTAAAGACTTGGATATCAGCAGGTTTTTGGATATGCGCACACATCACTACACCGACCTTTTCAAGAAGCTGGTTGAAGGAAAGAAAGAGGGACGCTGTGTTCACCAACAAGTCCGCCGCCGCCTGAGGAAAACTTTGGAAAAAGATCCTAATTTGCACGGCTGCATGTAAACAGGAATATCAGTGGAATATTCTCTTTCATTAGCCATGTAAACAGCTGAATATTGTCTTTTTCAGAATAAGGGCATTATGTGCATGTAAACGTGCACGGATTATCCCCTCGATATGACAATATAGTAAACTGAAAATGTAATAAATTAAATTAAAAAAGTCACATGTTGTGGGAATAAGAGATTGTGAGTGAACATCATGGTTACATGGTGTAACTTGAGTTCTATGAGTACGAGCTTGAGCCTTAACATTAACTGGTTGACTACCTTATCTGACAGTAATACACATTCTATCACCACTCTCTACAGGCGATTACATAATCAGTTGCTACAAGGCTTTGAATAGAAATCTGGGGAATCTTGTTAAATGTTCTCCAATCACTGTCTACTCATCTGTGGTGAGCAAAGAACACAACTCCAAGTCATGGATTCTGGACCAGATTCCATCACTGTGCATCAACAAAAGTAGTATCTACGACTCGATAATCAGTTATGTGTCAAAACTGCTGTGTTCCATTCAAAGTCAGGATATGAGATATTGCTGATCAGGGCCTTAAGTTAACTTGTTTTGGCCACCAGCCGCTGTGGCAGCTGGGTTTTCAAATCCACTAGCCACACAGGCTTTCTACCAGCCAATTTAGTTTTTGCCTCATAAAAAGGTGAGACACAGGAAATGCACGAGCATCGCTCTTGAACTTGTTAAGAATACACATTTGACCTCAAATCCAAGGAAATGGGGGACTTGGTTCAAATGTGAAAGAACAGTGGCCAAAAAAATCCCATTAGCTACACGCCAACGAGGCAGGTAGATTGACAGTTTCAACCGCCAGTGGCAAAATTCACCCGCATTTTGGCGCGCGGCCGGGTGCTAATTTCAGGCCCTGTTGCTGATTGCTGAAACATTTTTTGATTTGTCAAAAGAAATGTAAAGGAGGAGAAACACTGGGCGTGTATCGCACCGCTCCCTGGTTCACGTGAAGTTCAGCTGGAATTCCCTGACAAAACTCGGTTACACTTTACTTGAAGGTATCTACATAAGAGTGACATGACACTGTCATGAACGTGTCATAAACACTATAAACAAGTCATAAACGTTCTTTTAGTAACTTACTTCTTTTAGTAAGTGTCATTCAGTTTTTGTCATGACAAGTTAGAGTTAGAGTTAGGGTTCATGTGTTCATGACAGTGTCATGTGTTCATGACAGTGTCATGTCACTCTTATGTAGATACCTTCAAGTAAAGTGCTACCCAAAACTCAATCAATCAGGAAACTAATCCGCCTTAAATCCAGTCCACTGAGCAGTGACTGACTCCCTGTGAACTTAGAGAAGCTCGACACACGCCCAGAGGAGTTTCTTTCTCCAATGTATAATGAGATCAACCATTTTTTTGTATTTACTTTTTCAGTTTTTCGACGCCCCTGTGTGTCTGGAGCTCAGCAAAATGCTACAAACTGCAGCTCCAGAATCACAGCGGAGGAATCACAGAGAACATGCCGAAGGCTGGATAACTGTAAAAAACATTGTTAGTGGTGTTTAAACCGTAAATAATAAATTACTATATACACATACATTTGGCAAGGTTCGATACACTGTCGGCCATGTTTACAGCATAGAATTAAAAAAAGAAAAATCTGTGTTCACATTCAGCATAGAAGGACTACAAATCCCAACCTTCACAGCACAGAGCTGCAGGATCAACTAGGACATGCTACAATAGACAGTCTATCCTGTAGCGCTCGCGTGTGTGTGTGTGTGTGTGTGTGTGTGTGTGTGTGTGTGTGTGTGTGTGTGTGTGTGTGTGTGTGTGTGTGTGTGTGTTACACAGCATTCTCTTCAGTGGGAGGCTCAGCGTTGGGTGGCTCCAGGAGAGTCTGTTGGACTGCAGAGGCAGAATAAAAAACAGACGGGGGTTTATACACACATCATCTCGATCAGCTGTTACGAATGACAAGAGCCATCAGACTGCATCTTCACGGAGTACGCAGTGAGTGTTCTGACAGCGTGTGATTGAAATGTATTGTTAATAGTTTCTCATTATTAAAAAAGGGAAGAAAAAAAAAAAGGTCTTCAGTTTCTGCTTTTCCATCTCCGCCGGCTGGAGGGGTGTGTGTCCCTGTCTATGTTTGACTGATAGCAGCCGGTAGGCTGCCAGAGTGACGGTGTTACACCCAGGGGTGTACGTAGTGCTGCTGGAGCGCAAGCGCCACTTTTTCACTCCAAGTGAGGAAATAGAACATTGAAAGTTTGCTAATCTGGATGAAATTTAATATTTTTTTCAAATATTTCCAATCATCGCTGAAGCGTATATCATGCAAGAGAGACAATAAAAAAACAGATTCAATGGTCAAAGTTGTCATATTGACATTTGAGGTGTGTTGATTGATTCATGACATCAATTCATGCATTGAGTAACATGCAAGAAAACATTCCACCTTAAAAGTAACTGGTAGCTAGCCTTTGAGCGGCACGGTGATTTAAATGATTTGTTCTCTCGTCTATAGCTAACTGTTAATTAGTAAAGATGACAAGGCAGCAAAACATCCTTTCATTTTACAGTTATAGTTGACTAATGTGTGTAAACTTTCCACTGTAGGAACAGTGGTTACATAACCTTCGAAACGAGCCACAACTTAACCGCACTCATGTGGTCATAGGTGCCCTCCAGTACTTAAAGTGCTCATTTAATGCTCATTTTCAGGTTCATAATTGTATTTAGAGGTTATATCAGAATAGGTTTACATGGTTTAATTTTCAGAAAACACCATATGGTTGTTGTACTACAAATTACTGCAGCTCCTCTTTTCACCCTGTGTGTTGAGCTCTCTGTTTTAGCTACAGAGTGAGACCTCTCACTTCTGTTCCTATCTTTGTTGGGAGTCGCACATGCACAGTACCTAGGTAAGGACTACTAGCCAGAAGCAGAGTATGAGGGCGTCCCACGCTAGCAGCTAGGCGAGCATTATAACGTGTGTTAGAAAGTGAAGTAAAGGCTGGACTACAATAGAGCTGTTTGGAGCAGTTTGTGAACAGTGTTTCCTGTTGGAGATGGTAAGTCCCTTTGGGGTGGACTTTGGGCTTTTTCACTTTGGAAGCCCATTACATGCACAAAAAAGATATATAACATGATAAAGGAAAGGGGAAAAGCCAAAAAGGGGGTTAGGGGGCGCCATCGTGAAACCAAAATATAGATTTCCCCCTTTTGGTTTCTTTTTTCTAAAAGGAGATGGGCGGTTCCTCTTTTTTACTGTGTTTCTCCTTCTGTCACTCCTGCTACTGGAGTTATCAAGTGACTGGCTGCACCAGTTAAGGAAATGTTTGCCTTTTTTTTTCAGAAAAAAATCTATCGTTTTATATTGGGGATTTTATAGTAATAGCTGAGACTGGAAAAGAGTGCACAATAGATGTTACCAAATTTCCCTTCCCCGATCAATAAAATAAAAGGCATATCTAATGAGAGTGGAGTGCAGTAGAGGTGTGTTTACCTTGTGGTTCTGTAGCCACCACAGCCTCAGGGTTCTCAGCCTTCACCATGTCAGTATTCAGGCTCTCTGTCACAACAAAACAACACATTTAGTGAGCATCGACAAATACAAGTACTGTGCTGCTGTGACCACTGCTACTACCATTACTGCTTTTAGTGTTACTAACTGCAACTGTATCTACTGCCACTATGATTTCACTACTAGTACTACAACTAATAATTTGGCGTTATCTACTGGATTGTGTTGCACCAGCTATTCATGAATGAATAAAGTCTAAATTAAGTCCTTCCTAAGTTACTAGCTAGTTTCAAATATAGTGGTTTACTAAATCAGGTTGCAGGGAAACATCTAAAGTGCTGTCCAATCTTTTTTGTCTTAGTAAATTACACATATTAACACACAAATATGACGTGGAGTTCCGCAAGGCTCCATTCTGGGGCCTCTTCTGTTTAACATCTACATGCTTCCACTGGCGCAGATTATGGAAAAAAACAAAACAAGTTATGAAATTACGAATTACAAAGATTACACACAACTTTACATAATCATATCACCAGGGGACTCTGGTCCAATATTAACACTGAGTTTTTGGAACACATCAACAACTGGATGTGCCAGAAGTTACTTCAATCAAATTAAACTGAGGTAGTTGTTTGGGAGCCAGAGAGGAACGATTAAAAATCAGCCCTCAGCTTCAATCGGCAATGTACCACAGACAAAGACAAAAATCTTGGTGTAGTTATGGACTGATGATAATTAAGCCACATTAAGACAATTACAAAGTCAGCCTACTATCACTTGTGTCCTGAGAGACTAACTCCTCTAATGACTGCAGTGCAAAAGCCTTACGTTGTATACTGAAGCACAGCTTCTTCTTCTGGTAGGAGATGTAGCTGGTGATTGCACCCACAAGCGCCATAGCAACCGCACTTGCGATCCCTGCAATGGTGCCCACTTCTGCTGTGGTCTCTGCAAACACACACGCACACAGATATACAGTAAAGTCTGGCAGCCGAACAGACAGACATGCATTTATAAACACACGCTGGGGACAAAGAAGACCCACCATTGTTGTCGTCATACTGGTTAATTTGATCGTCCCCGCTTGGACGCCCACCTGTGGAATAACAGCACGGTTAAATTCCTAAAGAGACCGAGTTTTACATGGATTTCCTATAAAGGTGCCCACATTACCTTTGCCTTTGTCAGGCTTGTAGGTGTTGTCTTTGCCGACATCAAACAGATCGTCGTCAGTAAATCCACCTGAAATAGGAGTCGGAGATAATCACCACGCTTGAATGATGGAATCACTAAATGATGAACTTAAAGAAAGCTGCTTAAAGGCAAAGGAAGCTCTAAATTATGGATTTGCGTAGAGCTTCATTTGTTAAGCTGTGGTTATTGATCCGTCATGTTCACCACACACAATCTCTCCATTTGGTTCCTCTAGCTCTGTTGTGTTTTCAGTAGGGCTGGGTTAGAATAATCGATTCTCCAATTAAAATCGATCTTTGTTTGAGCGATCTGATCTCGATTAATAAAATCCTGAAATTGATCTTTTAATACATGCCTTTTCCCCATAGATGTATTGCCAATCACTAACTTTTTGGGGTCGTTTCTTAATGTAAACATTAACCTGGTGCAATATAAAAAAACATTTGAGGGTGGATTTTTGCCTGTACAATTCACAGCATCAGTTCTCTGACAATCTATTTTATATCCAAGCAAAATTGATATTGTAACTGAAATTTCCCTAACCTATTCGATATCGAAACCAAAATGTAATCGAAATCTAATGGATTTGGAAAATTACTGGCCTTAGTTTTCAGTACAGGTTGTTGACACTCTAAGGCCCGTCTCCATGACGTCCATCTGGACTTCTGGCAGCCTACCATATTTGATGTTTTGTGTAACTTGACATGCTCTGCTCATGTACAGTATATATGAACACGTTTCCTGCACCATTAAGTTGAAAGTAGTCTGCTACTAAATATAGTCAGACTGATACTGGATTTGTGAGGCCGGTAGTGATAGATATTTCAGAGTTTAAAAGATCTGATAACAAATAGATTTAGATTTTTTCTTTTCTAAACAAGATGCATACTAAGCGGAAGCGGGAAAAAAGTGAATTCGGCCAACATATGCACGAGTACAGATCTATCTGCAATAAGCTACATTATATATAATATATATCATATATATCAGCCGATTTTACAATCTTGCTCTAATACATACATAGTATGTGCATATAGTACATGACTATATATTGTAAGGTTGAACCCCAGCAGTCTTGTACATGAGGGAACATTTCATTATTAAAAGTAATGATGCATTTCATTAATAAAATCAAGATCACTTCAGATATCTACGCACAACAGGTTATTTGATTACAGAAATAGAGAGAAATATAAATCATTACCTGAGAATGAAACATGGAAACTGTTTTAATGAATATATCAGAATAAACTTCAACTAATAAAAACTTTGAAACCATATTTCGTTCTTCAGCAGTTAAACTTAAAGAATGCAGAAACAGCATGCGTGGACAGCGTTACTGTATCAGCATGGAGGGAGGGGATGATGAGCAACAGATGAAAACAATGAGCTGCCTCTCTTGGAGGAGTGTTATCTAGTTCTTCTGTAGAGCTCGACAACAGAGCACTTATTCAAGCAGACTGTGGGGAAAGCTGTCCTGATGGATGAGCCACAGCAACTCTGTCTCGGTTGCTTTTAATGAGCTGTACGCGCTGTGGCTTTGGAAGTTTTACAGGAATGTCCGAACGACTGAGGATGGTCGTACATTTACTGCTTATCCTTCTTTCAGAGGTTTTTCAAATACTGCAAAAAAAATTCAAATTTTGGGAGAATTTCCGCATGATTTCTGGACACTAAATAACTTTGCTCAATTTGAGGGTGTGTGTGGGAGAGGTGGAGAACTTGAACGGAGACACAGGTATGAGGTCACAGTGTAGAGAGCTCAACAGTGTGGTTCCGGAAGTAAAAATCCCATTAATTTTCTCCATAAGGATTTAGATTATCAACCATAATGTCTAAACCATCCGAGGTAGACTGACCACGAGCTGTGAGGTTGTGAAACGAACGTTTCTGCTCCTGTAGAAGTCTGTATGAAATCAAACTTGTTTTAAGAAAACATGTTTTATTCGCATAGGATCTATGGAGAAAGACTACACTTCCCACAATCCTAAGTGTAACAGCGACGTCTCTGATTGGTGGATCTCGCTGTTACCATGGAAACGTTTGCCGTACCCGCGAATGGCTATAGCGAGCTGCTACCACTGAAGTCTTTGATCGTTTCTGTACGCAGTCTTGAACCTTTTGATTTTTTGCCGTTTTCGAAATGTTATTTTGCGCCGCATCAAATGTTTTATGGTCAGGATTCAGATCATAGCTGGTTGGCTTGCTTCCAGGCTTAGAACTCTTTCTACAGTATATAAGCATTTTCTGAAAGGTTAATGGAGATATCGAACGGGGAAAAACACTTCCGGAACCAGAGCCGTTCATAAAGTGGCCAGTCACTGTTGAGCTCTAGATGAGTGGATAGGCTGCAGTATATTTATTAGGGCGATGATTCTTCATAATCTGGTACCAAACAACCAAACAAATGAATTTAAAATGCCCAGCCTTAAATATACTGTACGTCACTGATAATGGCTTTCTATCTATTAAAGCCGCTATGTGTAGAACCTGTATGGGATTAGAGCATCTAATCATTAAACTACTCTGATGTCATAGGTGCTGGGGGGGCAATCAGCTGTCCTCCAGATTCTGACATGTCTGAGATGTTGATATTCTACACATAGTGGCTTTACTTCCACATGCAATCCTTTAAAATGATGATCTTGGGAGTGATAGCAAACAGCTAACACATGCTAATCCTGCGGGAGACACTCCCACCCACCTCCCTGCCCCTTGTTCTTATCCTTGCCACCAATGTCATTGTTGGGGTCCAAGGCGTCAGCCAGGTCAAAGTCATCAGCAGCTGTAGAGTCAGAAGTTCCGGGGTCAATGTTTTTGCAAAATAAAGGCAAAAGCAGGAGGGAAAAAAAACATTATAACATATAAACTGAGAGGGTAATAACAACTCAAATTCAAAAGACCATTCAAGTAATGTATGCTGTCGCGTGTAAGCAAGCTAACATATGATATAAGGTGTTTGTTACCTCCTTAATAATTCAACGATCATTTATAGCACAACTCCCACACCATGTTCAAACTGAGCTTCACCTAGCAACAGGCTGCTGGTACTTAAAGGGTAACTGTTCAACCTGGACCCTATTTTCCCATGCATTGGTGTCTAATTGACTAATGTGAACAAAAAGCGTTGAAATTAGTCCAGTATTGAGGGAGAACGCTGTAACCGGCAGCTGCAATCCGACCTGCAATGTAACCCTATGGGGCAAATGTGCATCGTCAATTTCCGTCCACTAAAAGTGTTTTTGCCGCTGACAGGCTCAGATTATTATTCTTAGTGTTTGACAACATTATGGAAAGGATCCCTACAGAGACAGACCTTTCTGTTAAAGAGTAAGATCCTTTGTGTTTAACCAGAAACTGCAAATTGCCAAACTCACCAGACTCCATTTTAAATAATCAGTACTTTTAGCTTGTATAGAGCCAGCATATTTCCACATGTAAATGGGTAAATTAAGGGTTTATTCCAACCAAACCAGAGTGGTGATTGAATAAGCAACTGCTTTATTGATTAGAACTGTGGAAAGACAAACCACGATGGTTTTTATTTTGTTTCTGTCGACTTTGAAAGTGTTTTACGATGATAAAATCACTGTTTATTTAAATGGAGTCTGGTGAGTTTGGTAATTTGCAGTTTCTGGTTAAACACAAAGGATCTTACTCTTTAACAAAAAGCTCATTAACGTTACATTGCAGGTTGTTTCACCACTGCCGACTGCAGCAATCTTCGTCTTAATACTGGACTAATTTCCTATGTGTTGCATACTGTACATGTATTCAATTTATTTTATTCATATTGTTCTACCTGTGTGCATTCCCACTGCTTCTGTTTTGTCATTTTTTTCCAGCCACTGTTAAGCTACTGCCAATGAAACTCTGCACTTCCTGAACATATTTCACATTAAAAGCCTAGCCTATCACAAAATGGGGGAGGTATTCCATTTGAGGAGGCTTTTTAATGTTAAATATCTGTGCAGCGACAGTAGCTGAACACCTGATTTAAAAAAAAATAGCAAAATGGAAATTCATGACTAGAAGGAATTAGAGAGTGAGAGCAGTTCTCATATATAGGAGGAGGATCCAGACTGCAGGCCAACATGGAAGAAGGGTTGAATCTGGATTAACCGCAAATTCAAACAGAAGCAGCTCAGGAAATATAAAGCAGGGCAAATTTGAAATAAAGGCAAAGTGCTTGTAATAAAGACCTGGTGCTCTCTGCAGTTGAGGTGCTGGCCTCAGGAGGAATGCTGGCTATAAACACAGAGGAAGCTGCATTCTCTCACCTGGCTTGGGTTTGGGCTTGACTGGGGCCTTGGTACCTGTGGGGGCTTTCGGCACAACCTTAGGTGGGGCTTTGGTGGTAGTGGTGGTGGTGGTGGTGGTGGCATCGACATCGAGTCCATCATCCAGATTAAAACCTACACACAACATTGAATTATTAGTCTTGCATTGCCAGACCTATCTCCACAGCGCTGTGGAGTAAGGTCTGGCTATGCCACAGATGCATTGTGGGATTAGGGTTGGGTACCGAAACCCGGTTCCACTATGGAACCGGTTCCTACCTAACTGGTAGGAATCGGAACGGATTAGAACGCAAATTTCGGTTCCTCATTTCGGTTCTACTTAATGCGTCGACTGAAATATTTTCCCTCTGACGCTCCGAAACGGACGTAAAAATATCACCCTTTCTCTGTGGTCGACCGTTAGCTAGCTACCGTAAATTGTAGGCTACTTTTAAAATGCCATATTTTCCCTCTGGGCTCACCAAAACGGACGTAAAAGCATATTAACCATTCACTGCACGTGATCGCTAGTAAACATATTACATCTTTGATGTCATTTTTTAAGTCAGCTTTTCAAGAATCGGTTTAGGAATCAGAATCGTTTTAAAAGTACCGGTTCGGCATCGGAATCGTAAAAGTCCAAACGATTGGAACATTTGCACCCAGATAAAATAAACGCCCCATACAATATTAATTGAAGTTAACTGTTGATACAATACAGTAACGTGAGCTATTTAAATTAGCTGGATACATTAAACCTCATTAGCTCTTACCAGTGTATCGTCAGTGTATTTTGTCCACAGCAATCCCACCAATCAGTCCCAAAACGTCCCAGTTAGAGAGGAAATACTGTAACATATTCTTTGTAAATCTTTACAATCATTCCCAGAAAGAACCAAGCAGGCCTGCCTTGTTGCACGATACAAATTGTCTTCAAAATTTGCCATTTTCAGCGTGTAGCTCGCTAGCTCAAAGGTTGCCGTTGTTTCCCAAAGAGAATGAACTTTGAGAACGGCAACACACAGAGAGCGGAAAGTGAGCGACATCCGGCGCAAAATAAACTTCCGTTGATCCAGACTACTGACGTACGGATCCACTGACCTCAGTTGTGATCAGTGCGCTGTCAAATGTTTCACACAGGTTGATAAGGCGTGTCTAAAACCTGTCATAGCACAAAATTTAAGATAAGAAGTAAAATGCTTTCTGGACAACAGTATTATCTCACAGGTGAGCTGCAGTGGGAGGACTTAAAACTCCTGCTCCACTGTTCCTCAAATCGTATAAAAACATTTTGTTTACTGGTTTCCAGCGGTTCATACCAGGAGACATGATCCTGGTTAAGATGGTGTTGTATTACATCATAAGATATAATTATTATAGAATGAAATGATCAGTGTATGAGTAGCTGCTGTGGTTCTTACCTCCTCCAGTTCCTCCAGCTGGCTCGGCTGGCTTTGCTGGCTTTGGTGGGGGGGTCGCTGTTGTGAAAGTGAAAGATGAATCATGAACTATATCTATATAATCATTAGGGCTGTCACTCGATTGAAAATATTTAATCGCGATTGATCAAATGATTGTCCAAAGCTAACTCGATCGAATTCGAGCCACCTGAATTTTTTTTTGGGGGGGGAATTCTGAAATTCTGAATTTCTGACAATTGAGAAATGTATACTGAAATTTAGGTTTTTAACATGTAAAACCAAGAATTACCATATTTTAATTTCAAAGAGTTGAATTCAGAACAAATAAATTCAGCTCAGACATGGTCTGGAGTTTTATTGTACTTACGTGGTCCACTGTCGTCATCATTATCCAGAGCATCGGACAGGTCAAAGTCCTGAGACAGGACTACAGTCCAGAGAAGACACAGGGACAGACAGAGGAAGCAGACACGTTACACTGAATCTGACACATGAAACCCAAAAGGATATTCCCAAACACGTACTTTAGTTAGGGCTGGGCAATATAACGATAATATATCGACATCGAAGTATGAGGCTGGATATCGGGCCCTATTTTAACGATCTGAGCGCACGGCGTGAAGCACCTGGTGCAGATGTGCGTTTAGGGCGTGTAAGAATCCACTTTTGCTAGTTTGACGGCGGATAAAAGGGTCCGTGCGCCGGGCGCATGGTTCAAAAGCGTTGTACTTAGTTAAGTTCATAGGTGTGTTTTGGACGTAACGTGCAATAAACCAATCAGAGATCATCTCCCATTCCCTTTAACAGCCAGGCGTGTTTGGACCTTGGCGTATTGCTATTATGATGGAGGATTTGCACCGTAATATTTTTATTTGTAATCTTTTGCATGTGTGTGCGCTGCTGTGTGTCCCTGTGTGTGTAACAAGTATAGTGTGCGCGCGCTGTGCACATTTTACTAATGCGCTGTTAAAATAACAATGAAATGCTGCGTTATTGACTTTAGACCAGGTTTTTGTTGGTCAATGGCGCGATCACTTCCCGCTGCCTCAAGATAGCAATACTCCCAGAATGCACCTGAACACACCTCCCTGTAAGACCAGCACGCCCATGGGTGCACAGATGGGCGCAGGTGCATTTGCTATTTAAACGACGAGGGCGCTGGATGGGAAATTGACAACTACGTCGGTCTTAAAGGTCACATATTGGGTACACAAACAATGTTCTCAATGCTGGAGTTCATGTGTAGAGCCCCTGGTGAAACTTCGAGCAACGTTTCATGTTGTGTCGAGCCTTCTTTGTGTTTTAAAAATAGTGATTTTGATGAGATCATAGTAGTGCCCCTAGCACTCCCATTCAAAAGGCCATTTGACCCAAAACGAGAATACGGTAAATCTTAAAAGTGGCGCTTCCGTCATAATTATTTATTATTTTAAACGAAAGTTTGACTCGGGTACATTCCCGCCCTAGGTTGCATTTTGGCGAGAGTTACGCTTTAACATTGTCCCATGTAGCTACATGCTAACGGCAGTAAAAGATGTCATCTTGGCTGCCAGTGTCGTTAAATTCTCCCCAATTCCGGGTCACAGTACTCCTGAAACATTTTCTGTTTATGTAGTATTTGGGTTAAAAGCCTTTATTTGTGTATATATATATATATACATATTGACTGTAGAAACTGCTGCTATATTCTATTAGTGTCCACTGCTAACTATAGTAACTACATGCTAACGTCAATAAACAATGTCATCTTGGCTGCCAATGTTGTTAAATTTGTTAAATGTTGTTACATTTTTTTTTTTTATTTGTTAAGGTGCGACCTTTTCAGTGATGAGTTTTTCGGCCCTGTGGGTGTTACTGAGTCACACAGAGACAAAACCCCCGGCCCTGGTGCCAAACTGGCCCCTAGGGCACTAATCCGCTTTTGCTGTCTGAATTTCAGAACAGAGACACAGACAGGAAACAAAAGCAGTGACACACAAACACGTGGTGTGTGTGTGTGTGTGTGTGTGTGTGTGTGTTTGTGCGTGCGTGCGTGCAACAATAGCCACGTTTCAACATGCAGCTGCAGTAATGGACTTTAACGTATACAGTACCATATCCTTGCGATGACCCACATATACTATTGATATACATTAGACAAACAATGTAAAGATAATTGTAAGCAGTGTTAATGAAGAAAGACGAAATTAAACGGCAAATATACAAGAATATATATACAAGTATACAGTATACACTCCAGCTAATTGTGATGTATGCTATCTGTTCCTTCACTGCTCTATCCTTCTCTATCTATTTTTGGAATCTGGTCTTGTTTCTTGTTCTGCTGTCACACCTCACTGCCCCCCTGGGAATCAATTCTGATTTATGGCGTCATTTTGGGATTTGGAGAACAAAACCAAAACATTTTTCACCACTTTCTGACATTTTATAGACCAAATATCTAAGCGATGAATCGACTATAGGAAAATAATTGTTAGTTGCAGCCCTATCCGACTCTCGGCAACATCAAATCTTCACCTAACCCGACTAACTCTAATATTAACATTAAGATAGCTATTTTATTTTATTTTTTAAATGATACTTAAACTACCTGGCATAAGCATGTTCAATATTATGCCTAAACCCAACCCACCGGCTTGGGGAGCCAAAATGAATTCACATAATTTACATCTCATTTGCATAATTAGCTTCACAGCATTGCATTTACTAGCTGAACACTGATTGGGGGAATCATTTTCTGACTGCAGCTTTTCTGTCGGTCCATTAAATAATGGGTTATGAATATCATGCAGCCCTTAGGAAGAAACAATCCAAATATAAAATGCAATCAAATGTCAGCGAGCTCCATCTGCATGCACCTGGTGGTCTGGGGTGCTGATCATGTAAGGTGGAGCGAATTGGGGCGTGAGGACACGTGCTATAATACAGAATTGAATCATTTTGCACTTAAATTATTCACCTTTGAGTGACTAACTTCCCATATTAATCAGCACTGAGAGTGACCTCATTGTCAGCATGGCATGTGCAGCTGCAAACCAGACAGACAGGCAGGATACTGTGGGTGTTGCCACATCACTTTGATCTATAATAACTAACATTAGATTGTATTGATAAAGCCTACAGATATATTATCATATGAATAGCTAAAATAACTGGACTTTCTTTAACAAACTCTATCGAACCATGTAATAATGTGTAATTACTGAATCTATTACAGCTGGGTAACATCAGCATCGGTAGCCTAATATCTGGAGCAAATGGAGCCACAAAAACTGAATTAAGCTCCAATGTTAAAGTCTATTACGCGTATATGTATAATAAAAGATTATTTTTTGTGAGTGGACATGTAGGCTAATGAGCTGGCTTTCTGCTCTCTGTCTCTTTAACGTCTGCTCCCAGGCCGGTCGACCGTTACTCGGCCTTGATTCCAAGTGCGGCAGCGGCACAAAAGGCGAACATGTGGATTTGCTGAGGTGTGCGGGACAAAGCCTTACCTTCCAGCGGCAGCAGCAGCGCCAGCAGCAGACAGAGCGACCACAGGGAGCGGTTAGCCATGACTCCGGTCTCCGCACACACAAACAGCCGGTACAAAGTGGTAATAGAGCGGTTAAATAACGGGCCTGTTAACGTTCCGTTTGTCTGCAGCCTGCTGTTCAGCTTCTCACACAGAAAGCCGCATACAAGGCGTTCACTATTGCACCCAGTGACCCTCCCACACTGTGCCACTTCCTGCCACACCTTTCAAAATAAAAAAATCTACTTAATAAGAAGGCTATGGAGGACATAACCCACAACTTGAGGCTCCAAAGGGATAAACTGGACCCCTGTCTTACTAAAAATGTTTTGACACCCCCTCCCTTCTCCCTTTTTATTTATTTTATTTATTTATTTATTTTATTTTTGGTCCGGTCAGATACTTCATTATCTTACCATGTATGTCTGTGCTGACTGTCTACAATAAATAAAAAATAAGTTCATAAAAAATAAAGAAGGAGGTGATGTAACGGTTTGGTTTTGCCAACAGTAAAAGTGAAGAATGTCAGCAACACTAAAATGACCCTTAACTATTTTAATTATACGATAAATATGAAGTTTCAATCACGTCCTGCAATTAAATAGTCCTATCTCCTCAACTCGGGCATGTTTAACACGTAAAAACACTCTTTGCTTTGAATATCAATGAGTCCCAGTCCCAGTTTGTGGGCCTCATATTAGTACTCTGGTCACAGAGGAAACCCTCACAGTTTTTCTAAAAAAAGAAGGTTGTTTAAAGACACTTACCATTGTTCTTAAGGTAGGCCTATTTCCAAAATCCTCAAATATTCTTCCAACCATCTGGGCGAAAAAATGAATAACTATAGAATTATTTTAGAGAAAATCATGGTTACCTCTGTGACCCAATTCTATCCTAATAATGAGAGGCACAAACTGGAGTAAGTGTGTGTGATATGGTTTTTCCACAAAAAACTCTCTTTTTTCCTTTTCTTTTTACGATTATTTAAACAAAAGCATCTACTCTCTCTGAAATCTATTGATATGCAAATGCTTATAATGTGTGAGTACTGGAGGCTATAGGTTTCTACATCACATTTGTACAAATTGAATAGGCTTCTAAAATAGTTGTGATGTCACAAAATCTGTTTGGTACATCCAGGTGTTAAACTCAGACCTAAGGTGAGCGCAGAGAAATGTTCCCCCCTTCAGAAGATGAATGTAATAACAAACTCTCCATATATATCATTCTGCACAGAGAAGCTTAAACATCACAGTGAAAGAAAAACACGTATTTGACTGGAGGGGGACTTCCAATGAAACTGTTGGGATTAAGTGTAGTGCACTATACAGTATATTGGCTACATACAGTGGCACTCATAAGTTTATGAACTAATGCTAAAGTTAACTAAAAAGAGGAATAAAAAATCATCTTAAAAAAATGAGGAAAAATCCAACCTTTGAGGACACCAATTTTCTTTGTGAATGAATAATGTATCGTAAATAAATAAATGTTCTTCCTTAAAATACAGGGGGCATAAGTAAGAGGCCAGTTATTTCATGGATCCAGGATACTATGCATCCTGATAAAGTTCCCTTGGCCTTTGGAATTAAAATGGCCCCACATCATCACATACCCTTCACTGTATCTAGAGATGTACTCCATTTCAGAAGGAAACTTTTTACTCTACTACACATTTGTTTTGCAGCTATAGTTACTATTTCATTTAAATAACTAGTGAAATTATCAATTAAAACAAAAAATCATATATTAGAGACATGTTTTTTTATTATTTTTATGAATAGCGATTTGTGTACCATAACTTTGTTTTTCTTCCCCTCAGATTCATGTTGTGACCCTTTGGAGGGGCCCAACCCCTATGTTGGGAACCATCACGTCTCAGTCTATAGCTCCAACTTAAACAGCTGATGACTTATGCTCATGGCACTTTTTTGCTTTTACTTTGAATACTTTAGCTATAATTGTAAGGAGTAGTTTTACATTGTGATATTGGTACTTTTATTTAGGTAAAGGACCTGAGTAGGCTACTTCCACCACTTAGTGCAAGTGCAAGTACAAGTATAGCCTACTTCAGAAATGTATTGAGGAACAGACTACTTGAGTAAATGTAGGCTACTTTAGCCACCACTGTTTACTGTTAGCTAATGCTAGTAGTAGAGTGTATGCATTGGGATTGCAGGTGTATTAAAGTGCCTTGAGTGATTGTCGTGCCCATCATATTATGTGTAGGCGTGGTTTTTGTCCCTAAACTGCGGAAACAGGCTGACTTATTCCAAAAAGCTGGCAGCAGCAGCAGCAGCAGCACACAGCCTGGACCAGCACTGACAACAGAGCAGCGTACATTAGACGTAGTGTCCACACAGCACTGAGGAGATGGGGGACAAAACGGGGACCAGGTAAGAGAATCATCCAGTTGGCTAATGTGTGCTGTCACGGGATGGAAATAGAAGACGTAGGCTATAGCCTACGTTCCGTTAACTCGAGAAGAAGAAAAAGGTGGGAGAAAAAAGGGAACTATCCAAGCTCCTTTAAAAAAAAAAAAAAAAAGGACAAATGAAATCTCTGCTGTTTATCGCCGAAATAGCCAAACATGTAGCCTGTGTGCGAAAGACACTACGAAATTCGAACCAGATTCACACTACTCTCGCTTCGCCATGGATTTTGGAGGACTGGAAGTTGATTTTTTTCCTTTTAAATATATCAATATTCCAACGACACCGACCGTAAAAGTAATGCCGAATTGAAGAGTGGATGCTCACTGAAGTTTACATTATTGTCCTGTCATGTATGCAGCTGTTGCGTTTGACTACAAACAAGGCCGCGTCAAATTCCCTTAAAATGTATACATTTTGGAAAGGAGTCTGGCGTAACTTCCTCATATGAGAAAATGAGACGTATTGGGGGTGTTGAGTATGCTACCAGCAGTAGGGCATGTAGCCGCAGTTGTTGCCTCGCAGTAAGCTAATAATCGTTTTTACTTTTACGTGGATGATTATTCAAGTCACATAGGCCTATAGGTACAGTAGGCTATAATTCAATATAGACAGAAGTCAAACTTTGTTTAACCCGACAGGTGTTTGGTAGGCAGCACTTTTATTTACCGTGGAGGCTATTGTTTTTTTCAAGGTGCATTTTAACTGAACATCCCGTTGCATAACGTTACATTGTAACTCTCAGAATTGGCTGATAAAGTAGCTTCTCGTCTACAGTGTTGCATTTTTCGTACAACAGTTGAAGTCAGCAGCGGCAAACGTGCTGTCTGTAGAGGCAGGCCGACTTATTTCTGTGTCTTGTCTGCATTTTTCAATGCAAAGGTCTCAATATAAAAACGATGATTACACGAGAGATACAGATAGTGGAGATAAAGGAGAATTTGACAGATTTGGTGAAGGTGGCTATAGCAGCCCACCACTAGGAGTCGCCAAAGACACCAATAGGCTACTCAAATCACAGGGGCTTTAAAGCAGGGGTGTTAAACTCAGTTTCACTAAGGGCCACACTGGAAAATGAGAATCACACCAAGGGCCAGACATGTATAGTTTACTGACATGCTTTTATTTAATCGGAAAATTCAAATATTTTTGACCTCCATTATAAAGCCTTCTCACTTACAGTTTGCAGGGTTTTTCCCAGTGGTGTAGTCTAATGTATTTTAGTGGGTATACTGTACTATATAAATATATGGATCAGACTGGACATATCAAAGGGGGGGGTCTGGGTGTCCTCCCCCAGGGAAATTTTGAGCGTCACAGACTTCATTTCCTGCAATCTGATAGACTTTTTTTGCACCAACTTATGGTAGATATACCTTTTTTATTTAGCCTATGCGAAGGAAAACACAGATGACAATTCAAAATATATTAAACATATAATGGAAAGTATGTTGTAGCGTGTCATTGTGCATTTTTAAGTGGGTATATGGAAATCCTGGAGCTTTCTTAGTGGGTATCCCTGCATATCACGTAGACTACACCACTGGTTTTTCCTGCATAGAGGAATTTCTGGCGCCCGCCCCCCAGGAAGTTACCAAAATGATAACAATTGAAAATAAAAATAGCAATTCAAATCCTCTCTAAATGTGTTTAAGAGGAATTTACTAAACAACCGTAAAACAAGAAGAACAGAAACTTGAATATGAGCGCTAATCTCAGTTTTATTCTCCAGAGTCAGGCTGTATCAGAAATTAGGCCTATTTGTTTAACTACGTTAATTGGGGTTTTATTTACTCAAGCATAATACACAGTTTATCAAATTGTCAGAAATAACAGACGAATGCATGTGTAGATTTCTGTCAAATAAGATAACACAGACTCATTGCTTTTACTGTACGCGGACCGATCGTGCTTACTGTAGTGTGTAGTCACCCCAAAGGCCTATTCTGAGTCAGGAAAAACCCTGGTTTGTTTCACATGAAAGCCCTAAAAAAGTCCTTAGCCATCATAGGATTTAGCAAATCAGGCAAAACAATGATTGCGTTTTGATAAGTAGGCTAGCACTTAGCCAACTCACTGCAAACTCAATGGTTGTGTGGGAATTTCTGAGTCTCAAAGTCAGGAAATCTGCCAAATTGTGCTTTTAAATGTGTTGCGTAATTGCAGTTTGAAAAACAGTTTCCCATGTTTTTTGGGCCTTGAGTTTGTCACGTTGCTGTTAAAGGATAGTTTCACAAATTTTCAAGTCTGTGAAAAACAATAGTGAAGTGCTAACATGTACTGTGAAAGATGTTTTGCTTGCTGTGATTATTCCTCCTGTTCATACTGGCCATTACATTCATTTTTTTATATAAAAAAAACAAACTGAAATTGTGAATTATGAATAGTTACGATTTAGTGGATAATTACAGACTGTCCAAAGCTTAGTCAGGATACTGTTTTCACACCATTTCATTTTTCAAATGCTAAATAAAATTGAATAAAACAACCAAAATTCCTGATTCTTTACTTGCAATGAAGGTTGTATAGAGCCATCGATGTTGTTTATGGGCAATTTGCTTGAACAAAACCCAAATTTGTGACGTAGAATTTGATTTTAGGGTTAAATTACATGGAATTAGTTTTTAGTTAGTTTTTGATATCTTTAGCACAGAGCATTGATAATAGCTTCTTTATGGGGGAGTTTTGTGCTGAATGAGCACTCATTGTGTTTATAGGGAATAGGGAAGGGTTAGAGTTTGATTCTTTCTCGTGTTGTGGAAAAATTGCGACATTTTGGAGGCCTGGCTGTTGGATCATTTCCAAATCTTTCAAATCGCTTAACATTTGGTTATTTGGTTTTCATTTTAATTCCACTTGTGGCTAGAACAGCCAGTTTATAGCAGCAAGTTTTGTCAAACTAAGAGCGTAAGAGTGTGAACAACATTTAAATGACATTGTGGGTTGCTTTGGCAGGGATATATCCTGTCCTCAGTGCTGACTTCAGTAGTTTTATTATGATGACATCACGTTTTTTGGGCCTTTTTTAGGATAAGGGGTTGACAGGAAGGGGTTCACACGTCCCGTGTTAAGGAAGTAATGGAAGTTTTCGTTGGTAATCAGGATGGGCATTTTGTTCTTTGCCCCTGTTTTCTTTCCTCAGAATGTTAAAGGCAGCACATTCCTGGACGTGCACTATGATAATGTTCTTAAAAGTGCAGCAGTGTGCAAAAACTTAAAGCTGACATGGCCTCAGTGGTCTTGACAACAGCTCTGCTTGTAGGCCAGAAAGAATCTTCTCGAGTGGCAGATTAGTCTCAACAGTGGGTCACAAAATACTTTTTCTGGCATACACACCACTGGCGCACAGTATTCACTGTCCACATTTCCTGGAATACTTCACCCACTTCCTGTTTAGTTTAAGTACAGACACTCTGTTCTTTTTTCTTTGCTTTGCTTTTGACCCGCCTGCGTGTTAGCTGAATGGAAAACAACTTGACAAGTGATTTGACTTAACTGGGTCTTGCTGGACTAATGTTAATGTAAATACTAAATATAAGAGTAAAACTGTACCCTGTAACCCCTAATGTTCTTGTTTTTAATAATCATTCAAGTCTAAAAGTCTAAAAATGTAATATATTTATGTATGCACAAAGAACCAAGGCAATTTCCTTGTAAGTGGTACTTACTTGGCAATGAATCCTTTTCTGATTCTGATGTAGTTGTGATGTGGGTGACATTGTTTACACACTTGTCTGTGTACTTAAAACGTACCCAAACTGGGGACTGACCATTGGTCTGAAGGCCCATTATTCCGAAACCCGAATAGTTCTAAAAATGTCCTGGAACGAAAGCACATAGTCCGACAGCCTGTTATCCTGAAAACCAAAAAGCCCACTGCTCCGAAAGCCTGTTGCTCCTAAAATACACACTTTGGAGTTGGAGGTTAGTGACTGCCGGCCTTACTATTTTCCAAACACCCTTAACGTATTGCTTAATTTAACAGATAATGCATAAATCATATCATATGACTTTGTATGACTCCTGAAAGACTTTTCAGCTGATTTTTAACTTCAGCTCTTCTGTGAACTAAGTTATAATAACGGGCCATCCAACTAATGGGTCTTTGGAATAATGGGCTGTTTGGCCAATGGCATGGCAACATAGCTGCAAAGATTAATCAATTACGTGTCAACTGTTTCTTCAATTACCAACTATATTGTTAATCCAATAATTAGTTTGAAAAAAGATCTGATTCCTGAATATGTTCTAGTTTTTTCTCTCCTCTGTGACAGTAAACAGAACATATTTTTGAGTTGTGGACAAAACAAGACATTTAAGGATGTCATCTTGGGCTTTGGGAAACACTGATCGACATTATTCACCGTTTTCTGTCATTTTATAGAGCAAACAATAATCGACAAATTAAGTGACAATGACGCTAATCGTTAGTGCCACACGGCACCCAAAAGTTTACCTAAGATGAGTTCCTCAGGGCTCGATTCTTGGGCCTCCTCAGTTGCTCCCACAAAGCTCAAATTTTGCAAAACAACACCAACACTTACCCCAATTATGCAGATTACACTCAAATGTTTAGCTTTTAGTGTATTTCCCTTTTACGTGTTCGAAATAAAGCATTCATTCATTCAAATGTACGTACAGCTTTTATTTTTTGATGAGCAGGTGGCACCTTGTACGGCAGCCACGGCCACCAGTGTGTGAATGTGTGTGAATGGTGAATGGTTCCTGTACTATGTTAAAGCAGCCATATTATGCTAATTTTCAGGTTCATAATTGTATTTTAATGTTGTACCAGAATAGGTTTACATGGTTTAATTTTCAAAAAACACCATATTTGTGTTGTACTGCACCGCTCTCTCTCACTGCTGCAGATCCTCTTTTCACCTGGTCTCTGTTTTAGCTACAGAGTGAGACCTCTTTTCTTCTTCTTCTTCTGTACTATCTTTGATTGCACTTGCACATGCCCAGTAGCTCAGATGTAGATCATGTCAGCTAGCTAGCTCCATAGACAGTAAAAGAAAGGCTGTTTCTACAACTTCGGTCAGTTACAAGGCAGGATTAGCTGGGAGACTTCTAAATGAGGGCGCACATGTAAGTAGTTCTTTTGTAGATTATGGTGAACTTGTGTGGTGTTGTAGCAGTGCTTTGCTATTGAGAATGAGGTAGCATGCTAGCGTTAGCATGCTAGCGTTAGCATTAGCATTAGCATGCTAACGCTACGAGCTAATGGTTGCGGTTAGCCTGCTCGTTTCGGCTTGTGATGTCACAAGCCGTGCCGATTTTGAACAGCTCACCCAGAGACTGAAGGCAGGACACATTCAGAAACTGTATCTCACTCTAAACAGCATGGGTGGATTTTTTTCAAAGTTTGTATGTGTGTGGAAGCACCACAGATACAACATAACACCCCAAATCCCAGAAAAAGTGTTTTTTTCATAATATGGGCACTTTAAAGCGCTTTGAGTAGTCGTTAAGACTAGAAAAGCGCAATATAAATACAGTCCATTTACATTTGGAAAGACCCACCGCTATCCAGCTGCCACCTGTAAGCTCTGAGTGTACATTCTCCTGGGCACGAGGTCAGAGCCTAGACGCCAAATATTAATGCTGTGCATATTCTACATTCACATAATCCATTTCATGGGAGCTTGCAGACTGTTTTTTTTAGTTTTAGTTCTATTCCTTCCCATTGTCTTTTTAAATTTAGTTTGTAATGATTTATGTAAAGCATGTTGAGTTGCCTTTTATGTTTGAATGGTCCCATACAAGTAATCTTGTCTTGCCTTACAACACAGATCGGTGATATCTAACACTGTAAGAGAATCAGAGGGTGGTGATTTCCTTAAAATAAGTTTGGAGTAGTTCCTCAAGTGTGTTTCTCTAAAAACATGTTCTCCGTTTAATGCCATTGTTCTTTGTCGAGTGCTTTTGCAGTTTTTCATTGTGATGATTGATGTCTCAGGATCGGGAATGTTCCATGCTGTGTACTGTAATCTAATCAGGCCCACATGGTCATAGACAGGCCTCTGCTCTGTTCTGCTGCACATACAGAGACTGTTGAGAGTAAATGTCATCCAGGATCCGTTTTGAGACACGGTGTAAGACTCCGGTACACATTTAGTCGTAGTTTATCGTGACCTTCTGTCCTACAGTTCATTGTACTGCCATTAATTGGCAAACTGCCAAATTATTATACTGTGCTGCGAGTGTGTATTGGAGTGTAATGACATCCACAGTTTCTACACTCACAGCTTGTTGTTGTCCTTATAGACCATATGACTAACCAGGCCTTATTGTTTCCCTTGTTTACTGTGAAACCCAGGCAACGCTACATGGACAGATGTTGTCCGTGTAGTGGTCATGTCACTGGCGTCAGTGAACTGTAGCTTTTAGCAAATCTAGTGTGGTGGCAATGTTCGCAGTATTGGCCAGAGTGAGTGTTTTTGGTTAGAAGTGGGGAGGTTTGGGGGGCATCCTTGGGACTTGGAGGTTAGGACCATATACTGTATGTAAAGATGAATGCGTCTCCACCATGGATGTATTTTTTTAACTGGATACTGGACCCCAAAATGGCACCAATTCAGTTCAAAGGATTGGCTCGCTGGGCGCATATGGCAAAAAAGTTTCTACGCTTTCGGGGTTTACTTACCTGATATGCAGCCCAGTTAATATACACAGTAGTTTCTCCCACTGGCCCCGGGAGAATATAGTGATGTCACATGTTTGTGTAGAGGGATGTTTTTTTTTTTTTTTTTTTTTTTCAAATATAAAAAGTCCATTGATTAAAAATTCAGAATAGAAAGTTTAAGGTGTCCTGGCAGCAGTTTGACAGTTTTACAGATGTCTCTTTTACAATGGCGGTGGCCTATGGGGAAAATCGTTTTTGGGCCGCGGGGGTGGATTTTTCGTTGCCAGTGGTCACTGGACAGAATTGGCTGTAAGGCTGAGCGCTGTACCTGGGGGTCTGATCTCCACTTCCTCCCACTATACAAAACTAGAGCCAAAATATCCTGTCAATCATGACGTTTTAACTCGTTTTCATGGCATCAAATAAATAATAAAAACCAAACTTATCAGAAAAAAAATTAACACTTGAACAATCGTCAGCATGAAAACAACTACCTAAAATGACAGAAACTTATCTTTGGGAAAAATGTATTTGACTTCTGACGCTGCCAGATGTTTTGGTATTACTTTTAGTCTAGTCTATATCCACGATGTTCCACTTCCGGGATTGTTCAGGTCCTGCGGGAAATTCCGCTGGATGTCCCTCATTTAAGCAGGATGTCCGTCCCCTTCCTCTTTCTTTGTGTTGCCGTTCTAAACTCCTTTTGGGATTTCTGAGGACTATGGTTAACTGCTCCTCAGATCTCTGCAGGGTAAATCCAGACAGCTAGCTAGACTATCTGTCCAATCTGAGTTTTCTGTTGCACGACTAAAACAACTTTTGAATGTACACATGTTTCACGAAAACAAGTTCCTTCCTGAGACTATTTAGCAGAGGCACCGTGGCTCCATCCGGTGCTTAGCGAGACGATTGTGATTGGTTTAAAGAAATGCCAATAAACCAGAGCACGTTTTCCTCCCATCCCAGAATGCCGTGTGGACTAGCCAGACCTTCCCTTGCAGCGCTGTGGAGGATGGTCTGGTAATGCGAGACTACTTTTAGTCTATGCATCAACTCC
The DNA here is from genome assembly GCF_008315115.2 of Sander lucioperca. Classification (NCBI taxonomy): domain Eukaryota; kingdom Metazoa; phylum Chordata; class Actinopteri; order Perciformes; family Percidae; genus Sander; species Sander lucioperca. Next base: position 29,932,175 of record NC_050189.1, on the reverse strand, counting down.
TCGTTAGGACTCGCACCGAATTGCACCATTATCCGTGCAGCAGAACCACATATTCTTCCTCCTTCTAAACTGGACGCCTACTTTGCCCATAATGCAGTTCGATCGGACATTTAAACGCGCCAGTCTTGCAAAGGTTCGGCAAATTTATTGAACTTTTAAAAGTTAAGTTCGGGAATTTTGCATAATTTCAATTATACAAATCATACATTTTGATAGTGGATTTATTTGGGGGGGGAAATACAAATTAAAAGCATAGATAACATAGCATAGAAGATAAGGCATCAGAGACTCTCCGTGGGATCATATCTAAGAAGTTACTTTAATTTTTGGAGAGAAGTCTTTTTTTATTTATTTTTTAAGGAGGGTCAACTAATTTTTAATTTTAAAGGTCCCATGGCATGAAAATGTCACTTTATGAGTTTTTAATGTGAGTTCCCCCAGCCTGCCTATGGTCCCCCAGTGGCTAGAAATGGTGATAGGTGTAAACCGAGCCCTGGGTATCCTGCTCTGCCTTTGAGAAAATGAAAGCTCAGATGGGCCAATCTGGAATCTTGCTCCTTATGATGTCATAAGGAGCAAGGTTACCTCCCCTTTCTCTGCTTTGCCCGCCCAGAGAATTTGGCCTGTCCATGAGAGAGAGACATCATGGCTTTCAAACAAGTGAAGCATGGCAGTTGGTCAAGGCTACCCCTTCCACCTTGCCCCCCCCCCTCTCCTCCTCAATAGCATTTAAAGCTACAGACACAGAAATGGGACATCCTAAGGAAAGCTCATTGTGGGACTGGCTCTAGTGGCTGTAATTCTGCACCAAGGCTGAATTTCGGGAAAGAGACTTCAGATACAGTATTAGGGGACCACTAAGGTCTATATAAAAGAGACTTCAGATACAGTATTAGGGGACCACTAAGGTCTATATAAAAGAGACTTCAGATACAGTATTAGGGGACCACTAAGGTCTATATAAAAGAGACTTCAGATACAGTATTAGGGGACCACTAAGGTCTATATAAAAGAGACTTCAGATACAGTATTAGGGGACCACTGAGGTCTGTATAAAAGAGACTTCAGAAAGCATCCAAAAAGCAGCATGTCATAGGACCTTTTAAAGTTCAACTTTAAATTGTTGATTTTTCTTCTTCTTTTCTATGAGAAAGGTTTACAATTATGTCTGCTTATGATATGGTTAAAGATGTGTTTCTATCTGCATAATAGTACATGGTATTTATCAGCAAACAACTCCTATATTTCCACTTTACTCTCGTTAATTCCCTTGGAAAGTTTCAACCTTGAATATTCCCATTCCATTTTGCAGCCCTACACCTGACTGTAAGTAAAGTCGCAAGGCTAACGCATGGCAAATGTCCTAAAAGGGGAAATAAAGCAAAAGTCTCAAACTAGGCTGCTGTGAGATCTGAAAGAACCAACGCAGGTGTGATCCAGCCTGGGCTGGGCAATATATCGATATTATATCGGTATCGATGTATGAGGCTAGATGTGGTCTTAAATTTTGGATATGGTAATATGACACAAGTGTTGTGTTTTCCTGGTGTTTAAGGCTGCAATACAGTAAAGTGATGTCATTTTCTGAACTTACCAGACTGTTCTAGCTGTTCTACTATTTGCCTTTACCCACTTAGTCATTACTGATGATTATTTATCAAACATCTCATTGTGTAAATATTTTGTGAAAATCACCAATAGTCAACACTAAAGTATCGCTATCAACTGCAGCAGTTGCTTGAATATAATGTTGCGGACATTTTCAAACTGCGCTGCATTGAATTTGTGTAGTTGAGCCATAGAACTGTATAAAACTAGAGTTCAGCCCAGGTTGCTAATATGCTAGTATTAATAAATGAATCCCAACTTTGAGTTACATACACACACTGTTAATAAGATATGCTCTCTCCCTCTTTCAACAGAGTCTTTAAGAAGTCCAGCCCCAACTGCAAGGTGGGATATACAATATGTTTGTGTGGGGGCTCTTCTCAGTGTTTCTTCCTATCTGGAACATCTCCTCTCGTGGATTATCCTAATCCCTCCGTTTCCTTTCTGTCTGTCTCCTTTCTTCCACAGGTCACAGTTTATCTAGGGAAGCGGGACTTTGTTGACCACTTAGACCACGTGGATCCAGTCGGTGAGTCCAAATGCGTACACACACACACACACACACACACACACACACACACACACACTTAGTTTAGAGTCAGAGTTAGATCAGACTTGAACTCACAAGACTATCATTCTCATCCAGGACCATCATCATCACCACCCTCCCTTATTTAAGAGTCCAATTCCCAAACACGTATGGTGCATTTAGGGTCACTTTCAAATTTAGAATATCCAACACATTCTCGCTCCCGACTCGTCAAATACTGACGCTTGGTCAGGACCCCTTGGCATTAGCCTGCTGGGTGAAACCACTTAGTTAGGGTTAAGAAAAGACTGTGGGCTGGGTTTAAAGATGTACGTTTTAAAGCTATGGTGCGCGACTATTTTATATTATGAACGTCCGTTACATTCAAGCCATTGCCAACAAAGCTAATTAAGCCTGTCATCTCCACAACACGCTCTCTGTATTTCTCAGTGTGGCTATGTTTACAAAATGGTGTCGTCCGGCGACTTACGCGCGCAGCAACTCGAGTGATGCGTCTCGCGTCACCGCCGAGAAAGGACAACGGCAGCGTTCAGCTTCGGAGACGAAGACGACATCGAAACTACAAGATAATGACCTCTTCTGAAGAGTCCATCATGTTTTTTAAATTCTCCGTGTCCTCCTTGGCTACTAGCAACTGCACGGAGGGGTGGGAGTGGCGCGAGATCACCGCAGGCTTGCGTCATGTGGATGTTCCGACAGTGTTGTTGTTAGAATTCCTCATGGGGGAGACAGAAACTATGCACTATAGCTTTAAGTCGAGACCTTACAGGAAAATACATCATTTTTCAATTTTGAGGTTTTGGGCTATTTCAGATTAGTGGGGAAAAAACATCCAAAATACACATTTAAGTGTTTATTTTACTATTTTGTGTGTGTGTGTGTTCTAGACGGAGTGCTCCTCATAGAACCAGAGTATCTGAAAGATCGAAAAGGTAAGAAAGTTCGAAGGTAGACACAAAGTAACAGAGGGACTTGAATGACCGGTCCACTGACCACCCGTTTAATCACTTATCCTCCAGTGTTTGCGACTCTGACCTGTGCGTTTCGTTACGGCCGGGAGGACCTGGATGTCCTGGGCCTTTCCTTCCGGAAGGATCTGTACGTCAGCACGGTCCAGGTCTTCCCTCCTACGCAGGAGAAAAAGACGCCTCTGAGCCGGCTGCAGGAGAGGCTGCTGAAGAAGCTGGGTCAGCACGCCTACCCCTTCCACTTCACTGTAAGCCTTCTAAACGCAACAGGTGTGATCTGGTGTTGTGTTATGGAGAGACTAGGGTGCCGTTTCCACTGGGGACACTTTTCAAAAATCCCGCTTGTGTCCCCCTTCACTTTCAAATTGTGCATTTTTGACTCTATCAAATGATTGGGATTGAGCCCCCCCTAAAAAGGCTCTAAAACCAGCACTGCTAGTAAACTAAACCAACCTGCTCTTACCCATTTCACATATTTTTAAGTGCTGTGACTTGTGGCATAAGATAAGGTACGTGTATTGTTTAGCTTTAGAGTGTTCCATATTACTGTGCACCTAGAGCTGCCATTTAGATTTCACTTTGTTTGACACGTGGCAGATCCCCCAGAACCTGCCTTGCTCAGTAACCCTCCAGCCGGGCGCAGAGGACACCGGGAAGGCGTGTGGCGTGGACTATGAGCTTCGAGCGTTCTGTGCTAAGACTGTGGAGGAGAAGATCCACCAAAGGTTTAACACATTCAGACACCAGCTACCTAACTATCACTCCTAGAGACTACACTGAAAAAAAAGTTTCTTCTTTGGCATGACATTCTTTGAAACCAACCAATAGCCAATATTGTGCACCAGTTTGGAATGCCCAGTTCTCAATCTGGGTTTCCGCGGGGTCTTAAAGGGTAACGACCGTTTTCTTTTTCTTTTTTCAACCTGGACCCTATTTTCCTATGTTTTTTGTGTAAGTGACTGATAGGAAGAACAATCTTTTCAATTTGGTCCACTAAAAGTTCAGTTTTTTGCCTCTGACAGGCTCAGATTATTCTAAGTGTCTGACAACATTATGGAAAGGATCCCTACAGAGACCTTTTTAAAACCTCTTTCTGTTTAACCAGAAACTGCTCTGAGGTCACTAGCGCTAAACCCACCAGATTCCATTTAAAAAAACAATACTTTTAGCGTGTATAGAGCTAACATATTTTCACATGTAAAATCGGTAAACAATGTGTTTTATTTCAACCAAGACTAGAGTTGTGATGGTGGAAAAGTGGAAAGAAGATCCAAAACAGCTTTTCATATTTTTATTTTGTTTTTGTAGACTTTGAATGAAGTGTGTTTTACGATGCTAAAATGATTATTTACATGGAGTCTGGTGGGCTTAGCGAACGCAATTTTGCGGATGTTTTTATATTTAAAAAAAGGATCTTACTCTTTCAACCTCCTTTCCATAATGTTGTCAGACACTTAGAATATTAATCATTCATAATGGTCTTAAAAAGTCTTAAATTTGACTTAGCAAAACCTGCAGAAACCCTGTCAATGTACGGCAGTCCCTGTTACTAATACCTATGATGATGTTGTTGTTGTTGTGTGGTGTGTCATTTCCATAAATGTACATGTATATGAACCTGCTGTGTATGTAGGAACTCTGTGCAACTAGTGATCCGGAAGGTTCAGTACGCTCCGGAGAAGCCAGGTCCACAGCCGATGGTGGAGACCAGTCGCAGCTTCCTGATGTCCGATAGATCTCTACACCTAGAGGTCTCACTGGATAAGGAGGTAACACACTCGCACACACATTGATTTGCTATTTGATGACTGGGACACACACAGACACTGCTAAGTCTCTGCCTCTCTCCAGCTGTACTACCATGGCGAGCCCATCAGTGTCAACGTCCACGTCACCAACAACTCCACCAAGAGTGTGAAGAGGGTGAAGATATCGGGTAACTCCACCTGCCCTTAGACACTCGCACCCTTGTTTCAATTATTATCACTTTATCAACAACTGATGGATGTTGTGACCAAGTCCCAAGTAAGTCTCCGCAGCCTGTGGAGGTATGTCTGGCAATGCGAGACCACTATTTTTTAACCAAAAAACCCTAACCCTTGCATTCAGCATTCCATTTTGTTCCTTCTTGCATGGACTTTTTAAATCCAAAAGTGATTACTCGTGGCACAGACGCAGCAATTGTGGTGAAATGGTCCAACTAATGTGGCTTCATCAGGGATATTAGATGTTAACGTGTTGCCATAGAAAGGTTTGACTGACGGCCAATCATGACAATCACATACCGGGGAGTTTTTTGTCTCGTCCAATCATGATTCACAGTTTGCGCTGCTGTCGCTACATAGCCTACTGATAGTTAGACAGAAACATTCATTTATATTATTTAATATTTAACAGCTAACATTCAATTATCCTCTCTGCTCCTCAGTTCGTCAGTATGCTGACATCTGTCTGTTTTCCACGGCTCAGTACAAGTGTCCAGTTGCCCAGGTTGAAGCAGAGTGAGTTATTTACTATACTGTTATCCTCCTTTTTTATGCACGCTTAATTCCATTCTTTAATTCCTTGAAACCAATCTAGATTTATAGGTATTTCTTTAATTTATTTTTTAAATACGGTAACGATATGTCGCCCGATATATAACATAAACACATAACATAAACAAAATCTTTCTTTAGAATTGTTACAAATCAACTTGTCAGTGCTCTCTGGTGAACAAAATATGGTAAGGTGACACAGTTTCTAAATGACGTCAAACCTAGTTTAGCATTTTTGCACTGCAAGTTCTTGTTCCTTAACGGCCAACATATACACAGATACTGATACATATCTGCCAGAAGCTAATATCGGCTGATATATAGCAACATGGCTGTCTAGCCCCTATGAGTATGTTGGCACTTCTCAACATTAACAAAGGGGTTCCACAGGGATCCATTTTAGGTCCTGTTCTCTTTACAATCCCTATTAATAACTACAAGCACGTTAATAATTGTCAACTGCATTAGTATGCAGATGAGACTATTTTGTATGCAAAAGCAGACATAATTGACCATTTGAAATAAAAGCTACCAACATATCCTACCAGCTTCCTGCTGGTGCTTCTTGCTGTCTTTTGCACTTAAGAATAAACTTCCTTGCTCAAAGTCTCATTTTTTTTGTATTGCAAGTATGCAGTATAGAGCAACAGACATTACAAATGGATCACTCTTTAACCTTCCCATTTTGCTCCTCCCTCCCTGACCTTTACCCCCCACCCCCAAACCCCAGTGATCAGGTTTCTCCCAGCTCCACCTCCTGCCAGGTCTACACTCTGACCCCCATGCTGGGTACCAACAGGGAAAAGAGAGGACTGGCCCTGGATGGGAAGCTAAAGCATGAAGACACCAACCTGGCCTCCAGCACCATGTACACACACACACACACACACACACACACACACACACACACACACACACACACACACACACACATATACATATACATATACATATATATATATATATATATATATATATATATATATATATATATATATATACACATACATACATACATACATACATACATACACAAGGGTTTACATTTTATGCACAGAAGCACAAAAAAACTCAAACTGTGCATGTGTCCTATGTGTTGCAGAGTAAAAGAAGGGACCAACAAGGAGACGATGGGGATCCTGGTTTCCTACAGAGTCAAAGTCAAACTGGTGGTGTCTCGTGGAGGGTAGGTGAACACACTCGAGCTCTTCACAGCAATGGCTTCTGATAATGAACAAAGGATTTGCTGTTTTTCTTTGGAAAGATATAGTGTGTATAAATAAAAAAAGAAAAGAGTAGGTCTCAAATATGGGTAAACATTGGTGTCTCAGGTGTACCAGGGGCCAGATGCATTAACTGTAGATTCACAGAAAAACTATTGAGTACACAAAAAAGATACACATTTTTTTTGTCAGAATGATAAAGCTGTGCAGACGAATAGTTCTGTTTTTATACATACAGTATGTCATAGTGAAAGTGGCTTCACGTGTATGGACCTGTAACACTTAAGTTAGCCATAGTTTGACATAGATACGTAGTTAGTCACTTCTTTGCAAATTGCGAAAAGCCAAAAAAAATACGATGAGCCATCGTTGTTGTAACTATACTTTGCCATGAAGCTGTTGGTATGTGTGACATCACTCGTTGTGATTGGCGGAACCTGCCTTATTGCAGGTGAAAGGCAGGTCAAGCTGCTATATAAATACTGTGAAAGATCCATTGTTTTAGCAACCTAATCTTTTTAACCTAATCTTACCTAACTTCTACTTTGCTTTTTTATTTCTTGCACTGTAGCTATGTTACTTTATACACTTACTGACTAGGTTTTTTTTCTTACTCTTATGTTTACCTTGAATCTGACTGTGAGCAACTGCAACTTAACAAGTATTCTGATTCTAAATCTGAAAGTATCGAAACGCTCAGTCCACAGAGAAATGCACACAGCCCGTAATCACAAACTGTCTTTAAACGAGCCGTCAGGACTTCCGTACGATTTTGATGTCACAACTATTTTGAGTGTTGGTTTTAATGTGGTGGTTGGTAACAAGGTTGTTTAGTTGATTGTAAGGGCTATCTGTGTGTGTGTGTGTGTGTGTGTGTGTGTGTGTGTGTGTGTGTGTGTGTGTGTGTGTGTGTGTAGGGATGTAGCAGTGGAACTTCCTTTCGTCCTGATGCATCCCAAACCTTTAGACCAGCCCAGCTCCCAACCACAGACAGGTAGGACACACACACACACACACACACACATATACACATATATATATATATATATATATATATATATATATATATATATATATATATATATATATATATATATATATACACATACATACATACATACATACATACATACATACATACATACATATACACACACACACTAGCTGAAAGAGAGACGGAGCAGGAACCCCCTACTACAGATATTTTAAAAAGTTGAGTTGCATATTAAACTGGGCCTACAATAACATGTAGGGCGGCCTAAAGCCATGCATTCTAAGGTAATACAATAATAATTATTGACGTATTCATATATGTATACATGCTGTTGTAATGTTAAACATACATGTAGCACGGTGAATCCTTAAGCTTAACTGTATCTGTGGATGGCTTCCTTACATACAGGCCAGTAGCCTGTCATCACATTTTCAATGAAAAACAAATCACAAATAGGCCCATTTATCTTTGCTAATAATATCTTGGACTTGTGTTTATGTATATTTTCAGACATATTTCAATTTTTGGAAAAATATTTGGTTACACTTTACTTGAAGGTATCTACATAAGAGTGACATGCCACTGTCATGAACGTGTCATAAATATTATAAACAAGTCATAAACGTTTATGACATAATGCTTCTTTTAGTAAGTGTCATTCGGTTTTTGTCATGACAAGTTAGGGTTAGAGTTCATGTGTCGTGACAGTGTCATGTGTTTATGACAGTGTCATGTCACTCTTATGTAGATACCTTCAAGTAAAGTGTTACCAAATATTTTCTTTCCTTTTTAAATGATTAAACAATAACTTGCTCCCCCGGGCAGTAACTCTGAGGACCGCCTGTTGAAGATGTCTGGATTAAAATGTAATTGAATGATTTCATGTGTTCTTGTTTGTAGTTGCTCCAGAGGCTGATGCTACTGTGGATACAAACCTCATAGAGTTTGAGATGAAGTAAGTTTTTTTTTTTTTTTTTTTTTCTTTTTTTTTTTAAACCTGGACCCTATTTCCCTATGATTTTGTGTCTAAGTGACTGAAGGAAACAACAATCTTTAGTATTTGTCCAGTATTAAGCGAGATCGCTGCAGTAGGCAGTCAGCAAAACAAGCTACAATGTAAGTTAATAGGGCAACTGTCGAGCTTATATTTACCTTCACAAAAGTGCTCAGATTAATATTCTAAATGTCTGACAACATTATGGAAAGGATTTCTAAGGAGGTCGACCTTTCTGTTAAAGAGTAAGATCCTTTTTTAAACATAAAAACATCTGCGAAATTGCGTTCGCTAAACTCACCAGACTCCATGTAAATATTTTTCATTTTCATTTTAGCATCGTAAAATACACATCATTCAAAGTCTACAGAAACAAAATAAAACTATGAAAAGCCGTTTTGGGTCGTATTTCCACTTTTCCACCATCACAACTCTAATTTTGGTTGAAATAAACACATTGTTTACCGATTTTACATGTGAAAATATGTTGGCTCTATACATGCTAAAGTAATAGCTTTTTTTAATGGAATCTGGTGGGTTTAGCGCTAGCGATCTCAGAACTGTTTCTGGTTAAACAGAAAGGTCTCAAAGAGGTCTATCTCTGTAGGGTTCCTTTCCATAATGTTGTCAGGCTTTGGCAATAACAGCACTTTTGGTGGACCAAACTGACGATGCACATTTGCCCCATAGGGTTACGTTGCAGCCCGGTCTGTGGCTGCCGGTTACAGCGTTCACGCTTAATACTGGACCATTTTCAAAGATTGTTGTTCCTATCAGTCACTTACACACAAAAACATAGGAAAATAGAATCCAGGTTGACAAAAACTGAAGTTACCCTTAAGTCATGAAGGCAGGGATGTAAACATTGCACACAAAAAAATCGTCTTTGCAAGTGTTTGGTCTTATTTGCCCTTTCTGCATGTTGACAGAGAGCGGGGCTCCGGCACACACACACACACACACACACACACACACACTGTGGTGCAAATGGAGCGAAACCACCTGTCACTTTGGCAGTTTGTTAAAGTCACAGTAAGTCACAGCAATGCCGGTTAAGCAGTTGCAAGTATGGTTACAATTTTCCAAACTCCACGCAGACACCGTTCGCTGCAATATAATATTAATGGCGAGCCGAAAGCGATCGCGGTGCTGTTAACGTTTCTCTTCCTCTGGGCCATGCAAAGTACCGAACAAAGGTACCGTTGGGAACCGGAACCGAATTCCAGCTACCGGTATCGGTACCGGAAAAAATGTGAGTGGTACCCAACCCTAAGTAATATATATATGTTTTATCCAGGTAGATGATGACATTCTTTCTCTTTATAGTACTTCCTCTCCTGGTGATGACTTTGTGTTCGAAGACTTTGCTCGCCTGGGGCTGACGGGGATAACGTTTGACAAGGATGAGGGCAACCCCTTCTGCTAGCTCCTCCCCCTCCTCATTCGCCAGCAGGGTCAGCTGTCTGAGTGGGAGGTTACGGGACCCCTCAACCCCAGGAACGTACGGAGAAGAACTTCTAAAGACAGCCTCCTGAGTCTAACCACATGCTTTAATTGTACCATTTATTCTGTATGGGCTGCTAGATGTGTCTCTTGTTAAAAGAGCAGTCAAGAAACCAATAGTGCGCAGGGTTTCCCCCAGAAAAGTTGTTTTAGCCCGGTGGCAAGAGTTTTTTATTTTTTATTTTTTTTTTTACGAGGGCCAGTAACAGACTGAAGGCACCATTAATGTAGAGCCCAATAGTTTCTGTGATAACAGAATCATAGACGGAATTTCTTTTAAAAAGCTATAAGACAGATTCCAGAGAGCCCTGCATTAAGTCAGCGCTAAAAGCTAACTGGAGATTTGAAAATATGACTGTCTAAGTTTCCTACTGTTTTAAAAATATGTTAAAAAATAATTCCCAGTGGCTTAGGCCTGGTGGGGGGCAACTTAGACATGGTGGGCTTGCAATACACTGGGGGAAACCCTGGTGCGTTCCATTCACCTCGGAAGTCGGAGCTGGGAATGATGTCCCACCCAAACTAGTCTATATCCACGACGTTCCACTTCCGGGATTGGTCCGACACTGCCGAGCAGTCGTGTTGGATTTTGAGCTCGGGGTACTGCGAGGTTGTCCAATTTCCCAACTCAGAAATCTGAGTTCAGGGGGGGGCGTGTTTCCAACTTTGACCTCAGAAATTCCGACCTCCGAGTACAAATGGAACGCACTATAAGTCACACTGGTTGTATGTTTGTGTAAAAACAGGAGGAGATGGTCAGTGACTCAGGCAACTGTAGTGCACATTTAGCAGGAGTTTAACTAAGTGAGGCTACAGTTTTACAGATGTTCCTGCAGAAGTGCTGCTGCTGCTTGACTCTTTCATCATTCTGCTGATGTCAGTATTGTACATGCTGCTGTGATTCAGGTTTATAGAATTCTAGCTTTTCAACAAAGGAATACGAGTGATGTTTTTATATCAAGGATGGGTCAACTGTTGTCTTTTATGGTTTCCTTTTGAGTGTTTCTTAGCCACTTTATAATGAAACAAATCAAATGCATTTTTATATCAGGAGCACAACTAGCTAGCGGGTAGAGTTACATAAACCAATATTATTTTATAGGTTTCTTTTTGTATTTTGTGGAACACATATCATTGGAAAAGACCTTTTTTTTGTATGTATAGTCCCATTAACACATACTCTGCAGACGTGAACTTCAGCCGCCTGTGTAATTTTAATGAATGGATTGAGCCCATGTGTGAATAGAGCAGGTCGTTGTCCTGAGAATTCACAGTGAGCGAGTGGTCGCGTTAGGGTTGCGCATCGTTTTGAATTTAACAATTCTGATTCTTCCTTTCAATTCCGGTTTTCAATTCCGATTCTTTGAGGGGTGGAGTTGAATTTTACGCTACTTTATACTTTTACTCCACTTCATACCAGAGGGAAAAATAGTAGGCTACTTTGTACTCCAATACATTCATTTGACACTTTGTTACTTTTTACTTTAAAAAAAAAAAAATATATATATATATACATATATATGATGCAGTACTATACTGCTCGTCTACCCAGTAGTATACACTACATATTTAATATTGGCTCTGCATCGATAACACAAACAAACCCAAAATATATTCTATAATAAACGAAGTAAAATAAGTACTTTTTACTTCGGAAACTTGACGTTTTGAATTCAGGACTTTTACTCGCAGTGGAGTATTTTAAGATTGTGGTATTTCGGCTTCAGTAAAGGATCAGAGTAAAATTGTTAAGTGTAAAAAAAAAAAAAAAAAAAAAAAAGTACTTGTCAGTGCTCTCTGGTGGACAAAGTGTGTAATGGCGACAATGTTATCAAACATGTCTGTGGCTATTCATTTCAGTCACTTATTTGCATATATATATATATATATATATATATATATATATATATATATATATATATATATATATATATATATATATATATATATATATATATATATATACACAAACCAACCCATAGTGATAAATCTGCGATGATCATCTGCCACGCCATCATATGGGCTGTAATCGTTGTGTAGTATTGAATTCTGTGTCACAGTCTGTGTTTGCCAGTGTTTTTTTTTCTATCTATGAAGATGCATGATTTCAGATCATAAAAACTCTTTTCTTTTGTTCACTGAGATGTAAATGTGAGCTATGCAAGTGTAAGATACCCCAGCTTATTATCATCATAATCAAACCTCAGATTTATAAAGCAGGTAAATTGAAGAATTCACGACATAAAACATATTGCAAGATACTATTGGACTGATGTTATTTTACTTAATAAAATGTACAAATAATCTGTCAAATGATGGGGTGATGTGATCTTGAATTGACGTGAAACATGACAAAAGCTTTCGGGGTAACGGAGTTCAGTGAATCGCGGACAGCTGCGTGTTACATCATTGAACACAACGTTGTTGAGAAGGTAAACAAGTCCAGGTTTAAGAAGGGTGTAGGACAAGCGGAATGACATTTTGAACGTTATTGAGGACGGTTTTGCATACGTCACTGGAGGTTCTGAAGACAAAGGAGACTTTGTCCACATTAATTTAGGTTCACAATAAAGTTTGGCCCTGTCTAGTCGTGCGCCAAACTAAAATGACGGGAAACGGTTTTCAAACTCCAATTACACGCCACACTCAAAGCAGAATTTTGGCAGATTTACCGACTTTGAGACTCAGAAATTACCCCAGAAGCAGAGTTTTCATATTTAAGGTTGTGAAACAGGTTGCTGTAAAAAAAATAAATGATGATGATCATCTATGATGACTAAGGAACTTTTTGCTGACGTACGAAGTCGAAATGAATGACAAAAAAGCAACAAAATGTTGCAAAAACAGACAAATGTTTTTAAACAAAAAAGTGACAAAAACGTTTGAGAAAGCCACAAAAAAGTTGGAAAAAGCAACGGTAGCACTTTACTTGAAGGTATCGACATAGTCGTGACATGACACTGTCATAACTATGACATGACACTGTCATGAACGTGTCATAAACGTTATAAACAAGTCATAAACGTTTATGACTTCCGTCAGTAAGTGTCATTCGGTTTTTGTCATGACAAGTTGACATTGTTTGGGTTGTCTTGATTATGACAACTTGACATTAATCAAAGTGACATTACCAGAGGATGTCTTGGTCATGACAACTTCCCCTCAAAACAACTCAGACGAAAACAAAAATGACCAAAAAGCGATAAAACACGACTACAAAGAGATGCAAAAAAACAAAAACAAACACAAGACACAAAATGTATGGGGCAATTGCTTTTTTATTTTTGAAAAATGTCACATTTTCTTGAGGAATGACACCTAAACCCCCCCCCCGCCCAAATACGTTCACCTAGGTTTTCCACAAAGCCAGGGAAAACACTGTATACAGTATGTATTTAAAAGCATGTCAAACTGTACACGTCTGGCCCTAGATGGGATTCTCTTTTCCAGTGAAAATGAGCTTGACAGCCCTGCTTTAGAGTCACCTAAATAGTCTGTGTCTGCCTTGCTGAGTCAGTGAACTAGCCATCCAGGACATGGACAGCCCAGAGTTTACTTTTCACTGGGCTCAGATCAAGATATTTGTGCTCAGAACTGAAGAGTTTGTCCCTTACTCTAAATCAGTGTTTCTCAAATGGGGGTACGTGTCCCCCTAGAGGTACTTTGGAGGACTGCAGGGGGTCCATGTCCCCCTAGGGGTACTCTGGAGGACTGCAGGGGGTCCATGTCCCCCTAGGGGTACTCTGGAGGACTGCAGGGGGTACATGACATTTTTTGCAATGTGTTTTTCAGTTCCAAGGCTGTAGTTACTTCTTTTTTTTCCTCCAAAGTTTGTCACTTTTTTCAAAGTTTTTGTCGCTGTTTTTGAAGTTTGTCACCTTTTTTGAAGGTTTTGTCGCTTGTTTCGACCTATTCTTGCCTTTCTTCCTGTTTTCTACTGTCTTTTTTTCTTCGAAGTTTTTGTCTCTTTTTCAATCCTCAACCATCCAGTATTATCGATACAAAGTGAAAATGCGCCTTTATTTTGAAATTCCCACTTTATATTTATTCTTTTTTATTAAGAGTAGTTTGTTATTAATTTAAATGTCTGGAAGAGCTCATGAAACTGTCAAATCAAATTTGAGCTGTTATTTGCTATATATATATATATATATATATAAAAAACTGTGTTAAAGTGCTCATATTATGCTCACTTTCAGGTTCATTGTATTTAAAGGTTGTACCAGAATAGGTTTACATGGTTTAATTATCAAAAAACACATTATTTTTTGTTGTACTGCACATTGCTGCAGCTCCTCTTTTCACCCTGTGTGTTGAGCTCTCTGTTTTAGCTACAGAGTGAGACATCTCACTTCTGTTCCATCTTTGTTGGGAGTCGCACATGCTCAGTACCTAGGTAAGGACTACTAGCCAGTCAGAAGCAGAGTATGAGGGCGTGCCCTGACAGTACCTAGGTAAGGACTACTAGCCAGTCAGAAGCAGAGTATGAAGGCGTGCCATGCTAGCAGCTAGGCGAGCATTATAACGTGTGTTCCAAAGTGACCACGTTTGTCTCTGAAGTAAAGGCTGGACTACAATAGAGCTGTTTGGAGCAGTTTGTGAACAGTGTTTTCTGTTGGAGATGGTAAGTCCCTTTGGGGTGAACTTTGGGCTTTTTCACTTTGTAAACCTATAACATGCACAAAAAAGATATATAACACAATAAAGGAAAGGGAAAAAGCCAAAAAGCATAATATGAGAACTTTAAATAGGCTTATGCATCGCCTCATATCGGTCGCAGGCCCCTGAATTGAAATTGTATCGTTACGATATCAGCAAACATCTTATCGTTTGGTATCGATATAATATCCTATCGTGTGGTTTACACCCCTACAAAATAGACCCCAAAATGCAACATACACTACTTTAGAAAAAAAGGGTTGTTATACACAAGAGTTGTTCTTTGTGTTTATGTGATACTTAACAATAAAAAAAGGGATCTATGAAAAGATTTGAAGGCTGGCGGCAGATATAGCAGTACAGAAAAATACTTTGCACATCTACAACGTGAGACAGGTGCGTCGGAGGGGGACAAGCGGCTCAAAAGTTGCAAAGAAACTCCTGCACGCTGTCTAACTTGCAAGAAAAAAATATAAAGTTCAGCCAACGTTTCGGTGCTAGAGCAGCATTTGCCTGAAGGTGGTCTAGTACCGAAACGTTGCCAACCCTCTGAGGTCTACGGGCATTTTTACATTTCTTCTTGAATTCTCCTTTTGAGGTTTTGTTGTGTGCATATAACCTGATCCTGATGTATTATATGTCAAAATGTTCAGAACAAACTCAGCTTTCTGTATAGTGACGTCCACATTTGTTCCACAGCAATGTGTGACCCTTGTGTTGTCTTCGAGTCAAATTTGACCCGTTTTCTAAATGTCTATATCAGAAATATGGGTTTCTTAGTTACTACCTAATTGTAATTACCCAAAAATAACACGGATGACTCCATACAACGCGCATCGCAAGTACAACAAAAGATCGGATCTCTACTCTCATTGAATTTTTGGGCGTTTTGTTCAATTTTTTAGCATTTGAAAAAAACACTATCCCGACTGAACACTGACATATACCATTCTGTGATGATCCTACCTTTATTATTATTCTGAATAATTCATAATTTCTGCTTTTTTACCTCCAGGAATAGGTATAATGTCCTATAAATTAGGTTTATTGACCATGAATTCCAAAAATAAGTGTAAAACTAGTAATAAGTTGGTGTTAGTGGTGCTCATACATGGTAGTGAAAGAAAGTGTAAAACGGGGAGGGGAAAAAGGGGCCAAAAACATTGAAAAAAAAGTGCCAAAAAAGTCAGAAAAAGTTAGTTTTGACCCGGGAGGACGTGTGCATGGTCCAGTGGAAGACAACACAATGTATAAAGAGATAATTTGGCCCTGACCCACAGGACAGATAGGATAACATGGGCGGCGAAATGAAAATGGCTGCGCTACGCTGCTATACGCGACGCGCCCGGTGTGTTTTCACTGTTATTTCTCAAATCTCTTGTGAAAACATACCTACACTCAGTTGTTTTGGTGCGTGAAATAAGTTCACAAAAGTCTTTGGTTCACAAAAGTAGCGTAAATTATGAATAAAATAGTAAATAAATGTCTTAAATGACGTTTTGTAATATCGCTTTTTGAGTAGGAGTGTTGTCAAACATCGCATTTCGTCAGAGGGTTAAACCTGATTTTTTTTCTTGCGAGTTAGACCGCGTGCGGGAGTTTCTTTGCAGCGTAGTAGTGAAATGCCGCTGTGAGCCCTTCTCGGCTCATGTCTGCTGCTGCTGCTGCTGCTCCAGCATGACCTCGCAGGTCCGTCCCAGTTCTCCCAGTTTGACTTTGGCGTACTCGGCTCGGTTCAGTGCCATCTGACAGTCCTTCCTGGCTGAGTAAGTGGAGCCTTCGTGAGGTTGACCAGTAGCTACCTGGAGGTGGGGGGGGGTAGGGGGGGGGACAGAAAGACAGGAGAATTACAGCTTTGTTCTGATGCACTTAACCCTTGTTGTCTTCCTGTCGACCATGCAACTTTTTGTTTTTCTGGGTCAAACCTTTAGTTGTTCGTGTGTCATTTTTCCCCACGTTTTTTGTCACTTTTTAAAATGTTTTTGTAGATTTTTTTCGGCGCTTTATTGATGGCTTTTTCCCGGAATTTTTGACACTTTTTCAACGTTGTTTTGTCTTTTTTTTCCTCCAAATTCTATAAAATTTAATTCAAATTCAAAGAAAGTAGTGAACTGATCATTTATTTTACTTGTGAAGAGCGCTGCATGGAACCATCCATGTTATTTTCTTTTGACAATTTGGTTGAAAGAAACCCAAATTTCTGATATAGAAACTTTTTGAAAATGGGTCAAATTTGACCCGAGGACAACAGGAGAGTTGAACCAATCCATTGTATTTGTCAATGTCAAATCGTACGAGGTACAATTCTGGTGAAATGTTTTCCCCCATCAGGTCCTAGCGTGTTGATGATTCATGGTGAAGCCAAATGTGGCTGTTGGATCGGCGCTCAGAAAAAAAAAAAGAGTCACCTGGTGGAATGGCGCCGGCACTGCAGTGATATTACTACTTTTTGTAGTATTAAAACAACACTGCGCTTACTGTCTATGGGCATCTCACTATGAGATTAGATTTGTTTCAGTAGTACAGGGCTTTTTTCCTTTCAATCGTCAAAAAAAAATCTACTTTTTTTTTTAAGTTGAGAGACAACAAAAAAAAAATGAACTGCAAAAAGCAAAAACTACAATTAAAGTAAAACCATTTTGGTACATAGTCCATTTTTAAGTTACAATTTTAAAAAGGTCCCATGTCATGCTCATTTTTTTTAGGTTCCTACATTTATTTTGGGTTTCTACTAGAACATCTTTACATGCTTTAAATGTTTAAAAACAGATTAATTTTTCCTCATACTGTCTGTCTGAATATACCTGTATTCACCCTCTGTCTGAAACGCTCTGTTTTAGTGCCTGTCTCTTTAAGCCCCTCTTCCGAAAAAGCCCAGTCTGCTCTGATTGGTCAGTGTTTCCGGGTCTCTGCATCTCTGCACCGTTATTGCAGCCGGGGAATGACTGTAACGGCACTGTAGCGCCACTTTCTACATATATATATATATAGTATAGTTGTGACATCACAACTGTACAGAAGTCCAGATGGAAGCGTTTCCAGGCAAAATAGAATAGGAAAAGATGTTTATATGTCATTTTGACATGAATACATTTCATAAATGACATTTTGATGTTTGAAAGTCTCAAGGTTTTGACATAAATGCACATATAAATGTAATTTAAAAAAATAATGATCGATTTTCAAATATTGCACCTGATACAGAATGAAATATTCTGTAGCCTATTTTGCCGTCAATACTGCCGACGTTGTCTTTGCTGTAATCAAATCAGTATATATTTATGTTTAACATGAAGTATACTACTGCTTGATTGCAGTAAATTTCCACAAAAATATTGACCAAATAAAGTTGAAGGACACGCCATTATTTCATTTTATCAATGGGAAACCTACATGTGTCCAGATAAGGCTAGCAGCAGCGGCACCGTGTCAGACACGTTTCTGGTGTGCAAAGACAAAGAAAACGCCACGCAGCCGCCGCGCAACTGACACGCAACAGAAACGCCACGCAGCCAGTGTGCAGGAGGCCTAATACTACTACTGTGTGTTTGACCTGGGTGAGGTAGCGGATCTGGCCGCTCAGTTCGTTCTCCACTCGGTTGACGGAGGCCTGGAACTGGATCAGCTGTCTGTCCAGGAGGCTGGCGTTGTGTTTGTCTTTGGAGAGTTCAAGAACGATATTACCTGCAGGGGAAGCACACAACAACAACATATTAGCTTTATGAGCAGACATGTTAACAATGCCCTTTTCAGGAAAAACCCTGCATGACTGCACACATATACACAATTACTTAAACAATCATCAAGTGTGCTTATTTACCACTACTACCAACCTATAAAGTTAATATGTTCTAAGTGCTAGCAAACAGGTGCCTAACACATCCTGCAGACACAGAGCGACATTAGCATTCATTTGGACACTATGAACAACACCTTTCACATTACACAGTCATTTGTTTTATTGATAAAACAAATATTGATTAGTGCAGCTTTAAGAAACATGTTTTTCTTACGTAATTAAAATGGTCAAATCCATGGCTAGATGAACCTATTTTTATTTATTTTTTTAGATCATTTTTTGTGGCATTTTAGGCCTTTATTTTTTCATAGGACAGCTGGAGACATGAAAGGGGAGAGAGAGGGGGAACGAAAATGCAGCAAAGGGCCGCAAGTCGGAGCCGAACCTGCGGCCACTGCGTCCAGGAGCAAACCTCCACACATGGGCGCGCGCTCCACCAGGTGAGCTATCCAGCCGCCCTAGATGAACCTATTTAAGGGGCCACAGGGCAACAATTTGTTTTCGGGCTCCTGTTGATGCCCCAGAAACCAACCAGTATCCCTGAGGCTGAAACACCACTGTGTTGGCCCCAGATTTTCCATCTGTCAATTAAGTTGTGCTTGTTTGGGACATCTACAGGGGCCCTCTTTAACACACACACACACACACACACACACACACACACACACACACAAAATAAAGCAGGCCCTGTTTTTGGTATAGCACTTAAAGTGTGCACATTCTCAAACAAATTTACAAAAGTAAAAAAAAATTCCAAAAGGCTATTGACATGCAATGGTAGTTTTGGGGTTCTTGGGAGTCTGGGGCCCCGGGGCAATTGTTTGTAATCCTGCCTTGCCCAAGTTCTAAATATAAAAGTAATGAAAAAAATCCTGCTAAGTAACGGAGAAAAAGGTTTCCGCTTGTTGGCCCAAAATCCTTTGGCCCGATTATGTCCATGCACCCTAGATCCAATGGTGGAATGTAACTAAGTACATTTACTCAAGCACTGTACTTAAGTACACATTTGAGGTACTTGTACTTTACTTGAGTCTTTTCTTCTCATGCCACTTTCTACTTCTACTCCGCTACATTTCAGAGAAATATTGTACTTTTTACTCCACTACATTCATCTGACAGCTTTAGTTACTAGTTACTTTAGCCTACAAATTAGGAGTAACAAGTAACATTTTCATTGCAGGACTTTTACTTGTAAGAAGAGTACAGGGTATACGTGCAATTTAGTGTCCCAAATTCCCCATACAATGTCCTTAATTAACTATGAACCTGCTAAACCACCTGTGCTACCCTAACCCTAACCCCTAACCCTAACCTGTCTCAAATAAGACCCTCATCATTTGGGACACTCAGTTTTTGGAAAATAACTTTGGTATTAGTTCCACAATAGTTCCACCGCTGCCTAAATGCCTAGTATGCGGGTGAAATGTGTCCTCACCGGCACACTGCATGACCGTCGCTATCTCCTTCTCCACATCCTCCAGAGCTCGGAGCCGCTCGTTCGCCATTGAGTGGCCAGTAAGTCACCGGCCACAACCAGCAGCTGTCCGAAAACAACTCCTACTTGTTAGTCCACACACAGTGTAGTGCACACAACTCGGCTCTGCGTAGACAGGAGGAAACCTAAAGACCGAAGCATCAAGCGTGAGCGCCGGACGGCTGAAGAAGTAGCTGCACATCAACAAAGAAGCGGCGTTGCTTAAACGACGTCACTCCGTCGCACACTTGTGACGTTCGCTTGGCAGAGAGGCGAGAACATGGCTACATCGGCTTGGCTGCGTGGCCCTTCTGCTACGCGCTTAACAGAGGGTTTGGTGTCGGTTCTGAAAGAACAGCGTACAGAGTATTTGCCCGCTCTGTTAGCTAACTACAGAGAACATGGCGTGTTTCAGACACAGGTAGAGCCCGGCCCGGAGAAGCACTATATTGGCTTGGAAGCTAGTTACCTGTTAGCCTGCTGTGGCTGTGCCGCTGCATCTGCTTCTACACGCTTTGTTGTTTACCGAGCTGACGTCTTCAGAGACAGTAACGTTAGCTTCTGAGATGGCTCGTGCTTGTTGTAATACGTGCCTCCACTGTTAGCTAACACCTGTGTTTAAATCTCTGCAGGGCGCGAGCACCGTCGGGGGTCTCGTGGGCTTCAGCAATGCCAAACTGGGCTCGAGCAAGACCAGGTGAGAAAATGTCTGACGATATTGATTAGATTTTATTTATAAAGGCCATTATCAATAACCAAATCAAGCACACAATAATCCAACGGTATTTACATTCAGTATGACTAAACTATAGATAAAAAAAAGACTAAAAAATGTGTTTATCAGCTGTCATAATATTTCAGTCTTCACTTAACTTATGGTATACATGGTGACGTTATGTCATCATTTTTTTTGTTGTTGCGCATTTTGGTATTATATTTGTTATTCTCAGTGTTGCCAGTTTTTAATAACATTATCTTGTGTAAAAATGGCGAAAGTGCATACTTTAAACCCTACTCACTAAAAAAATTTTTTTTTAAGGATATTTTAAACTTTTAAAAACATACACGCTTGCTACAGGGCCTTTGGGAAACTTCCCTGTCAGTGTTTATCACACGTGACCGTTCTATAAAGTTTGGTGCATTTTCATTCATTGATAGGGCTGGGTATTATTTGAAATGTTTAGTTACTAGTTTCAGTGTCAACACCAGTACGATACCTTACTTTGAGTGTGTTTCCATGGAAATTAGTATCCCGGGGACTATGGGATGTAAACACCTTAGCTAGGTCGCTCATCCCAATCTGCCCAGGTGCTTGCTTATCCGATATTACAGTGGTTTTAAGTTCGTAGCCAGAAAAAAAATATAACAATAAACGAAGTGATAATAATGTACATGCTGAAATAGAATTGAAAGTTTCATGAGGGTAAATCTGATAATTTCTCCCATCTTCCTTAATGCTGATCAGATGACAAAAAGAAGTCTGGATCTGCACAGTATACTGGACATTCTTGACATTAACACAACATAATTGTAATAACAATTATTAATAATTCATTTCATTCATTGTGTGTGTGTGTGTGTGTGTGTGTGTGTGTGTGTGTGTGTGTGTGTGTGTGTGTGTGTGTGTGTGTGTGTGTGTGCGTGCGTGCGTGCGTGCGTGCGTGCGTGCGTGCGTGTGTGTGTGTGTGTGTGTGTGTGTGTGTGTGTGTGTGTGTGTGTAGGTTTGAGGGGCTCTGCCTGCTCTCCATGCTGGTTAAGGACAGCTCCAGTGATCTATTCCAGCAACACTGCGTTTCCTGGCTGCGCTCCCTGCAGCAGGTCATACAGGTATGATGCATACACATACGTGCACACGCAAACACAAAGCTGCCTGTCTGCCTCATCTACAGTGTAAAACCTGGATTATGAAAATGTCCACGGCGTTGAGCCGCATTCACATTGCCTGCGTCGGCCGTCAAACGCAGCTCTTTTGCTTTTGAATGTGGGTAGTGCGTTGAAGCTGCCGCAAAGCATAGTCGCTTTGTCTCTTCTCTTTCTCCGTGAAATGAAGCTGCCGTTAACATAACTGTATAATAAACAGATTGCCTTGGGGGGAATGCGGGTATCAAACATATGTAAATCCATACTTTTGGTCATAATATAATAGCAGGAGGGGCAATTTTAGTAGGCTCAACACGCGCTTCGAAGCGTCGGCACAGAACGTAACATCACTAGTTAAAGAACACATCAGGACGTCGCACAAAATGGGTTGTGCTAGTGACACTTCCACCGCCGCACAACCCTGCGGATCTCGGCGGCTGATGTGAACGCAGCCTAAAGGCGCTGACACACCAACCCGGACAGTCTGGAGGGGTCGGTGACTCGAGTCTGTTCGGTGTGTTCCGTGCCGTCGTCAGTCTGAGGAGCCGTCGGCCTTCATTTGGGCCGATTTGACTTGTTGAATTGGCCAGTGGGCAGTCGGGCTCTATGACCAATCTGATTGGTGGAGTGCTAGCCCGGAAATGACGAGCGGGATGAGCGTGACGAACGCCTCTCAAAATCTGACGAAAATCTTTTAAACTGACCTTCGTCGATCTGCAATGAAGACAGATTCAGCAACTGTATGGCCTATTTCTCGCTTAAAATGTTTTCAGAAACACATTTCGGTGAACTGTTTTCGTAAAATACGAGCTCGCGTTCCGAACAAGCTGCAATTATGGTCTGTTTTGAAATTCGGGAGAAGCCAGACCCACGTGACGTGTTCGTCCAATCAGCTGCCGGTTTTAATTTTTTTGGGCGACAATACAGATTAGTGTCGCCTGCTGTTATGGAGCCATATCACGTCTCGCGCACGCGCAGAACGTACGCTCAAGTCGGCGTCGTTTCGGTGTGTTCCGAGGCACTTTTTTGACCAACTTGGCGAGGCTGATCAGTCCGACTGCCTTTTCTGCCGACGGTCGGCCGTCGGGTTGGTGTGTCAGAGCCTTAACCCCCCCCCCCGTTCCTTCCTGTAGTCTCAGGCTCCGGTCCAGACCATCCAGCTGGCGGTGAACATCCTGAAGGACTTGCTGCAGTACTCGTCCCAGCTCGCAGAGCTGGCCAGGGAGGTCGGACTCAACTCCATCCTGGGCATCCTCACATCTCTGCTGGGCCTCAAGACAGAGGTGAGGCCACACGGCAGGACCATTACAGAACATTGCAAATTGACATTTAATATACAAGAATTCACCTTTTAGACACAACTGACCATCCACGCAACACATTTTGGCCACAATTTACACGGGCCAGCCATATACCAGGTCTTGTTATTTGTAAATAAATCGGACAAATGAAGCAATTTGAAGATGTCCCCTTGGTCTCATGGAAGTCTTTACCCTCGTCTGATATTTAACTGAATAAACGATCAATAGATTAGTTAAACCAGTAGTCAAGAGATTAATGGAAGGAGGACATATATTTTTTTCTCACAACTTTATTGCAAAAAAAATACATTCAACATGTCAGACGCGTACTCAAAATAATGCTCCAGAGAAACAATAATCTGTTTTTAAATAAATAAAAATAATGTTAATAACAAAAACTATTTAGAGGGAGATGATTATGAAATTACAATGAGACAAAATTAATATACATTATTCTTCAAAAGTTCACCGTACAATACTACAGTTTACTTTTTTGTTTTATTTATTTATTTTTTCTTTGAATTCACATAAAAAGCAGTGAAATTGGGGGTGACATTTGTTGCATTTATGTAAGTAAAATTTGCCAGATAATGAATTCAATGTTGCTATTCTCATGTTGGAAATAAAAAGATATTAAGCAGCTTTGTTGCTCCTGTGATGTCAGTGTGAGCTGGCAGCCATGGAGGGGATGACGGCCTGTATGACCTACTACCCCAGAGCCTGTGGATCCCTCAGGGTAAGATACGCTCATGGACAGAGGAAACAATTCCCCATGTAGAAACTTTGAGGGAGAGAAAAAAAGCCTAAGCAGTTTTTTTTTCCTTCTTCTTTCAGGACAAACTGGGAGCCTATTTCCTCTCCAAAATGGACAGTACAAACAAGAAAACACAAGAGGTTTGTGGTGGTCAAAGTGTATGGGTGTCTTGATAAAGATGTATGCAATTGTTATTCTCCGTCTCTTTTTCTCAGGCTTGCGCACAAAATAGTATTAACTGGAATTGTAACAAATAATTTGTGAATTGTCTAAGAATGTAAATAAAAGTATATGTTGTGTTTTGTTTTCACACTGGACCAGATTTCTATTCAGAATAGTGAACATCAAAAGCCAAGGTGTTTTTCCTTCTGCAGGCTTTTTTTTTTTTTTTTTTTAACGTCTTTCCGTCTAACTCTGCCTGGTTGTCATTCTGTCAGATGGCCTGTCTGTGTTACGGTCACCTTCCCTGTCTGGGGGGCCTGTTGGACCGAGGAGTGGGTGCTGGCAGAGCTGAGGGCTGGACCAATCAGATCCACTGCCT
Organism: Sander lucioperca; assembly: GCF_008315115.2. Classification (NCBI taxonomy): domain Eukaryota; kingdom Metazoa; phylum Chordata; class Actinopteri; order Perciformes; family Percidae; genus Sander; species Sander lucioperca. The sequence goes on along the minus strand of NC_050189.1, from coordinate 29,907,410 downwards.
ACTGGCCTCAGCCAATGGCCTGCTGGCTCAGCTCTACCAGGGTTCAGAATCAGGTACACTTTTCTGTCAGCGATGGTTGAATGCTTCCGTCGAGCGGATCTAATTCTCTATCTCTATAGACTGTATATTTATAGAGTGAGACAAGACTGTGAGAGTCAATTAGAGCTGCAAAGATGTATCAATAGCTGAGGTAGACTGGTTAATTTCAGCTGTTTTAGAGTCAGGTTTTCCAGAGAGGGCTTCATTGCCACGTTTAATCTCTTGTCGTATCAACCGGCTTCCTTCCTCTTCATATCGGGCCTCCGCCGCCATGTTGCACTTGTCGTTCGGTTCACCTTTTGTTCTCCGAGAGGAGAAATGTTCGAGTTTTGAGGCTTGTCTCTAGGTCTCAAGGACATATTGCAACCCCTAAATGAGGTCGAGGGCATAGTGGGTGCTATTTAATACGTTTAAACCAAGTGTTTCTTGAGAGCTCCAGGACACGCCTACAGTTGATGGTTTAAACTAAAACCTTCTACATGGTTCACAGAATTTAATTTTTAGTTTTTTTATTCCTCTCTTAAAGCTGTCTGTTGCTTAAGCACTGTGAAACCGTATTTAACCTTCTCTGCCCAGATGCTGCTGTACCACTGCTGCCTACACTGTTACCAAATGGTTTCTAGCTCTTTAAAGCGGACTGTGACACTGCTGCATCACTCGATGGCACTGATTTGTACATGTGGCTCATACTCCGATGATGCTGTTATGAAAAGAAGCTTTTGCTGTTTGCTGGGACAGATGCAGCGGTGCAATATGAAGGTTCGGGGGTGGAGCTGGCCTTTCCTCATCTCGACCAATCGGATCCCTTGCTGCTGCTGCAGCTCCAGCACAGATACACAGCTGTCTGCCTGGCACTCAGACACACACTCAGGTACAACACACACACAAAACTACCTTTTTAAAGGGCCAGCTCACCTAAATCGTGCAAATGTTTTTTTTTCCAGTTACAGGGTTACAGGTTAGTTTGGTGTTTATTCATACTGGCTCTTATCTCTGTCCCTTAGGGTGGATCCTGCCTCAGCTGTCCGTCTTCCTGTCAGACCAATACTCAACCTGGTGTGCAGAGTCCTCGCTGTCAGCTCCAAGAGCATAGTGAGCGTACACACACACCACACACCACACACCACACACACACACACACATACACACACACATACACATACACATACACATACACATACACACACACACACGTTTGGGTTTTTTCGATACCGGTGCTAAATTGATACTTTAAAAATGGTGCTGGTGCCTGGACCGATACTTTAAAACAAAAGAAGAGCAATAAATGACAGTTGGCATCATTAAAGAACAGCTTGTTTATTGCTAAGGTCATGTAGTCAAATGTAAATCATTTATTTAAAATGTAATATTAATAATTTCTAACAATAACTTATTTCCCCAGTCAATTGCTGTTAAAGAACAAAAAGAAGAACCACTAGGTGGTAGAAGGGAACTTTACAACAACAACAACAACGCACCATTAAGTCTTGTCGGTGTTGTTTGTCCATGGTGTCTCAGGGTGCAGCTAGTCCCCTCTGTGTCTTTGGCTGCAGACGGTTGGACGTCCCCACTGTTGGAATCCATTCCAGTGAAATACAGCCATGCTTCACACTGTCTAGCTTTCAGCATTTTAACCATATCGCAGCCAGCTACTAGCTGCTGCCAAGTGTAATGTTAACTAGCGCCACATGCAGTGATGCGTCTGTTGCGTGTATTTTGGAGCACCAGAGGGCAGCACAGGCACCGGAAGGAGGCACCCATATCTGGGTTGCATATTGGCACTGGGTTTTGGTACCCAAACCTAACACACACAGACAGACACATGCATACACACACACACATACTGAGTATTTCAGTATAGGGTAGGCAAGACCCTCTGATGTGTTAATATACACTTTAGCACTGAATGCAAAACTGAACTTAAACCACCACCTGACATTTTTGAAAACACATGCTAACAAACTGTGTGTGTGTGTGTGTGTGTGTGTGTCAGAATTTAACAGGCGATGGAAGTGTGAGGTTGCTGGTCTTGCCCATCATACACACCCACACACTGGAGGTCTTATCGGCTCTTATCACAGCGTGAGTACTGACGTGCATACAGGCACACACTCCCTCACTATTTGTTTTTGATTTCACACACTTGTATATCACATGCAATAGTTGAATAATTCCGAAGATACCAGATACTACATAAGACAACTATTTTGTGTGTGGTTGTGTGTTGCAGTGCACGTAGCGGCATGGTTCAGTACGCTGCTGTGCTACAGAGGCTGTTTTCTCAAACCCTTTCTGCGTGGGCACCTCCACCTGAAGCCAGTCTGGGACAGCAGAGAGCCTACAGGTAACTGGCTGTGGGTGATAGGAACTGGTTTCTTTAAGGGGTTCTTCCAGTTTATTAGTATTGAGCAAAATGGCCTAGCTCGTATTAGAAACCACCATGGAATTAGAAGGAGGGGGTTTATTTGGCAGCGGTGCTGTGGATCATGCGGTAATGTCAGATGTCTTGTGTGTCTCTGCTTCATCCCACAGCTCAGTGCGGGTATCGGTGTACAGAACCTTAGAGCTGTGGATCCAGGTGGCCGGAGCCTCTGCAAGCATCCTTCAGGGAAGCCCTGGCCACTCAGAACTCCTGTTTAGTCACCTGCTTGGTGACATCACACCAGGGGCAGAGTCTGTCAAGGTTAGTTCCATGTAGTTAGTCTGAATGTATTCAAGCACCATATATTCTACAGGAATTGCGTATTTGTATAGATTTGAACCTAGCAGGCCTCTTGACTAACTTTTTTTTCACCGTCCTCCCAGAACCGTCCCAAAATGAATGTGTACCATCTGAAATGTAACTCGGTTTCCTACATCATCATTAGTTAGAATAATTGAAAGTGACCTTCAGCATGAATAAAACATTATACAAATGGTTAGATGATCAATCGTCAACCTTCTTTTTTTTTATTCATCTGAAAAGATTAGAGACTAGAGGTGAATCAGCAACACCTCCAACAAAGGCCAAGTTGACAACAACAGTGATGTCCTTAAGAAGAAGTTGGCCCTTTTTTGCAATAACTTGTTTTGCATAGGGCCCCCAAAAAACTAGAAACGGCCCCGCGAGCTGGTGTTTCCAAAAGTTGGAGGAGCTGCGGGACAATATGCACCTGAAATGTGATGGAGAGATCTCATTGCAGGCTAATGTCCCATAGGGGATGAAGAGGAGTAAGTAAATAACTGCTGTCAATTATAGAGTGGGGTCTAGACCTACTCTATCTGTAAAGTGTCTTAAGATAACTGTTAGATACTATAAATACAATTGAATTGGCTAGCTAGTGTTTACTGTAACGTTGCCGTTAACATTTAACAGTCTAACGTTGGCTAACTGGTAATGTTAACAATGACATTAACTAGCAAGCTTACCGACTTAACATGAGCTTGGAGTGATCGATGCCTTTAATTACCCACGCCCTGCGCCACAGACTCACCGCCAGACTGCCTGGATGCCGGCACATTCAAACCAACATGGCGCACGGCCACTCACCAGTGTCTGTCCACAGAGCGTCTCGTAGCTTGCCAGCCCTTGGCAACGAGTAAAAAAGTCTGTCTTTCATAGTCAGTCCCTCCAGAAAAACGTGATTATGCAATCGCATAATTCAATGCATAATCAGCCAAAGTCCGCATATTTATGCGGGGGCCGCATTTTTTCAAATACGCCGCACTTTCGCCACATAAATTGCCGATTTCCGCGCAAAATATGCAGGGCTTGCATGATTTCATAATCCCCGCAATTTCGTTGCAAAAAAGTCACACATCTTAGCAGAAAGTTGAAAAATGTTGCGTTTACTTCACACAAGAGCAGCCATTTTCCCCTGTTGCCATGGGAACGTTATGAAGTGACATAATTACGCGACGTGAACATCATCGAAAAGCTGCCAACCCCGCGATGAACCTATGATGACCAACCGCAGTTCCCGCATATTCCATCGCATTTTTTAAGAAAACGTGCCGCATAATCAAGGATTCACAATCACAAAAAAACTCCGCATTTTTCTGGAAGGACTGCTTAGTCATCTGTTTTTTACAGAAGCGGATTAGTCTAATTCTCCACACTTCTTCAGGCTGTTATTCCCTGGAGCCGACATCTGTAAACACGATAAGAAAATCAAAGATTTGACTATTAAGCGCAAGAGGCGTCACTAACTTGAAACTGTTTTGATTTTTGGGTTGGGGTTTTGCTGTGATCCTAAAGAGAACTGTTGTTGGTGTTGAAAGAAAAGACTCCCTTGCTGCACTAAGTTAAATGTATTAAGCTTAAGTTACTTACTTTGTTTACTTGTTATTTTTGTAAACATAAAAAAACCCGGTGTGCAGCTCTATTATCTGAGCAAATACAAATAAGTATCGGATCTGGACTTGGTATTGGCAGATATTCAATAATAAAAAATCGGATCGGGGGTCAAAGAAGCTGATCGTGGGCGCCCGGATAGCTCAGTTGGTAGGGCAGGCGCCCATATCCGACCCGCGGCCCTTTGCTGCATGTCATTCTCTCTCTCTCTCTCTCTCTCTCTCTCTCTCTCTCTCTCTCTCTCTCTCTCTCTCCCCCCCCCCTTTTTCATGTCTTCAGCTGTCCTGTCAAATAACGGTCTACAAATGCCCAAAAAATAATCTTATAAAAAAAAAAACGAAGCTGGTCGGTACATCACTAATTTCCATCACCGTTCATTGTAAGTTAGCAGGGCTTTTTTTTTTTTTTAACTATCATCCCAAAATACATTTTCATCCTCCCCAATTCTTTTTTTATTTATTTATTTTTTTCTGCACTGGGACGTCCTTAAGTTGGAGTCGTGCCAAGCAGAACCAGTAGTTTGCAGGAGCAGCCATCTACTGTTCCATGTGTCAGTGCAGCAGCGTGGAAGTGTTGTCTTCAGCTCCCCCTCTGTCCCCCTGTGTTGTCCTGTCCTCCAGCTCCGGGTGGGTCTGTCAGCAGATGCGGTTCCTGGAGGGAAGCCGGGCCCGCGGAGGACAAAGCAGTTGGTCATAGTAGACACAGTCGGGCCGTCACTTCAGAGAAAAGGAGACCTTCTGGCCAACCAGGATACTTGTCTTTCAGCCCTCAGGGGTGAGATGCTGCCTCAGTTTGATTACATCCTATAATAGTAGTGTGACCTTTATTGGTCTGCTTGTCTTGTGTAATCATGCTGATTTTCTTTTCCACACAGCACTGAGGCAAATCATACTGGCCAGTGGCACCCTGCTGAAAGATGACATACACAAGGTAAACGTCAACGCCTCCACGTAATGCCTCGCTCTATTGCAGAGTGGACGTCTAATTCTCTTTGTCAGTAGCAAACAGTCAGTGTGTGATTTTTTTTTTTTTCCGCTCTTGATTTTCCTCACAGCGTCTCCATGACGTGGTGCTGCCGCTGTGTGTGCGTCTGCAGCAGCAACAGTCCAGCAGCAGCATTTCCTGTGAGTCTGCAGGGGGCGTCAGCGGGCAGTACAGCAGCGCCCTCGCCCGACAGGAGCTCTACAGGTACTACCCTCATTCACACAAAGATAGATTTACAAGTGCAGTGTTTTTGGATACTACTTTTTAATGTAAAGCATTTTGTGTGTCAAAGAGTTAATTTATAACCGTTTATTTGTCAATTTATTAAATACTCTGATGTTAATCTGCCGACTGTGATCGTTTGGATTGAGTGGCCAGTCAACAACATTCCACTTTTTGGTTCCAAAAACCAAATGTTACTTCTCTAAAGCCCAGTTCAGAACAAAGATTCGCAACAAGACCTCGCAGTGATCTGAACCGGTCTGTCTCGGCTCAAATCAGACCAGCTGCGACTCAGCTGGTTGAGTCTCAGAGGCTGGTTTTAGAAGGTAAAGGACGTCCCGTGTTTCAACAGCCAACAGAGAAGTCAGCTACAAACTCTAGAAATAAAATGATCCATAATCCATTTTATTTCTTTGTTACAAACTGTCAACTGGTTGAAACGGCCGAGTTTGAGACGGAGGCTCAACGAGCATGGTTTATGGTCGAGCGAGCAAGAGATTGACTGAAGAGAGAGAGCTTTGTTGCCAAAGCAGTGAATCTGAAAAATAAAACCTTGTTTTCGCCGATTCATCACTAGAAATGCAACTGTAACAAGCATCTCACTATCCCTAATGTTATCCACATTCATATTTATACGCAACAAATGATATATCCAGCCACAAAAAGAACCAAAGTTGGAAGTTAGAACAGAGTCACAGAGAGTCGTTGCTATGGAGATGATGCACCATCTGGTCGCATTGGTGTGAACTGGCAGGTTTTAGAACGTTGCAGACCGACTCGTTCTTCTTCGTTCTTTGGTCTGAACTGAGCTTAATCAGCTCACTGCAGACAGAGTGCCAGAATTCAACCTTTGCTTTCACATGCATTTATTTTACTGCACACCTGTCTGCCAAAGCTCCTGGTTTAGATCATGTTTGACCTGACTTGTATGTTGTAGCAAAGATGAGAAAAATGCATGTTCTTGGCCGTCGTGCAGTGCAGTATAGATGGGCTGATATCGGTGTTTTGTTGTTTCGGATTTTCAGGTTATTGCTGGCTCTGGTCCTGGTCCCCTCCCCCTGTTGGCCTCCCCCTCTGACCTGCGCCGTGTCCATCCTCAGCAACGGACGCAACGACCACAACCTCAAGGTGCGGTATCTGCTCTGAGGGAGGGGAGACACTGCTCAAGCATTTCTGGGACATGGATGCACACAGATGGAAAGAGAAAGGAGAGAGGAGCTCAGTGTGTCAAAGGAAGTCCCCTGGCAGTCTAAAACTATAACAGCATAATTAAGAGCTGGTGCAAGGCAAACCCGAGCCAGTTCAACCACATTACTCATGTGAATCGTGTAGATCCTAAGAGATTAAAGCTATAGTGCGTAGTTTCTGTCTCCCCCATGAGGAATTCTAAGAATTGACAACAGCACTGTTGTTGCATCCACATGATACAAGCCTTCAGTGATCGGGCACCACCCACGCCCCTCCTCCACGCAGTTATTTGTAGCCAAGGAGGACACAGAGGAGTAAAAAAACATGATGGACTCTTCAGAAGAGGTCATTTTTAGGGATTGACCGATACTGGGTTTTCCAGGCTGATACCGATACCGATTATTAGCAGTTAATAAAACTGATTAACCGCTATCTGGAACCAATATGCATTTACAGTGAAAATGAAAATCTTTAAGTCAAAAATTAAGATTTTGGAATGTTACAAACTCCAACACAAAACTTTGTTTAAATGCTTTAAGCAATTATTTAATTAATGAGAAACTTTCAACATAATACCCAGTAACAGAGAGTCAGATATTGTTGTGGACGGGACATTAAGTCAGACAGGAGTGGCTTTTTTTTTCACTCTGCACAGTAACTCTGGAGATCACTTTTATCTTTCACTGTGACATTGTATTGGTAGTAGAATTTTACAGTCTACAGTAGGGCCGGGCTGGGACAATTACTCAGGCCCGGGGCAATCCCCCACATTCAGCCCACATATACTGTAACTTCTTTCTGTTTACTCTTTATGCCAGCCAGTGTAAAGTTCAGAGTGAATAAGGGTACACTCTGGGCCAATCAGCTGGGGAATTCTCGCAATGCTTCTGATGGCTAGTCTGGGCCTGGAACAGTGGGCACAAAAAAAAACAGTTCCCCCACACAGCACTCATTTAAAAAGACAATACATCACTTTTATAGCTGGTTTGCCTCTTACTCCCATTATTTCCAACAAAATTATGACATGCATACCATAGACCATATGATACATATATACATTGCATCACTATGACACACACATACATCCAGCAAACTACATGGAGAACTATGAGGACAAAGCAGCATCACTGATCTGTTTTAACAGTATATTCTGTGGTCTAGCTCAGCGAAAAACACAGAATCCATGAGCACGTTAGCGTGTCGTTCACTACCGAGCACGTTTGTAATTGGTTTGTAATTTGTAATTCTTCATTTCACCTGTTCAACTGACTTTAGCAGTTCAGATAACACACTCGGCCGTCCTGCTGTTATTACAGACATGTGAACTAACCACCCGTTTATGGACCCACAGCGGCACAAACACTGGAATGGATATTTGGCATTATTTTTTTTAGCATTACGTGATAAATACATTTAGCTGTCAGTCATTTAAGTTTTTAATGACTCTCCGTGCTCTCTCCCCTCTCAGGTCTCTACATTCTGTACTGAGGCTCTGACCATCTGTAACTCCCTCCTCCACCCCCGCCTTCCCTCCATCGCCCTCCCCTTACCACCCCTCTCTCTGAAGCCAAGCCCCGCCGCTCCAGTCCTCTCGTCCTCCCAGGGAACTACCCCTGGACTCACTTTGCCGACGCTCCTGGGAGGCCCTGCCCCCGGTCCTCCCTTCCCCACCCGCCACACCCTCGGCCTGGGTCCCTCTTCCCTGCTGGGCTCCCTGGAGAACCACCTCTCCCTGGTCCCGGGGCTGTCGGGCCAGGCCCCCGGCGACATGATCCTGTCCCCGCACGGGCATCACCAGCCGGAGCCCGCTGGGCTGGGCCCTCCGGAGGGGCAGAGGCCCGTGTTTGTCCGCTACGACCGTGAGGAGGCGGACGACGTGGAGATCTCACTGGCCAGCGACTCGGACGACAGCGTGGTCATTGTTCCCCCAGGTATGCTCAACATGGACAGCCAGCAAGACGAGACGGCGGCGGTGGTGGCGGCGGCGGCAGCCGCCAACTCTCACAACATGGCCTCCGCTGCACCGGGCACGCTGCCGGGAGGGGAGTCTGTCGCCATGGTCCCCACCACCACCGCAACAGGAACCACGATTGACAGGCTCTCGCTCGCCAATGACCTAGCCACCTCGTCCCCTCTGCTCACCACCTCCACCGCCCCCATCAACTCCTTCCCTCCCCCCGGCTCCTCGGTGGTCTCCCTGGTTCCGCCCCTCAACTCCAGCACGCTCGCCGCCCCACCCGGTGCTCTCGGCGACTCGTTGCCAGGCCGACCCCAGCTCCAGCAGATGCTGATGCAGGCGTCCACGCCGAGCCAGCCCGGTGCCATGGCTCTCCCGCTCCAGATGCACCAGCTGCAGAATCAGCTGAGCCAGCAGGGACGCCACCTCCACCCGCACCAGCCACCGTCCGCCAGCAACGAGGACTCGGCCGTCATCAACATCAACAGCACGGACGAGGAGGAGGAAGAGGAGGACGACCTGGAGGACGACGAAGAGCTGGACGAGGAGGAGGAGGGCATGGACGAGGACGACGAGGAGGAGGATGTGAGCGACTTTGCCGACGACGAAGAGCTGTACGATGGGGAGGAGTACGGTGAGTATGACGAAGAGGAGGGGGAAGAGCTGGAGGAAGAGGAGGAGGAGGAAGAGGAGGAGGACGGGGACATCCCTCCGCTGGAGGGAGCGGAGGACAAGGCCGGGGAGGCTGGGGCCGACGGGGTGAAGGTGCTCCGAGCGGCGGTGGATGACGGAGGGATGGCCGGGTTCAGCGTGGAGGGAGAGGCGGAAGGAGGGATCGAGGAGATCCAGAACAGCCGCTCGCTCTTCGGGGACGACAGGATTAAGGTGCAGAAGGTGTGTAGTGGAAACTTACCGCGGAAAAATCTCCTTATTCTCTGGTGTGGTGAATCAGAGGCTTTCAGAACGTGCGCACGGGAGAAGCCCTGGGGTGTTCTTCCCCGTCTTACGTACAATCCAGTGTCTTCAGGTCACCAAAAGGGACACCGCCCTGTCAGTCGCTGTCGTCGCGACAGAGATGGATTGAGTCATGCATTTTGCAACATACATTTCCTGAGCTCTTTTCCTGAAATCACAAGTTTGAAATTCTTTATTAGGAATAACCCCTTGAGATGTAGCATCTTGTTGTCGAGGGGGTCCTTAGCGACATAAATATACAGTACTATCACAATTGTAAACAAAACAACAGCCACAAAGAAAAAAGAAATGAAAAAATCAGCATCAGTCAATCATATTCAAGTTCTCGAGGCACAGCAAGAATATACATAATAATATTGAAAGTGGTTAGTGTTGTAGAGGTGTTATGGACAGCTACAGTTCTGTAAATAAGAAGACAGGGCATTTTTAAAGGAGTGGAGAGATGAAATGGATTGAATGTTTACAGCGAGGTAATTGAAATGAAATGTATACATTTATAAATATACTTGTGTTAGCTCCTGATTGAACGTTAATACATACCTAACAAACCGTACACCTTATCAAGCTAAAACCATGAAATAATCTTAAAACTAGAGTCTAAATGTTTCTCTCCCACAGGTGGAGAGCATCGGCGTCCTGGAGGAGGCGCGGGAGGGGGAGGGGGAGGAGGATGAAAGTGAAAGGATGGACGACCCCACCATGCCGCAGATCCTGTGCGTCACCGGAGGAGCGCTGGAGGAGAGGGAGGAGGCGGAGGAGGACGCAGCGGGAGGAGGGGGAGAGGGGTCGTGGGAGCAAGGAGCCAATGAGATTGAGCTGACTGCCCCCTCAGAAGAGGGCACAACCAATCAGAATCAACAGGTTGGTACCACATCTCCCCCTTTTAAAGCATACTTCCGTGTCTAAAGACTGAGGCGTTGTAAGAACAGATTGTTCCATCATTTCTGACAATGAATAATATGTATGCACTCAGGACATCTCTGACTATAAACGGACCCAAAATCAATCATTTCTAGTGTATCAGTTTGAAGAATTGCCTACATTAAGCTCCACACAATAGTCACACATTTGTACCTTGAAATAGCTACATTTGTAAAAACATGAGGTAAACAGGAAAGCTCAGCTGTGTTCCCAGCTAGCACCAGCAAAACGTCAGACAGCAGTTATTTCCATATATACACACACATAGATACAGTGTATATATTACATATACACACAGTATTAATGTAAAATTGTAACATGAAACGGTGACAAGAAACGTCATTGTTGGACCCCCGCAGTTCATGTGTAAGCAAATTAGCCAAAAGGTGCTGAAAGGAGCTGAACTTTAATATGACATGTAAGGAGGACAGGAGTTAAACTAATGATATGAAGTCTGAGCAGTGAAAGCTGTAAAAGTGTAAGCACTGAAATAAGCTTAAGAGTACTAAAATGAGTTGAAAAGAGTTACCAGAAGAGCTGTCAAAACTCTACTAGGAGCTAAAGTGCACTGAAAGGAGTTGAGGTGTAAGTTTCTTTAGGGCTAAATTTAGTTGATTCACTTAGTAAGTGGGTAGATCTGTTACAAGTAGTTTGACAGGTAAGAAGAGAAAGGGGAATGACAATGAGGGAAAGAATGAAAGAGAAAACGGGACCAAGGCTGGTACGGGCGGGAAGAGGGGAAACAATGGAGGCTGGTGATAGATAAAAGGGGCAGAACACCGGCTCAGATGTCTGTATTTGCAGTGACAGAGGTGGTTTGCTCTCTGAGACACAGAATTGTGACTATAGTGCATCCTAGAAGAGTATTGTGTTATGTAGAACACTCAAGACTTGTAAGCTTTCTTTATATAACAGGATGCTGAGTGTTTCTATCCCCTCCTTCGTTATGTGTTTTTGTTCCACTAATGGTAGATAAATCGAGCTGGTTTTGTTACAGTGTTGTGACAAGGAAACTTGAGCTCTCCACCTAAAGCTGACTCTTCAATTCATCAGGAGTCGGGAGCTGAACCTGCACAGGAAGCCGGTGGGAGTGACACCCAGCCACCCAGTCAGCAGGAGGAGCCGCTAGCAGCTGTTGAGGACGGAGACCCCCCAGCAGCAGCAGACCCCGAAACCTCGACAGGCCCCAGAGAGCCTGAGGAGACAGACGCTGAGCAGAGAGAGGAGGTGAAAGCTGAGCAGCAGGAGACGGAAGGAGTGGAAATGGGGGAGAGTGATGGAGAGGAGGGGAAAGGAGTGAAGAGGAAGAGAGAGGAGCCACAGGAAGAGGCGGGCCGAAGCACTGAGAAGAAAAAGGTAAAAATTCATGGCTGATTTTGGATTTATGCCGACCTTACACCAAACAACTTTTCAAACGATTCCACTGTCGCGGGAATGAAATCCTGAGTCTTGCTAACCTGCTGCTAGTCTCCTAAAGAGGCGTGGCCTAGTTTGAACATGTAGTGAACGAATGTGGATGAATGAAAAGTTATATTTAAATGATTGATTAACATGTTCTTTTGCTAACGTTAGATATTTACACAGCTCAAAGACATATTTAGCGTCACGGAGATTAGTTTTGTTAGGGTGTTCACGAACATTAGCTGACGTTAGCTACTCCTCTGCGTTGCCAAATCTCGCGAGAGTTTGGTCCTGAGACAGAAACAGGTCTCAAACAAAGGTTAATTTTCTCCTGATGTGTCCGTCTGAAAAATGCCATTTTAGTGTCAGAATGTTCTGGAGATATGTGGCTTGTGAGAAATGGGTCCAATATTTACTTTGGTGACTATGGGGTGAAAGAATCACTCATAATCTGTGTTCACGTTCACTTCTCCCGTTGGAATCAACACACAGGGCTGCCGCTAGTCTCCTAAAGAGGCGTGGCGGTGGCAGAGCCCACGGGACACAGATACAGGAAACTACTTTGAGTTGGGGCGTCTCGGTGCTAAACTGTTTCTGCTAACGTTAACGTTAGCTAACTAACGTTAACGTTAGCCAACGGCCACAGCAGGGGTTGCTCGGCCCCTCCACTTTTTTGCCAAGACAGCATTGACAGCCCCGGAGATGCACAATCGGTTTAGCCATCTCCCAATGTCCGCTGCTGCCTCGACGGGGAGTAAAACAGATGGACTGCAGGCTCGTTGCTGCCAATGGCCCGCCGCAAATTTTTTTTTTTACCATTATGGCCACGCCAAGACCCGCCCTCCAAAGCAGCTCGATTGGTTGGGGATAGGCATTGACCTGGAGTGGTTATGGTGAGGTCAGGGGATAGGACCTGTACAAATGAGGTTACGTTACCTTGCATAAGCATGGACGCCTGGCCAAAAGTCACTATTGAAGGGTGGGTCTTGGCGTGGCCATAGTGGGGGGGGAAATATCGCGGCCCGCCGCTGATTCGGCCAAAGCTGTTTTGTTGTATCATGGCAACAATTTGTATTATTTCTGGGTCAAAACATTCTCCAGAGGAGTGGGGAGGGGCAGTGGGAGCATGCACAGATGTTTAACCCGATCTTACTCAGGCTATTGGGTATACATGCAAGAATACCCCGGTTACTGAAGGAGTTCTCTCCCTCTGTTAACTGGGTTAGAAGAACTCCGGGTAAGGTGTTAACATGGCGTTAAAGAAATCGGCGTATTGCCTTAACCCAAATACAATCGTTTTTTTAAACTGCATGTAAACGCACTGAGTGTCAGACACATCTCTAATGATCCCAGAGCAGGACTCAGCAGTTGTCTCTCTCTCTCTCTGTCTGTCTCTCTGTCTGTCCCTCAGCTGGACGATGAAGCCATGGCCTCCATGTTGGCTGATTTTGTCGCCTGTCCGCCCGATGATGAAGACGGCGCCTCTGGATCCAACCGCTCCTAAATATTTGTCAACCTGAACCGATGTGATTAAAGTTAACCATGGACGCAGCAGATACTGAATCATTAGTGACATTTCCCAGATTAAGTTACCTCATACAACAACTCCCTTATCATGACACCTTCCAGTCATTCTTCAGTGGTCAGATCAACAGGTAGAATGGGGCTTCCAGTTTTCTTTCTTAACAGTGTTGCCAACTTCAAGCTTCATATTTACTGTCCCATCATTCAGCTTGTTTATGACGAAAACTCATTTTACATCAGCTAAAAGAAGCAGTCCATAGTCTACAGTCCCACGTACAGCTGCCCAGCAGGGAGGTGAAATCTATTCTTAGGAATGCTAGCCTTTGTTCTTATACAGTGTCCTACAGTTAGTGTACGGAGGGGCCTTCTTGGATTTATATGTATCTTTTTATGCTTTTTGTTTTGTCATCACTCTCATATTCTTTCTTATAAAAAAAAGTACGAAAAAATAAAACGAGTCACACACTACTTTTTACCGCTCAGATTTAATCACAACAATAGTTGTGTTTTTTTTCTCTCCACGTTCGATGGTGCAGAGGCATTTAAGGGGGAGGATTATGTGTTTGGGTTGTCTGTCCGTCTGTCCTATTCTTGTGACCGCAATATCTCAGGAACGCCTTGAAGGAATGGCTTCTCATGGCAGAAATGTCTACTGGGACTCAAAGATGAGCGGAGTAGATTTTTGTGGTCAAGATCATCGGGTCATCACACTTTTTTTGGCCATAACTCAGGAATTCCTACGCTAATTATTACAACATTTCACAAAAAAATGTCTTAATAGTTTAAAACCTACCCATTAGGCTCCATTCAGGCTGTGGTGGTGGCGAACACAGGGGATGTTTAAAAAAAAAAAAAATGCAGCGGTCTGCAGCAAAAAGTTGTAACAGAAAGAAACACAAAAGTACAGGAAAAAAAATTTGAAAGTTGAAACTACTTGCTTTCTGTGTAGCTGGATATATCATTAGTTCTAAATATGAATGTGGATAACGTTAGTGATGGTGAGATACAGTACAGTTGTATTTCTAGTGTTATTTATTTCTCTTGATTCACTGCTTTGTTCTAACCGTGGTTCTAACTCCACGCTCTCTCTCTCTTCAGTCAATCTCTAGCTCGCTCGACCACGCACCATGCGTAGAGTTTTGTACTAACAGGAAATGATACAATATGTGCACCCACAGACGTCAGCCAAACTGCCACTTTGGAATGCCACTGACATTAAACATATCTATCTCTCTCACAAACCTCTTCCGTCTATTTAAATGTTATGAGGCTGTGAGTGTGCATCAACAGTACTCAAAAATCCCCTTTTTCCCCTGAAACAATAACCAGTGTTTTTCCTCGTGATTTGGATTTGAATGTCTCCTTATCTCCAGGCAACAGGCCTCTGTACGTCATTGTGCATTAGCAAGAATGACAGATTAGAAAACTAAAGGAGGTGATAATGAGACTGTGTACACATACAAAGAATAAATATGAACACCTTGTAAAGATTAAGATAACAAATTAAGTTTTTAAAGATTATGAGATAATGAAGTGTCTAGAGCTCTTTCACTAATACTGTCCCTATCCACCGCAACCTTCTCTCCCCTGTCTCCCTTCTCTCTTTCTTTATCAGCTCTACCCTAGTCTCGCATTGCCAGACCTATCTCCACAGCGCTGCGAAGGAAGGTCTGGCAACAGGAGCGTACACTCCTGGATAGGAGAAAAAAAACGCTCAGGGTTGTTGGCATTTCTTTTAACCAATCACAATCGTCTTGGGCGGAGCTAAGCTCGGGATGCAGCCACGGTGGCTCTGCAAAATAGTCTCGGGAAGGAACTTGTTTTGGTCGAACATTTGCACCCCGCAAAAGAAGCCACATACAATATATGAAGTTAACACACAATATTGTAACGTGAGCTATTTAAATTAGCTGGATACATGGTTGAACGTGAAACTTGCCAGTTCATCGCCGTGTGCATTTTGTCCATAGCAAATTCCCGCCAATCGGTCCAAAATGTCCAAGCACAAAGGAGGCCAAGCAAAAAGGGAACACTGAATAGAGCCAAATAGTGATTCAGAGTATCCAGACCTTAGTTGGACAGCTGAGACAACACAAGGGTGGCTTTGGGAAAAGTCTCTGAATGTGCTTAAGGAACACATCCAATGCACAAATCTTGAACTGTATTGAAAATCTATAGAGACCTGAAAATCACAGCTGGATGAGAGCTGAAAAGAGAGAGAGGAGGCAGCTGCTGTTAAATTCCAGATAGCAAGAAGGATTTAAGCTGTGTATTTCGATAGATAGGTCCATAGATTTTTTTGGGGGCATTTTTAGTCCTTTATTCGACAGGACAGCTGAAGACATGAAAGGGGAGAGAGAGAGAAGGGAGAATGACATGCAGCAAGTCGAAACCCGGGCCCGCAGCGTCGAGGAGTAAACCTCTATATATGGGCGCCCGCTCTACCAACTGAGCTATCCAGGCGCCCAGGTCCATGGAATTATTTTGACTGAGGTGGCCCAAGTGAGACCCTGACTTATACAGGGGTGGCATGAATCAATTTTGATTGGTATGGCTTCATTTAGCCGATACAGATCTATTTGAATATGCCTGGGTCTGCCCAAATGCTAAGGACATCCCTACTAAAAACATGTTATCTTTAACATATTATCTGGGTATTCTTTGGAGACTGATGGGGACAAATACTTGATTGTAAATGAATCGTTATTCATATTTACTCATCGCATATGGGGGGAGGCGCCTGGCTATGTTGGATTCGGATCACTTGCAGTCAATGGTCCATCCATGTCATGCTTTGTCTAATCTGTAATGGCAGCATCTAACACGTTAAGTACGTTGTGTACTGACATGTAAGGAGTGTTATATTCACAGTTCTGCCAGGCTTTTCCTAACGCCTGGACACCAATGATTCTCTGGTTGCTGTTCTATTGTAATTCTACGCCATTCACGCTCTTTTTTTGACACAGTTGAACATTCTTTTGTTTCTGTAAATAGGCTGGAAACACAGGTTTGTAATCAGAGGGCTCTTTTCCACACTTGTTCTCAACCTATGGTGTCCCCCACGGATTAGTTTTGGGTACAGTCTTGATCTCGATTCACAAGATATGCTGCCACTGGAGTAGACATCTCATGGACTGGATAATAATGTGTTCCTCTATGCTGATGATATAGAGCTTGTTTACCCCCTAAAGCCTGGCATACACTGCTATTGTAGTCCAAATCTGCTCCTGTCTTTCAGATATTAAGAGCTGGATGGTTGTAGTGTGTTGTGGATGTAGTTTTGCTTATTTAAAGCTAATGTACTTGAACTTGTTGTCTGGAGTTTGCACCTTCAGGGTTGAAAGCACTTAATTGGAAGTCGCTTTGGATAAAAGCGTCAGCCAAATGACGTGTAATGTAATGGATGGCATAGGACGTTTAACAATTTAACCAATCCAAATCTGACATACCTTTGTTCTAGCACTCAAGCTTCTAGTTACAATAGTAGTCATCTGGCTGATGGTTTAACAAAGCTTCCTCCAGTTGACGAACTTATGTGAACATTTAGAGAAAAAGATTTTATCTCTTTATTTAGACTAAAGCAATATTCTTCAATCCAGGTCTCAGCCGAAAGTCAATCCTCCAACTCTAATTTATTCAAATCACTACCTCCAGGCTTTTAACAAATACTATGAAAAGAGAGTACATCATTCCCATTTCTGTCTCCCCTCACTGGCAGCATCCATCAAAAAGAATCCCCTTTATGAACCTAACCAAACTCAAATACATTTCTGGTTTGTTTTACACACTATGAATCATGAGAAGAGGAAGCAATCAGTACATATTCATTTGTACAGTATGTTCATACTTTCACACTGTCAACAGAATGTCCATAAAATTCCCACAGACATGTACATCCTGAACACAGTCTTTAGGGTTACAACACAGCTGTGTGTCAGGGCTGGTTACATCATCATTATCTGGAGGATGAGGTGATGTTACGTAACAGTATCAGACTTCTCATTTTATTAAATGTTCACACTGTTTTGAGAAAAATTGGAAGTTCTTTTGAAGCTATTTAGTTCAGTATTTCAACCTGCTATCAAAAAAGTTAGCTATTTTTTGTGTAGAAGCTTTTGTTAACAAAATATATGAAATAACTTTTTAAATTTAATTTAAATGTATTTTAAACAGACAGAAGCAACTTTGGTAAACTATTTTTATTATATAAATAAAACATTACAAACACTGAACGCTGAACAAACACTTTCGCAAAAAGCAACAGGTCACAAAGGCTTCAGAACTAAAAAGCATCTTTTACGCTATAAAATTGAAAATACAAAATACATAGAATAATACAAAATAAAACTTTTGTATTAGGCGCAGTGTTTAAATTAGTTCCACCTTGGTTGCATTTAAACAAACATTTATCATCCTGATTATTGGCACATCTGAGTGATTGCCTTTGAATGTGCGTCAGCATGTTGGATGTGTTTCCATTCACATCTCCTACAACAGTTGAGCAACGGCGACACACCCATAGGCCAATCTTCCAGTTTTTAATATTTTTTTGTCCTTGAAATAGCTTGACTGACTCACACGCCAATAAGCGTGTTGTGCTAACCCAGTGGTTCCCAAACTGGAGGGAGTTACAACAGGCAGAGCGAGGCTAGATATAAATTACATGCATGGTTCTGCTGCACTTCTAGCAAGGTCTGGACAAGTTCAGAAAGGACTGCCAGGTAAACGTAAAGCAGACGATGAAGAAACAAAAACAAAAAAAATGAAAATATTTTACCTTTAAAAGGGGGGCCCTGCGCTAACCTCAGCACATGTTGCTAATGGTGTACGGCTAAAAGTGTCCAGGCAGGCGGAACTCGCGCTTGTGAACTTTGGTTCCACATTACATCTGTACTACTATTACTACTACAATGGCTACATCTCATGGCCCTTATTTGATAGCTCCTCCACTCCTCAGCTGAACTGGAAGTGGGGTTAGCCCTATGTTCCCACATTTCTAGGACATTTTCAAAATTAGGTCTTGTGTTCCTACATTTCCGTTCAATTTAAGCCATATCCTCCCACAACATTTTTTATGGTTAGGGGGATAAAATCTGATAGAAATTTATGAAAAAAGGAAATGTAGGGTCTTATTTACATAG
Source organism: Sander lucioperca (assembly GCF_008315115.2). Taxonomy (NCBI): domain Eukaryota; kingdom Metazoa; phylum Chordata; class Actinopteri; order Perciformes; family Percidae; genus Sander; species Sander lucioperca. The sequence goes on along the minus strand of NC_050189.1, from coordinate 29,888,725 downwards.
GGCCTTATTTTGGAAAAAAAAAAATCTTAGAAATGTGGGAACATAGGGCTATGGTAACATAAGGCCTAATTTTCAGTGAAAAAAAATATTCTTAGAAATGTGGGAACATAGGGCTGTAGGTTCCTCCTCGGTGAAGGCCGTCTAAAAGCTCGTATTTTTGCCCCGAGGAAGGCTCATCGAGGAGCTATAGGCAAGAATACACAAGAGCAGCCTTCCTGGAAGCCGTGCAGCTGAAGGAGTTGCTAACTCCACCCAAACAGCTGGCGAATTCTTGAGACGCTTCAGAGGAAAGGACGTCTCATCCCTCTACAACACATGCTCTCGCTGCTTCTCTCCACCCATGATTTCCACGAGGAAGGGAGGCCAATGGAGGACTCGAGGAGGCAATTTAAGAAGGGGCAACATGAGATGCAGCGACTGTGTATTCTGCGTGCACCGTACCGTGACCAGCATGCTGTGACAGTTCGGTACGAATATTCAAACTGTAACAACCCTACAAAATATTGGAATGTTTCTGTTGGGAGCCATTATGTAGCTTTGCTTTATGTTTTGTTTTTATATCACGTTGGTGACATTAATGCATATGCAGTTTTGTATTTTATCACTGGGTGGAGCATTGTCACCGGAGAGCATAAAGGTGTGTGGCAAAGGGGGAAGCATACAGCTTTTCACCGTGTTAGTGGCTTGTCATTGGTATTGTCTTATTAATGTTTAGTTGGAAAGCAGAATGATACCTACCTGAAATGATGGACAAACTCAAATAGTAACTATGCTATTTGGTGAGCACGCACCAACGTGAAATAAATGGGTCAACGCACTGAAAGATATTTAAAGTATGGACAGTGATTTATTGGCAGCCCAAGCCAGTTCCCCCTTTGTCTCACCACATTGGCCCAATGTAGGTCTGGTTAAAAGACTGTACAGTTTCTTTAACTTTTACCATTAAAGACTTCAGCCAGAAATCTGCCATCACTTAAAATTGGTGTACTACTTCACTTCACTTTATGTACTTCTTTGAAAAAACTTTTCCAGTCGCTGCTGTGTAACATGAGTGCTATCTCACAGCCTTATCTGTGCAGCCCAGATATTGACCCAACTTCCTTTTGAAACTTTCTCTCCCTCCCTGCAAGGGTAGACCACACAAAGGGCCGATTGAGAGGGGCAGAGGAGGGAGAGTCAGTCAGTGGAGCTGTGAAAGTCAAAGTGAGTGGGAGTGAGTGTGTTAGAGAAACAAACTGCTGGAAAGATTCTACTAGAGAATCAGAGGAGGATTTCTTGCATTTAGAAATGCCATGCTCACCAGATAACTGTTGAACTGACAGATCTGTGAGGACTTTAAAAAAAGAGAGAGAAAGAAAAGAAATAGGATACAGGGAAAGGAAAAGAAAAAAAGTGGCAGAATACAAACGGAGCCAGAGGAAATCTAGAGAAAAAGAAGAGGACCCTTCTCTTCTTTGGAATCTGGTACTCAGCTGTGAACACAATTCTGCATTAAGGTGAGTGTTTTTTTCCACTTGTTACTTGGGTTCTAACACCCCACAAAGGCTACATTTGTTTCCATGTTTTCAAAATATGCTCTTTACTCTTAGGTGTGAAAGATATGTCAATTGTTTTTAAAGCCTAATATTCCTGGCACCTGCTGTCCTGTCAGCCATGTAGAAGTATCCATAATGTTATTGTTAAGATGCTGATGAAAGTGATTGCGCTGAAGTAACCCAGCGATGTTACTAGACTGACTCAGTGAGTTTACAGGAACATCCGACTCTGAAGTGTAGGAGGTGGATGTGTTTGCTGTCACGATCTGTACTTGGCTGAAACTGGTTTCATCACTGTGTTTGGTAACCCCACTGTGTTGGCTCAATGCAGGAGCAACCTGAATTACGGCTTCCATCTCAAAATGCAAATATATGATGGTGTTGGCAGACCTGTTGCAAGCTTCTAAAAAGCAATTCATAACAATAACAAAACAGCATGCGCAGACTTGTTAACATTATCTTTATCCTTGCTTATTTTATTCAGAGAATGCAGGCAAACACCTGTTAACCAATGGGCCATTTAGAGTCCCTCCTTTTGAAAACAGGTTGAAGAAATCTTTTACATATCAATCTATGCTGTTGCTAAACTCCGACGGTGTGGCATGTCATGGTGTAAACTGACAATAAAGTTGTTCAAGGTTCTTTCTGAAATTGCTCCCTCTTTGTGGACTTTAGTGAAGGTCCGCCATCTATTTTATTTTTTTAATTTTTTTTTAAGATTATTTTTTGGGGCTTTTATTTGACAAGACAGCTGAAGAAATGAAAGGAGAGAGAGAGAGAGAGAGAGAGAGGGGAATGACATGCAGCAAATGGCCGCAGGTCGGTGTTGAACCCGGGCCTGCTGCATCGAGAAGTAAACCTCTATATATGGGCGCCCACTCTACCAACTGAGCTATCCGGGCGCCCCCGCTGTCTATTTAAGTGTATGCATTCTAAATATGAAAGCTATGCCACACTCAGTTCCCTGAAGAAATACACAATGTACCAAAAAGTAAGTAGGGCCTAGGCGATATGGAGAAAATCCAACTTCATGATATTTTTTACCGTACATCAATGTCGATATTGCAGCGAAATAGTAGGGTTGACTATTGGTGCTTTCAAAACATATTTACACAATGAGATGTTTGATAGATAATCAGTGATTACTAAGTGGGTAAAGGCAAATGATAGAACAGCTAGTCAGTCTGGTAAGTTCAGAACATGACATCACTTTACTGTATCGCAGCCTTTAAAACCAGGAAAAGACAACACTTGTGTCATACCACGATATTACGATATCCAAAATGTAAGATGTCAATATAATATCGATATATTGCCCAGCCCTAGTTAGAAGAGGAGTAGCAGTGTAGCCTTGATGGCAGGGGAGGGTGTGTAGCCGTAGGCACAGCTCCCCCTCCCTATCTCTGCTCTCCATCGACTTCTGTTGCAGCTGCTGGGTCAAAGGTATCAACATGCTCTGGCCTGTTCTGTCTTAGATCTCCATTCAACCTGCCAAGTTGTTTGTAATGCAGGGAGATCTCTGTGATCTTTTTCTCTGTACCAAAGATTTTAGTTTCTGAAGTTTTTTACAGTAATATGATGGATCTACTCTACTTTGGAACATTACCATCAGTCTTGTATAAAGTACTTGAAAGCGATACTAATAAATGCTCCTCTCTCAAAAGGATCTTATGACTAGTCACCTTTTTAGAATATTAGTTGAGTAAAAGTCTTAAAGTATCTGATATTTCATGTACCTAAGTATCAAAAGTAATTTTCAGATATTAAATGTATTCATATAAGAGAAAAGCAGAAACACCATTTTCATTTTTGTATGAGGAAGGATCTTTCACTCCAACATACGCAAACATTTCTGTGTGTAACGTTATCTTTATCAGCCCTTGTCTGTTACACTGCCGACAGCGCCTGCATCAGGGACTTCCATTATTATGCTTCCTCTTCCTCTTCTTTAGTTGTGGCCTGTGGTTTTGGCAATTTGCAACAAACCGGTATTACGTGACCAACATTTGAATGGAGCGTACATTAACTTGCAATCTAGGAGCAATGATTCGCTACTTTGTCGCAGTCTCACAAATTTCTGCTAATTTTATTTTGTACTAACGAGTAAGAGAGATGCTTAGTGGATATGTAGTGGAGTAAAAGTACAGTAACGAAATATTTGTACTTTGTACATAATTCGGTAGCTCACAAAATAGGGTACAATTAATATAAAATAATTACAGGCAACTATCCCAGGGCCCTGGACCTTCATAGGCCCCCAAAATTCCCTGTGCATCACTTGGTTTGGAAATATGATTCATTGCATGTTTGACAGGGAAATTGCACTATTTTAGTTCTACATTATTAGCCAATGGTGTGGCCCTGTCTTGCAGAAGGGTCGAAATCTTCTTTGTTTGCTTTTTTGTTTATATTGTGCTCATATACAATTGCATAACGCAATGCAGTATTTCATTGTCATAGCAGCGAAATTAAGGCACAGACTAATAAAATCATATTTTCCATATACTGTATTGTACTTGATGGAAAACAAGAGAGTCCCAGCATGTTTGCTGGTGTACAAGTCATGTTTAAATGTTAAACCACAAGTGTAATGTCCGTTTGACCACATTCCAAGATCAGAAAGCTCCAGTCTGCAATGGAGTATCTTTGCTTTGACTCATGTTCCATTGAATTAAACCAAACTGTCTTGCACATTCAGAAGTCCAGAAGGCAAGGAAAACGTTGGATAAGCATTTTTTTTTATTAAGATTTTGATCAGGTCCCTCACGGATTTGATGTTCTTGTTAATGCTTTCCCACCATGAAAAGCTTGTTTCGATTCCAAGTTTGCAGACATTTTTCCACATATACACATTTACCATACACTACTCGCATGACGTTGTTCCTAAACTTCTTTACTCCTGCACATATGTGGAAATCTAGTTTGCAGTATAAATATTTATCTATATCATTGCATGCAGCAATGGAACATACCTAAGTAGCCGCTAAGAGACTTAATAGTCATGGCTTAACATCATATAATAGTCTGGATATCAGGCTGCAACATTGACACTAATGTGCCTTACAAATAGCACATCATGAATCCCAGTATGCCTAACAGCCATACCAATGTCCTCGCGCTGAATGTAATCCTAGTATCAGGGCTTTTTGTATCTGCAGGAAACAGCTGTGTTTACACTGTGGGCTAATACAGTGTGTACACACACACACACACACATACACACACACACACACACACACACACACACACACACACACACACACACACACACACACCGGTTTGTGGCACTATCTTTGTGGGGACCCGTCATTGACATAATGCATTCCCTAGCCCCTTACCCTAACCTTAGCCATCACAACTAAATGCCTAACCTTAACCCTTACCCTAACCCTAACCTAATTCTTACCCTAATCATAAAACCAAGTCTTAACCCTCAAACAGCCCTATAAACTTGTAGGGTCCAGCATTTTGGCCCCACAAAGCTGTCGGGACCCCACAAGTATACTGGACTCCCGGTTTTTGGACCCCACGAATATCGTTAAACAAGCACACACACACACACACACACACACACACACACACACACACACACACACACACACTGCTCCTGGAAACTGCAAACACACTGCCCAAACAAAAAAAATTAAGCTGTTTGTCGATACTAAAAATATATCCACCATCAGTATTATTTTCTCTGTACTCAGGGCTTAGAGAAGCATGAGAATATCAAAGTGAACCATGTTTTTTTCACGAATACAACAGCAACATTTATCCATCCAAGCCTAATTTATAAAAGATATTTAACTTTGTGAATAATACCTTACTGCAACATACTCATGACAAAAGCTACTGTTTGTGCTACAGTACTGTTATTGTCGTGCATAGACCTCTCATGATGCCAACCGCAGCACTTAGTCATGTCCTGCAACAGTTCCCCTTATCTTTTGCATCATTTGCTCTTTTGCATCAGTGTGGTTATAAACATTTGCATACTTTCAAAATGATATTCAAATTATTACTAGGGAAAGACACTCATGTCAGTGCGCTCACACACAATATGTGACGGCTACAGATGATTCCATTTTGAGGAACACTTTAATTTCTAAGACCTTCTGGACAATGTAAATGCTTATGAAATCTTCTAATTTGTAAACATAATAAGTTAATGAGTGCAACATTTACTGTAGAAATATGTGGGCTTCCTCAGAGATATCACCATGATCATCTTGTCTAACTGCTAATGCTGCGCTGTTGACATGTTGATCTCGGTAAAGCCAGAGAGTCAGTTGATAACCAGCTTTGTAGGGTTAAGGGGGTTAGGTGTAGGTAAAGCCACTTATCCAGAACCTATCCACTTCATGCTTGGCAGGGTGTATTGCTGGGTACTGTAGGAATATTTAATTAAAGGTCCCATGGCATGAAGATTTCACTTTATGAGGTTTTTTAACATTAATATGAGTTCCCCCAGCCTGCCTATGGTCACCCAGTGGCTGGAAATAGTGATAGATGTAAACTGAACCCTGGGTATCCTGCTCTGCCTTTGAGAAAATTAAAGCTCAGATGGCCCAATCAGGAATCTCCTCCTTATGATGTCATAAGGAGGTTACCTCCCCTTTCTCTGCTTTTCCCACCCAGAGAATTTGGCCCACCCATGAGAGAGAGAGAGAGACATCATGGCTTGAAAACAAGCGAAGCATGGCAGTTGGTCAAGGCCACAATCCCCCCCTCCCCCTTCCACCTTGTCCCCCCTCTCTCCTCCTCAATAGCATTTAAAGCTACAGACACAGAAATGGCACATCTTAAGGAAAGCTCATTGTGGGACTGGCTCTAGTGGCTGTAATTCTGCACCAAGGCTGAATTTTGGGAAAGAGACTTAAGATACAGTAATAGGGGACCACTAAGGCCTATATAAAAGAGACTTCAGATACAGTATTAGGGGACCACTAAGGCCTATATAAAAGAGACTTCAGATACAGTATTAGGGGACCACTAAGGTCTATATAAAAGAGACTTCAGATACAGTATTAGGGGACCACTAAGGTCTATATAAAAGAGACTTCAGATACAGTATTAGGGGACCACTAAGGTCTATATAAAAGAGACTTCAGATACAGTATTAGGGGACCACTAAGGTCTATATAAAAGAGACTTCAGATACAGTATTAGGGGACCACTAAGGTCTATATAAAAGCATCCAAAAAGCAGCATGTCATAGGACCTTTAAGAGAATGTGTGTGCTCTTTGCAAAAGAGCAGTCAAATAGAGGAAGTGGTTAAAAGTACTCCGGGTGACCCCTTGATGCACAGAAGGTTAAGCTTAAGTCATAGAAATAGTTTAGGCCTTAACCCACAGCTGTGTTCTACAGTACCCAATGACTCAGTATTGCCTTTTTGGTGCAGTTTCGACAAGCAAAATGACAAAATGTTTCTAAAATAAAACTATTAACTATTAATACCGCACAGAACAAGTCCTGCATTCAAATGTTTCCTTCAAATAAAAAGAGAGGCATTATCCTCACAATGTACTTACATTTACTAAACCTCTGTTCAAGGTGGAGCTTTCAGCTCTAATTTAATGATGGATAGTTTATTGAATTATAATGTATCATATTTGAATTTAATATATTTGATATTTTATGAGTAGAATCTGAATCTGTAACGTACCCAGTAACATTTCTCTGTCAGGTAAATGTAGTAGTACAATGTTTTCCTATGAAGTAGAAGCACACAGTATGTCAGTAGTACACAGTTGGGTTGCTTTGATGACCTTCTGTAAGTTATTTTGGGGTACAATGCTTCTGGAGAAAGCTGCAAGCAGCAATACAGGAGTTCAATTCAATTTTATTGATAGTGTAAAATCACAACATAAGTTAACTCAGGACACTTTACAGATAGAGTAGGTCTAGACCACATTCTATAATTTACAGAGACCCAACAATTCCCCCCCAAGAGCGAGCATTTGGTGCATAAGTGGCGAGGAAAAACTTCCTTTAAACGGGCAGAAACGTCGGACAGAACCTGGCTCTTGGTGGGCCGCCATCTGCCGAGGTCAAAAGCTTCAGTCCATCTGTAGTAGCCTTCAAGCACCCACATGTTGTCAGTTGAACTATTGGTTATCAACATGCTGTTATGTGTTTATGTCCTTAGATGGAAGTCTACACTGTAACAGTAGCAACCGGAACATCAGAGTATTCAGGCACTAACAACTACATCTATGTGACCTTGGTGGGGGAGGAAGGAGAGAGTGAACGCACCCTGCTGGACAACCCTGGACTGGACTTCTGTCGAGGAGCAGTAAGTATGAATAATAAGCATACTGTGATGTGTGTTTAAATTAAAGAACATAGGCTACTTTCAATTAGATTTTCTTCGGGGCTAAATTATGTAGTATCAGATTGGTGCATAAACTCAAGTACTTGAGTACTACCGATACCAGCATTTTAGGTGGTATCGGAGGCTTTTCTGATACTGATATCGGTACATCTCTTTAAATAGTGATCACAGGTATGATTTAATATTTTTCTCCTTCTCCATCCCTCCATCTCCGTCAGGTGGATCAGTACAAGGTGACCACGCATTCACATTTAGGCTCCCTGCTACTGGTCAGACTGCAGAAACAGAGGTACTGGTTGGAAGATAACTGGTTCTGTCGCTACGTCACAGTGGAGCCTCCAGGTGGAGACAAGGTGCTGACTTTCCCTTGTTATCGCTGGCTCATAGGAGACGTCGAGGTGGAGATAAGAGAGGGAACAGGTAGGAAAGATTCGAAGCATTCAGAATCCACCCCTAATGGTCAGCTGTAATGGTACCGTTGAGCAAGGCAACCAACTCCAAAAGGATCCTGTGGAGCTGGTCGGTGGCAGAGTAATTATCCAGGGCAGTAGCTCGTACATTGCAAAGGTTACATTGCAGGGTGCCCAGTGCACAACAACAGTGCACAGTTAGTATCCATTTTAGCGTGAAATTATTATTTGGAACAAAGGCGGGACAAAGTTTTGTAATGTCCATCGCAGCTACAGCATGGGTAAGGTTAGGGAAAGATGGTGCTAATGGCCAATAAACTGTGGGGACGGTATGGCTAATGCTAAGCTACTTAAACACTTACAGGTTTGGGTTCCAACCCCCCTCCCCGACCTCCACACCCTTACTTTCTCCCTTTCACCATGAAGGACACACTACTGAACAGACCACATTTGAAGGTGGCCTTACACGCATTGTTGTTAGATCTCAGCCAGGTGGAAATGCAATCTGTTCAGCGTGACCACATTGTTAAGACAAACATTTGCACAGCAAGTTGAAGGTTGATTTTATTCTACAACTGGATACCGGATCCCAAAATGGCGGCTATTCAGTTCCATGGAATTGCTCGGATGGCACATATGCCAAAAAAAGTTTCTAAACCTTCAGGTTTTTGCACAGGTTTTTATATCGCTTGCTTCAGTTCAAGAGACATTTTTCAAATATAAAAAGTCCATGGATTAAAAATTCAGAATAGAAAGAGTCATAATCGCCTTTGTTTGCAGTTTGAGGTTCCCTGGCAGCATTTTACAGACGTCTCTTTTACAATAGAGGCCTATGAGGAAAATCCTCTTTGGGCCGCAGGGGGATTTCTTTGTAGCAATACCCAGTAGCAACTGGACAAAAATTGTCTGCAAGGCTGAGCACAATTCCTGGCGGCCTGATAATTAATATAATACATCCATGCATAACCCCTGCCAAAACTAGAAGTAGTACCAAGTAACTTTTTCCTCATAAATTTATATTTTGGGGGGACAGTGGTCATAAGCCCCTGTAAAACTGAAATGTTGCTAAAGGTGCACTTTCCTGTCTCCCTTCTCTTCCTGCCTGTGTAGCGAAGACACTGAAGGACGACTCCTTACCTCAGCTGCTGGCACACAGGAAGACAGAGCTGCAGGAGAGACAGACCACTTACAGGTCCAAAACACATAACAACACAAAGATACAGCTTCACTCTCCAGACTGGATGTGTTAAAGAGTTATATGTATTTATTTGTATCTTGCTGTATGTTTCTGTCATTCAGATGGGTAACATGGGCTCCAGGAATCCCCAGATGTATCGACGCTAAAACAGAAGCAGATTTACCCCAAGACGCCCGCTTTGACAATGAGAAGAGGAGTGACTTTGAACATTCATTACACTATGCGTAGGTGGTGCACGCGCGCACACACACACACGCACACACACACACACACACACACACACACACACACACACACGTTTGTTTTTCAATACTTGTGAGGACCCTGCACTTACAATTCATTCGCTAGCCTCTAACCCTAAAGGCCCTAACAGACCAAGCCGACCGTTGGCTGTCAGTCCTAGTTGGGCTTACGGCGACCGACCGTCGGCCTAGTTTGTGCGGTGTGTCCCACACCTTAGCCAAGCGTCGGCCTTCGTCAGCCTTTTTTCGGCTTGAAAACGAGTGAGGAAAGGCAGAAACGCACAAGGCTCCTTTCATTTTTCATCTGATCTATCCAATATACATATAAGGGCTGTCAAAACTGGTCAAAAATGACATTCAAATGTTAAAAAAAAGCAGGTTCAAACTATTGGAATAACTATTTTTGCACATTACGTACGCCCATAAGATGACAAATGTACAACAAGATATACATGTACTTGTGTATTTATTCCAACAATAACATGTCTTTTAAAAGATCTCTTCATACCCACACATTACAAAATAAACGTTAATTACTAATATCCTATACTGAGATATTTAATATAAAGACTGTAATAGACCTCTCTCTCTGCACCCTCTCCACCGCTAAACAATTAGCCACCTAGCAAGCAAGCTAGCTTTCTAGGCAGCTGGCCAGCCTCTAAATTAGTTAAATGTAACAACTTAATGTTTAATTCACACGCTCTTGTCATATCGTAGGAAAGCACATTGCTATCGCCAGATGAGTGACATGTTTGTATGGCTAATTTTTGGTAACCAGTGTATGATGAAGGCATGTTAGGTGGATGAAATTAGCAAGCTAACGAGCCAGCAGCGGGCCATTTGGTCCCTCCGCTCCGTTCCCACTGTAGGGAAATTTCTTTGCAGAGAGAACGGATGACAGCCCTTGAGAGGGACAGTCCGGTTTGCCATCTGCCAGTGTCTGCTGTCTTCCTGGCGGGGAGTGAAGCAGAGGGACCGTAGGCTCTGTTCGGTTCTGCCTCTGCTCGAGCAAATGCTGTTTGTTGTGGGTATCATAGAAACGTTATCTGGTTTCCCTTGTTGAATGACGAATAGATTATCACAGCCTGCTGGTATGGAGAGTTACTTTCTCTCACACAGGCGCAGAACGTATGTGGCACTTGGCCGTCGGCTGTAGTCTCTGCGGTGTGTTCCAGTGCTAATTTTTGGCCCAGACAAAGGCAACGTGGGCTGACGCGAGGCAACGCCATAGTCGGACGTCGTTGCCACTAGTTCCCGGCCGTCGGCTTGGTATGTCAGGGCCTTAACGTTTACCATCACAACTAAATGCATACCTTACACTTACCCTAACCTAAATGTAATTTTATGCTTGAATTTAAAACCAAGTTTAAACCTTCAAACTATCTTTTAATGTACTGAGGGCAATCTCCTCACAATGCAGGAATGTCCTCACTACGAGGGTATAAAACTGAAATTGGTCCTCATAAAGAACGTTGGTCCCCAGATGAGAGTTGAGCTTCTATAGTGTGCAGTCTATCCCAACAAAGTATACATGCCCTCTCTCTTCTCATCAGCTTGCTGGAGTTGTCGCTGAAGAAGATGGCCATCAGGTTTGGAAAGTCCTGGAGTGACCTGGACGATTTCAAACGGATCTTCTGGAAGCTGCGAAGCCCCATAGCTGGTGTGTAAATACACACTATATACTTCTCCCAAAACCTGATGGGGAAAATGACTAAAAACTAATGGCTGGGCAGTTTCCTGTTAGACACTACATTTCTAATACACGAGAAATGCAACATGTTTGATATACTGTACACTAATACATAGTCCTTTAATGTACACATTCATTATATGGAAGATATAGAATGCCTACACTGTGTAATTTGTGCGAGACAAGAGATGTAGTTCACTGAGCGGTTTCAGACAAAACTAAGTGGTACTACGACAAACCTGGGACAAACTGTGACTATCTTCACTTGCAAAATTATCTTTTGAATTGATGGACTTCATATGTGTAATTCATGGCTCAATTCAAACGGGATCAAAACATTTATTCATCTCTCCCCATTCACTACCATCCATATTTTTCCGAAATAAGGTCCCATGGGGTACACCGGAAGGGGAGGGACTTCGCCTTTCTATACACATTTACTCACCAAGTTTATTCACTCACCCAGCATGTGTATGCGTTTGACTCAGAGTACTGTATGGAGCACTGGAAGGAGGACTCCTTCTTTGGCTACCAGTGTATGAATGGCTGTAACCCAAGGATGATCAAGAGGTGCAAGAAGCTACCAGATAACTTCCCTGTGGTAGCAGACATGGTGCAGAGCTCCATGGCTCCCAGGACCAACCTGGACAAAGAACTTAAGGTGGACAAATGCTCTACATCTGTCGCTATCATCTATACAGGGTCTAATGTGACACCATAAAGTTAACAACTGCAGAATTGTGTCACTTACTGTATGTCTTGAACCTGGTCATTCATTTCATTCTGCTTATTTCCTGTCCAGGCAGGGAATATCTACCTGTTAGACTACGTCCTCTTGGATGGGATTCCCACCAACACAATTAGGGGTAAACCTCAGTACATTGCTGCTCCACTCTGTCTCCTGTACCAACATCCAGATAACGGACTCATACCTATTGCCATACAGGTATATCATTCACACCCATAAAGCACATAGACCTGCACCGAAATAGTGAATGACCTCAACATGTCACTGATGTGGGATGGATTTTTTTTAAAGCTAACACTTGTACAATTTAAGAAAGCAGTTTTTTGGTTAGTTTTTGTCTGTGCGATGTTATGTAATGTTGTATTTATTCTGTTGATTTGATATTGTGTGTAATTCTAGTTTAGGCTTTTTTTTCAGTATTTTAGTTTCTTTCTATTTGAATTTGATTATGCATTGGAGAGTGCCCAGATTAAGCCCCTCTCATTTTTTCCATCTCTCCATCAAATCTTATATTGATTGTGTGTATACTAATCTCTAGTATTTGTATATGTGTAAACATAAACATATAAACTAAACTAAACACTACAGTGGAAACAAACCTGGTGACTAAAATCTGAACTTCATATGGTCTGGGAGGTCCTAGTTCAGGTTTGCTTTTATGCAATGGAACAGGACTGCCTGTAATAGTTTCCTCTCCTTGTCCTTAGCTAGAGCAGACTCCAGGCCTGGACACGCCCATATTCCTGCCCAGAGACCCGCCCCTGGCCTGGCTATTGGCTAAGATGTGGGTGCGTCACGCTGAGTTCCAGGTGTTCCAGCTGCTGTCTCACCTGCTCAGGACTCACCTGGTGGTAGAGGTGTTTTGTGTAGCTACTCTGAGACAGCTGCCCGCTGTGCACCCTATATATAAGGTAAGCCATATTACTCAGAGCTGTAGTTTTCTCTTAGAAGATTTAAGCCATGTCTGAGACCTGTTTCTGTCTCAGCAACAAACCATGGAGATCTGGCAACGCAGATAAGGTAACGTTTGCTCACGCCTTAACAAACTAATTTTCATAATGCTACATGTAGGTTTTAGCTGTGTAAATACCTAATGTTGGCAAAAGAAAATATTAAAGAGCCCCAATTATACTCCCTTTCTGCATCATGATTGTACTCCTGGGGTCTACTAGAATAGGTTTACATGCTTTGATGTTCAAAAAACATTTTGTTTCTCATACTGCCCATTGCTGCAGCTTCTCTGCCTGAAACGCTCTGTCTGAACTCTTGGCCCCTCTTCCTGAAAAGCCCAGTCTGCTCTGATTGGTCAGCTGGCCCACTCTGTTCTGATTGGTCAACCAAATTCAAACAAGCCGCTGGGTGCGCTGTGCTTATTCAGGCAGCACCAATGGGCAGCACATATGAAAAACTGGACTGGCTTTCTCAATCTGTGACATCACTATTTGAGGAATTTTAAACAGGAATGTGGACGAGGTGTTTCAGGCAGTTGAGAAAATGTGCTGTCTGTGGGAGAGAAAGCTCCATTTGGAGTGAAATGTGTTTTTTATACTTTATACATCTATTACATACACAAACTATATCACAACACACTACAGGATGGGTAAAAATCCCAAAAAGCATATTAGGGGCTCCTTTAAAAATTAGGCAAATATAACTTTTCATCCATCCACACGATGTTCACTACACTTTAAAACAAGGCTGCGCCCAGAAAGAACAACCCGTTACTCCAAAATCATTAATTCCCTCTGCAATTAAGTTGATGATGCAAAGTAACTGACTTGAATGTATTTTGCACAAACCTCATATTGGTTATGTGTTTAAAACTGGTCGATTGCAATTTCTTATGTACGTGCAATACACTTGATTTTTTTTATTTTTTATTTTAATTCATCTCTCTTTATCGTACTTCATCGTCTTTCCCCATTCCCATATGCCTTTTTATTGTGCTCCCTCTGTCACTGATGACCGGCAGTATGAATGTGCGTATATGTTATATGTAACCCTATCGCTGTTATTGCTGAGGAACTGTACATTACACTGAATTTACCTTGTGATCTATTAGAGTACAGGTAAATCCACCTCTCCTCAATGACTTTCCAGACCTTTTATTAGCAACAGCTCAGTTATTCGTGCTAATATTTGAGACTTTGGTAACACAGTTACTGTACTATATGTTGCACCGTGAGCAGTGTTTTTGTGTTTCCCTGCTGCAGCTCCTGGCTCCTCATCTGCGCTACACTCTAGAGATCAACTGTCGGGGGCGCACACAGCTCATCTCCCCTAACGGCATCTTCAAAAGGGTGTGTCACTCACAAACAGTACTTTTGGCATTTGGAAGTTAGTGGATGTGGGCTTGAAATATTTTTTTCAGAGACGGTTAATGTCACTGGGCTCTCCACCTCATCACAGCCACATGATCGATCTTTAAAAAAAACCCAGACACATGTGCTGTGTTAAAGGTCCAGTGTGTAACGTGTTTAGTTGTTCATTATCAAAATCTGTGTTGCCCGTTCACAAACTTGTCCTTTTTCATGAATATTTACCACCACCCTCAATTCCAACTATTCCTATTGGCTTGAAATTTTACATTTGCATGAACTGGGGTAGACGCTCCATATTCATGCGCCATCTTGAAATACGTTAGCCGGTAAGGGACATGCAGGGTATACTGCTCCACCTTTCGCGTTTTCGCTATCACATGATAAACTCACAGGTGCTGCTAATTGGTATTGTCGGTACGCGATCTGTGCTGCCTGCACAATCCGAGGACCACACATATTCAAAATCCAAATTTCAGAAACAGGAGTCTTCTTCTTCGCCCAGAAAAAGAAAAAGGATATTGAAAAGAGAGAGAGAGATCATCAGAAAAAAAGAGTGAACATTGGAGCTGCCTTCCAAAGATGGAAAGACCTGATGAAGGAAAAGGGGATCGAAAGAGACACCGAACGGCTACCGTAGCTGTAATACGTACTTTGAACTGCGTGGTGCGAGATAATTGATTGCGATATATGATCTCAACACTAGATGGGAGAAATTCCTACACATTGGACCTTTAAACAATGTGATGACTGTTATTGTGTCGGTGCTCATCGTGGCGGTCATGTTCGTGTGTAGGTTGTGTCCACGGGTGGTGATGGCCTGTTGATTCTGTCTCAGAGGGAGTACAAGGAGCTGACCTACTGCTCCCTCCAGCCCACCAATGACTTCACTGACAGAGGAGTTTCCCAGCTAAAGAACTACTTCTACAGAGAACACAGTCTGATGATGTGGGAGGCCATACTCAGGTAGCCTACATCCTACAACACAAGCTGTGTTCGAAACTGTTCTCTCACTCACTATTCCCTGTATAGTGTTTATTAAATAGTGAACTGCATAGGGAACGAACAAACGAGATTTCAGACACTCACTGAATACATTGTTGCGTCAGTAGATGCGCCCAGCGTCATGTAAACAAACCGAAACAAAAATACTTTTAATGTGTCCCTGAAACAAAGGCAGTGCTCCGGAGATTAGTAAAATGCTGTATATATTTGTTGCATTTTACATTTCCACTGTTTAGAAACGAAAGCCTGCTCCGTTTTTCCTTTTTCAGTTTTCGCGGTGACTTCTGCTGCTTCTTCTCCTCCGGGAAAACACGGCCGTGGTGCATTGTGGTGTATGGGAGTTAAATGTAGCGTACATCGTATGTACACTCAAATTAGCAGTGCATTGTGGGTATATAATTAAGCGCGGAGAATTCGAACACCACTACACATTGGCAAACTATATAGTGCACTCTTTCTGTGATAGGGAACGGTTTCCAACACAGCTTCACTCTATGCTCATACTAGAAGCTGAGTCAGAGTGGTCATATTTAGTCCTTAAAGGTGCCCTGCCACACAAAACTGTTTTTACTTGTAGTTTTTTGAAATATGTTAGGTCCATATGTGTTTGTGTTATGTGGTGAATGTGAAAATGAACTGCTACCTCCTCTGTCAGCTCTAGCCACTGAAAAGAAATAAGGGGAGAAATCAGGCTAATTACAAAAGCTGGTCAGTCTGACGTGGTGTTGCCTGAGCTCATTAGCGCTGAGTAAAGGATGCTGATAGCCAGGCTCTCATTGGCTAGCTGTTGCCAATCAGTGTCAAGCAGCTTAGCTCGTTGAATATTAATGAGAACTGGCACAAATCAAGCTGAGTCTTCCTGCAGGCTTTCTATACCACGCTTCTGAAAACAAGGTAACCAAGGCATTTTTTCCACAAAAAATGTTAGTCCATGGTAGAACTTCAGACATTACCACAAAGTAATGCAATACGTGTGACAGGGC
Source organism: Sander lucioperca (assembly GCF_008315115.2). NCBI lineage: Eukaryota > Metazoa > Chordata > Actinopteri > Perciformes > Percidae > Sander > Sander lucioperca. Next base: position 29,872,261 of record NC_050189.1, on the reverse strand, counting down.
ACCTTTAAATATATCTGGTATATTGTCAGTATGAAGAGAATTGGAAAATATGATGTTATTTAAGATTTCTTTTTTTTTATTTAGATTGAGAGGAGAAGGGGAACACATTCGCAAAAGACACAATTTTGGCTAATTTCATAGGGAATTCAGTAGGGCTGCCCCTTCTTAGTCGATAAGTCAACCAATCGGTCTTTTTGGTCTTAGTCGACTAAGATTTCTTTAGTCCATTAGTGATTTTTTAAAATCCTTTTTCATGCTGAATGACTTAATGCAATTCAATTGTATTTATAGTGTCAAATCACAACAAGAGTTATCTCAGGATACTTTATAGATAGAGTAGGTCTAGACCACACTCTATAATTTACAGAGAACCAACAATTCTCCCCAAGAGCAAGCTTTTTGAGCAAACTTAACAGGCAGAAACGTCAGATACAACCTGGGTCTTTGTGGGGCGGCCATCTGATGTGACCGGTTTAGGAGGTAGGGAGGGAGGGAGAGAGAGACTCAAATCAATAATAATTTATACTTTATCAATCCCGCAAGGGAAATTACAATGTAGTATACATATCATATAATGATGAACAGTGACAATTATAGTAAAAGTAAAGAACTATGACTAATAATAATAATTGTAATAGTAGCAGTGCGAGTGTTTTTTATTCCAGAGCTTGCCTCCCTACGAGCACATGGTCCACCAAAACCAAAACCAAAAAGTTCCTTCCCGAGGCTATTTTGCAGAGGCACCGTGGCTCCGTCCGGAGCTTAGCGCCGCCCAAGACGATTGTGATTGGTTTAAAGAAATGCCAATAAACCAGAGCAGGTTTTTCTCCCATCCCAGAATGCTGTGTGGACTAGCCAGACCTTCCTCCGCAGCGCTGTGGAGGAAGGTCTGGCAATGCGAGACTATTGTAACTGTGCCTTTTTCCTTCAGTTTTGTCTCAGGTATGGTCAGCCTGTTCTACCAGTCAGACCAGGATGTGCAGGAAGACCTGGAGCTCCAAGCCTGGATCAGAGACATATCACAGGAAGGCTTCACAGAGCTCCCCAACTTTGGTCAGTTATTAATATTTATCTTAATACTTAACATTAAAAAAAAAAATTTCCAACTGGGAATTTTTACAAATCTTTAAGACAAGACAAATCTTAGGCATTCATTTTAAGACCATTAAGCAGTTGTGTTATGTAAGAAAACGTAAACATTGGATTGGGACTCTTAACTAGGGCTGCAACTAACGATTATCAACATAGTCGATTCATCCGTGGATTATTTTCTTGATGAAATGATTAGTTGTTTGGTCTATAAAATCTCAGAAAATGGTAAAAAAGTTGGATCAAAGCCCAATATGACGTCCTCAAATGTCTTGTTTTTGTCCACAACTCAAATATATTCAGTTAACTGTAACAGAGGAGAGAAGAAACTAGAACATATTCACATTTAAGAAGCTGGAATCAGAGAACTTTAACTTTTTTTTTCCTCACAAAATGACTCAATGAATCTATTCTTAACAACTGTATGCAAAAGTGACGTCTCAATATGTACAATAACTTGTACAACTTAATTGTTGATGGTGGATGTATGTTCAGGTCTGTCCAGTACGCTCAGCACCAGAGAGGAGCTCTCCACCCTGCTGTCGGTGTCCATCTTCACCAGCACAGCCCAGCACGCTGCCACTAACAACGGACAGGTGCTGAGCACTCACACACCTACTCGGGGGCGGTTCTAGGGTGGGGGGGCAAGGGTGGCCCTCTGGCCCCCCTAATTGTGGCAAATATTTTCATACATTTTTAACCCCACCTTCATCCCCAAAGAAGAGGGGATATTATTCCCATGCAGTGATAAATAAAATGTAGGTTAACACTGAATTCAAGGCAGGGCAATAAACTAAAATAAAAGTTTGATATGCCCGGCTTGTGGAAGGTTACCGCCCGAGACAAACTGTTTATTGCCCTGCCTCTTGGTGATTATCCCTTACATATGAGGCTAGATATCGTCTTAAATTTTGAATATGGTGATATGACACAAGTGTTGTCTTTTCCTGGTTTTAAAGGCTGCATTACAGTAGAGTGATGTCATTTTCTGAACTTACCAGACTGTTCTAGTATTTGCCTTTACCCACATAGTTATTATATCCACTTTGTTGATGAATATTTATAAAAAATCTCAATGTGTACATTTTTTGTGAAAGCACCAACAGTCAACCCTACAATATCGATATCGAGGTATTTGGTCAAAGATATCGTCCAGCTCTACGCCACATGTGAAAAAAGTTTTTGAGTTCTACTCTAAATTAACTACTCAGAACTCAAAAAAAACATTTCCCATAAGGCCCCAATCCTCTTCCATAAAGGTGCGATTGATTCTGATTTTAAAGGTGCAGTAGGTAAGTGTGTCAATCACTGCTCATGCACACGCATTCATTCTCCCTCATGGGGGGAGGGGCTTAGGAGACCGTTTTGGGCTTTAGCAGAAAGGGGGGGAATAACGTCAGAAAGCTGAAAAAAAAAAAGTCGGAATTATGACTATAAACGTAGAACTCAGATACATTTTTTTCACATTGGCCCTACTCCTCTTCTGTAGAGATGCCCTGGTGAAGTGTTGGTAAAAGAATATTCAGCCTCTTTTTAAATCCCATATCCTACACACTCGGGTGTTAGCTGATTCTCTCTCTGTCGATGTTTGATTTTCAGTTTGACTGGTGTGCCTGGGTCCCCAACACCCCCTGCACCATGAGACACCCCCCACCAACAGACAAGGATGCTGTTACCATGGAGATGATCATGGCCACCCTTCCTGATGTCAGCCAGTCCTGTGTGCAGATGGCTATCACATGGCATCTGGGGCGAGCTCAACCAGACGCAGTGAGTCCATCTCTGTCTGGTTTACAGGGTGTTATTAACAATACTCCATTCTGATTGGACAAATGGCAAAATACCACAGCAGATGGCATTTCAATGATCCCGTATATAGTTGGTCTGTGGAGCTGATCTGACACGCTGCACCACCCACATTAGTTCCTCTCTCTTCAGTAACTTCCTGTTTTCCTCTGCCTAGATTCCTTTGGGCAAATACACAGAGGAGCACTTCACCGAGAAGCGGGCCCGGGAGCTGATTGACAGGTTCAGAGCGGAGCTGAAGGAGATTGAGGGCCACATCATGAGTCAGAATGAAGGACTGGAGCTTCAGTACCTTTACCTCCTGCCCAGCCGCGTAGAAAACAGCATCACTATATAGAAAGACTAACGGACTAACTTCTTCTTTAGTTTTGGCGCTTGGCAACAAACAGGCATTACGTCACCAACGGGAACGGAGCGTGCATTATGAGTCGCCAAACCTGCTCTTTTGCAGTCTAACAAATTTCTTACTGATTGTATTTTGTAGTAACGGAGATGCTTACAGCAGGTGAAATGTATCGGAGTAAAAGTATACATTTTATTTTGGAAATGTAGTGGAGTAACTGTGAAAGTTTCTAGCAATATAAATAACGAAGTGAAGAATGAATGTATGATTCTACTTAAGTACAGTAACAGTACGTATTTGTTTTCCATGACATTACAATGCTTTTTGCAACAGCTACTCACTGATGAAGACCATGAACTGAAAGCTGAGTTAAGCTCATTTTGTCAAGCTTCACTTTTTGTCAGTGCACTCTTGTCATTTTGTTATATAGCCAATATATTTCCATGTATAAGTATTCACCACTTTATCATGGAACTTAAATTATGGTAATTTCAGCAACAGATGTTGATAGTGTGTCCAGCTTCACTGTGAAGAAGCTGCACTTTTGCAGGTTTAAAAAAATGTAGGGACAAAAGCCAGCTCTGCAGAAGTAAAAAATCCATGCTTGTGTCAAATAAACAATCTAACCAAGTTTAACTCCACATATCTTTTAATGTTTGAAATGAATGCTGGACTACAGCCTTGGACATTTGAATAAAGACAACCATTCAAAATATGATTCTCTGAGGCACTGTACAGACAAAAGTCCACTGAAACAAAGAACTAGATCTAATGACATTCTAACATTCCAAACACTGATACTGACAATAATCAAAAAATACATTCTCTTGTACAGTATGAAACCGTTGACATTTTTTTTTTAACAAGAATAATCACTGAGACTCTGGAGAACAACTATTAGCGTTTCAGTGGGTAGTTTTTACCACCACAATCAAATCATTTCATCACTTGTGATCAGAGGTAGAATTAATCTAGTCTTGAATACATGAATGTACAGAACGTTGATCTGCTCCCACGCAGCGCCCAGTCTCCCCCCCCACCTGTAATTTACGATTAGGAATTTTAAACCCTGAGACAGAAGTCAGTGATCACAGAAGAGCTGCGAGCTTCCGAACGCGGCCTCCTGCTGCCAGAGTGCTGCTGGGAGTTCCTCCGTCCAGCGGGTGGCATTAGTGCACCAGGTACTCCTACAGAACAACAGGATTAAAATAATGTTCACGGTTGCACTACTTTCACACATGCTCTATTCTTAATTGCAGTGGTTTCCCTAGCTTTGTGGAAGACTTAGGTGCACGTATTTGGGCATAGTTTAGGCATCCTTACTCAAGAAAATTTTATATTTTTCAATTAAAAACAAAGAAGAAAAATGCAAGTTCCCCCATACATTTTGTGTCTCTTTGTGGGATTTTGTCTCTTTGTGTTGTGTTGTCTTGTCGTGTCTCTTTTTGGTCATTTTTTTCCCCCTTTGGAATAGTTTTGGGTCTCTGTGGCCATGAGGCGTCTCTTTGTAGTCCGTTCGTGTCCCTTTGTGGTAGTTTTGCGTCTCTCTTTTTCACATTATTTTGGAACGTTATCACCATTATCTGTGTCCAAAACGATGGAAAAGCTAGAGCAGATATTAAACAACTAACACCCAAAAAGCTTAAAGACAAAACTTGCTAAAGAAGTCCAACTACAGTCATTAGATCTAAGATTTGGCGTAGGTGCTCAGGCGCTGCACCTAAACTTTATAATGGCGGGGAAAACCCTGTCATTTCTGATCACACTGTATTTGATTAATCTCAGGGTTCAACGTTAAGGGTTTTTTTTTTCACTTCGGTCATGCATGTGAAAAAGAATTCTACTTGCCTGAAGTACATTTTTACTGGCCCCTATACAAATAGTATTTTAAATAGTAGTTATCCAGTAATACATGTGAATGAAGATGTTCCTTTGAAAAATGATCCACTTTTATCTGCCTTGGACTCAAACTTACTTGGTATACTGCAGAGATTTTCAACAGGGGGTCCTCAGAGTTTCTGCAGGGGGGCCACCAATTTCTTTTGTTTTATTAAAAATGTAAATGTCTTAACACATCCAACATATTATTAGCATTAGCATATTAGCAGTGATGATAGGCTAACTGGCCTATAGGTAAGGTAGTCACTAAGGTATCCATCCACAGATACAGTATATTCTAAGGGTTTACTGTGCCACATGTATGTTTAACAATAAAACATCATACCAACAATTATTGTTTTAACAGTTTAGTATTTTTTGCACTAAAAAGGTATGTTTAAATGCAGCCTATACGTTATTGTAGGCCCAGGTGGTCCCTGCTGCATCTTTCTTTCAGTTAAGGGGTCCTTGGCTTAAAAAACATTTAAGACACCTGGTCTACTGCCACCCAAGAAAACTCCTTCAAGGACGCTTGAAACACTCGTTTTACAACCCTTATTGTTGAACCCTGTGTCTGATAAACCTTCAACTCATGGATCTCTCACTCAAAACAACTTTCCCCCGGGTCATATTTTAATGTCTCAACGCTACCTAAAATCCACATCTGTCTGTTGCAAGTCCAAACATCCACTTAGGGGCTATCACTTCAGAAGAAAGAAGATAGCTCAGATGTATCTGCATGAAGAGATACACCTAGAGCTATGTTGTAGTTTGGGTGAATCTGACCCTTGCCACAAAAAGGTCAATAACATTAAAAAAAAGCCACACAGAAAATGAACTCACCTTCCGCTTGTTGAGCTTCATCTGGCAGCAGGAGAAGAATCCAAACAGGATGTAGAAAGCTGCTGCTATGAAGCAGTTGTAGCCCACCTGGTTGTACAGGGCGTAGATTCTCTGAGGAGGGTTGATACTGAAGAGGAACACAACAACATTAAAGCCAAGGCCAAATTGACAGAAGGGCGGAACTCCTGAAAAGTCCCAATTACAAATCCGCCTGCTACATCAGCACCACGGACAGCGCCATGGATTTATTATTACAATCGTCTTGGGCGGTGCTAAACTCCGCACAGAGCCGCTGCAAAATAGTCGTTTGACAGTAAACTCAGTCTAGCTAGCTGTCTGGATTTACCCTGCAGAGAACTGAGGAGTAGTTAACCATAGTCCTCAGAAATCCACCAGAGTTTAGAATTACAACACGAAGAAAGAGCAAGGTAACGGAAAATACATGCATCCGGCAGAATTTCCTGCAGCACCGGAACAATCCCGGAGGTGGAACACTAAGGATATAGACTACACTGTTATGAAATTCTGGCATTTTTTTTTTTAATTCTGCCTACTGCAGCTTTAACACTGGGCATGCATTTTGGTCATTTTGCTAACAATGGGGATGGTATAAGCTAATATCAGCCATGATTGTTTTGCAAAAAATTTTAAAAACCGATTCGATATTTTTTATTTTTTACCAATGATTGACCTAAATATTTTCCATTTAAAACTGGTACCGTTGACGGCGACTACATCATGTCCGTTTCCAGCAAAACAGAGCGAAAGCACAACATCCATGTTATGTTCTTCTTTACAAATGAAATAAATGTTAGACTGATCAGTTTTTAGAAATGTCTCATGATATATTGTCTCTAGAAGTGTATTATTCAACTTTTGTTTTGTTAAAGAAGGAAAAGAAAATTGCAATAATACCGAATCGCAATACTTCTAGAACCAACAAATGAAAATTGCAGTACAAACAGTCGCCACCCATGTACAGTAAAGAATCGAATCAGTACAAAAGCATATCGTCCCGGCCGTAGCAGGTATCAATCCTCAGTGCAGCTGTATGGGCAGAGATCTGGAGAGAGGTGTGGTAGTAAAAGCCTTACTCTTGGTGGATGTCTTGATCTGTAAAAGGCACATCTTCAATCAGCACTGCTGAATGTGTGGTGAAGAAAATCCCCAGCATGGCCTGAGAAAGAGGAGGGACACTTGTTACTGATGGTCCCACAGTCAACACGGCAGGGTCGATGGGTTTTTGTTACGTTAAGACTCACTCGAGATTCCATTTAAACTGAATATACCGAAATATGATTTAAATATATATTAGTTTTATATTTCATTACATCCAATTCATTTGACCAAACTGCTTTTTGTAAAGGGCAACATGTATCAACAACATACAGGCATTTATGAGATTCTTTTTGGGCTTTGCATCTGGAACGTACAAGATTTTAAAGTATTCATGTTATGCTCATTTTCAGGTTCATTATTGTATTTAGAGGTTGTACCAGAATAGGTTTACATGGTTTAATTATCAAAAAACACCATATTTTAGTTGTACTGCACATAGCTGCAGCTCCTCTTTTCACCCTGTGTGTTGAGCTCTCTGTTGTAGCTACAGAGTGAGACCTCTCACTTCTGTTCCATCTTTGTTGGGAGTCGCACATGCTCAGTAGCTAGGTAAGGACTACTAGCCAGTCAGAAGCAGAGTATGAGGGCGTGCCCTGACAGTACCTAGGTAAGGACTACTAGCCAGTCAGAAGCAGAGTATGAGGGTGTGCCCTGACAGTACCTAGGTAAGGACTACTAGCCAGTCAGAAGCAGAGTATGAGGGTGTGCCCTGACAGTAGCTAGGTAAGGACTACTAGCCAGTCAGAAGCAGAGTATGAGGGCGTGCCCTGACAGTACCTAGGTAAGGACTACTAGCCAGTCAGAAGCAGAGTATGAGGGCGTGCCCTGACAGTACCTAGGTAAGGACTACTAGCCAGTCAGAAGCAGAGTATGAGGGTGTGCCCTGACAGTACCTAGGTAAGGACTACCAGCCAGTCAGAAGCAGAGTATGAGGGCGTGCCATGCTAGCAGCTAGGCGAGCATTATAACGTGTGTTCCAAAGTGACCACGTTTGTCTCTGAAGTAAAGGCTGGACTACAATAGAGCTGTTTGGAGCAGTTTGTGAACAGTGTTTTCTGTTGGAGATGGTAAGTCCCTTTGGGGTGGACTTTGGGCTTTTTCACTTTGTAAACCTATAACACGCACAAAAAAGATATATAACACAATAAAGGAAAGGGAAAAAGCCAAAAAGCATAATATGAGCACTTTAAGTAAAAGTCCTTATTTGCAATAAAGCACAGCAGCAGTCACAAAGAAGTGGCTTAAGCCTGACTCCCCGTCTGCACAGGACCAGTATCATATGGAATTCATGAGTTCTTTGTAATGGAACGAATTACGTTCTCCATGAGACTCCAAGTTAGTAAATTACAAAAACACTTACTGTTTAAAAAAAAAAAAAAAAACTGAAAATATAGATCACCCTGTAAAGTTTTTAGTAAAAAATGACTATGAAAACTGCTAGGCTACTATGGGATTCTCAATAAAAGAAATAATAATAACACACAGACAGTGGATTATTGTAGTGGATTCAGTGATTTTGGATAAATAATCCAAAATGGAGTCCTTTTTTTAAACATAATTATGATAAATAAGAACTAAGCTAAACTAAAACAACCAACCAACGGAACCTGCCTTCTTTGGATTCGATTTAAATTCGACTGAGTCATGTTTGAGCTTGATTGTAGTCTCTCGAAAATGAAGGTAGGCTATGATTAGCAAGAATAAAAAATAAATAAAATAATAACACTCACCAGCATTATAACCCCCCACGTGCTCAACACAATCCCACACGCGGCGAGTTTTGGTCCACAAATCAACCCACGCATTGTAACCCTCGGTTCTGGTTCTGTTGAATCACAAAGGTTGACCTGCTGCTCAAACTTCTGTCACTTGTTCGGTCAGGTGACTATGACCGAAAACAGGCACCGGAAGTTTCCGGGTTTTAATTATTTTATTGTTTGATATACATATACACATTCAACATTTAATAATGAACATATGGATACAAACCATAGATTTGGGCTTTAAAATATGTACAGCAGACCAACAGAAACAGGTGCACACACAAAAAAAAACGACGTAATTTGATCTAACTGCTAACTTACCAGCGGTGGTGCTGCGTTCAGGTACTGTCGGTATTACTAAAACTCTTCAGTCCACACAGGCAACAAAAAAGAAAATGATAAATTTCTTTCTTTCTGTAGTTGCACTTACTTTGCTCTGTCGGTACTTTTTTTATTCGTACTGTTTTTTTTTTTTTTAAAAACGCATTGTTGGTATGTGTTTAAGTTGTAAGTAAAGTTTAAAAAAAAAATTACCTCATGGTGCGGAGGTGGAGGAGAAACTTCTCTTCTTTCTGGGGCACGTTTAGCCCCAACAAAACGTTTATACAAAACTGACAAAATAGCTGACAAAGCCAGTGCTGCAAGTTCCATGTAGTCTACACAACACGCAGTGACTCACTTCTGCAAATGATCGACATCTAGCAAAAAAAATGCAAATATGTATAACTGTTATTTATCTATTTCTACCTTGTAAGTAGTCAGGGGCATAGCACAAAATTCTGGGCCCTGTAGAAAGGCATTCTCTATGGACCCCTCCCTGCATCCACAGCTATGATTCTAGCATCTATTTGGGCCCTGGGTACTCAGTCCAACATCCCTGTTAGTAGTGTACAATATGTCCAAGAGTTTTATTCTGGCTTCCATTGGCCTGCTCCACACACTGGCTTTTTATTGATCCACTGAAGATGATGTGTATATTCTACCAGTAGGCTAACTGATGGTAATTTGAATGCAAACTCCTGGTAGGTCTAAATAGGTCATGTAATAGGCCTACGTTCTGACTTTCAAGATAACTGATAATCAGATATCTGATATCCCAAGATGGTGACAATGTTGTATTATAGTGGAATATAACAGACTAAAATGACAATACATAGCCTTAGATTTGCATTGCACGCATATGGGACTGAAACTTGAATGGCTGCTCTAATGTCTGCAAACCATCAGATGTCACTGTGCTGCGTGCTGAAATTTCGGGGACATTGAACGCCCCTAAATGTTCAATATTTTTACGCCACAAACCAAAAGAAAGTCCCAAAGCCCTAATAAAAGAAATATATAGGTTACACACAGACACATCTTAAATATCATGTATTTCTACTCAATGCAAGCAGTTCCCTGCAGTTTGTTATATTTAATGTTTATTTGTAATTGTATTCCATGTCGCAGTGTTCCTCTTTTCAAATATAACGACATGTAGGCTATACATGTTACTGTCGTGGACGTACTGGGCCGCAATAATATGTATTACTGAAGATGGAGATTACGAGGAGACATCGAAGGCGGCACTAGCCTTTCATTGTGTTCAGTGGGTGACTTGACCCATTTGTCTCCAGTGGTAACGTCAATGTAACTCACCGCAGATATAACTTTATTAGCTAGCACTATGCAGCTGCATGTACAAATGTTGGACTTTTTCAGGCACCAACACTAAAAGCGTTGGAAGAACAGATTTCTAGCTGCTCTGCTAGCTAGCTAGCTAGCTACATCAGGAGGAGCACCAAATGCACGACGCTGGTAGCGAATGCTAACCTAGCTACACTGTTAGCATCTTAGCAGCTGTTCCGTCCACTGCATCATTGAGTCCTACGATAGTCTAACGTTAAACAGACTTAACGTTACATACAGTCTATGATACCACAGATATCAGCAAAATGACCTCAGCTTCCACTAAAGTAAGTCATTTTACACACGAACCATTGAGAAGTACGTTAACGTTAGTTTGCCGCCCTAGTTAGCCCGGTGAATAGTGTCCTAGTATTCATATATCTATGGTCCTATTAACGTTAACTAACGTTAATTGTTATTGATACAAACCCACGAGCCCCAGTATGTTTCCCGCTGCTGCTCGCGGGAGCAAGTAAGAATATCACTTTAGTGTTGAGAGAAGAGTTCAGGAAGGTAAGATAACGTTACTTTGGTCAGTTCTTTGGGATCCCACTTAACTTTTGACTTGTTATAATTGGTCATGTCTTAATCTCATCAGTTTAAAAGTCTGTGCAGTCATAATTTACATAACGCTTCTTTATACACTTTCTGTATCATGCCCCTCCGTGCCAATGAAGAGAAATGCTCCAGCATACAATAATATGCACAATACACAATATAATGCTTTCAGCGTTGTGTCAACAGTGTATGTGTGGTTTGGTCCTTTACCTTTTTCAACATGACAGGGACTCTGTGCACAAAGCCAGCTCCATAAACACCCCCTCACTCCCATCCACGATTCATGGGTGCCGATTCGATTTGTATTGTGATTCAAGAAGTATCGTGATTCGATAGTATAACACAAAGAAGTTGAATAATACACAGAGACAAAATATCATGAGACATTTCTAAAAACTGATTGTTTTCTAAGAAGAATGCAAATCACATGTCAGTCAGTCTGACATTTATTTCATTCGTAAAGAAGAACACAACATGGATTTTCTGCATTTTCTGCTTTTTGTCAGGAAACTACGGTGGCCGAGACGGTTCACAGAAATGCAAACGCTACAACACAAATGCAAAAGCTACATTTGTGTTGCAAAAACTACAATTTGAATGTTGTGTCTTTTGCATTCGTGTTGTGGCTTTTGCACCGCATACAAATCACATCGGCACCCATGTATGGTGAAAGAATCAAATCAGGACAAAAAGGCCCAGCCCTTCTGACTATCCCTTTAATGCCCATAGTGTCCGTATCAAAAATGGTCAACTGTCACATATGGCTGGCTGGATTGTTCAGTTGTCTACATACTTTTGGTCATGTAGTGAATCTCTCAAACTGCATATTGCATTGAACATGTGATTGTGTCCACTCCCTGTTGCATGATACATACTCCATGGAACTACATTTCCAGTTTCCCTTACTATTTGAGGCTTACATTCCTCTGCAAACTGTCTGTGTGAGAGGGGAACTGGCACCAGGGCCAGACACTGTTTCAGAGTCCAGTTTTAATGCCAAGTGTGTGTGTGTGTGTGTGTGTGTGTGTGTGTGTTCTACAGGTTGGGGAGATCTTCTCTGCAGCTGGAGCTGCCTTCACCAAACTAGGAGAGCTCACCATGCAGCTTCACCCAGTGGCAGACTCCAGTCCTGCAGGGTAACACACACACACACACACACACACACACACACACACACACACACACACACATATTGGGGAATGAGCAGTTTGCAGGTGTGGTGATGTTCCATACACACCTTTTTCATGTCAGATGTCATGTATAAAGAACCATGACCCTAACCCATGTGGATGCTCCTGTTCAGGGCTGCACAATATACAATAAGTTATTTATTTATTTTTTTATCGTCATCCCAATATCAACTGGCGCAATAAACACATTGTGAATGGCTGCGACACATCGCGAAAGACACTCTGAGCTTTTTTTGTGTTAGTTGAAAGAAAATCAGTAGAACACTGCACTTTATAATGTAACTGTCATTCTTACTTTTTTAGTGGTACCGTTTATTAGGGCTATGCAATTAATCAAAATTGTAATCGCGATTATGATTCCGGCTCCTAACGATCACAAAAACAGATTAATCGAGAAGAAACGCTTATTTTGCACCTTAAGTTTTGCAAGTAAACAATTATTTTTTTTGTCTTGTGTTCTGAATGAGAACAAAATGGGAAAAGTATTAAGGAAAGGTTTAGGGTGATTTGTTGAACTGTTTCCCTGTTGTTCAATAATTGCAACATCTTTCCAAACGTCAATGAGTAATCGTGTTAAATAATCGTGATTTCAATATTGACCAACGTAATTGTGATTCAGTTTTTTTTTTTTCCATAATCGGTTTCTAAAATGGGAGGATGTTTCTGCATTGAGTACTTTTACTTTTAATACTTTAAGTACATTTTCCTGATGGTACTTACATACTTTTACTTAAGTAACATTTTCAATGCAGGACTTTTACTTGTAAGAGAGTATTTTAACAGTGTGGTATTAGTACTTCTACTTAAGTAAAGTAAAATCTGTATTATTATATTATATATATATATTAATATATTTATTTTAAATTAAACAAGCAATTTGTTGTATTTTAGCCGAATACCGAAAGCAGCGGAAGTGAGTACACTTAAATGTCTGTTAATTTATCGCAAGTAATATTGTTATCCAACAATGTTCTTATCGCATATGTTCCTCATATTGTGCAGCCCTACTACTCCTGTTCCCCTGGCGTAAACACTAAAGTCCATTTCCTTCCCACCCTTCCTCCAGCGGTCAGACCAAGAGCACAGTGAAGAGGAAGCTGTATGAAGACGGAGCTCCGTCCGCCGCCTCCGATGGACCTAAAAAGGTCATCAAGAAAACCGTTGCTGTAGCCACGCAGGGCACTCCAGCCGCCATCGCCGTGCCTACAGCTCGGGTCGGCGCGGCGTCAGGACTGCAGGGCCCCGCCTCCACCCTGAAGAAACAGAAGACTGCAGGTGAGTCATACTCATCTCCACAACATCGCAGCATTCCAATCACTTCTTCATCAAACCTGATAATTAAACAGAAAAACAGTAGAATCCACACACTCTTTCCTTCACTCTCGCAGTCATACTGTATTATCTTTATTGTCAATGACAGTATGGTTCAATAGGGCTGGGTACCGAATTCAATACTTTTCTATACTATGTCGACGACATTTAATTTCCGGGATTGCTCTGTTGCTGTTGCGGATGTCCGTTACCTTCCTCTTTCTCTGTATTGCCGTTCTAAACTCCGGTGGATTTCTGAGGACTATGGTTAACTGCTCCTCAGATCTCTGCAGGGTAAATCCAGACAGCTAGCTAGACTGTCTGTCCAATCTGAGTTTTCTGTTGCAAGACTAACTCTACTCGCCTCGACTCTACTCGCCTCAACTCGACTCGGCACACTGTGCGTCCGTTTTCCATTGCATATTTTAGTACCGCCTCAGCGTGGCTGGTCGTCTTGCCGGCTCAACGCACACACCAGCGCACAAGTATAACATCAGGCCCCTTGAGCTTGTTTTACAGTTCTGTGGAGGCTCCACGCAGAGCTTCACCGTAGCCTATGTAATATGTGGCCTGATGTATACATTTGTCAGCTGGTGTGTGCGTCGAGCCAGCATGTGTGTGTGTACGTAGGATGCGGCGAAAGCTCAGCCTGGAGCCTCCTCCGCAGAACTGTAAACAAGCGGCGCCGTAGTAAACTGCCGTGACCTAACGCGACACGAACGTTGAAGGTGTGTGTTGTTGTTGCCAGAAGACACATTTTGTTTCTAAAGAAGCTGGAGGCAGCAAAAAAAAAAAACAGCTGGCTAAACTGTTTAAAAATAGCGGGTTTGTTCAGGGCACCCCCGTCTGTCGCTTTCACGTCACTTTTTCGGCTCGCCTCAGCTCGCTTGGAACCTCGACTGAGGAGGTACTAAAAAAAGTACCTGTTAGGTACTAGGTACTAGGTACGAGTAGAGTCGAGGCGAGTCAAGCAGGTACCATGTAATGGAAAAGCGCCATAAAACAACCTTTGAACGTACACGTTCCACCAAAACAAGTTCCTTCCCGAGGCTATTTTGCAGAGGCACCGTGGCTCCTGTGATTGGTTTAAAGACATGCCAATAAACCAGAGCACATTTTTCTCCCATCCCGGAATGCTGTGTGGACTAGCCAGACCTTCCTTCACAGCGCTGTGGAGGAAGGTCTGGCAATGCCAGACTACCTCTAAAGTATCGAGTATCGAAAAATGCCTCGTCATTCAAAACCCAATTTCAATACCTAAGGAGTCAATCTCATCAGCGTCAGAAACAGAAATATTAAATGCAGCATGTTTCTACCAAGATCTAATAATGCTTGTGATTGGCTGTCTGACGTTACACGTCGTAGAGACACGCAGGAAAAACTCTACGTTACACAGAGACGGGGCTCATGAGGTAGGCTCATGCCGTAATGTGTAATGTTGTAATTGTAAAATCAAATTCAGGGACAGGGACGGGGTATTGGTACCGGTACCGAATGTTTTTGAACGATACCCAGCCCTATGGTTCAACATGTTGTAACTGCTAGTTTGCGCTCTGGCTTTTTGGTTTGTAGTGTCAGATACTATGTAAGTTAATTCACTTCATTAATCTGTGAAAATAACATTTTTGTAGTAGTATCAGACATATTCTATCTGCAATTAATCTTTGGAAATGACTGATTCATGGACCTTTTTTCTTCTTTTTAACAGTACCCAAATCCAATCGAATCAATTTTTGGTAGTTTGTCTTAACTGTTTGTTTCTTTGTGAATGTTAAACCTTGTGCGTTTTTGCTTAAATAACATTTGGTGAGAAATGTATCTCGTCAGAATATTAACTTAATACTACATAGAAGCTCATAGTATGAAGGTATGAATCTACAACCATCCATCATAACAGGTTTTTTTTTTAAGCCTCAACTCTATTTCATTTGTAAAGAATTTAGATAATATATACTAGATATATTATCTAAATTCTCTTTTTCTGTAATCATTTTAGCCTAACTGATGTTTTTTTTAGTTTACAATGTCCACAAACAGTACTACACATTTTCTTGTGTGTGTGTGTGTGTGTGTGTGTGTGTGTGTGTAGACGTGACCCTCAGTGCTCTTAATGACTCAGATGTCAACAGTGATCTGGTGGACATGGAGGGACTCGGGCAAGGATCCAACTCCAAAAAACTCAACAACTTTGATCAAGGTGAAGTTCCTGAACAGCTCTCTCACACACACACACACACACACAGGTTCATTTAGGAGGGATATCGAGTAGGTTGGGCGATATGGACCAAAAATATCTCAGTATTTTTCGTAGGGATGGGAAAAAAATCGATTTACGTATGTATCGTGAATTTTCTTTTGCAACAATTTTTAAAATTGATTCTTTTCCCTCTAGAATCTATATTTTTGTATTTGTTTTTCTACCAATGATTGACCTACATATTTTCTGTACCGACTACATCATATCCGTTTCCAGCAAAACAGAGCGAAAGCAGAAAATGAAAAAACTCCACGTTATGTTCTTCTTTACAAATGAAATAAATGTCAGACTGACTGACTGACATGTGATGTGCATTCTTCTTAGAAAACAATCAGTTTTTAGAAATGTCTCATGATATATTGTCTCTAGAAGTGTATTATTCAACTTTTGTTTTTGTTAAAGAAGGAAAAGAAAATCGCAATACTCAATGCTATCGAATCGCAATACTTCTAGAATCACAATAAATGAAAATCGCAATACAAATTGAAAAGGCACCCATGTATGGTGAAAGAATCGAATCAGGACAAAAGCATATTGTCCCTGCCCTAAGTTTTAGGCTGAATGACGATACACGATATGTATCTCGGTGTTTTCTACGTGGTGGAGTCAAAGCCACTGTGCGATGTCACAAGCACTCTTATTTAAACACACTGTGATCAAATAAAATGCAAAAATTGGGTTTTCTTCCCTGTTTGAAAATATACAGCTGCAACACAAAAATTATCTCAAATAAGTAGTCTATATTAAATAAAAACAGCTCAATCTCTAAGACTGCTCCTTCAGTTGCTTTCTATAACAATAGTCATGTTTCCATTAGTCTATATCCTTAGTGTTCCACTTCCGCGATTGCTCCGGTGCTGCAGGAAATTCTGCCGGATGCATGTCTTTTCCGTCCCCTTCCTCTTTCTTTGTGTTGGCGTTCTAAACTCTGGTGGATTTCTGAGGACTATGGTTAACTGCTCCTCAGATCTCTGCAGGGTAAATCCAGACAGCTAGCTAGACTATCTGTCCAATCTGAGTTTACTCTCGCATGACTATTTTGCAGCGGCTCTGTGCGGAGTTTAGCACCGCCCATGATGATTGTGATTGGTTTAAAGAAATGCCAATAAACCAAGCACGTTTTCCTCCCATCCCAGAATGCTATGGGGACTAAGCAGACCCTCCTTCAGCTCGCTTTGGAGGAGGTTCTGGCAAAGCGAGACTATGTTTCCATTAACGTATTTTTATGCCAATTTGGACATATCCGTGATTACGTACAAATATTGCAATTAGAAAATTATACCGGGTTTTCCCGACCGTTATAAGACTTAGGTGCAGCAACCGAGCCGTTTTGGGCAGCACATAAGCCGAATGAATGTAAAATTATTGTGAGCATCAAAACCAACTAAATAAATACTGAGATCTAATGATTGTAGTCGGTTCCCAGTGCACTTCTTTAGCAAGTTTTGCCTTTAAGCTTTTTTGAGGGTTATTTATTCATTATCTGCGCTAGCTTTTCCAACGTTTTTAGACACAGATATGGCGATAATAATGGTCCAAAATGATGTCAAATTTTTTTTTTTTTTTAATTGAAAAACATCACATTTTCTTGAGGGATTTACCCCTAAACCCCTTTGCCAAATATGCGCGCCCAAGTCTTCCACCAACCCAGGGAATACTTTGCAATTATATAATCATTGTTGCATGCCTATCCGTGAGAAGGTCAGGAAGTCAGAAAGTATTGATCGACAGGCGAACACACGAGTAGTTTTGATCTTTTCATGGAATTTGTTGACAATAAGAAAAACTTCAACGGAGCTGTTTCGTGTCTCTACAGATAACCTGAACCTGGACTCGAGCCTCATCATGAATCCCAGCGATCTGCCTCTGCTCTCCCGTTGACACCTTTCACTTCCCGTGGACTTGAAATGACGGACAAAACTATAAAAGTCACACCCGAGTTGTAACAACCTGGACTTGTCTTTTGAGCCAGAAGGTGGTGACCACCCACATCAGAGGAATCTAGTAGTATTGAATATTGTGTTGTGTCACTGCTGTGAGAGTTGTTGGCACTATCAGCAACGTGTTTGGATCATTTAAAAAAAAAAAAAAAAAAAAAAACATTTTTCTACTGCAATCATATTTTATTTTAGACCATTTCCACTCCTCATCAACTTGTGCTTTGAAGGAACTGACTTTATGCAGTAAGGAAGCTGTTCGAACATTCATACTTCCTGTGTTTCTTTAAAAGAAAAGCCACGAAAACGAGCCCAATGCAGCAGAGAAACCTTGCTAAAGGACAGGCATTGGAAAGCAGATATGTGTCAGAACAATGTAAACAGTAATATTTGATTGTGTTTCATGTTCAATTCAGTCTTGCTTGTTTTTTTTTTTGCCGTCGTTGGGCAAAACCCCTTAATAACCTTTCAGCATATTGTAATTCAAGTGACCTGAGGCTACATTGACATTGCTACGTTTTGGTTTAAAAATTCCCCCTGCTCTGGCGTTTCAGAGCCCCTAAACCGGAGACATTTGGAAACACATTTGTGTTTCTGTCTCAACGGCTGCAAACGGAGGCAACGCCGACGTTTCGCCGCCTGATTGGGTGTTGGGTGCACAGAGATCGCTTTTGGCTCAAAACTCCACTTAAAAACCAAAATGTAGCAATGTAGATGTAGTCTGAGAGAAAACTAGACTTCTGCACCTCCTCTCGGCTCTGTTTTCAGGCTTTAGAACATCTAGCCCATGCTGGCAGACTTTGAGAGAGAGAGAGACTGACTATTGGCTGTTCTACAAATGCAGATGCGTGTGCACAGGCCTGATTCAATGGTGAAAAAGGTTGCTATTCCAACATTGGCAACAACTGCCTACACTGCAAAGCAACCCAAAAAATGGAAGACAAATTCTTAAAGAGAATCTGACAATAAACACAATAAAACGCGTGTCAATATCGCCGAAGCTTTTTGGAGATGGAGAGAAAATGTTGCTAATAGTTTTAGCCTTCTGCTAACTGTAGCCAAAGGCCGTAGCTGTGCGCTGTCAGCAACATTTTCTCTCCATCTCTGAAACGCTTCGCCGATATTGACACGTGTTTTATTCCTCGGCAGAGGAAGTTTGCCCAGTTGTCATGAAGACTGGGAGATGCTGGTGGATGCTTTAGGGGGAAAAAAGTTAGTAAGTGGACCTTGAGATTTTTTTTCTTCTGTCTGCATATTAAAGGAATGCCAAATATTGCTTTTTTAAATAGTTTTGGAAAATAGGCTTTTTTCTTCTTTCTCAGAGTCTAATAAGAAGATCATTGCCAATCTCATGTCTGTGCTTGGAAGTGCAAAGGCAGTTAGCCTAGCTTAGCATAAAGACTGGGGAATCCGCTAGCCTGGGTCTGTCCAACGTCCATAAATACACCTACCAACACCTGTAAAGCTCACTGTTTAACATGTCGTTTGTTCCTCTTCTCTGCTGCCATGTCTTAAAATGTTAACTGTTTACTGTACTTGAAGAATAACCATGTATCCACCCAATAACTATACTGTTCATAAATGCTTTTTGGAAATACTCAGTTTCATATATCAATCCATCTTGCTGTAAAATTGAAGATCACCCAGGTTCTTATCCTATATTTCCATAGCAACAGCAATAATACCAAAACCCATAGCAGCCATGTACTGTATACACAATTGATTATTGAAGTTGAAATGACGTAAGTGATGTTTGTTTCTCTTGTCAACATTGCAAACAGTTGGCTGTTTTTGTCGTAGAGTATAACGTCACCGTGTATATTTGACATTACTGCAGAGGTAATTTCACCATTGGATTCTATTCATTTCTGTCCAATATGAAAGTGAACATGAAGACACTTAATTATGAAGAGCGTACGTTTGGTTATCCATCATCATGTCTGCTTTTTTGTTTTGTTTCACTGGAGAGCTCTGAGTAAAACAAAAAATTGCATTTCCTGCAGAAAATGCATGGAAATGCTGAAAAGCTAAATTGCTAAAGCTAAACTGGATTGCTGGTATAATTGCGTAAAAAGAAGGTGAAGTCGTGTGAATAGTTGTAAATATGGGAATGGTTTTAATTAGTATGAATTTCTTGGAAATGTTGAATAATACCAATAATGTATCAAACAAAAGTGGAATATTTAAGTTATTTAAAAAATTATGGTTAAAATTTGTAAGTAGGTGAAATTGTAGCGAAATGTGGAAATAGTTGTAATTAATAAGTGTCTTAAAAAAAGCTGTAAAGCAACATTGTATGAAAATTTTTGTAAAAGCTGATGCTGAAATGAATTGCCAGCTTTATGTTCTGTCATAGTACACAGTCATAGTATAGTATGTTGAAAAAAAGTGATAGTGTGTCAAAAGCAGTAATAAAAATGTAAGTATAGTATATCAAAAAAAAAGTGATAGTATAGTATGTCGAAAAAAGTCGAAGTATTCAATGTCGAAAAAAAGGCATAGTATAGTATGTTGAATAAAGTCATAGTATAGTATGTCATAAAAAGTGATAAAGTCATAGAAGCTGGGAAAATATCTCTGACTCTCTCACCATCAGCACTGGTTCCCCTCAAGGCTGCGTCCTTTCCCCTCTGCTCTTCTCCCTGTACGCCAACAGCTGCACCTCCCTTCACCAGTCCGTCAAGCTCCTGAAGTTCGCTGCCGACACTAGACTCATTGGACTCATCTCTGGTGGGGCTGAGTGATTGACCACTTGGTGCATTCAGAACAACTTGGAGCTAAACGCTCTGAAGACAGTGGAGAAGGTTGTGGACTTTAGAAAGGACCTGCCCCCATCACCCTGGGTGACTTCACAGTCAACACTTTGGAGTACCTCCCCGGGCTCAATCATCTCCCAGGACCTCAAGTGGTTCAGCTCCCCCATCAAAAAAGCCCAACAGAGGATGTACTTCTTGCGACAGCTGACAAAGCTCAACCTGTCAAAGACAATGATGGTGCACTACACTGCCGTCATTGATTCCATCCTCACCTGCTCCATCACCATCTGGTATGCTGCTGCCACTGCCGAGGACAAGGGCAGACTGCAGCGTATCGTCCACTCTGCTGAGAAGGTGATTGGCTGCAATCTAACTGTACACCTCCAGGGCGCTGAGGCGGGCAGGAAAGATTGTTGCCGATCCCTCTCACCCCGGACACAATCTCTTTACACCCCTCCCCTCTGTCAAGAAGCTGCGGTCCAACAGGACCAAAACCTACCGCCACAAAAACTGTTTCTTCCCCTCTGCAGTCAACCTCACGAACAACGCCCCAGACCTCCCACTGACATTGAATCTATTCTGCATTCTGTCCTCTGCACAAACTATACAGTATATCCAGAACTTTACACATCCCTCATCCATGCAGCCTTTTTTTTTTTCTTTCTTAATGTTAGCTAAATCATCTAAAGCAGCTATCATACTGTATGTTAGTTATATGTATTGTTTGTTTCTGTATGTATTTATTGGTTTATTTTATATTAATGTTTAAAAATGTTTTACATGTATGCATTAAACCAAAGCGAATTCCTAGTATTTTCTGAGTCTCTTGAAAAAGTGATAAAAAACTGATAGTTTAGTATATTGAAAAAAGTCATGGTATAATCTTTCGAAAAAAGATTCATAGTATAGTGTGTGTCGAAAAAAGAAGTGAAAAAAAAAAGTGATAAAAAGTCATAGTATCGTATGTCGAAAAGTGATAAAAAGCCATAGTATAGTATGTCAAAAAAATGAAAAAAGTCAGTATAGTATGTCGAA
Organism: Sander lucioperca; assembly: GCF_008315115.2. Lineage (NCBI taxonomy): Eukaryota > Metazoa > Chordata > Actinopteri > Perciformes > Percidae > Sander > Sander lucioperca. The sequence continues at coordinate 29,850,708 of NC_050189.1, read as the reverse complement.
GAAAGTCATAAAAAAGCCACAGCATAGTATGTAAAAAAAGTGAAAAAAGTCAGTATAGTATGTCGAGAAAAAGTCATAGTATGTCAAAAAAAGTGAAAAAAAGTCATAGTACAGTATGTCGAAAAAGAGTCATACTATAGTATGTCGAAAAAAGTGAAAAAAGTCATAGTATAGTATGTCGAAAAAAGTGAAAAAAGTCATAGTATAGTATGTCGAAAAAAGTGATAAAAAGCCATAGTATAGTATGTCGAAAAAAGTCATAGTATAGTATGTCGAAAAAAGTGAAAAAAAGCCATATGTCGAAAAAAGTGAAAGTCATAGTATAGTATGTCAAAAAAAGTCATAAAAAGTCATAGTATAGTATGTCGAAAAAAAGCCATAGTATAGTATGTCGAAAAAAGTCATAGTATACTATGACTTTTTCACTTTTTTTCCATACTATATGTATGTCGAGAAAAAGTCATAATATAGTATGTCAAAAAAAGTGAAAAAAAAGTCTGTTACGACCTGATGTCTAGGGGTAAACCGGACGCAACATAATGTGTGCACCCCCCCCCACTCTTCCCACTCCCAAACGTGGCCAGGACAAAGAATTGCAAAGTAACAGTCTTTTTATTTTGGAGATGAGGCCCCAAAACAACAAACAAAACAATTCTTAAGGCAAACTAAACTTACCTAAACCAAAACAAAACGTAAATAAAAGACAAAGCTCTAACCTAAGCTTCTAATAACAAAAACAGGAGAAAAAGGGAACCAACAAAAAAAGGACTTCTCACTCCTACCAAACTGCTACTAGCAAATAAGTCAAAGAAATATGTATTCACAGATAAAACAAAATGGTTGAAGGATAACAAATCCAAGAACCCAAAACAACCATTTTGACTGAAGGCTGTTAACATTACTCACAACAACTGCAAACACAAGACACAGGTTTACACAGGCACGTGTTGGGAATGGCAGAGTGAAGAGAGAGCCAGAGCTCCTGTCCAATGAGGCTTAAAATGGCTGCTGTCCTCCAGACGACCAATCAGGAGACAGCAATCAGCTCTGCTGGACCAATCCGGTGTTCACACCTGTTCTTCATTACCTGTGTACACTCAGGAAAACAACTGATAGAGCAGGGCACAACAAATCACAAAACATGACCCCAGGGTCATAACACCTCCCCACCCAAGATCAAACATTTTCAATAAAAAGTTTGACTCAAGATCTAGACAGAGCATCAGCCATAACGTTTTCCAAACCCTTTTTGTAACGAATCTCAATATTAAAATCTTGCAGTAACAAGGACCACCGCATGAGACGCTGGTTGCTATTTTGCATCCGAGACAGGAACACAAGCGGATTGTGGTCAGAGAAAACAAGGGTTGGCACAGGACTAGACCCGAGGTACACTTCAAAGTGTTGTAATGCTAACAGCAAAGCTAAGGCCTCCTTCTCAATGGTGCTGTAATGTAGTTGGTGTTTCTTGAACTTTTTGGAAAAATAACAAATGGGGTGATCAATGCCTCGCTCATCCTCCTGCAGGAGCACTGCGCCCGCACCAAGAGCGCTGGCATCTACCTCCAGCTTAAATGGTCGAGTGAAGTTTGGGGCTGCGAGCACAGGTGCACTGCTGCAGAGGAGAACTTTGGCAGCTTCAAAAGCCAACTGACAGTCCTCTGACCACTGGAAAGGAGTTTTGGGACTCACCAAACTAGTCAAAGGAGCTACCACATCTGCAAAGTTTTTGCAGAACGCACGGTAATACCCAGTCATCCCCAAAAAACAGCGGAGCTCACGACGCGTTTGAGGAGCTGGGAAATCTAAGATTGCCTGCACTTTGGCAGTAACTGGGCACACACGACCTTGCCCTACTTGTTTACCTAGGTAGGTCACCACAGCCTTCCCAAACTCACATTTGGCCAGATTGAGTGTAAGGGAAGCAGCGCACAGACATCCAAAGATTTGACGGAGTGTTCTCATGTGGTCAGACCAGGTTGATGAATAGGCCACTATGTCATCCAAATAAACCTCACAATTTTCCACACCACATAGGACCGTATTCATCAACCGTTGGAAAGTAGCAGGGGCATTTCTCAAACCGAAAGGCATGACTGTATATTGGAGAAAATGATCCGGAGTGACAAAAGCACTTACCTCCAAGGCGCGCTGAGTAAGTGGGACCTGCCAATAGCCTTTTAGTAGGTCCAACTTAGTCACATATTTAGCGGACCCTACCCGATCAATACAGTCCTCCATACGGGGGAGTGGAAATGAATCTGGTTTGGTGACTGCATTGACCTTTCGATAATCATTACAGAAACGCGAGGCCTGGTCAGGTTTGGGGACAAGCAGTGAAGGGGAACTCCAGGAACTGCTACTAGGGACAGCGAAACCGTGATCAAGGAGATACTTTACCTCCTGCTGCATTAAAGCACGTTTTGTCGGATTAACGCGATAAGCATGCTGTTTTATTGGTTGATGACCGCCCACATCAACATCATGACTTAACACTTTGGTCTGCATGGGAATGTCCCAATGTCTCAATGAGCTCAATAACATCAGACTTAGCAGAATTGGACAGATGCACCAAATATGCATCCAAGTCCGTCAAAATTTCAGAGTTTCTAAGGCGCGCACAGGAAACAGAACAATGCCGATCATCCAGCCCGTCATCACTGGGACTGTATGGGGGCGGAACGACTGATACTGAAGCCACAGGTGCAACCACAAGGGGCGATTTAACAAAATGCTCACGGTCAACATAAGTTTTGAGCATGTTGACATGACAAACACGTGTTTTCTTTCTACGATCGGGGGTCTGGATTACATAATCTGTGTCACTAAGTCTACGATCGACCACGTAAGGACCAGAAAACTTTGCTTGCAGACTAGAACCAACAATGGGTAACAGAACTAGCACGCGCTCACCTGACTGAAAGGTACGCGCCACAGACTTCTTGTCATAAGTAACCTTCATTTTTGCCTGAGCGCTCGAGAGAGAGTCTCGGGCAACATCGCACGCATGGTGTAACCTCTCTCGGAACGAACTAACATAGTCCAGAACGTTTTCATCTGGACTAGTTTTGCCTGAGAGCCACTTCTCTCTCAGGAGGCGTAATGGGCCACGCACAGTGTGACCGAAAACTAGATCGGTTGGACTAAACCCTAAGGATTCTTGTGACGTTTCCCGCACCGCAAACAACAACAGCGGCAACCCCTCATCCCACTCCCGAGTTGACTCAGTGCAAAACTTGCGCAGCATACTTTTTAGAGTTTGGTGAAACCTTTCTAATGCGCCCTGACTTTCTGGATGGTATGCACTAGAGACACGGTGTGCCACATTTAACTCTGCCATGACCTGGGCAAAGATTTTGGACATAAAGTTTGTTCCCTGGTCACTTTGGATGCGTTTAGGAAGACCAAAAGTAGAGAAAAACTTAACAAGCGCCTTCACAATCACATGGGCTTTTAATGAGCGCAACGGAACGGCTTCGGGGTAACGAGTAGCAGAACACATAATAGTGAGAATGTACTGGTTACCGGACTTGGTTTTAGGTAAAGGACCAACACAGTCAACAATAACGTGCTCAAATAGCTCACCGACAGCTGGAATGGGCCTTAACGGAGCAGGAGGAATTACCTGATTTGGTTTACCTGAGACTTGACAAATGTGGCACGATCGACAGAATTTCACGAAAATAACGAAGCACACGGTCGTACGTTTTCCTTATTCCCAAGTGGCCGGACAGGCAATGATCATGGGCTAAACTCAAGACCTGCAAACGGAAAGGCTGTGGCACTACAATCTGGGACACCGACTCATGTGTAATACCAGAGCTTGGAGACCAGCGCCACATAAGAACACCATCATCAACAAGGTAGAACACAGGCTTTTCACACGGTAGGTCCTCTGCAAGAGAAAAACAAGAAGTTAAAGTAGCATCAGCTTCCTGTGCTCTGATCAGCTGCTCTTTCTCTACAGCAAGAGTTAAGGTTCTATCGTCAGGCTGAAGCTCTACACTGATAGGTGCTTTATCATTACACTCTTCCTTACACTCTTGAGATGGACTTGTTGGATCAGAGCCACTCATGAAAGAGTTGCTAAGATCCACCAAGTCACCAAGAGTGACAAAAAAAAGCCATAGTATAGTATGTCGAAGAAAGTCATAAAAAAGCCACAGCATAGTATGTAAAAAAAGTGAAAAAAAGTCATAGTATAGTATGTCGAAAAAAGTGATTAAAAAAGTCATAGTATAGTATGTCGAAAAAAGTCATAGTATAGTATGTCAAAAAAAGTGAAAAAAAGTCATAGTACAGTATGTCGAAAAAAAGTCATACTATAGTATGTCGACAAAAGTGAAAAAAGTCATAGTATAGTATTTCAAAAAAAAGTCATAAAAAGTCATAGCATAGTATGTTGAAGAAAGGGCCATAATATAGTACGTTGAAAAAGGGCAAAAAAAAGCCATAGTATAGTATGTCGATAAAAGTGATAAAAAGCCATAGTATAGTATGTTGAAAAAAGTGAAAAAAAGTCATAGTATGGTATGTCGAAAAAAGTGAAAAAAAGTCATAGTATAGTATGTCGAAGAAAGTCATAAAAAAGCCACAGCATAGTATGTAAAAAAAGTGAAAAAAAGTCATAGTATAGTATGTCGAAAAAAGTGATTAAAAAAGTCATAGTATAGTATGTCGAAAAAAGTCATAGTATAGTATGTCGAAAAAAAGTCATAATATAGTATGTCAAAAAAGTGAAAAAAAGTCATAGTACAGTATGTCGAAAAAAGTGAAAAAGTCATAGTATAGTATTTCGAAAAAAAGTGAAAAAAGTCATAGTATAGTATGTCAAAAAAAGTCATAAAAAGCCATAGTATAGTATGTCGAAGAAAGTCATAAAAAAAGTCATAGTATAGTATGTTGAAAAAAGTGATTAAAAAAGTCATAGTATAGTATGTCAAAAAAAGTGAAAAAAAGTCATAGTACAGTATGTCGAAAAAAAGTCATACTATAGTATGTCGACAAAAGTGAAAAAAGTCATAGTATAGTATTTCAAAAAAAAGTCATAAAAAGTCATAGTATAGTATGTCGAAAAAAGTGAAAAAAAGTTATAGTATAGTGTGTTGAGAAAAAGTCATAGTATAGTATGTCGAAAAAAGTGAAAAAAAGTCATAGTATAGTATGTCGAAAAAAGTGAAAAAAGTAATAGTATAGTATGTCGAAAAAAGTGAAAAAACGTAATAGTATAGAATGTCGAAAAAAAGTCATAGTATAGTATGTCGAAAAAAGTGAAAAAAAAGCCATATTATATTATGTCGAAAAAAGACATAGTATAGTATGTCGAAAAAAGTGATGAAAAGTAATAGTATAGTATGTCGAAAAAAGTGATAAAAAGCCATAGTATAGTATGTCGAAAAAAAGCCACAGTATAGTATGTCGAAAAAAGTGAAAAAAAGTCATAGTACAGTATGTCGAAAAAAGTGAAAAAAAGTAATAGTATAGTATGTCGAAAAAAGTGAAAAAAGTAATAGTATAGTATGTCGAAAAAAGTGAAAAAACGTAATAGTATAGAATGTCGAAAAAAAGTCATAGTATAGTATGTCGAAAAAAGTGAAAAAAAGTAATAGTATAGTATGTCGAAAAAAGTGAAAAAAGTAATAGTATAGTATGTCGAAAAAAGTGAAAAAACGTAATAGTATAGAATGTCGAAAAAAGACATAGTATAGTATGTCGAAAAAAGTGATGAAAAGTAATAGTATAGTATGTCGAAAAAAGTGATAAAAAGCCATAGTATAGTATGTCGAAAAAAGTCATAGTATAGTATGTCAAAAAAAGTGAAAAAAAGTCATAGTACAGTATGTCGAAAAAAAGTCATACTATAGTATGTCGACAAAAGTGAAAAAAGTCATAGTATAGTATTTCAAAAAAAAGTCATAAAAAGTCATAGCATAGTATGTTGAAGAAAGGGCCATAATATAGTACGTTGAAAAAGGGCAAAAAAAAGCCATAGTATAGTATGTCGATAAAAGTGATAAAAAGCCATAGTATAGTATGTTGAAAAAAGTGAAAAAAAGTCATAGTATGGTATGTCGAAAAAAGTGAAAAAAAGTCATAGTATAGTATGTCGAAGAAAGTCATAAAAAAGCCACAGCATAGTATGTAAAAAAAGTGAAAAAAAGTCATAGTATAGTATGTCGAAAAAAGTGATTAAAAAAGTCATAGTATAGTATGTCGAAAAAAGTCATAGTATAGTATGTCGAAAAAAAGTCATAATATAGTATGTCAAAAAAAGTCATAGTACAGTATGTCGAAAAAAGTGAAAAAGTCATAGTATAGTATTTCGAAAAAAAGTGAAAAAAGTCATAGTATAGTATGTCAAAAAAAGTCATAAAAAGCCATAGTATAGTATGTCGAAGAAAGTCATAAAAAAAGTCATAGTATAGTATGTTGAAAAAAGTGATTAAAAAAGTCATAGTATAGTATGTCGAAAAAAGTCATAGTATAGTATGTCAAAAAAAGTGAAAAAAAGTCATAGTACAGTATGTCGAAAAAAAGTCATACTATAGTATGTCGACAAAAGTGAAAAAAGTCATAGTATAGTATTTCAAAAAAAAGTCATAAAAAGTCATAGTATAGTATGTCGAGAAAAGTGATAAAAAGCCATAGTATAGTATGTTGAAAAAAGTGAAAAAAAGTCATAGTATAGTATGTCGAAAAAAGTGAAAAAAGTCATAGTATAGTATGTCGAAGAAAGTCATAAAAAAGCCACAGCATAGTATGTAAAAAAAGTGAAAAAAAGTCATAGTATAGTATGTCGAAAAAAGTGATTAAAAAAGTCATAGTATAGTATGTCGAAAAAAGTCATAGTATAGTATGTCGAGAAAAAGTCATAATATAGTATGTCAAAAAAAGTGAAAAAAAGTCATAGGACAGTATGTCGAAAAAAGTGAAAAAGTCATTGTATAGTATGTCGAAAAAAAGTGAAAAAAGTCATAGTATAGTATGTCAAAAAAAGTCATAAAAAGCCATAGTATAGTATGTCGAAGAAAGTCATAAAAAAAGCCACAGCATAGTATGTCGAAAAAAGTGAAAAAAAGTCATAGTATAGTATGTTGAAAAAAGTGATTAAAAAAGTCATAGTATAGTATGTCGAAAAAAGTCATAGTATAGTATGTCAAAAAAAGCGATTAAAAAAGTCATAGTATAGTATGTCAAAAAAAGTGAAAAAAAGTCATAGTACAGTATGTCGAAAAAAAGTCATACTATAGTATGTCGACAAAAGTGAAAAAAGTCATAGTATAGTATTTAAAAAAAAAGTCATAAAAAGTCATAGTATAGTATGTCGAGAAAAGTGAAAAAAGCCATAGTATAGTATGTCGAAAAAAGTGAAAAAAGTCATAGTATAGTATGTCGAAAAAAAGTCAAGTATAGTATGTCGAAAAAAGTGAAAAAAGTAATAGTATAGTATGTCGAAAAAAGTGAAAAAACGTAATAGTATAGAATGTCGAAAAAAAGTCATAGTAAAGTATGTCGAAAAAAGTGAAAAAAAGCCATATTATATTATGTCGAAAAAAGACATAGTATAGTATGTCGAAAAAAGTGATGAAAAGTAATAGTATAGTATGTCGAAAAAAGTGATAAAAAGCCATAGTATAGTATGTCGAAAAAAAGCCACAGTATAGTATGTCGAAAAAAGTGAAAAAAAGTCATAGTACAGTATGTCGAAAAAAGTGAAAAAAAGTAATAGTATAGTATGTCGAAGAAAGTCATAAAAAAAGCCACAGCATAGTATGTCGAAAAAAGTGAAAAAAAGTCATAGTATAGTATGTTGAAAAAAGTGATTAAAAAAGTCATAGTATAGTATGTCGAAAAAAGTCATAGTATAGTATGTCAAAAAAAGTGAAAAAAAAGTCATAGCACAGTATGTCGAAAAAAAGTCATACTATAGTATGTCGACAAAAGTGAAAAAAGTCATAGTATAGTATTTCAAAAAAAAGTCATAAAAAGTCATAGTATAGTATGTCGAAAAAAGTGAAAAAAAGTTATAGTATAGTGTGTTGAGAAAAAGTCATAGTATAGTATGTCGAAAAAAGTGAAAAAAAGTCATAGTATAGTATGTCGAAAAAAGTGAAAAAAAGTCATAGTATAGTATGTCGAAAAAAGTGAAAAAAGTAATAGTATAGTATGTCGAAAAAAGTGAAAAAAAGTCATAGTACAGTATGTCGAAAAAAGTGAAAAAAAGTAATAGTATAGTATGTCGAAAAAAAGCCATAGTATAGATGTCGAAAAAAGTGAAAAAAAGTAATAGTATAGTATGTCGAAAAAAAGTCATATTATAGTATGTCGCGAAAAAGCCATAGTATAGTATGTCGAAAAAAGTGCTAAAAAAACCATAATATAGTGTGTCAAAAATACTGAAAAAAGTCATAGTATAGCATGTCGGAAAAAAAGCCATAATATAGTACGTTGAAAAAAGGCATAAAAAGCCATAGTATAGTATGTCGAAAAAATAAGGTTCAAAGTTTCAAGGGTTTCAAGGGTTCTTTACTGTCATTACGCCATGTCTACATGTAGAACGAAAGGAAGTACTCAGGTCTCGGCCTCAATTTAAAATGTTAAGGTGCATGATGTTGTCATAAGCATTAAAGTGCAGTGCAACCATAAATACATTTTACAACATGCAATAAAATCCTACTAATAAAATCCTGTATTAATTGCAGGAACTTGAGTATACTACACACATAATATACACACACACACACATATATATATATATGTATAAAAATAAAAAATAAAAACAGCGCAATATGATGCAGAAGGCATCTTGAGTGGCAGCAGCAGCGAATTGTAATTGTCCGTGTGTGCAGGGAAGACCTGTCACTTAAAGCAGTTAATTTGTTGGACAGCATCTTGGTAGAAGCTATTCCTCAGTCTAGTGGATCTTGCCCGGATGCTACGCAGTCTTCTGCCTGAGGGGACAAGGTGGAGTCTCTCAAGATGCAGGCTTCCTTGTCCTTACATCTGCTGTTGTAGATCTCTGAGATAGGTGTTAAGCTGCAGCTGATGGTCTTCTGTGCCACCTTGACCACCCTCTGCAGTGCTTGTTTCTCCACCACTGTGCAGCTAGCATTACCACACAGTGATGCCGGTATAGTATAGCATGTCGCAAATGTCTTTTGACATACTATACTATGACTTTTGATCACTTTTTTCAACATACTATACTATGACTTTTTTCACTTTTTGACACACTATACTATGATTTTTTTAGACATACTATACTATGACTTTTTTACTGCTTTTTGACATCTATACTATGGCTTTTTTCGGCGTTCTATACCTTTACTTATTTATCATTCTTTTTACATACTATACTGTGACTTTTTTCAACACACTATACCCAGACTTATCAATTTGTCAACATACTATGCTATGACTTTTTTCGACATGACTTTTTTCGAAATACCATACTATGTCTTTTTAATGGCTTTTTTCAACATACTATGTTATGACTGTTTTCAACACACTTCATTTGGTGGCATGGGGGGGGCAGTGGTTAGGACTCCAGTAAATAGGCACTGCAGTCTTTAACCCTCGGTTCAATCCCCAGTCTCGGCTGTGGAGTTTGCATTTTCTTCCAGGCTTTCTTTGAAAAATGTCATAGTAAAGTAAAACCATGACTTTTTTCGACATACATTTTTTCGTATACTATACTATGACTTTTTTCGTCATACTATTTTATGAATGTTTTTATCACTTTTTATGACATACTACACTATGACTTTTTTCAACATGTTATACTATGATTTTTTTTATCACTTTTTTGATATATTATACTATGACTTTTTTATCACAAAGTCATAGTATATGTTGAAAAGTGATAAAAAAGTAATTGTATAGTATGGCAGAAAAAGTCATAGTATAGTATTTTAAAAACTGAAAAAATTCAAAATTCATATTATAGTTTGTCGAAAAAACCCCACAGTATAGCATGTCAAAAGAATGATAAAGTCATAGTATAGTATATCGTAAAAAGTGATAAAAAAAGTCATATAGTATGTCAAAAGGGTGACAAGACATTCATAAAATAGTATTTTGAAAAAAGTGATAAAAAAGTCATAGCATAGTAAAAAGAAAAAAGTGATAAAAAGTCAAAGTATAAGTTTAGTATGTTGAAAAAAGTCATGGTATTACTATAACGATGTGACTTTGTCTGGAAGAACATGCAAAGTCCACAGCCCAGACTGGGGATTGAATCAAGGGTCAGAGTCTGCGGTTCCTTTGTGCTGGAGTACTAACCACTGCCCCACCATGCCAAATGAAGTGTGTCGAAAACAGTCATAACATAGTATGTCGAAAAAAAACATGAAAAGTAACAGTATGGGCGCCTGGTTAGCTCACCTGGTAGAGCGGGTACCCATATATAGAGGTTTACTCCTCGACCCAGCTGCCACGGGTTCAACTCCGACCTGCGGCCCTTTGCTGCATGTCACCCCCCCCACACCTTTCAAGTCTAAGCAGTCCTGTAGAAATAAAGGCCTAAAAAATATAATTTTAAAAAGTTATAGTATCTAATCTAGTAGTCTAAGTCAAGAATAGGTTGGATGCATTTTGCCTGTCAAAAGGTGTAATGTATAATTATAAAGCTTGTCAGTAATTTGTGTAACTTATTTATGAATTGTTAGAACACTCCAATCATGAAATTAATGTTTTATGAAAACATGTTCAAATTTGAATATATATATATATATATATATATATATATTTATATATATATATATTTGTTTGTTTGTTTGTTTTGTGTTGCTTGAGTCTGGAATAGAGGATTTTATATCCTGTACCAGACTTTTTTTCAATAAATTAAAAATGTTGTAAAGTATGTCGAAAAAAAAGTATAGTATGACAAAAAGAGTCATAAAAAAGTCATAGTATAGTATAACCAAGAAATTCATAGTATAGTATGTCAAAAAACAGATAAAAAGTCATAGTATAGCATATCGAGAAAAGTTATAGTATAGTATGACGAAAAGTCATAGTATAGTAAGGCCAAAGAAGTCATAAGTATAGTATGTCAAGTATAGTACGTATGTAGAAAATGGTAAAAAAAAAAAAAAAAAAGGAGCTCACCTGGTAGAGCGTGCACCCGATTAACCCTTGCCCGCAGTGGCCGCTGGTTCAATTCCGACCTGCTGTATGTCATTGCCCCTCTCTCTCTCCTTTCATGTCTAAGCCTTTCAAAGAAAGGCCTAAAATCCCCCCCAAAAATCTTAAAAAGTCATTGTATATTACGTTGAAAAAAGTCATAGTATAGTATGTAGGGAAAAGTGCTAAAAAAGTCATAGTATACTATGTCAAAAAAAGTTGTACTCTAGTATATTAAAAAAAAAAGTGACGTCGATAATAGTCATAGTCGAAAAAGTGATAAAAAGTCATAGTGAAGTATGTTTAAAAAAGTGATAAAAAAAAGTCATAGGGTTAAGTTATGTTGAAAAAAAGTTGTAAAAAATTCATAGTATGTTGTACTGTTGTAATGTAATATGTTGAAAACAGTGACAAAATAGTCACAGTATGTCAAAGAAAGTCTGGAAGAACATGCAAAACCCCACACAAAACGTCTAAGTCCTGCAATACACACCGTTAATAAACCTAGAAAAAGCATGAAGGAAGCACTAAACTTAAACAGTGACAACGCACAACTGTAAAAGACATCAAAAAGCAGAATCATTTTCTTACAGCTGAAGGTATTTGTGAATAGTTTAAAGTTTGAATGACGTCTGTAGGTGAAGTGGAAGAAGTCTGAAGAGGATTTGTTGATTTCTCTATTGACTTTCAATGTTGAAAGAAAAAAGCTTAATATTTTAAAGTTATTCATATTTGTCACCAGGCCCTGTCTGTATTCATACACAGGAACATAACTTTGACCTGCTTAGTGATAAACTATCCATCTTGTTCATAAATGCAGGTTGGAAAATTACATAATCTAAAATATGTACGCCTCGAGAAAACGTCAGCAGAAGTGAAGAGTATACATAAATAGTTTTAATTCATACAAAAATATGCAGCGCACCGATCCACGTTGAAGTGGACCGCTGTAGTTTAATAGAGGCGCTTTAGTGGGGAGTGTCTGTGATAGATCTATCTACATATGATTTAATAAAACAGATTTGTAGACACTGATGATTTTCATTCATATTCATGTTTGCCTCCACTTTCTAATCAGACTACTTTCTATCACTGGATATGAAAACCACAACACAATCATATTATTTTGAAAGACATCTCCTTGGTCCAGTCACTTTTTTGTGCGTGTGCTGATTTTCAGTCCGATTTAATCTGAATTGTCTGTTTTCTTTGCGTGTAAGCAAACCGTTTTAGATGCTTCCTTTGTACAAAGTTAGGGAAAATAATCCTTAAGTGAAATCCTAAGGGAAAGTGGATTTGGCAGCTGGTCGCTGCTGGCTCTGTGTCATTCATCTGTGTATAAAACATGAAAGAAGCAGACATTTTGTTTCTTAAAAATTGGGCTTTTATTAAAAGTCAATATCCAAACATATCTCATATTTTTTTTATACACACACTTAAAATATAAAAAGGTACAAAAACTGTTCCTAATTTAAGATGGTAATGAAGAGGAGTGTGTGTCTGACGGGAGCAGCACACATCATACTGGCAACACAGAGAACAACTACCAGTAATGATGTGCTGCTACAGCCTAACACACTGATACAATATTCATTCTTATGACAAATTCATTTAAAATCTTTTTTTACAATATCATGTTGTTGATGTGTGTGACCATAAATGATTTATATATTTGTAACTGACACAAACATCTAAAATCTTATGACCAAATATACAAAGTACACCATCACTTTTTGTTTGGGCTGCACAGTTTTTCAGCATTTCATCTGGATTATTCATCATCCAGTGTTTATTTAGCAGGCTGTTTCTGTGGAAATGTGTGAAGAGATGAAGTTGAAGTGTAACTTTGGGTGATGATGACTAAAGGGAACATTTACAGAAACCCTGCTCACGGTGACAGTGTGGTCGTCTTTGACATATCCACCTGCTGTAAGAAACCACAAATAAAGAACAGAAATACACCACAGGTTGTCAAACACTTGTTCAGTGAGTGCAGACGCTTGGGGCCGGTGTGGTTTAGTTATATTCAGGACAATTCTATTACCACATAGAAAAGATAAACTCCACGGATAAATAAACCAGCGTCAGAAAATCAGAATACTCTAAAACCTGTCCTCTGCTCTATATAATAAAGGGGCCATGAGCCAATCAGAGCAGAGTATAGATGACACTGTGTAAGCATATTTGGTAATGCATCATTTCTATGAGAGGATGAGGTTCAGGCCAGGAGAGGTATTTTTGAGATCACCCTTTTTTTTTTTTTTTTTTTTAGTACGACATACAGAATATTATAGTATTTTCATTGTTTTTTTTTCAAAGAATGCAATTCACCACTTTTATTCTGAATGCCAGATACATGTTGCAAATTTCCCCTGAACCATGCTTGCAGTTTAGTAATAATCCATGCACACACATTCATTCACAACTTCTTTTCTACCATACGAGCCCTGGCCGGCTCCGTTGTAATTCACGAGAAGATGCACTTCAAATTTGTTATTTTAATAAACTTGACCTTGGTTCATTTTATTACCAATTTCCCCAATATTGAAATTGGTTTATGGAGGGGAGGAACACAGTTATTTAATAAGAAGGTGTCCCTGCTGTTAGCCCTTATGTAACGTACAGTAGGAGCTTTAACATTTTATTCCAGTCACTAATTACACCACTCAAATCCCTGACACAGATCCTTTGCTTTTACACCCAACGGCTTATTAGTGAGGTGAAAAAAGATGTCCTATTTTGTCATTTTACTTTATGATTATTGACAGCACTGTACAAAAATGCCCCACCCTACAAAGTCATTCAGTCAAGTATCTCATTCAGTCTAGATTGAATGAGATACTTGGCTGAATTACTTTTCCTAAAAACTAAGTTATAAAATTAGCCAATCAGTTGCAATTTGGTGTTGTTTCCAACACAAATTCACTCTTTCAAGAATTTTCACAACTCATGTTTAATTTCCTTGATGTTTAATTTGCCAGACTGAACACCTTGTTAGGACAGTAGTTGTCACAGTGTGGTGGATAAAGGATCACACTTCGGCTAACACACACCAACACGGAAACACACTCTCTAGATTTGTGATGGTTATTGTTACAAAATCAGTTATCAGTATATAATTACTTTCTTTTTTACATGTTACATACATACATTTTTCTACCTTATGGTCATACAGAATTTGGATAAAACTCTGCTGCTGTACCATACCCAGGCCTGCACTGAACTCATGTGCCAGTGGACAGTGATGCAGATGAAGCTGCTCTCACACACACACACACACACACACACACACACACACACACACACACACACACACACACACACACACACACACACACACACACACACACACACACACACACACACCAACTCTGATCTTTTAGAATGGTAACAGGAGTCAGTGCAATCAGACGTGGGAGCTGTTCGCTGTCCGCCGTGTTGTTGGGAATCCCGGGGCTCGCGGTGGCAGCACATCATGACTTGGAGTGATTCAGCTCATATCTGCAAAACATGATGTGCTGCTAGAGCGCACCCTGGACACAGAGACCAGGAGTCAATCACACTAACTGGCTCGCACTGCACACACTCAGGGGTGGGGGGGGGATGAACACACCAGTTTAGATAGACCTTATTGATCCCAAATTGGGAAATTTCAGTGCTACAGCAGCAAATATAAGACACACAGCACCAAACAGAATATACAAGAAAAAATAAATAGGATGGAATACAAGAACAGCTACTCAAAAAAATATACACAGGAATGAATGTACAAGTGGTGAATAAAAATGTACAACCTACTTAAGTAGTATTTATAAAGATGTAAGTAACACCCAACAACATCCAAAGACACAACAGGGAAATTCATGTCATGTTTTTTTTCTTCTTCTACAAATGTTCTCATGTTCATTCAGGTACCTATTAATTCATCTGTTTAATTTTCATAAAACATGCCTTAATATCTTAATTTAAATGTCTAAGACATGCATAATAGCTGCACACTGATTAAAGAGATCTCTTTCAGCAGCTCACTTCAGCCAAATGTGTAACAATCCAAACGAAAATTACTGTTAATACTAATTATTCTGAAGATCAACATACACAGTGGGGTGTGACTGTTCTGTATCATTTGGAAGGAAAATCTAACACAAACAAAATGGTTGAAGAGGACAAAATGGAGGAAGAAAAAAAAGAAGGACTAGAAGTGAAGAGTACATGAGACACACTGCTTATCTCCTTTACGAATCACTGTAGAAAAATGGATTCAAATCTGCATTTATGTTCAGAACTATAACAAAACTGGATTTGTACATTTGTGGAATAACATATTGTCACTTTCTTTGCCCTTTTTCTTCTATTCTCTTCTCACTGTGTGATAAGTGTACAAAACCCTTTTTGGTGGAGATGAACCTGCTCATGTATTTTTTTCAGACCCATTTCACATATTAAAATAAAATAAAAAATCCTTATCCTTATGCTACTTTTGTTAAGATACTCTTATTTAGACAGGAGACAGACGGCAAAGAAAACAAATTAAGTACCACAGAAAGTTATACAAATGAAGTGGAACTGTGCCTGTGATAAACCAGAGGACAGTGAAGCAGACAGGAACACCAGAATGAAATAGTAGAAACAGAAAAAGTGTCTCCATCTTTGCTTCGAACACTGATACCTATCTCCACACTGCAACAATACATCTTAACATCGCATCTAAATCGTTTTAAACACGTTCTTAAATAAATCTACAATCGATTAGATTGTTTGACGGATCAGTTTATAAGAAGGTTCTAGTCAAGTGGCATATCTCTTCATACTTGTGCCTCTATCTGATTTTAAGATACTGACAATTTCTCAAAATGTTATGTAAATTAGAAGAGTGCAGGTTTCCAATGTCTGCTGTTAAAACTAAATACACAACAGTGGGGTAAAGAACATCAACATATTGCTACTCGTTAAATAACCCCAAATTTAAAAAAAAGAATAAAAAGTGGACCAGATGGAGTTTGGGAGAAAGGATCCAGAGGGAAGGTAATCAGCTGAGCAGCATCTTACCTGCAGAGGCTCACTGAAACACTGTTAGTGGGAGGGGGCGGGGCCACGTACAGTAGTATTACAAAGGCTTGTTTATTGGTCCAGTTTAGAGGCGCAGCATCCCTACACACGGCCTGTTTTCACTTCACGTGTTTTCCATCCTGAAGCTGCAGCTCAGTCTATCATGTGTCACAAGTGTTGCTGGAGAAAAAGAAAACAAGTCAGGTTGAAGGAATGATCCTAACCTGCTAGTGTTTGATTTAAGAACATGCAAAAATGAATAATTAAAAAAATAAAAGATATTAACTTATTTCCACACTGCCAATACAGAATGCCACAGCTGCAGCTAACTGTTATTTTATACAGCCATCGATTGATTACTGATTAATCAACTGCTCTATAAAATGTCAAGAATTCAAGTGTCCACCAAAGTGACATCTTTAAATTGCTTATTTATTTTAAAGTTATTCAATTAACATGATATGAAACAGAGAAAAAGCAGCACAACCTCACACTGGGTTTGGATCCAAATAAAATGATCTAAATTAACACAAGCACAGGGAAACCCTACCATATGATGGGAATGTACAAAGTGCTGTTGTGAAGCAAAGTGATTCCATCACCTGAGCAGCCCAGACTCAATGACTAGATGAACACATTAACATCGTCATCAAAGCCAAACGCGTTCAGCTCTGGTACACAGGTGTAAACAAACATGTCTTTAAAATGTAATTTTATATGGCAATATTGATACACATTGTGTTATAGTATTTTTTTCTGGAAAATCAACTGAGGAATTG